>NC_133408.1:24847500-25472500 GCF_049350105.2 Macaca mulatta | reverse complement strand
TTTTTCTTCAAGTGCATTGCCAAGTACCCAATGTATTTTCAACTTACAGTCAGTTCTTGATTACCTCCTGGGATTACTCCATTATAGATTACCTGTAACAAACCTTGCTTTTCAGAACTTATTGACATTGCTATCTTCTACACTTCTAATTGAGTCATTTCATGACATTCAGGCTGTTTCTCCAACTAGTAAAGTCTGCTTTAAAAGTCAAACTAGTTTCTGACTGCATTTATACATTGTAAATTCCAACCAACCATCATAGTTGAATAAGTTTTTCAATTTAAATATTCAAAATTTTCAATGTATTAGGGAATATTTCCTTCTATCCAGGAAAATAAATTCAATAAATCAAAATGTTTAACGGCCATATTCAAATTTAAGTCATTACAAACCAGAAGCATGGCAAAGACTGAGAGACATAAGATCATAAAAGTTGTATAGCTTTTCCTCATGTTGTTATGTTTGAAGAAAGTGAGTGGGCTGCAAGGGTACAGGGATCCATTCTTTGATTCTTCTCTCAAAGTATCTTTTCCACCAATTAGCTGGTTTTTAAAAACTAAATATTAAAGAAAAGAAACACTTTTCCTAATTATGTATAGCATTGTAATGCAAATTACTAATCTCAGAAATGAGTATTTCTGAGATCAGTAAATATGTAGGCAAAATTCTAAGCCTTTGTATATGGCACTCTTGAGAGAGAAGTAAGACACACATTCTCTCTCTTTGTTTTCATTAATCCATCTTCGAGGGTCAAGTCCTGTGGGTACAAATGAGTCCATGACATTTTTCATAGTCACTTGCTCACCTGATGCTAACCTCACCTTCTTCACTATTGAAATGCTATTTTTGTAATCCCACTCACAGCTCCATGCCTTATTTCTTAGCATCTCTGGAATTGTCTATATTTGCTCATGTACAAATCCTACAACATTGTTTCACACAGGCCTTACAACTGCATATTGATTATGCCTTTTCATGTTGTTTCTACATGTGCCGCCTTTTGTTAGAGGAATCTTTCTCTTCCTAAAGTGTTCTACACCCAATACTCTCAAAGTAGTAAGACCCAAAAACTAAACAGTGCTGTATTCCTATGAGTTATCACTGAACTGGGGCTGCATGGAAATAATCCACATGTAAGTCAAGTGGTCCTCTCCTATAGATTCAGTTAGACTCTTAAAGTCCATAAGAACAACATCTATAGCTTAAATTTAGGTAAGTAGATGCTCTGACAAAAATACTTAGGTAATTATATATTATATAAGTTATATATCAGTTATATATCACATATATGTGATATAATATAAAATATGTATTTATTATATTATTCTATATGTGCATAACTACATAGAGACACAAGCATTCATACACATATACATGTATACACATAAATACACATATGAGTATAATGACATATACACATGTATGTGTATGTAATTATACACATATGTATCATATGTATAATTATGTATAATATGTATAATCACATATACACAAGTATGTGTATGTAATTACATATATCCATGTATGTGTATGTAATTATGTATATTATGTAGGTATAATTACATATACACATGTGTATGTAATTATACATATACACATGTGTATGTAATTATACACATATATGTATTTATGTGTATACATGTGTATGTGTATGAATGCTTGTGTCTCTATGTAGTTATGCACATATAGAATGATATAATAAATACATATTTATATATATGCACTTCCAGTTCTAGCTCTCTTGCTTAAAATATCTTCCTCCATTTACCTCTTTCCTCTGTCACTTTACTGTAAGTGCCAAGAAAAAAATGAGCTGCATCTTCAACACTTGCTTGAAAATTTCCTCCAGTAAATATCCAAATTTATTGCTTACAAATTCTGCTTTCCACATATCTGTAGGTTGCACATTTGATTCTATCACAAGTAGGGTATCAAGAATTATAAATAGTAGGCATTTGACTTAAGAACTAGAAAGAAATCTAGGTTCAAGTTTCTAAGTCATTGCTTATGGATAAAGTACATGAAGCAATTCTATTGAAATGAATTCCTTCAACATTAAAATAAATGTTGCAAAAAATTATCCTCACAAAATATATTTTTTGTGACTCTCTCCATTCTTCTAAAAAATTATCTAAACTTTTCTTGTCTTTGCTTATTATTGACGACATTTTCAACATTTTGTTAGACGGTAAATATTTAAATATTTATTTACACTTTTTCTAGGAATGCTGTAAATATGCATGATGTCAATCAGTAGATAAACAAAATAGAAGAAAAGAACGTGATCTGTCTATATCACTTAAATGAGATTCTTTGCATCATTATCTTAGCTTTTCACATATGTGTAACTTTCAAGGAGAATTAAATAATGTTGGCATGAATAAAATATGAGTAGTGAACCTTTATACCCAGTCTAAATAGTTGAAAATTCAACACAAACTATTTTGAGTAACATTGAAAATTGCCTAAAAATGTCTTTGGTAGACTTTTAATTTATCTATTAGTATCTATCTATCCACCTATCCTTTATCATTTATCTGCCTATCTTTCTATGATGTATCTGTCTATATATTTTTGTATCCCTGTATTATAAGTACATATAAGCTTACTAAAAGGATGTGAGCAACACAACTGGGGGTATTTCTAGCCAAATAGAAATAAAAATCACAGAAACTGGTTTTGTATTTCGTGTTTTTTTGAGAAGGAGTTTCACTCTGTCGCCCTGGCTGGAGTTCAGTGGCAGGATCTCAGCTCACTGCCACTTCCACCTCCCAGGTTCCAGCGATTCTCCTGCCTCAGCCTCCTCAGTAGCTGGGATTATAGGTGCCCGCCACCATACTCAGCTAATTTTTTGTGTTTTTTAGTAGAGGTTTCACCATATTGGTCAGACTGGTCTTGAACTCCTGACCTCAAGTGGTTCACCCACCTCGGCCTCCCAAAGTGCTGGGATTACAGGCCTGAGTCACCACTGGTTTTGTATACCATCAAAAAAAAATTACATTTCGATAATGTAGTCATGCCATTCATTCAACCTTCTTTTTGGGGGGAGGAGAGTGGGGGTGGGGGACGGAGTCTTGCTCTGTCGCCCAGGCTGGAGTGCAGCGGCACGACCTCAGCTCACAGCAAGCTCCGCCTCCCGGGCTCCCGCCCTTCTCCTGCCTCAGCTTCCTGAGCAGCTGGGACTACAGGCGCCGCCACCTCGCCCAGGTAAGTTTTTTTTTTTTCTAGTAGACACGGGCTTTCACTGTGTTAACTAGTATGGTCTCGATTTCTTGACTTCGTGATCCGCCCGCCTCGGCCTCCCAAAGTGCTGGGATTACAGGCGTGAGCCACTGCTCCCGGGCCACCATAATTTTTCCTCTTCCAAAAGCAAGGCAAATACCCACCTAATAGAATTATTTCAAATGTCATGTATTAAATACACAACGGTGTTCTTTTTTTTCCTTGCTCTCTGTGTATATGTCCTGATTAGTTCTGTTTCCCTAATCCTTCAAACTTACCATCAAAGCATAAATAAATATGTAGCAAGGTAATATTTTAACCTATAAAACAAAAGGTTAATTGCTCTTTGTGTTTGATTAATTTATTTATTCATCTAAGACATAATTTAGTAAACATATGTATATGCCACCGTTATGGGTACTAGAAAAAAATAGTTTTAAATAAGAAAGACGAGACTATTTTTTTCTTTTTTCTTTTTCTTTTTCGTTTTTTTTTTTTTTTTTTTTTTGAGACATAGTCTCTCTCTCTCACCCAGGCTGGAGTGCAGTGGCCGGATCTCGGCTCACTGCAAGCTCCGCCTCCCGGGTTTAGGCCATCCTCCTGCCTCAGCCTCCGGAGTAGCTGGGAATACAGGCGCCCACCACCCCGCCCTGTTAGTTTTTTGTATTTTTTAGTAGAGATGGGGTTTCACCGTGTTAGCCAGGATGGTCTCGATCTCCTGACCTCGTAATCCGCCCGCCCGTCTCGGCCTCCCAAAGTGCTGGGATTACAGGCTTGAGCCACCGCGCCGGGCCAAGACTATTTTTTTCTAACAGAGCTTACTCACTGGAGGAGAATATGGATAATAAATAGACTATGAAATGAATTTAATTATAGTGGTAAGTACTCTAAATAAATCAAAGCATGGTAATGAGATAGAGAATCATGAAAGTCTATTTTATATGGTACTTAGGAGGGATATTTTCAATTAATTCCTATTAAGAAAGAGACCTGAATAAGTGGAGAGACAATTATGTGAATATTTGGAGAATAATTACCTAGGAAGAGAAAAAGTTGAGAAAGCCAAAATACCATAGATATTGTTGTATTACATCAGTTTGGTATGATTATAGAAATGAAAGTTTAATAACAGGGGAACTTGATAGAAAACGAAGCTGAGGAAACACATATAGATGGAATCCCGAAAGGCCTCATGTGAATTGTGGTAAGAATTTTAAATTGTATTTAATATTTAAGGTGCCAGAGTATTGAGACCAAATGACACACACACACACAAAATGAATTGTGTTTTAAAAACAATTTTTACTGCTGTGTGGAGAATGTAGAGAAAGAAGAGTAGAATCATGAAGACCACTCTGAAGCTTTTGCCATGGAATGCATTAAATTTGTTTGCTGGTGGATGAGAAAATAGACACATTTTCCCCCAAAATAAGTCACTTCACTATCATCGAACTGATAATAACATTTTCATTAAAAATAGAAGGAAAAATATGGTCTCCCTCCACACTTAATGACTTCCCTTTGAAAAAAAATACAGCATAAAAGTCATTAGGCGTAGTGTTATAAAATGAATGATTATGGATAAAAGATTCAAGAATTATGGACATATTTCTATCCCAAAAGATAAAGGGTTTGCTAAGTTGACGGCGCTACCAGCTATGATGCTTTGCTCTTTCCTGTACACACTTTCACGTGTAACCTTACAGTGTGGTCTATAATGGGCAAGGCTTTCTGCACTGCCCCTTGATTCTAAGCTCAGTCACTTAACATTTTGTACAAATGTTAAGGGTATAAGTGCATTTAATTACACGGATATATTGCATAGTGGTGAAGTCCGGGCTTTTAATGTAACCATCACCCAAATAATGTACATAGTACCCATTAAGAAATTTTTTCTCCCTCACACCCCTCCAACACTGTCAATATTCTGAATCTCCAATGTCTATTATTCCACATGCTATGACCATGTGTACATATTATTTAACTCCCACTTATAAATGAGAACATACAGTATTTGGCTTTGTGTTTCTGAGTTGTTTCTTTAAGATGGTGGTCACCAGTTCCATCCATGTTACAACAAAAGACATAATTTTATAATTTTTATGGGTAAATCGTACGCCATCCATGTTGCTGCAAAAGACATAATTTTATGATTTTTATGGGTAAATAGTATTTCATTGTGCATCTGTATCACATTCACCTTGAAATGTTAGCAAGGATGACATAGAGACAAGGAAGAATACTTGAGTATTTCAGGTACTGCACTTTTCTTCTGCTATCAACATGAGGAGGACATGCTAGGCTAGTCCAAGGTAAAGTATTAGAAATATATGGGCCAGAGTCATGAGGCATTAGATTTCTTCACCAAAACTATCATAGATCAACACAAATCTAACCAATACCCAACAAGCAGATCCTCATAGCCAACCTAGCTTGTGTCAGCTAAAGCACTCAAATTCCTGAGCTAATACTAATGTCAACCAGGTTGTGTGATTGTAATGCAACATAATGGTCACAATATGTAACCTATACAATAGTGCAGAGACGTGAATAAAACAACTTTACATAAGAAACTCTTCTGAAAGGACATTAATCCATTTTGAGGCTTGAGTCTTAGCATTTGGAAGTCTTCGGTATTAAAACTATCTTAACCATCATAGGCTTATGGATTAAAATAGCAAAGAAGAGTATTTTCCTATTTCCCACTTGGAACCCTAGAAAAAGTCATTTGCACAAAATGGGAGAGGTCTAAGTGACGCAAAGGGGTTGGAAATTGCAGGACAGAAAATCCTTCAAGTTTGTTAACATTCTTCATTCTATACCCACCCTACTCTTCTGCCTCCATGACCGTCACTACCCTTCTGTTTTGTTTTTGTAGGACCTGGGATGGGATTCTGAAATTACTGTGAGCCCCAATTCAAATCCACACGCCCTCCAAAAAAATACATGAGAGAGAGCTTATAGTGTTGATGCAGTGAGTTACCTGAAGGTCTGTAGAAGTTTGCGTGGGGCTGAGAACATAATGTAATCTTAAAAAGGAGATACTGTGCCAGCAAGGGAAGATACTTTGGGTACTCCAGCTGTAGATGCAGTAAGGATAGATACATAGCACAGAGAAAAATATGCATGAACTAGAATGTATCTTTGGATTAAGGGAGCATTCAAAAATTCTGGAAGACTATATTTACCACTTAATAGACATAATCTTGTTCTTGTTTGTTCGACATGTATTTACTGATCACCTGGTATGTGCCAAACATTGGTCTAGACTCTGGGGATGCAGCAAGTAATTTTAAGAAGAGACAAAAGGAGAGACTGAGTAAATCTGTGAGTTACTGAAATAAATCAGAAGTGATTGTTAATTTACATGAATTTCACTAGGTATGGTGCTTGTTTTCTGGATACTGAGTGTGAATGGTAAATTATGAGAAAGTTAAACAGTTATGGAGAAAAATAGTTTATTTCTACATATTTGAGTTGATGCTCTAAAACTGAAACCAATGCTAAGAATAAATGGCATATTTGATCCCTTTAATAATATCTATTATCATAATGGTGAATATTTTTATGTTAGTATGTTTATGAAAATATTTGGTTGGAAAGTAACTCAAGAAAAACAGCATGAATTTTCAGAATAAGAGAACATTGCCTAATAACAGAACGCATGATTTGATACAACTATCCTTATTTATTTATTTATTTATTTTCTTTGCTGTAATGGAAAAACAAAAATCAGCAACTTAATTCAAGAAAGTACCGAGTATTTGTTTCTTTCTTGTTATCTGTGAATGATAGCCTGAAATGTCAAAAGTGGTAATCATATGCAAAATAATATGAATGACATAACTTTACAAACATTTAAAATGCATTAAAGTCCATTAAAATCATGCTTTGGTTTCTGAAAGTACAAAATGTCTTTCCTAGAAATACTTGTATGTTGGATCTGGCAGAACTACAATTCTTTCACGTTTTAAATAAGAACAATGTAAAACAGGGCTGCAGCTGTCTCAGAGGAACCCTCAATCGTTTTTCTGCTTTTCCAGACTCTCACTTATGTAACTGTAACAGCTATTGCCAACAGAGAAACTCCAAGAAAACATTACAAACCATTAAACAATAAGGGTTTCTGAGCTGTTATTTTCTTCCACTAACGGGAATATAAGGATTGAGAATAAACTGAAGAAGTCAAATAGCCAGATTCATTCAAAACAGAGCATGAAAAAAAAATCAGAGGAATTTAGAACGTAGAGCTATATCTCTAGCAGCTTCAGATCAACAAATACATAAACTTTTCATACAGTAACCTAAACAATGGATTGACTCAGGCATACCATAAATAGATAATCTAGGACTTGTTTATTCAACATGTATTTACTGATCACTTGTATGTGCAGTGTTGATCCAGATTCTGGGGATGCAGCAAATAATTTTTTAAAAGAGACAAAATTTTACTCTTTTGGGTGTGACAAGATAGTATTTTCTTTCGTCATTTTTTCCTTTTCTTCATTTATTCAACAAATACGTAATGAAGACCAATGATGAGGTGACAGTATGACCGTTCGTAAATCTACTTTGATGAATAGACAGGTTGGTTTTCTGCCCTCATAATGCTGGAAGCATAGTGCATTTGCATGCCTCTACAGTTGTAAAAAATAAGTGACTTGACTTTCCTTTCTAAAACTATGATTATCTAAACTTCAAATTAAGAACTGTAAAATATGGGAAGTAAATTTAATGAATGGATCTAAGGTCTTTAATTGTGAAAGTAGCATGAATGCTGCGAAGTTGAAATTCTATTAGTCTCCACTCTTTAGCAATCCTTTGACATTCCCAACATTTTAACATCTGTTTTACACTAATGATCTCTATTGAACCATTACCGTCTCTTGGTGCAAAAATAATTGCGGGTTTTTGTCATTAATTTTAATGGCAAAGCCGATAAAATACAATATGATTTGTATTTAAATGATACATTATGATTTTTGCTTTTAAAGTTGTAAGAGGCATATTCATAGTCAACATAGTTTAAATTCCTGCTTTGTGGACAGTGAAGGTACTTCATTATAATGCAATATGATTTTGTATTTAAAGTTTTAAGGGGCACATTCATAGTTAACACAGTTTAAATCCCTGCTTTGTGGACAGTGAAGGTATTTCCGTTGATGAGATCTCTCTGGCTCAACTATCCACTTAATTACATCCAGCTGGGCAGACACAACTGCTAAGGCACAAAGAAACCCATTTAGTAAGTGAACCCTGGCCCAGTTAGAAGAAGCACTTCTTGGTTCCCATTTTCCCCACCCTATGCATGAATAGTTGACCGACATCTATGTAGAGTCTTCAGAATTATTGCAGCTATCATCATTTCACAAATTGCTCTTTTCCTGACAGCAAAGACTCATTCAGTTTTCTGAAATTTTGAAGAGACTCTTTACTGGGATATAAATGGTGGTTGTCAGAGAAAAAAAAAAAGCATGCTTTTTCATCAATCAGACTCAATAGAAAATGAAGTCTACTGTAAAATTGTGCTTCAGTCATTCAAGGTCAAGAAATAGTTAAGTAACATCACTCAAAAGATTCTGAAGCTAGTCATCCCTACCCTTGTTCCAGAATCTATGAGATTGCTTCTTCCCTTTTATGCCCTTTACCAAAGGGGAGTAAAACAATTTTATAAGAGGGAGGTTTTATTGCATAATAGAAAATAAAATATTTTTATGCCAGAGTGTTTCTATCTCTAATGTGGTCCCCTGGTTTCATTTACATTCTACTCCACTTGATTTTACTCTGTACTTTCTTCCACTATGCTCTGTGCTCTGGAACCATGATTTTTATATTCTATATGGGTTATTGTATCCTCTGGCTTCTGGTTAGATACAACCGAGTGAAAATGAGGGCATTAGCAGAAGAAGCCATGGAGGGTGGGTATTCGGTGCTGGCTATATTTAAGATGGGTAAGAGGTAGAGTGTCTGGATTTCTCCGTGGAAGTCACAGTGCCTTTGGGGAAGTTATCTCTTACTATAATTTTCTTTTCTCAAGTTCAGGCTGAGAAGGACTTTCCCTATATAAGACTGCAGAGCTATCTGAATTGTTAGTATTTCTAGGCTGGAAAGAGCCAAGGAAGCAAAAAATATAGAAAGGTGTATCAGTCTGTTTTCACACTGCTATAAGAACTACCTAAGACTGGGTCATTTATAAGAAGTTTAATTGACTCACGGTTCCACAGGTTGTACAGGAGGCATGGCTGGAGAGGCCTCAGGAAACTTACAATCATGGCAGAAGGGTAAAGGAGAAACAAGCATGTCTTCACATGGTGGCAGGAGACAGAGTGAAGGGTGGAAGGGACACACACTTTTTTATCATCAGAATTATAATTCAACATAAGGTTTGGGTGGGGACAAAGAGCCAAACAATATCAAAGGGAGATGATTATCTCTCGCCAGTCTCTCTCAGCTCCAGCAAAGAAGGACTTCGACTCCTTAGTTAGAGGGTGCTTTGGAAAAATTGTTGAATCTCTTGCACTGTGGGATGCCCTAAAACTGGTTCCAGCACCAAAGACACACGCAACAGAAAGAGAAAGACCAGAATTGCAATTGCCTTGTAGAGCAAGGAATAATTTTTGAAAAATAAAATAGAAAAAAACCTGAAAACATTAGTTAAATTATTTTCACTTAACATTTTCACCATTTTTATGTTTCTAGAATATAAGCCCAATGAAAACTTTCTTTTGTTTTCATTTTATTTATTAGTCGAAGAGACTCTTTACTGGGATATAAATGGTGGTTGTCAGAGAAAATTGTGGTAAGGCCACCGATGATATCTATCTTCTTAACAAATTTTGAAGTGTACAGTACAGTATGGTTTACTATAAGCACTATGTTGTAGAGAAGATCTCCAGAGTTTTTTCATCTTCCTTAACTGAAACTTTCTACCATTTGAAGAGCAACTAGTCACGTCTTCTCCTCCCATACAGTGTAAATTGCCATTCTATTTTCTGTTTCTATGAATTTGACTATTTCCATGCTCACATAAAAGGTATCATGCATAAAATACATATCTGCATGAAAGGTATCATACAGTATTTGTCCTTCTGTTACTGGCTTATTTCTCTTACCATAATGTCCCTGATGTACATTCATGTTGTCACAGATCACAGAATTTCTTTCTTTTGTTTTTAAAGCTCAATAGTATTCTATTTGATGTATGCACCATAGTTTCTTTATCCAATTATCAATCCACAGGCATTTAAATCTTTCCCACAGCTTGACTATTGTAATTAATGCTGAAATGAATGCGGAAATACAAATATATCTTCAAGATCCTGAAATCAATCTCTCTGCATACATACCCAGATGTAGGATTGCTGGGTTATATGGTTATTCAATTATTAATGTTTTAGGAGAATTTCTTATTACTTTTTGTAGTATCCATACCATTTTACATTCCAACAATACAAACAACATTTAATTGCTCCACCAACCCACCAATATTTATTTATTTAGATAATTATTCTAACAATATGAGATGACGTCTCATTGTGAATTGGATTTTGATTTCCCTGGTTATCAGTGATGTTGATCAATATTCCTATAACTAATGGCCATATGTGTGTCTTATTTGGAGAAATGCTGATTTAAGTCTTTGGCCCATTATTTAATTGGGTTACTTAAGTGGATTTGGTGGTTATTCTTTGTTTTTATTATGTTTTGCTGTTGAGTTATAGGAGTCCCTTCCATATCTTGGATAATAATCTCTGATCAGATAAATGTTAGGCAAGTAGTTTTTCTTATTTTACTGATTGTTCTCTTTGCCATGCAGAAGATGTTTAGTTTGGTGTTATACCATCAGTCTACTTTTACTTTTCTTGCTGTGCTTTTACTCTCATAGCCAATAAGTCCTTGCTAAGACCAATGTCTGGAAGCTTTTTCCTATATATTCTTCTAGGAATTTTGCAGTTGAAGTCTTAAGTTGAAGTCTTTAATCCACTTTGACTTGATTTTTAGGTAATATGTAAGATAAATGTCCACTTTCATTTTTTCCATGTTGATGTCTGCTTTTACATATGCTATGTATTGAAAATACCATTATTTTCTTATTGTGCAGTTATAGCATCATTTTCAAAAGGCAGTTGATTGTACAAGCATGGATTAATTTCTAGCCACTTCATTCTGTCCCATTGATCAATATGTTTGTCTGTATGCTAGTATCATACTCTTTTAGTTGCTACAACTTTGAAGAATGCTTTGAAATAAAAAAAGTGTTTGCTTTAGTTTTGTTCTTTATCAAGATTTTTTTCTCCATTCAGCATTTTTGTTGTTCCATACTAATTTAAAGTCTCTTTATTCTATTTTTTTAAATACAGATTTTGAAGGAAACTGCATTAAATCTGTAGGTCACTTTGGATAGTATGAACGTTTTTAAAAAATATAATACTTCCAATCTATGAACATGGGATACATTTTCAATTATTTGTGTATCCTACAATTTCTTTTATCAGTACATTATAGTTTTCCAATTACAGATTTTTTATTCCTTGATTAAATGTATCTCTAAGTATTTTATTTTTTGATCCGATGGTAAATGAGACTATCTTTTAAATTTTCTTTAAAAACAGTTTGTTGTTAGTGTGTAGAAACATAATTGATTTTTATATGTTGATTTCTACCCTGTAAATTTACTGAACACATTTATTAAACTCGTAAGTTTTGTTGATGGAATCTTGAGAATTTTCTACATACAAGATTATGTCATCTCTGAGCAGAGTTAATTTCACTTATTTCTTCTCAAATTGGGATGTGCTTTCTTTCTTTTTCTTGTCTAATAGCACTAGCTCGGACTATTCTCACTATGCTTAATAGAAGTACAAGAGTAAACATTCTTGTTCTGATTTTAGAGGAAAAGCTTTCAGGGTTTTCATCTTTGAATATATTAGCCAGAGGCTTTTTAAGGTGACTTTTATTATTTTGGGGAAATTTCTTTTCACGCAACATTTGTTGGAAATTTTGTTTATCATAAAAGGTGGTTAAATTTTGTCATTTTTTTCTTTCTGCATCTTTAAAATGACCATGTGATTTTTAGCATTCATTCTGTTAATGTAATATGTCAAATTAACTAATGTTTATATATTAATGCATATTTGCATCTTGGGGATAAATTCTACTTGGTCATGTTGTATCATTCTTTAAGTGTGCTCTCTCTGGAATTCAGTTGGCTAGTATTTTGATGAATTTTACATCTATACTGATAAGTTTAAAGGAGGAGACCACCCCTCATATTGTCTTATGACCAAGTTCTGCCTCCAAAGAAACAAGAAGTAAAAACTAAAAGGCAGAAATGAAATCCACAGGCAGACAGCCTGGTGCCATACCCTGGGCCTGGTAGTTAAAGATCAACCCCTAACCTAATCGGTTATGTTATCTGTAGATGACAGACATCATATGGAAAAGCACTGTGAAAATCCCTGTCCTGTTCTGTTCCTTTCTAATCACCTGTGCAGGTGCATGCAGCCCCCAGTCACATACGCCCTACTTGCTCAATCTATCACGACCTTCTCACATGGACCCCCTTAGAGTTGTAAGCCCTTAAAAGGGACAGGAATTGCTCACTCGGGCAGCTCAGTTTTTGGAGACGTGAGTCTGCTGATGCTCCCAGCTGAATAAAGCCCTTTCCTTCTACAATTCAGTGTCTGATGGGTTCTTGTCTGCGGGTCGTCCTGCTACAAGGTGTTTTGACCTACATTTTCTGATAGTGTCTTTTTCTGGCTTTGGTATCAGAGTAACATTGGCCTCATAGAATGAGTTTGGAGAAGTTCTTTCCTTTTTAATACTTAAGTTTGAGAATGATTCTTATTAATACTATGTTAAATATTTTATAGAATTCACCATTGAAGTAATCTAGTCCTGAAGTAAGGTAGCTTTTTTGTTGGGAGATTTTTGATTAGTAATTTGGTATTCTTAATAGTTAGTAGTCTCTTCTAATTTTCTATTTCTTCATGATTCATTGTTGGTAGGTTGCATCTTTCATGGAATTTATCTATTTCTTCTGGGTTATGCCATTGTTGACACATAATTGTTCTTAGTAGTTACTTATAATCATTTTTATATCTGTGGCACTGGTTGTAATGTCTCTTTCATTTATATTTCTATTCACTAGAATCTTCTCTTTTTCTTAGTAAAGCTAAAGATTTGCCAATTTTGCTTGTCTTTAAAAAGACAATTCGTTACCTTTTTTATTGTTTTTCTGTCCTTTTTTTATTTCTGCTCTAATCTTTACTTTTTTTTCTTCTGTTAATTTGAACTTAGTTTGCTCTTCCTTTTTTAGTCTCTTGGGGTGTAAAGTTAGACAGTTTATGTGAAAACTTCCTTTTTAATGTAGGTACTTATCAATGTAAACTTTTCTCTTAGTACTGCTTTGATGCATGTTGTAAATATTGGTATGTTGTGTTTTAATTATTGTTTCTGCAAGATATTACATTAGATTGTGTTAAATTTTTCTAATGTTGATAAGATATTTTCCAATTTTTAAAAACTTCGTGTTTGAACTATTGGTTACAAGTGTGTTGTGTAGTTTTCACCTCTGTCATTTGTTCCAGTTTTTCTTCTGCTCTTGATTTCTAATTTTATTCCATTGTGGTCATAAAAGATACTTGGCATGATTCCAATCTCCTCAAATTTGTTAAGGCTTGTTTTCAGACCTAACACATGATCAGTACTGGAGAATATTCTATGTGTACTTGAAAATAATGTTCATTCTGCTGCTGTTTTGTAAAATGTCTCCGTGTGTCTATAAGTTCAATTTTCTCTTTAATATTGTTCAAATACTTGGTTTTCTCATTAAATTTCTATCCAGACATTTTATCCATTTTGAAAATGAAGTAATGAAATCTTTTATTTTTATTGTATTGCTGTCTACTTCTCACTTCAGTTCTGTCAATGTTTGTATCACATATTTAGGTGTTCTGATATTGGGTAAATATTAAGAATTTATTTTTATGGTGAATTCACTTTTTAATCATTACACAATAGTTTTCTTTATTTCTTATGATATTTGTTGACTTTAAGTCTATTTTGTCTAATATAAATACAGCTGCCTCTGTTCTCTTTAGATTACCATTTGCATGGACTAGTTTTTCCATTCCTTCACTTTTAGCCTATGGCTGTCCTTAAATCTACACTGAGCTCCTTGTACATAGCATATATTTGGTTCCTGTTTTTTTGTTTGTTTGTATTTATTTATTTAAAATGCATTTAACTATTCTATGCCTTTGAGTTGAGGAGTTTAATACATTTACATGTGAAGTAAATATTGTTAGAAAAGTACTTAATGTTGCTATTAAAGTGTTAATTATATTCTGTCTGCCTTGTACTTCTGTCCCCTTTCCCTCTCTTGCTATCTTTCTTTGTTTTTAGTTAATTTTCTGCAGCAATATAATTTGATTCCTTTCTCATTTTCTTTTGTGTATCTTATCTAAGTTTTTAAAATGATTATCATAGATTTACACAAAACATTGTAAAGTTATAACAGTATACTTAAGGAGATAATAACATCTTTAATGGCATACAAAACCTTTACACTTTTACACTTCCTGCGCTACATTTTATTGCATTTATGTCACATGTTACATATGCTTATATGTTTTATCCCTTAGCACTTTTTATTTTTATTTCTATACATTAATAATTTAATTTGTATACTAGGATTAAAAGTAATTTACATACTTTTACAGTATGATAACATTTTGTACTGCCTATTTTCCTTTATCAGCTTGTTTGTGCTTTCATGTGCTTTTGTGTTGATGTTTAGCATTCTTTTGTTTCACCCTGAGTAACTCATTTGTTCCTTTGTGTGGATCATGTTTCCTTATTACTTTATTTTTATTCACTCCTTGTTTTGGTATCTACAGATGATAAGAAAAACGGCCTCCTGTCCAAGTCCTCCCAATGGGGCCTCATATAGGAGAAGGCACTCATCATTAGCCTCGCCAGAGATTCATGGGGTCTTTAAGACCTCCCTGTGTTTGCATCCCCTGTGGACTTGTGCATGTACATTTCGAACATGATTTTCTGCTTTCTTTTTTTAAGAAATGTATAATTTCTTGCTTCCTCTGGCATCTGTCGGCCGTACCATGTGCCTTCTGGAATAGCAGCATTGCAGAAACTCATTTTTCTGTTATCAGTGCCCCCCAGGCGTCTACAGTATGTCAGAATCCATCTATGCTCTGAGACAGGTGAGACTGAGTTCATTCCCTCAGGCAACCACCTAAAAAGTTTTAAATTTGACAAATGTGTTAGTCATATCTTTCTCTCCCCAGAGATAAGCCAGTCACTGGGAGACTTCTTGACTATGTTATGCTGAGCTGGGAGTAGGCCTCTGATGGGTGAGTTTGTACTAGCCTAAACTTTTGCCCTGTTCTTAGCAGCGTTCAGGTGTCTAGAGTATGCCAGGTCCTACCAGTATTCCCAGATAGTTGAGACAGAAGCCAGTCCTTGATGCAGCTCCCTGAAAAACTGGAATGTTGCATGCCAAGTCCAATGCTTTCCCTCCCCTAGGATAAGCTGGGAAGTGAGGTTTCTTCCCAATCATGTGGCACTGTGCTGAGGGACAGGCTGTAAGAGATAAGTGCACACTATAAGCTGTTGCTCTTTTCGGTGTTCCCCAGTCATGCAGAGTATACTTGATCTCATTAGCACTCTGAGACTGGCAAAACAGAAGCCCATTCCTTGGTCAACCCCGCAAAATGTGGAATGTTGGTTACATCATCCAAACTCTTTCCCACTCCAGGGAGAAACTGAAACAAGGAGGTTTCTGCAAGGTAGATCTGTGCAGAGTGAGAGAAAAAGGCTCTGATAAATGAATATATGCTATTAAAAATCACCATCTTTGGTCTCTGCAGCCCCCAACCTGAGATCATGTTCTGTCAGTATCACTTGGTCAGCCTCCAGAAAGTCAGAACATTGGACATATGCTCCACTCCTTTCCTTTTTTTTTTTTCTGCAGGGAGAGACTTTGATCTAGGGTTTTTCTCCACATGGTGATGTTATGCAATGGGGAAAGATAACGGTGCGAGGGTGCTTCAAATTTTCCTACCAGCTTCTATGCGGCTGGTTTTGTGCGCTATGGTGCAGAACCCTCTCAACTGGTTCTTGGATTTCTCATAGAGAATAGTTTTTCCTTGTGTTGTGAAATTGATGTGCCGTCTGGGAAAGTGTGGCTTTGTATTTTACCTTCTGACAGCCTTCCTCAAACTTTTTTTTTTTTTTTTTGAGATGGAGTCACGCTCTGTCGCCCAGGCTGGAGTGCAGTGGTGCGATCTCAGCTCACTACAAGCTCTGCCTCCTGGGTTCCCGCCATTCTCCTGCCTCAGCCTCCCGAGTAGCTGGGACTACAGGCACCCGCCACCACGCCCGTCTAATTTTTTTTTTTTTTTTTAGTAGAGATGGGGTTTTACCATGTTAACCAAGATGGTCTCGATCTCCCAACCTCGTGATCCACTGGCCTCGGCCTCCCAAAGTGCTGGGATTACAGGCATGAGCCACAGCGCCTGGCCTGCAAACTTATCTTTAAGGCCTGTTTGCTCTTCACAAAATTTTGCTAATATTCAACATATTTTAATTTACAAGTGACTCATTTTATGAATTATCTCTTTTTAATAAAAAGGACAAAAGTAAATAAATGATGATAAAATAATTACTCTGTGATTATTATAATAATGTGTTACCTTACTAAGATTTATCTTCAAGTATTAGCTGAGGGGACTAGCAAGTGGATGATTAGTCCAGATGTAGCATAAAGCTGCAGGATAAAAAGAAAGTGAAGATCGTTGGAAGAGGTAGCATTGAGGGTAGAACTGATATGAAGTATCCTGAGTGTAGTGGTTTTGGTAACACATATTTTCTTTGTTTACTTGTTATTATTCCTATAAAATTCAACTAGTTCGGTTGTTTTTTTTTTTTTTAAAGATAGATACCTGTGCTTCAGTATCTGGACCAGATAATATCTTTACGGTTCAACTTATTTTAACGGTGATTTATGCATGAAAAGACTAAATGTTCTATACTCCATATATGATGAAATATATACTTAATATACATACATTTAATACAAATATGTAACTGAATATTCATATGACAAAATGTACAAAGAATAATCTGTATTCGTATTTTAACATGTATTAAAGTGATTATAATTTACTTACATTTTTGTGGATTAACAAAGGAGTACACATGTAAACTTTCTTTACATTACTATATCTTAGTGTAGATACAAATAAGTGTGGTTTATTTATTTTTATTTTTTAGAAAATGCTTATTCTTTTAGAAATGCTCATTATTTATCTGATAATTTTTTTAAAATGCTCTGGAGGCCGGGCGTGGTGGCTCACGCCTGTAATCCTAGCACTTTGGGAGGCCGAGGCGGGCGGATCACAAGGTCAGGAGATCGAGACCATCCTGGCTAACACAGTGAAACCCCGTCTCTACTAAAAATACAAAAAACTAGCCGGGCGCGGTGGCGGGCGCCTGTAGTCCCAGCTACTCCGGAGGCTGAGGGAGGAGAATGGAGGCTGAGGGAGGAGAATGGCATGAACTTGGGGGGTGGAGCTTGCAGTGAGCCGAGATCGCGCCACTGCACTCCAGCCTGGGCAACACAGCGAGACTCCGTCTCAAAAAAAAAAAAAAAAAAAAAGCTCTGGAATGCTCATAGGTTTCAGAAAGCTCTGGCTTCTCATGCTTTAGTTATCCAAGTTTCTAAGGGGAAGTAATTTTTCTGTTAAGTCTTAATACTTTTCCATTTTAGTTCACCTTTTCATTAAAATCTCTTGGATTAAACAAAACAGAAAGAAATGTCTTATCTAATGCCATTCTCTGAGTTACATTGCAATAATATGCACACAATAAAGTAGTTTACTTACCAAGACATGAAAACTGCTTTTCAGCTAGAAATACAAATGTTCTGCTTGATTGAGTTTTAATGAAGATGGATACATACATCTGCAAATGTATATAGAGAAAGAGAGAACGCAGAGTGCAAGTAAATGCATTTATGAGCCAGCAAGATGTGCAGGTTTTCTTCGCCTGATATTGTTGTAACCCATGAGTTTGGATGTAAGTGAAGCATTAGTCTTACAGAGCAGCTTTTCCTACCACTCCATTTCTCTTCTTTTCAGCCCAGTGTTAAGCTTTCAAACCAAGCCCTCTTTTTCAAATTATCTGATCTAACTATATCAGCCTTTTCTCAGCAATGAATATAAATGTTACATTATTATTTTCTGAAGTGTAATATTTACCACCCATGCTCACTTTCTCTTTTTTATTTAGCCAAATATAGCTGTCTTTTGGTCTTTACAGACCACATCCATCCATCCCCCTGACCATGAATGGATAGGCTTAGATTCAGTTTCTTCACCCTAGCAATTTTGCCTGCTCTTCTGTAAATTTAAATTTGAATTCTTGCTTTGAGATTATTGCACAAGCCTGACAATCAAATAAAACATAGTCCTTCTTCTATAAAGTGCTATTTTCTTACACACATCCAAACACATACACCCACAAACCCTTATACATGCGTGTATTCCACTAAATTATATATCAGAGTTATCTTTATTTAGCACAAAGTCTCTCCCAAAATATGACTACCAAAATTATTAATAGTCTTTTACAAGATGAATCAAATAAGACAATTTAATATTTAGAGCTGATGCCTTTTATCTTTAGCATTTTGTAATTTTTTTTTTTCCTTGACAATCTAATTTCTTCCCCACAGTTCACCAAGGTGGTAAACTATAAGTGAAGTAGAAAGGTATGACAATCATATTACAAAATATTGAAAAGGTTAAAGTAGTAAAGAATCTTTCCCAGGATATATGAGACATTAAGATTTTGGTATTTTATATTAGTGAAGAGATTACATTGAAAAAGGTAAATGGCACAACAAAAAGTCATTATTTTTAAACAGAAAGTTCATAAGGATTCTATATGATAATCTTGCTTTTGGCCTGGAATCTTAAATAATATTTTTATAATAATTTTACCTTAATTTAATTTATTTAAGCACAGCTAGAATTTATGTATGCATACATGTTTATGATTTAAATATATCTATATTTATCTCACACTTTAATATAGCATCTATCTAGAATCACCATAATATAGTATATTGTCAATACAAAATTCTTTATATTAATGTAAGATTTTTGATGTGTTTGGGGGTTACATTCTGTATGATAGAACCCTAACTGGTTTTATTATTAAGAGTTCAAAGAGCCTTTTAGCTGTGATAGTCCTTCCTGGATATTTGTGTTGAAGTTTGATCTCACTTACGTTTCGCTGTAGCCACGTTCTCTTGCCCTAAGATCCAGATTATTACAGCAGACGTTAGTCAATGCTCTCAAAGACTTCTAAGCCTGAGGACTTAATGAACGTGGCAGTCTAAATACAGGAACTTGTCTAATTGATTATTTCCCAAGATGACAGGGAATGCAATTTAAGGACAAATTTTTACAGCAAGTTGCAACGAGATTTACATTCATTAATTCAAAAGCATTCCTTTAACAGCTACTCTCTGCTGGGGCATTGTTCCAGACAAGCAATTCTCAAAGTGTGAACCATGTTACAATACAGGGGTCCTAGAGATTTTAGAAAAATCGGCCGGGCGCAGTGGCTCAAGCCTGTAATCCCAGCACTTTGGGAGGCCGAGATGGGCGGATCATGAGGTCAGGAGATCGAGACCATCCTGGCTAACACAGTGAAACCCCATCTCTACTAAAAAAAATACAAAAAACTAGCCGGGCGACGTGGCGGGCGCCTGTAGTCCCAGCTACTCGGGAGGCTGAGGCAGGAGAATGGCGTAAACCCGGAAGGCGGAGCTTGCAGTGAGCTGAGATCCGGCCACTGCACTCCAGCCTGGGCGACAGGGCCAGACTCCGTCTCAAAAAAAAAAAAAAAAAGAAAAATCATAATAATATTATGATATCTACTTTTTCCACTTTCCACATCTCAAGAGTATAAAGCCTTCTAGTGAGGTCTTCCAGGAGCTAAATGATACATTATATCACAAAAGATTGTATATAAAGACAGATATGAGAATCCAGCTGCCTTCTAGTAAGCCAGACATTAAAGAGTTGCACAAAAATATAATATAAAGCCACTATTTCTCAATAAACATTTTTGTTTGGGAAAGTCTAATCTTTTAAATAAGTTATTTTTGCTATCATGTGTAATTATAGTTAATGAATAACTGGAATAGAATAAGTTTAAATATTGCTAAGTTTGAATTCCTAATACCATACATTTTGACAGCTATACACAAAAATGACATGTGGATTCATTCATAATATTTAAGGATATAAAGGGATTCTGACACCAAAAGATTTGTGAGCTGCTGTTCTAGGTTCTAGAATCTTAATGTTAATCAGTTTTCTTCTCCTGTTCTCGTGAAGCCATGATGGAAGTAGTATAGAGTACTTTAGAATGATCCTTACCTACATTATTGTTATTTGCTATTTTAAGCTTTGAGAAAAACTTGTTTTCAACTCTCAAGGAGTTCATGCCAGTTCCTGGAATAAAAAGAACATCTGGGGAAAATCCCAATTAGTGTGGTTTTGTCCTAGTTCTCTTATTTCCAATTTTTCCTTAGAGATACAAACGAAAGACCCCTAATTATAGATTTTAAAGTTTTCCTTATCCTCTTCCATTTGGCTACTAGGTGATTATACTGTGCAAAAACTTAGCTCCAGCTTTGCACAGTGGAAATATTGTAGCTGATGAGGCTTATCTGAGGCACAAGTATTGCTAATTCAAAACCTTTCCCAATACCCGGCCATGACGACTTAAAATATGGTGAACATTGGCAATTTTCGACAGTCTCTACAGAGAATGAACCATCTTTGTTTAAAAAAATGAAAGAAACGAAAACAAACAAAAAACTTAGGTCCATGTAAAGGACTTTACATCTAAATTTGTATTGAATGTACGGTCACTTAATTTTACAAACCGCCTCCATTTAACTTGCCCAGCTGTGTAATTAACGATGGTGCAATAGGCAGTTCTAAGACCCTTACAAGTCTAAGCTGTATAATTAACGGCGGTGCAATAAGCAGTTCTAAGACCCTTACAAGTCAAATTACAAGCCTTCAGACCCTTACATGTCTAAGACCCTTACAAGTCGAATTCTTTTGCGTTTTTTTGTTTCATATTTACTGACCCACAAGGCAATATACAACCATATTACAACTATAATAGACAAATTATTTAATTCCAGGCCTCCCCCACTCTTTTTTTTTTTTCATTGTGATTTCTGGCTCTTCCACTGATTTGTACACATGCCTTTTTTCTCACAAATACTTTCTCATTCTGGCATCAAGAGAAACCATTTTCCACAGGCTTTGGAGAGAGACTACCTTGGTTGGAAGCCCAGCTTGGCCATGAATTACTTATTTGATCTCTGGCATGTTATCAGCATTTCTAGATCACTAGTTTTTCATCAATGAAATGAAAATAATTAGAGTACCTCTCATAAATTTATTATTAGAACCATATGGAGGAAAGCATGAAATGATTTTATAAACATGCTAGCACAATGAAAAATTGCAAGAAATGTTTGTTGTTATGACATTTTTGTTTTATTGTTAAGTCACCAAACCTGATGACTTTCATTTCTGCCAATGGAATGTCTCTGTATTCTGACAATCATTCAGTCTAAAATATACATTAATGTTTTCTTTGTAAACTTGTATACAAGTTACTTATCAAACAGAGCAGGCTAAGGTCGATTGGTGTTGGAATTTTTTTAATGAATACTATCTTTTGTTATTTGGATTTTTAAATTTCAGATATTAGTTGTGCTCTTTAAGCTGACATGAAAATAATATTTTGGCATTTTTTTAATGTGAAAGCTGAAATTTGGAATCAAGATGTGTTTAAGCAAAGAAAAAAGGATATGCAGCCAATCAAATCAAATCAAACATTAGATTAAAATCATGAAATAATTTCATGTGAAAATCCTAATTCCAATTTTGTTGTGGACCAAGATATCTATTACTAATATGAAATTTGATTAAAATACAAATTATTATTTCAACTAATCCAAACCTAGAAAAAGTACAAAGGCACCAAAATGAAAACAGATTTGAGTGTTTGTTTTATTGATAATAATTCCATTAACCACTTCCAAACTTCAATATTTTTAAAATAAAAATCAGCCTCATGTATTTAGCTTTCTGTTTGCTTGTTTGTTTAAAAGTAAGCTCAGCTGGACAGGAAAATAATTTTAGCAGGAAGAACCTTTAGCTAAGAACTAGTCTACTTGTCCTTGAACTTTAGACCTTGTATGTTCCAAAGTTATTTCAATCAATTTTAAAATCTGTGCATCAGGAAAGTAACAATACGCTCTATTGTATGGGTTAAGTCTCACAAATAATGCACTTGCATGTACATGAGTTCTTTGACTTATTCAGTTCTTTTCTTAAAATATGATCTCCTCAGAGAAGACTTAAGGACCACCTGTCATTAATAGCTGCCTTCACTCTCTTCATCTTAGTCTGATTTGTTTTTTCCACAACAACTTTAACTCCTGAAAAACTGTACTTCTTAATTTGTTAATTGTTTATTATCTATCTCACTACATTGTAAACTCAGTGAAAGCAGGGGTTTGTTTCTATACTCTGCTATACATAGTTCCAGCTTCTAAAAGCAGTCCTGGTATATAACAGGTTCCTAAGAAATATCTGCCCAATGAATAGATGAATGAATGTATTTAGAAGTAGAATCTTATTAAACATTTTTAGAAGCATTTAAAATGTTTTAGATGATATCTTAAGATATAATTTTATTATATTAACTCAAATTTGCAAGACTGCACAAATAAAAGTAATGAATATATATATATTTTTAAAAATGGGTAGTCTGATTTAATGGATGTGAGCGTAAACTTATTTCAGAGTTTATTTATATTTAACTATCTTCCTTATAAAATACAATGAAGTTATGAAAAGTACAGGTCAATCATATTTTAAAATATTTAAGAAAAATTTAAAAAGTTGCGAATTCATCCTTTTCTTTGAAATATATGTTTTAAAATCTCAAAATAAGCACCCATTTAACTAAGTAAATATGAGTGCTAGTCATTACTGATCAGTTACATTTTTTCCACCTTGAAAATTGTACTCAAAGTTTGAAAATAGACTACATAACTGCAAAACTTTAAGTAAAATATATGTGCATTCGCTACAAGTCTACCAATTGAAATTAACAATTACGACTTCTTTTAAATAAAATCTACTATTTAAAATGTCATATTTTCATTTGTTTAAATTCTAGGATTTATTTTTCTTGAGTTATAACAACACCCCCATTTATTATTTCACAGTTTTTATAGATCGGAAGTCAGGCAGCATGTAACCGCTTCTCTGTTCAGGGTATTACAAGGCTAAAACCACGGATTAAGCCAGATCGCATTCTCATCTGGAGTATAGAAGCCATTTTTAAAGTTGAAAACGTATTGATACCTAAATAATCTTTCTGTACTACTTGTTATTTGATACTTTATTTTAGTGAGTTATCTAACCCTCCTAAAAATTTATTAAACTTTTCTCTATTCTGTGTCCTATAACTTTCCATCACTTTATTTCTCATCCTATTGCCAAATACTATACTCAACTTAAAAAGTCTTACCTGCAAATGTTTCTGTGTTTTTAATTTCTAGAATTATAATAACTATCTCATTTCTCACAATATATTTAATATTTGAAAAAATGATTTTTGAGTTATAAAGTACTTTTAAAACTTTGAAGTATTTGACATTTTAAAATAGAAAGATGTTTATCATGAGACTCATAACTATTTGATTTTTAATACTCCTCTAAGAACTGTTTACACAAAACATTCTTTTTTAAAAAAATTCAGCGGGTTTTTTGGAAAGAGGTGGTGTATGGTTACATAAATAAGTTTTCTAGTGGTGATTTCTGAGATTTTGGTGCACCCATCACCCAAGCAATGTACACTGTCTCCAATTAGCAGTGTTTTATCCCTCACTTCCCTCCCTCTCTTTTCCCAGAGTCCACAAAGTCCACTGTATCATTCGTATGCCTTTGCATCCTCAAAGCTCAGCTCCCACTTGTGAGTGAGAATATACGATCTTTGGTATTCCATTCCTGAGTTACTTCACTTAGAATAATGGTCTCCAATTCCAGGCAGATTGCTGTGAATGCCATTATTTCATTACTTTTTGTAGCTGAGTAGTATTCCATTTTTAATATATATATATAAATATGATATAAATATATATATAAATATATATATTTCCATCTTATGTAACACTTGTTGATTAATGGGCATTTGGCTTACTTCTATACTTTTACAATTATGAATTGTGCTGCTATAAACATGTGTGTGCAAGTATCTTTTTTGTATAATGACTTCTTTTCCTGTGGGTAGGTACCCAGGAGAGGGATTGCTGAATCAAATGGTAGTTCTGTTTTTCGTTCTTAAAGAAATCTACACACTGTTTTCCATAGTGTTTGTACTACTTTACATTCCCACAGGCAGTGTAAAAGTGCTCCCTTTTCACCACATCCCCACCAACATCTACTATTTAAAAAAAAAAAAATTTTTTTTTATTATGGTCATTCTTTCAGGAGTAAGGTAATATTGCATTGTTGGTTTCTTTTCTTTTCTTTTCTTTTTTTTTGAGACGGAGTCTTGCTCTGTCGCCCAGGCTGGAGTCCAGTGGGGCGATCTAGGCTCACTGCAAGCTCCGCCTCCCGGGTTCCCGCCATTCTCCTGCCTCAGCCTCCGGAGTAGCTGAGACTACAGGCGCCGCAACCACGCCCGGCTCATTTTGCTTTTGTATTTTTAGTAGAGACGGGGTTTCATGGTGTTAGCCAGGATAGTCTCGAACTCCTAACCTCTGACCTCATGATCCGCCCGTCTCAGCCTCCCAAAGTGCTGAAATTACAGGCGTGAGCCACCGCGCCCAGCCTGTTGGTTTCCTTTTTTGACACGGAGTCTCCCTCTGTCACCCAAGGTGGAGTGCAGTGATGTGATGTCCGCCTCCTGGGTTTAATCAGTTCTTCTGCCTCAGGCTCCCAAGTAGCTGGAATTACAGGTATGAGACACCACACCCAGATAATTTTTGTACTTTTAGTAGAGATTAGGTTTCACCATGTTGGCCAGTCTGGTCTCGAAATCCTGACCTCAAAAGATCCACCCACCTGGGCTTTCCAAAGTGCTGGGATTACAAGTGTGAGCCACTGCACCCGGCTTGCATTGTGGTTTTGACTTGCATTTCTTTGATCATTAGTGATGGTGAGCAT
Source organism: Macaca mulatta (assembly GCF_049350105.2). Lineage (NCBI taxonomy): Eukaryota > Metazoa > Chordata > Mammalia > Primates > Cercopithecidae > Macaca > Macaca mulatta. Next base: position 25,446,974 of record NC_133408.1, on the reverse strand, counting down.
TTTTTCATATGTTTGTTGCCATTTGTGTATCTTCTTTTGAGAATTGTCTGTTCATGTCCTTTACCCACTTTATGATAAGATTGTTTTTATCTTGCTGATTTGAGTTACTTTGCATTCTGGATATTAGTTCTTTATCAGATGTATAGATTGCCAAGATTTTCGCCCAATACGTGGGTTGTCTGTTTACTCTGCTGATTGTTTCTTGTGCTGTGCGGAAGCCTTTTAGTTTAATTAAGCCTCATCCATTTATTTTTAGTTTTGTTGCATTTGCTTTTGGGTTCTTGGTCATGAAGTCTTTGCCTAATCCAATGTCTAGAAGGATTTTTCCAATGTTATCTTCTAGAATTTTTATGGTTTCAGATCTTAGATTTAAGTCCTTGATCCATCTTGAGTTGATTTTTATGTAAGGTGAGAAATGAGGATCCAGTTTTGTCCTTCTACATGTGACTTTCTAATTATTCCAGTACCATTTGTTGAATAGGGTGTTGTTTCCCCACTTTATGTCTTTGTTTGCCTTGTCGAAGATCAGTTGGCTGTAAGTATTTGGGTTTATTTCTGGGTTCCCTATTCTGTTCCATTGATTTATGTCTATGTGCCTATTTTTATACCAGTACCATGCCGTTTTGCTGACTATGGGTTCCCTGGTGTGAAACCCACTTGATAATGGTGGATTATCTTTTTGATATGCTGTTGGATTCAGTTAGCTGGTATTTTCTTAAAGATTTTTCCATCTATATTCATCAAGGATATTGGTATTCTTTTTTTGTTTTGTCCTTTCCTGGTTTTGGTATTAGGGTAATACTGACTTCATAGAATGATATTAGAAAGATTTCGTCTTTCTCTGTCTTATAGAATAGTATCAACAGGATTGGTATCCATTCTTTTTAAAATGTCTAATAGAATTCAGCTGTGAATTCGTCTTGTCTGTACTTTTTGTTGGCAATTTTACCCTTTTATATACGCAAGCAGATAGGCCCCATTACATACATTTTCTCAAGAGAAGCAGTAACTAGTCCTCAAGTAAGAGGACTTAATGGCATCTTATATTACACATTCTAAATTTATATAGAAATTGGGGTGACATCTATGTTAGCACCATTGAGCAACCATAGTTAATAATAATTTATTGTATATTTCATAATATCTAAGAGAGGATTTGAGATGTTTCCCCCAAAAAAGATAAATGTTTACAGTGACAGATATCCCAATTACCCTGATTTGATCATTACACATTTTATACTTCTACCAAAATATAGTATAAATTTTATAAATATATACAACTATTATGTATCCATAAATTAAAAAACAAACTTCTTAATCTCAAATAGAGTCAAATGATAAACTAAGAAACAGAGGCAAAAATAGTATATGTGTTTTTGGGCAAAATGTTAGTTTTGAAAATAAACAAATAAAAACACAAATATAACATACATTGGATTAGACCTCTAAAGAAAGTAGTATGTTTGAATTGAAGAATTACTCCCTTTACTTTTACTTGTTTCTTTCTCTGCCCTTCTTATTGTGATCTCAGTTGCCACAATTACATCTGCAACCCAGACCTCTGTGAAGGCATGTTGGTGAAGGCCCAAAGTCATTAAATTTTGAACAGATGTTTATCATTTGATGCAACACCAGTGTTGACAACACTAGTCACTGTCACAATGACACTGACTTGTCCAAGGGCACTGGTGGAAATGGAGAAAAATTAATGACAAAACATTTGCAGAGAACTTACTATACTTACTGTGCATCAGTCACTGTGTTCAATACTTTGCCAGAATCTCCTAATAACAGCTCTGAGATACAAGTTCTATCAGTAATTTACATTACTGTATAGATAAAAAAAATTGGGGCTTATTCAAGATCATACTGACAATAAGTTATGGATCCAGGATATGGGTCCAATTGATATGAGGCCAGAGCCTGTGTACTGTGCAAATTTCTCAGGTGTTATACTTGCCTACTCTCCCCATCACTGTATGCATGTATGTCTTGAAAATTGATGAAACCACCATTGCCTCTGCTGACACTTCACATTGGCTGTGCTCTCCTCTTAGGAACAGCTCACCTCAATCATGCAAATTTCAACAGATTAAAACCTTAACACCCTCCTAATCTAATAACCTTTGTTATATGTCATTAATAAAACATCTCCTTTGGTTTGACTTTGATTTGCAGTGTTTGTCCTTAAAACTTAGGCATAATGAAAGCATCCAAACTGGCAAGAGGCAGCCATCATGAACTCTTCAAAATTTCTTCACTCTATTTTCCTTTTTCTTAGAAAACTCCTGAGTTCTCCCTGAAAGGAGACTAAAGAACAGTCCTCTCAGATGTGTCTGAATCCTAAAATGAACTTAAGGTATGTCTAAGAACGTTCCACAGGAATTCCTAAAGTAGACTCCTAAAATATTTTGTAATACAATATTTAATGTAATATTTATACTACATTATGTATAAATTGCTACTTGTTGGGAAATTTTGACTTATTGCCTTATTCTCTTCATTTTTAGATTTTTAGTGCATAGGAAAATGAATTGTTTAATTCTCAATGCCAAATATTTGATGAGAATCTACAGAGGAATTAAAAATATATTTGTTACTCTCATTCTAAAACTTAGCTATATGCTTTAGCTTTTCAGATACAATTGTGAAAGACATAGTACACATTGCTCTTTTGAAAAGTTCGAGTAAAATAAAATAATGAAAATGCAAATATTTAAACTAATAAGCTGATTTTTCTGTTTGGTAAACTCATAGCAGAACTCTGCTTCTGCACATAATATTCTTTTAGAAACCATGTATTATTTTTCAATGTTGATTTATATTATCATATTCTTATAAACTATACTGTGTTTCGATGGTATGAATGCATTTGTACAACTCATTGCATATACCAAGCTTGGATAGGAAGTATTGAAAATACAGCAAAAAGGATTTTTATTTAATCTAGAGGAAGGATTATATAAAACATATATTTACTTTTGGTAAGTAAGATTATATGTTAAATCTCACCTGACATATTTTAAATAGCCCAGTTTGAGAAATGTCTTACTGATGATTGTCCTTTTTGGGGTCATCAGAATTGACTACATTTCTTTGGGTAACTGTGGGTTGTTTCCCTGAAGGTATCGATTCCCCAGCAGACAGTCTTCTGTGGAATATGAAAATTTATTACCTAAAATCCTGCTGTGGGAAGGAGACCACAGGCTAGAGAGAGAAGAAAAAAAAAGACCTTCTTCCTTCTTCTGGTGTACAGTTAGTTTGGCCCCCATTCTAAAGGATGGCCAGAAAGACCTTCGACTCTCAGTGATGGTGGCATGAGGGGTGGGTGAGTTCTCCTTTGCCAAGTGGAGAAATACTAAAAGCCTGCCAAGAGGTGGCCTGCAAAGGGACTTGTGATGTGTTTCACACTGTGCAGTACTTGAATGTTATTTTTCACTGCTATTTCTTTTAGCTAAAGAAAAGTCTTGAATATTGGCTTATTAAATGAAGTAATTTCAATATTTGTAAAAGCAATTAGGGATTTTTTGGCCTATTCTTGGGGTGAAGTATAAATGTATATAAAAGTGCATATTCACTACAGCACTCTTTGGGCATTGCAACCTATCAGTCTCACAATGCAACCTATCAGTCTCACAAGGGCCAGAGACAGAAAGTAATGAGAAGAAGAAGAAGAGCTCTGAATTAAAAGATGCCGAAGACTTGTTTTGAGTATGCATAAATTGGAATATTGGTACCTTCCAGAACTAGTTGGCAGGTAAAACTAAGGGAAACTAATTTCCTTAGGTGAAAATAGGGTAGGTGCAGTAGAATCATGAATACAGAATTTGTAACATATACATCTAAATTTCAACTTAGCAAAGAATCCCAAGAAGAAAATTACATGCAATCACTTTCTACAGTAATTTTCCTCTACTTTCCCTGTCCTTAAAAGAAGCTAATATGATGAAGTGACTGAATAGACCTAGTAGGAAGAGATGCTAAAGAATGGGATTATAGTAATTTATTATTCAATCATCTATAAGATAGTTTTACATATATGTAAAGTAAATTAGGTAGCAAAATTACCTGGGGAAAAATAACATCAGTCTAGTGGCTGAGAATGAAGAAATATCTACAAGGAAAATTCATCTCTGGCAAGCAGAAAAGATGAGATTACATAAAATGAGGTTTAAGGGGAATAGTTCATTTTCATTGGCTTTTTCCATGAAGCAGCTCAAGATATTAGAAAGTAAAAAACAAGATTACCAAAGGATAAAGAATGGGAAATTAAGTAAAAGAACACTATCAAGTTTGAATGAAATTCAACACCTTTTTAGGTGAGTTACCAGAGAGCTCAGTTTTAAGAATCAACAAATCTTGAATGTATACCTAGTAGATACATCATAATGCTATTGTTCTTTCTTTTAGAACTATTCTTTTATGGGTTTTTTTTTCTTTCTATTTCCACGTGATTTGTTTGAAACAGTCAGTGAGGACGCCACACCCTTCACCCAACCCCAGTACACACATAGTAACAGAAGAAGCATATTTGCCAGTTTTCCATAATGTCCATGATGGACCAGTGGGACTTTTTTACCTGAGAATGAGAATTTTTAGAAAAGATACATGGAATTTTAGATGGCTTTTTTAAAGTGACCTGATCAATGAATGTTTTTCAAAAAAGGCTTTGATAAGCCCTTATACTTTATGTTATTAGTTACATATTTGCAATATATATACAGTCATCCGTCAGATGACATTTCATTCAACAATGGACCTTGTATACCATAATGGTTTTATAAGATAATAATATTCTATTTTTACTCTGCATTCTCTATGTTTATATATGTTTGGATACACAAATACTTATCACTGCATTACAACTGCCTATAGTATTCAGTAGAATCACATGCCATACAGATTTGTAACCTAAAAGAAAAGGAATATAACACATAGCTTGGATTGTTGTAGGCCCTACCATCTAAGTTTGTGTAAGTATACTCTGTGATACTAGCACAATGATAAAAATCACCTCATGAGACACTTCTCAGAGTGTATTCTGTTTTTAAGTGAGACATCACTGTACATATATTCTTTTTAATGGTTATTAATTTCTCAATTTGGACCCATGAAAAACTATTATATTCTTTTAATAACTTCTCACTCTTTTACTAGAACTTCCTAAAAGGTGGTTCTATTTTCCAAAGTCAGATAACCTTATCTAATGGAGGATACAATATAAATGTTGCCAGAAATCCAGAAGAACAAATTTAAGAATGTGAAATATTTCATGCAGTTCTTGTGAATAAGGTACCATGGACAATATACTACCATATAGATACAAAAATTATAGGTTAAGATCAAACATGAGATGACAGTCAATTGCATTCAAATCATTACACACACACACACACACACACACACACATATATATATATAAAATATTGATTCATGAAAATAAATATCTTACTTTATTGTAAGAATGAGAATATAGCCATGTGGCAAAATAGGAATTGAAAAGGAATTTATCAGTGGGGACACTTGCTGTGATGTGAACATTTAGATAAATTGTCCAAGATTTACAAAATCTACTGCTGTAAACTTGCTTATGCTAGATGACTCTTTCCTAGGTAGCATATCTCATCTAAACACATTCAAATTAATAAGATTTGTGGGTAACAAAATACATTTGAACACATTTTCTGTTGAAATGTTAATTAATACAGTGAAACATGAATTTACAATTTGGAAGAACTGCAAGTAGAAAATCATGTTATGAATGTATTGCACCATTATGTTCTTCAATGCCTAGTCCATATATATTATTTTTCTAAATTTAGAGGGCAGATTTTAAAAAAATATCATGTTTTAAAAATGCTCCCATGTTTAGCTCCTCTCTAATTATTTTAAGAGCTAATGTCATTATAAAAGAAGACAGTTTGATGCTCTTCTTCCAAGACTCTTCCAGGCATTTACTAATTTTATGACACATTTTTGTTAGAAAGCACCTGGAAATTGGATTTCAGTGAGTTACCAAAAGAAATTGAATATATACATACATAACATACATAGATGTATGCATATGTATATATGTATGTATATATTATATATTTTTTTACATTTAAGTACAAGGAATAACATTTAAATACCTGTGCACCGTCTTCTTTAATATAACAGTGTATTTCAAAAAAGAAAGAAAATATTAGATCCAATTTTTATTATGCTACATAAGAAAACATGGAAAATTAAATAATGGCATATACATTGTTTTTCTATTACTGCTGTTAACAAATGATTACAAATGTAATGGCTTAAAACAGCAAAAAATTATTATCTTATGGTTCTAGAAGACAGAAGTCTGACATGTATCACATTGGTTCATATCAGGGTGTCCTCAGAACTGCATTTCCTCTGGAGACTCTAGATTCCATTTTCTTACATTTTTTAGCTTCTAAAAGCTACCTGCATTCTTTGTTCTGTGACACCTTTCTTCATCTTCAAAGCACATCACTCATAACTCCACTCTTTATCTTTATATCACCTCTCCTCTTTGACACTCTGATAGTTTTGTCTACCTTTATCAAGAACACTTGTGCTTATATTGGGCCCACTGGGATAATCCAGGGTCAACTCCCCATTCAAGGTCCTTAATATAATGACAGGCACAGAGTTCCTTTTACTAAGTATGGTAATGCAGTCTCACGTTGTATGGTTTAAGACCAACCTTGGGGAGGCATTTTTTAGCCTATTATACTGTTTCTAGCCTCAGAAAAAGACACATTTTTTTAATGGCCAAGAAGTAAAACAGAATTAAAACCATAATCTCAGTGTTAGAATAATGTCCCTCAATTCCATTTAAATATCCTTATTCTTAAAGCTATGTAACAGATCAAATTATTTAGAAAATAGTGCTATTAAGTGCAAAGTGAGTTGTTGGAGAGGTCAACAACATGATGGTTGTAGGTACTTTAATAAGAAACAAGACAGAAAAATAGTTTGAACTAATAGTCGAACTAACTTCAGAAATTTGAAGACGGACTTAAAAATAATAAATTAAGCAAGTTTAGCAATACTGCTAAAAGAATGAGCTAAAAAATACACAAATGATTGGATTGATAACTGCTAAAATAGAGAAAAATAAATTTAAAATGTAAGAAATATTTTAAAATGTTGACTCAAAATATCTTTATTTTTAAGAACTAGAAATAAATCAGTGGAGTTTTTTTTGACCTTCAATTCTAAGACATATTAAGTTATAATTTACAAAAGTCCTGATTATACATACATTTCAAATATGAAATACAGTGTTGTTAACTATAGCCACATCATTGTACATTAGATCTCACAACTATGTTTATGTGGAAATCTGGAAAATTATAGAGACAGAAAAGAAATCAGTGTTTGCCATGGGTTTAGAGAAGAAGACAGGGGGCTTGAATGGTGAAGCATAGGGGATTGCTTAGGGCAGTGAAACTGTTCTGTATTAAACTGAAATGATGGGTACATGACACTATACCTTTATTATTATTCGCAAAACTGCAGCACAAACAATGCATTAAAATAATTTAGGGGTTTCAAAGATCTCAGGATAGAATATAGACAATGATATAAAAATTTAAGGTATTAAAAGTATTACTAGTAGTTGGGGGAAATAGGAAATGGGAAGATGTTGGTCAAAGGGTACAAAATTACAGTTACACAAGATGAATTTCAAGACATGTACTTATATACACCATCCTTAAATACGTGGACCATAATTCTCAACCCCTTAAGTGTGTCCCGATTTCTTTCAAAGAGCACTGTAGGAAAGTGGAGCTTCAAGAAAATAACTACACAGTGAAGAAACCTGACAAATACTATCTCAGCCAGGTGACCAAGGTTAACATCATCAGTGATGTCATCATGATAGCATGCACCCTTATTATGGTGTAATCAGAATGGCATTTTACCTGTGTGGTCTTCCATCCAAGAACTCCTAATCCCAATCTAATATTGAGGAAAATATCAGAGGAACCCTAATTGATGAACAGTCTACAAAACATCTAACCAGTATTCGTCAAAACTCTCAAGTCACATAAAACAAGAAAAATATGAGAAACTGCCACAGTCTAGAAATGTCTAAGAAAACATGATCACTTAAATGTAATTTGATATCCTTGAAAGAATACTGGGCAGAAAAAGACCATTAGGTAAAACTGAGGAAATTTAAGAAAAGCATGTACTTTGATTCATCACAATGTATCAACAGCATAGTGAATGTATCGTGCTAATATAAAATGTTAATAAGAGGGGAAACCGGAATGGGGTATATGAGACCTCATTGAACTAGCTTTGCAAGATTTCCTACAAATGTGAAACTCTTCTAGAATACAAATTAATTAAAGTAAATCAGTTATCCTGGAAAACTCGGTAGTCTTCTCCGTCATCACTTTTTCATTGAGAAATATCTTGTCCAGGAAATCAATTATTTAATAATAAATGATTATTTTATTGTGATAAAATATATGAAACATAAAATTTACCATTTTAATCATGTTTAAGAGTGCAGTTTTGTAGCATTACACTCACATTGTTGTGCAACTATCATCATTATCCATCTCCAGAACATTTTTATAATTCCAATTGAAACTCTATTCTCATTATACAAAAATGTCCCATTTCCCCATCTCTGCATGTTCTTTCTCTACAAATTTGACCACTCTACGTTGCTTCTATAAATTGAATCATAGTAATATTTCTCATTTTGTGTCTGACTTATTTTACTAAACACAATTTCTTCATGATTCATTCATTTTGTGACATAGCAGAATTTTCTTTGTTTTAAAGGCAGAATAATATTTCATTTTATGTGTGTACCAGGTTTGGTTTCCGTTTATCTTTCAATGAACATTATGGTTTCTACCTTTTGGCTAGTGTGAATAATGCTGCTATGAATATTTCTGTACAAATATCTCTTTGATTTTCTGCTTTCAACCCTTTTGAGTATACACCCAGAAGAGGAATTGCGGGATCATACATAATTCTGAGTTTACATTCTTGAGGAATCATCATAAAATAATCAGTTATTAACAAGAATTAGATCACCTGAGAAACATACACTGTAACATGAAAAGAGATTAAAAGAAAGATAACTTACTTTAAAAAAAAACTCTTCACGGCCGGGTGCAGTGGCTCACGCCTGTAATCCCAGCACTTTGGGAGGCCGAGGCGGGCAGATCACGAGGTCAGGAGATCGAGACCATTCCGGCTAACATGGTAAAACCCCGTCTCTACTAAAAATACAAAAAAAAAAAAAAAAAAAAAGGAAAAAGAAATTAGCCAGGCGTGGAGGCGGCGCCTGTAGTCCCAGCTACTCCAGAGGCTGAGGCAGGAGAATGGCGGGAACCCGGGAGGCGGAGCTTACAGTGAGCCGAGATCCAGCCACTGCACTCCAGCCTGGGCGACAGAGGGAGACAACATCTCAAAAAAAAAAAAAAAAAAACACCTCTTCACATAAATGCTGTTCTGGCAAAGGAGAATTGTAACTAAATATTATAGAAGAAATTTAAAAGGAAGAAAAATCACTTTAATAAAGGAAGATTATAAAGTAGACATACAAGAATGCAAAGTAGATAAGGCACAAGAAAGATGAAAATAAAGTATGAGTTTACAAATTGAAAGATAGAATCTTATATCAAAAATAATTGATCCATAATCGTAAAAACAGAAACAAATCGTATTACTTTTTATGGAACTTTGAAAATAATGAAAACAAATTTGAACCTCTTCCTATGTAAAACAAATTTATGTAATTTGTCAGTAGCGTAATAACAATATATCAAAATTTCATGGAAAAGTTTTAGTACATACATGTCTAAAATTAATATAAATTATGTTTTTTAACTTCCATTTGTCCTCATTTTGATAATGAACCCAAAGTTCGTCCAAGTAATTGAAAAGAAAAATCAGATTGGTCTTGGATTTCTCTAGAGTCATTCGCAGTAGCAGTAGACTGTAAAGATCTTAGACAGTTTCACGTGAACTTCTGCAAAATATGAAATAATTAAAAAAAATTTGCAGCTCTGCTACTCTGATGAATACACAGCCAAAATATAGCCCAGAGCATGTGCATTGACATAATTTCCTCCCGAACAAATAAACGGCCAAAAGTCCCTCAAACAAACAAACAAAAAGAATGCTAAATAATCCTACTTGTATCTCTGTATACTCTTTAAATTGAAATTTAATGGAAACAAAACATCCACATACAAATTGAAAATTGAGAATGTGTGTTTAATTTTTTTCTTGTATGTAATGTATATAATATGTTGCTGAGAAACAGGGAAATGGTCTCATTTCTCAAATATCCATATTTGGTATAATTTATACCAAATTATACCAAATACCTATCCATATTTGGTATAATTTATAAGTAGTTAAAAATAGTTAATGTGAATTAACAGTGGAAATATTATGTCTTGTCAAAATAAGATGAGAGAAAATACAAGGTACCACCTCTATCCACCTGTAATCCACTTAATATTTGACAGTAAGTTTGTTTGCAAGAAGATAGCAAGTCTACTAAAACCTGAAATATCTTCTATAGCGTGAAAAATGCCATTCACTTTTCTAATATTTTGTCTGAAATTTGAAACAGGACATATGATAAACATTTTAATCAGAGGTGAGAAATTTAATATACTTTGAGCCCAGCCCTACAAATAATAACTGTGAGGTCACTATTAGTACTGACATCACAGGGTTTTGACTCACATCATATAAGCCTATATATAATATTATTACATTATACATGGAAAATATTAAACATCATATTAACATTAACTGTTATTATTATATGAGCCACATTCAATGAATGTTTTTCAGAGATCTTCAATGGCAGGCAAAATTTTGAGCACTATGTACCAGTGACCAAAGCAAAGAGTCTTCCCTTGTGAAATTTTTCTCCTATGATATGCTGGAGAAACAGAATACAGGCAATAAAATTTTTTATAATCATACTATCATATTTATTATGTGATAAGTGCTAAGAAAAATAAATTAAAATTGAACAAGATATACCTAGATCTCAATAAAATGCTTTTAATTTCTTCTGATATAATAATTATTAAAATATATAAAAAGTTATAATAACATAATACAATCATTTAAAATGTAGAGCAAGTTATAAGGGGTTCACAGGACATGGTTGAGAATGGTTCCACTTTTAATTCATCAGAGTAAACCTCACTGAGTAAATAAATACTATAAGTTGCGCACAAATAGAGCAATAGAAAGTTGGTGGGTTAATGAACAAGAAAGACCATCTTTATTTTGGAATATTCAATTTTGTAGCGGTACGCAAACCAAACCAAACAACTGCAGGCTGTGTTCTGTCTATGTGCTACTGTGTTTGACCTCTACTTTAAAACAGAAAATAACTCAGAGTGACTGCATTCTAAATTTAGTCTACTAGCTTTCAAAATATTTGTTTTGTCAGTGCTACACACAAGATTTTTCAAGTTAATATAAATGTGGTTGAACTGTATACTAGCTCATCCTTGAGCTATTGCATAGCCTCTTAACTAGTTGCCTCTCATTGTCTTGTTTCTCTTTCCATCTGTCTTACCCAGAGAAACTGTTTTAGACAAAATAAATGAATGCTTTACTCACTTGATCACAAGTAGTCAACTCTGTAGTCTACTAAATCAAATCTAAACAGGTTAATCTGCACTATCCTGTCTCTTTTTCCCCAACTACACTTTCAAATTGCATATCATTTCTTGCACATCACTTATACTGTTGCATTGATCAGCCTTTCCTCACTTTTGTTATTGTGCCTGGAACATTAATCAACTGCATACTTTTCCACTGAAATAATATCCCATCTTTCAGTCTTATACAGCCAATTCTTCTGATTTTTAGCAACCAAAATAAACTCTTGCGAAGTCCTACGTTTCTTTGTTGGTACGCTTTTTATAATATACTTTGGTTGTAATATAATTCCTCTTATTGGTTTATATTCCTTGTGAGTTTGAACATTTTTTTGCAAATGAAACCTACATAGTTTTGTTTTCTACTCAGAACCAATCTCAGATAGATAAGATACTAAAGAAAAAAATGAGAATATGAGAGTTGCCATTCTTGCACTCCGAATTAAACAGATAAATTAAATAGATGAAATTACTTTTTATGGAGATACTTTATTTTTACATGGACAAATATGCATGATAAAACCAGCTCTCATTTACACTGTAAATAAAGGAAAGGGGGAAAATAGAGTGGATATTCCTACATAAGCAATTACTGCCTTTTATAGCTGAAAGAATTCATGTAGCCTAGTAGAGAGAGAGAAAACAAAAGAGAGAGAGAGAAAAGAATGAGAAAGAGAGAGAGAGAACAAGCAAAAGGGCAAGTACAAGAACAGGAGCATATCCAATATCAAATTTAACATAAATAAAACTAATAGACTCAATACCAATATAAGAATAATTTATATACTATACATTATATCAAAATATCAATTATTTAATAAAAATTAACTCATGATTGTTCAAGTTCGAATTATCATTTTTACATTTTAATTTTAATAAAATCCAGTTTATTAATTATTTTTTTCATGTATTCTGTCTTTAGGATTGTTTCTAAAATGTCATCATTATACCCAAGATCATTTAGGTGTTTTCCTGCATTATCTTCTAGAAGTTTTGTAGTTTTGCATTTTTGTTAGGTCTGTAATCCAGTTTTATGTAACTTTTCAGAGGGATGTAAGATCTATCTAGATATATATTTTTGTATGTAGATGTCCAATTGTTCCAGCACCACTTGTTGAAAAAGTTATCATTGCTTCCTTGTATTGCCTTTGCTCTTTTTCAAAGACAAGTGGACTATATTTACGTGCATCTATTTCTGAACTCTCTATTCTCATCTATTGATCTAGTTTTTTATTCTTTGCCAATGGCACACTGTATTACCGTAGCTTTATAGCAAGACTTGAGATTGAGTAGTGTCAGTCCTCTCTGACTTTGTTATTCTCCTTCAACATTTTGCTATTTTGGATCTTTTGCCTCTTCGTATAAAATTTAGAATCAGTTTAATGATATGCATAAAATAACTTGCTGGAATTTTTAAATGGGATTTCATTGAGTCCATAGATCAATTTGGGAAGAACTGATATGTTGACAATATTATCTTTCTATCCAAAAACATGGATAATTTAGTTATTTGAATTTTTTAATCTGAATCTTGTGGTTTTCTTCATATAGATTCTGTACAAATTTTGTTGGATTTGTATCTAATATTTCATTTTTGGAGTGCTAATATTAAATATTATTATGTTTTAATCTTAATTTCTACATGTTTGTTGCTGGTAATTATTATATTTTAAAGTTATATTGAGGAGGTAATTGATATTAGACCTTTATAAACTGGACAAGCTCTCAATTTCATATAAATTTTCGTGCTTTACACAAAGTATTTAGTACAAATAATCTACTAAAAATAGAAATAGTAGCAGTAATATTAACAATTAAAGTGAATAAAGTTAAAGTAGAATAAGGATAAATGAAAAACTTGACCTATAACAATTCTATAACAAAGTTATAGAATTAGTTCTCAAAATTCTTCCCACAAAGAAAAGCCTAGTCCCAGATGGCTTCATCAAGAAACGAAAATGTTAACAACTGAAAAGTAATCTCTAATTCTCCCTCACTGTGGAATATGTACATTCTACTAGATATAGACTAATGTTCTTGATTAGATTATTTAGTGAATGCTGTTCAAAGGATGTATCTGGCAAACACCTTGTCTGTGCTGTCGAAATGTTTTTTTACTTATCTATAATTGTTAAAATGCGGCAAAGGAATGAAACTAGTCTGACACTTCAAAGAGTGTTACATGCCTAGCAAAGTGTGAAAGTGGAAAGAATACAGAAATGAAAGTTTCTTTCAGAGTTGAGGTGGTTCCCAGTCAGCAGTGATTACTGCACTTCAGCCTGGGCGACAGACCGAGACTCCGTCTCAAAAAAAAAAAAAAAAAAAAAAAAAGCACATTCTTGTGAAGGTGTGATTAAAGATATCACTATTTATGCCTGGGAGTCAGAAAAGCCTCACCATATTCTTTCTTAAAGCTAATGTACCTTGCTTCTCAGCATGATTTATAGTTTCTCATGGCTTAGGCTATCAAGCAGAGCTAAGTAATTAATTTGGTGATGACACATATGCCAAAGATTTATATTAAACCAAAAAATTGTTTGAACTAAATTTTTACAGATAACTTAAATAAAGAAGAAATACCCTACAAATTAAAATGAGGCCAGCATAACTGTTATAATAATACCTAACAGAGGCACAATAGTAATTGAAAACTTGAGAACAATTTTCCTAAAGACCATAAATAAAATATTTTATATAAAACATTAGCAAATCAAGTCAATATAAGTATGTGTGTGTGTTTGAAAATACAAACAAAATAAGTTAGATTTATTACAAGAATATGAGGTTGATTTAATATTAGAAATATTGATCAATTTACCACATTATTTCTGCAAAGAGAAAAATTTGATCGTCTCAATTGACATGGAAATAATAATAACATATGAAAGTTTTAAGCTATGTTAATAGTAGTCTAATTCATTTGGATTGAGTGTTCTGCCGAAGGACAAACAGAGAGATCAAAACAATATTTTAAAAAATCAAAGTGGGGAATAATCTAGAAAAACAGAGAAAACAACAGAAGGCAGGTGACTCTGAATTGTTTCCACCATGATGTATTTGGTGATCTGGTGTAGCTATCTGAGACACTGAACTAAGATGTAATGGACTAATTTGGAGATAGTAAAACAGGAACTGAAATTCAGTGCCAGCCATACTTGGAAACCCTGGCTAATCATCTCTCCTCTGGGGTAGACCCACATGAGCTAAATCTCTTTAAACAATTTTGTTCTTATAAATGTAAATAAAGAGCTCCATATGCAGCAAACTTAAAGAGCTGAATGAATTGAGGTTGAATTCCAGTGATCGCCAGCCATTCAGTCCCTGATGAAACCCACCCAGCTCCAGATGCAGAACACAACAGCACTAGAAATAATAGTGTTGACTTTTTCTCAGCACGTCTTCTATAGCACCTGGAAACAATGACCCTTGATTCTGGACTGCTAACATCCACAGCGTCTAGTAGGAGAAAAGGAAAATGTGTGGAGTAAGAAAATGACATCTTAGGTATCAAATTACTTACATAAGTAATTATTTTCGTACAACATGCTGAACATAATCTAAGACAAACAGGCAAATAAGAAAATAAAACTACGTAAGTCATAATGAGCAGAACAAGTTAAAGACAGAAATATACCCTCAAAATTTTAGTTAAAAAATTATCAGATGCTGTCCATAAGATACATTATTATAGTTTATCAGCTATTGCTTGGAAAACCTAAACTTTTTTTTTTTACCTTCATATTTGTTTTGGAGAGAATTTTATTTTCTCCTACCAAGTCTTGGGATAATCAACCAATTTAAAGAAGAGCTCAAATTTTATGAATAAAAATAAATGACTCCCGAATAATTTATAGTAACACTGCAGAAAATCAAAGACAGATACATTATTTTAAAAGTCAGGGTTAGAGTAGGAGAAAAGCTAGATCAGCTCAAATGAGGTAATATTCTGATGACTGAGTTTTCAGTAGAAGCAGAAAAAAAAAAAAAGCTCTATGTCAGTTAGTTCCATGCATGGAAAGATAAGACAGTAACTTATATTCTAAGACGAATTTAGCCTAAAGCTGCCTCTTTACATATTTAAGTTCAGCCTAAAGGTTTTTCTGTACATTGTGAAATGTAACAAGTGGAAGTGTAAACTGACCCTAGTCCGCACCTGTGCCAATCACTGAGTTGTGGCCAATCAAATGTAGCCAACTGTTTGAACTGTGCTCAAAAAAGGCACACACTGAGCTGTAACCAATCCAGTTGCTTCTATATCTCACTTCCAATTTCTGTACTCACTTCTCTCTCTCTCTCTGTTTTTTTTTTTTTTTTTTTTTTTTTTTGTCTAGAAGTCTTAACACCACATGGCTTTCCTGGAGTGTCTCTGAATCTGCTGTGATCCTGGTGGCAGTGCAATTTGTAAATCGTTTGTTGCTTAATTAAACTCCTTTAAATTTAATTAGGCTGAAGTTTTTCTCTAAACATCTTCATCTAGTAATAAAAAAATTCTTTCAAGAATTAGAACTTACAAAGATATTTTTAGATGAGCCACCAAACTATAATCACTACCAAAAGATAAATAGTGCAAGAAATGTCAAGCCTGTTACACTAATAAAAGTAATGCTAGATAAGAGCTTGAATTGCAACAAATTATGAAGGTTCAATAAATACATAAGCAGGTTTGAAAATCAAGTAAATATGTAGGTTAATATAAATGAATATTCATTGTGTCAAACAGAAACATTTTAGGGGATTTAAAATACAAATATATAGAATTAAAACATCTGACATAACTAAATTGGAAGGGTATAAATGGAGTTAAAGTCTTAAATTATTTGCACTTTTGGAAAGGAAGGTCAAGATAAGAAAAACTTTAGTAAGTCAGAGGTGCATGTTTTAATTTCTTGAGTAAAGAAGGTTCACAAAAAAATCTAGAGTAACCGTCTTAGTTGATGGAACAAGGAAAGCTTCACTTGAGATTTTTTAAAAAGAAAATGGCGTCTTGCCTCCTCACTTCTATTCAACCTGATGTCAGATGACCTAATCAGAGCAGGACAGTGAGAATATGAAATGCACTATAATAATGAACTGGGAAAACAAAAAAGAAATAAACTGCTACTACAGCTGATACCAAGTTTGCTACTTAAATTTTCCAATCTTAGTAATCAGACTGTGTTCAATAGTAAACATGCTCTCAGCTCTTTTTTAATATCTGGATGTTGCAGGCTAGTAGTCATGGAGATAGCTAGGGTGAAGGCTGATGTCTGTGTCCATTGGAGGGTTAAATTTTAGAATTTGGCTCATTTCCATTGGTTTCTGTCTAAAATAGGATGGATGTTCTTTTGTGAAGTTTTTTCCTGGGAGATCTTGTTGCTGCATCACTGTCAAAGATTGTTAAACTATGACCAGCTGCCTGAGATACCCTTACAGGAATTTTACAAGACTTGAAATAAAGAAAATTGAAGCTGAATTTTCAATAAGTTTTTACACTTAATTATTGAGACACCTGACATAGTTAAAGAGGACAAAAAAAAATTAAGCACTCGAAAAGCTTAATGTTGAAATAATTTATTTTTATAAGACCTACATGTCTGTAGAATAGATAAACTGCACACAAAACCTTCTCAAGCAAAGTATACTGAAACAGACAGCATTATTGTTTTGATGAGATATTCCTTAACAGAAAAAAGTCACAGTTCCTTGAATAAGGTTATATTGTTAAAGTGAAAGGAAGTGCTTTCTATTGAAAACACCCACACTATGGTTTAATAGCTACTTGACCACTATACATAATGCAAAAACATCAGTATGGTTCTATCAAGAATAGGGCCCTTTATACTTCAGTCATATTAAATAGAGAAATTAGAACTGAAATAATATTGGAATGAAATAAGAAGACATAGGTTGAGTCCTAATTCTTCTGTTTAAGATTTACATACTTTCAATTCCTTCCTCTAAGTTTAGGGATAACAATTCTTCAGCTGCCTTCATGTGTCATAATTATACCAATAAAAACTAATACATGACAATCTTTGAAGCTTATCAAATCCTTGCATAAAAAACTGTTGTCACCTGGAATTACAGAGGTTTTGTTTTGTTTTTGTTTTTATTTAGTCCAAAGCATATATTAGGGGAACTTAGAGAGGGGGCTCTAGCCTCCTTGTGATGAGAGTGAGATAAGAGATGCTCCATCCAGGTATGTCCTTAATGGGCTAGCTGGGTTACAGGAGGGTTTAAGGAATTTGGCTCAGGGGTCAGGGATAATTTCTATGTGTTTAGCAGCGTGGTCAGTTTCTCAGTGCTTCAAGCAACAACCTCAAAACTTTATCAGTGCCTGGGAATGTTCAAGACCCCATCTTGGGTTCAAGTTTGCAGGGGGAAATATGCAACTGTCCAGGTTACAGAGTGGTCAGGGAACTCTGTTTCTTGGTCAGGTTTTACAATAAAACTTAAATGATACAAAATAATATAATAGGTCAAATTGAGAATTTTATTTTAAATTCATTTTCTTTCTTGCAATGACATAGTAATAATCTTATCAAGGTGGTAACAGTAAATTAATGTATTTTAAGAATGTTAGGCAGCATTATTTTGGCACCAAAATCGTGATTATCAATGAATAACTCTAATACCTGATGTCACAGTATAAATACACATATATGCCATTTATAAATGCCTATATAATGTACATTAAACTTATATAATGTTATATTTAACATAATGGATATACAATTAACATTATATACAATGAAATTATTTTATTCAGAGAAATTTATCTGATGAGCAATATATGATCCATCCATCCATTCATCCTTCCATCCATCCATCCATTATTCCAAAGTGATTATTTTTTTTTTTAAAAATTGTTTATTGGAAATTTAGACAGGGGAAAGTAATTAAAGGAAGAAGAAGTTCTGCTTTGGCGTTACAGTAATTTATAAATTCTAAAAGAACGTTTTTCTTAAAAACATTTAGCATGCTGAACAAAATGCAACACATGATCTATTAAATATATTGCTAGTCTAAGCTTACAGAAATAAATTTTCAAAGACAAAAACCAGGAGACAACATAATGGAGGTCATACGCATGAGCTAAAACTGGTCATTACCAGAAGGGGATTGACAATATTAGAGTTCATAGCAGCCTAAAGTATAAGAAACAGACCGGTGTTCCCATAAGTTAGGAGAAACTAAAGACATATTATGAAGGGGCAGTGCAGGGGGCTTAAAGAGATACATTCACAGTAAAATGATAGGAAATATGCCTGTCAGAGTCTTAACTCAAAGTTGAAAACTGTCTCCTGTAAGAATTTGTAATGTTAACTGTACACTTATGGTCACTTGGTTTAGATTCACATGGCCTATTGACTGGGGACAATCTCAAACCAATTACTTAAGTTAAATTGATTTCCAGTAGGAAGCATCCTGGAAGCACGTGGAAGAAGCAAATTACAAATTAAGGCCAAACAAATGTAAGTTCAACATTTAAAAATGGTTAAATATAAGAAATAAACAAAGATAAATGAGTAATTTCTTAAATAAGTTAGGCCTCTCAGATATTCAGATATGGAATTTATCCAACATAATACAATGTATCTATTATTAAATGGCTATTAAAGTTGAAATACAGAATTGAAAATAAGAGCCATAAGCATTATACTGTAAAACATTGTTAGGAAAAAAGAAATGAGCCTGGCTGCCTATTATGATACTTCAAAAAATATAAGATAGATAGATAGATAGATAGATAGATAGATAGATAGATAGATAAATAGTGAGAAATAGGTAGAATTATATATATATAGAATGATATAGGTATAGATAGATTACATAGTGATATGAGAAAGAAAAATTAAAATCTCAAATGATAGTTTAAACCATAAAGTAGCCAAGAAAGAATTAATACAGAAGGAAAATAAGTAATAACTACAAAGATTAAAATATAATAGTTTATATTAGTGGTAGATTTCAACATACTACCCAAAATATAGTACGAAAAATGACAGAAAAGAGATTGAAGAAAAATAGGAAAAATTAAGAGACACGGAGGACACAATAAAATTGTCTTCATAACATACATCAAATTGGCAATCAGAAAATAGAAAACAGGAAAAACAGTGAAGATTTAATACCAAGAGAAGAAAAGAGACTGGAGGAAAAGGGAAGCCTTGTCTTTTCAAAGATTCTCAATGAAGTTTCAAAATAATTAATTCAATAACATTTGCTCTGAGACACATTGTAATTAAATTTTGGGGAGCTGGCGTAAAAAGAGAGAAAAGAAAGATGACTTACCATTTTAAAAATTAAAAAGTATAAAAATGATTCTACATGTATTACTTATGGATATCAATAGATAGGTATAGTGCTTTGGCTTCACACTACCCCAGTGAAGGACTAAATGTTATTTTCCCAGTTACCAATGAGTAAATTTATACCAAAAGAGTTTCCAAAATGTATCCTTAGTTATGTTAAGTTCTGTCCCAGCTGAGCTTTGAACTCATGCACTGAAATCTGAGAGCAAAAAGCTAGCATTAAAAGGCTTTTCCACTGCCACTACTCAAGCTCATCCCTCATGAACTTTTCCGTAGGAGGACAGGTAATTTGACAGTCCTAGTACATTAGGTGGTACAATCTAGTATGATTCGGAATGAAGGAAGCATCACAAGGATGCTAAAGTCCTTTCTCTATGTAACTTCCCCTAATAAATGCTTTGAACTAGTACCAACAAAACAACAAAACAAAACACACCTCTGTAATTCCAGATGACAACAGTTGAAACTTTTATATACTTTTATACAGGGATTCAGTGAATCCCTTTTAAGATGTGCTAAAGGAAAACGCTTACTAAGATTTACTTATTCTTGTACAAGTAGAGGTTGGGGAAGGGAAAATAATAAAATACAATCAGGTGACAATAGACCTTCACAAAGTATTTAATTGCATCACATACATTAATGTTATTGTATTGTTTATTACTGAATTTATTTTAATGGTAAATGTTTTAAAAATTTGAAACAAAAAATTGCCTTTTGCTCTACAGTAAAGAGATTGTATCTCATTTTCTTTTGTACCCCATCTAAAAATTTAAACTGCTATAATCTTTACACATAAATAATTTTATATCTCAGAGTATTACTTAACGTAGCAAGTCTAGTCCTAAATTTTCACACCAAACAAGGCAAAACACCAAATCATTAATGAAAAGGAGGAAATATTTCAAGGTTATTTTGTATATTATTTTAAAATAAACGTGTGCAGTAACCCAACATCAGAAAATTTGAAGAAAATGTGCATAGATATGGTTAAAATATATGTGAGTAATTTAATAAACCATGTATATTTCAAAAAACGACATTGAAAGGCAATATAGTGCCAGAAAAAAAATCTGGAAATTTATATGCCACAGCAGCATTAATAACCATAATATAAATAAGGAAAATATTTTTAAAAATCTAATAAAATTAGAGAAAACAAAAAATGATTAAAAATGCCAAATTTTCAATATCTTAAAATGTCTAATACAGTAGTTATTAAATTTATATTTAATAATTCCAAAAATATTATTTTTCAAAGATAGTCTTTTACACAGAAAACAGATTACAAAATTACAAAATGGCAACCCTATTATGATACTCAAAAAAAATTCTCTTATGTATGTATTTTGTGACTCTATGTGGCAGCAGAACCAAATATGCATGTACATTTCCTGTCTGTCCTTAAGAAAACATTCAGAAGGCTAAACCTCAAATAATAATTATGTCATGTGTGTGTGGTTTCATGTCTATTTAGGAATTCTGCTAGTTAAGAAATGCTTCAGAGAGGGAACAAAAGGCAAACAGATGTATAACTTGCCCAAAGATACAACATAAGTTATTAGCATGGAGCTGGAATTAGAAGCCAGCTTTTCTTGATGTTATTGCAAACCCCAACTATTTACCATTGTGTTTAGCAATAACAGGAAGTAAAATGACTATAAAACTGCTCTGTAACATAAGCATATGAAATAATTAATATCACAAAATTCCTAAAATCAGACAGAAACATTTTGCTATTTCAGAATAGTGGCATCAACCTGAAGCATTTTAATATTGCAGAATAGTGGTATCAGCTTACAAAAGATATGGAAAAATAAAATTTACAGAAAGCAATCCAAATACAAAATTGTCTTGAGATTTATAGTTCACAACTTTTACAATTAGTCTTCATCAGCTATTCACTATATTTGTGATGCAAATTTTTCTATATGCCATATGTGTATTGGCCAGATGAATAGTGATTAAGATTTAGAAAAGAATTTAACAATATTTATGCTAATCTCTCAACAATGTAATTGGAAAAGACTTGTTTAATTATAAAACTTATGGAAGTAAAACATCCATCTGTGCAGTCATATTTGTAGTTTTTGAAAAAAATCGGATACTTTTCAACTATAACCACAAAGGGTCAGGTAAGTAAGAAGAAATAATACAAGGCAATTTTAAAAATGAAAAGCATAGAAATATTGATATAAAAAATGATCACTTATATCAGATGCTATATTAACATTTTAAAGATCTAAATTCATTATTATACCAATAAAATAGAAGACATAAAATCAGTTTATGTCTCCTGTGAAAATACTATAGTCATTAACATTATAAGAGCTTACTTTATCAACACTCTTATTACCAAAATGAGTGCATTGAATATCCTCTGATTTTTAAAATCAAAAAAATACTTAAATTATTTAGTGGTTATTTACATTAAAAAGTGACTTAGAGAAAAAACGATTATGTAAATTCCTCACAGGGAAATGTGTAATAGTAGAAATGTGTTTCAATTTATGAAACAGTCATGTTCATGATAGATTATGTGGATATAAACCTCCTGAAAACATTACATCACATTAGAGAATTTACACTATAAAAGAGTCTGAATTATTTTCCAAAGTGAATAATTATTTCATCATGAATATCAAAATATGCACCTCATTGATTAATTCATATTTTATTATTTCAGATTTCTCAATGTCCTGGGCCTACTTCTTTAAATGATTGTTGCTTTGTTAACATAATTCCCTGATCTTAAACACATAACATAACTGTGCGTATTGCCAACCGCACCAGCAGATGTTTATGTTCTAACAATTTATTGTAATGCTATCTTGGAATCTAAAATTTTTTGTGGGATTTTTAAACAATGACAAAATATCATGACCAACGAATTTAAATGGTGATGCTTACTACATAGTTACTATGTCAACATGAGCCTGCTGGCATTAGATCTATGCTCACTCTCTCCGTTGAGGTAGAAATCTCAATAGTCCATAATTAAAGAAAAATCTTATTAATCCTGTAAAAGCTTGAGAATTTACCACAGAGAGAACTGCAGGAAGGAGGGAAAGAAGGGAGGAAGGAAGGAAGGGAGGAAGGGAGGAAAGAAGGAAGGAAGGGAGGGAGGGAGGGAGGAAAGAAGGAAGGAAGGGAGGGGGGGGGGGAGGAAAGAAGGAAGGAAGGGAGGAAGGGAGGGAGGAAAGAAGGAAGGAAGGGAGGGAGGGAGGGAGGAAAGAAGGGAGGAAGGGAGGAAAGAAGGAAGGAAAGGAGGGAGGGAGGAAAGAAGGAAGGAAGGAAGGAAAGGAGGGAGGGAGGGAGGGAGGAAAGAAGGAAGGAAGGGAGGGAGGGAGGGAGGGAGGAAAGAAGGAAGGAAGGAAGGAAGGGAGACAGGGAGTAAGGGAGGGAGGGAGGGAGGGAGGGAGGGAGAGACTGAGGGACAGAGAAAAAAGAAAAGCTTAAACTCTAAATTCTTCGACTTATACTGATTTCAATTAATCCTACTGATATAATCTGAATTTGTCCCCCTACATTTATGTGTTGGAAACTTAATCCCCAAAGGAACAGTGTTAAAACGAGGATGGGGGCTAATGGGATGAGCTTAGGTTACAAGGGTTCTGACCTCCTGCGTGGATTCATGCTGCTATGAACAGGGTTGGTGAGAGTGCATTCTCTCTCTTCTGCTTTTCTGTCATGTGGGGACTCAGTACTTGTCCTCTTTTGTCCTTCGCCTTCTGCCACGTGAGGACACAGTAAGAAGGCCCACAACAGATGCTGGTGTCTTGATACTGCCAGCCTCCAGAACTGTGAGAGAATAAATCTTAATAAATTACCCAGTATTTAATATTCTGTTATGGCAGCACAAACAGACTAAGGAACCTGGCAAGTGAAGAGAGTTGACAAATTATCTGGTTCGAGCCTGTAATTTTGCAATTGAGGACATTGATATGAAGTATGGAAAGTATCTAAGACCATTCAGCCACCTAGTAGAAAATGTTTTAGAGTTGACTTCAATACTGTACTCCCCACTGTAACCTATTAATATAAAATACATTGTCTTCCTCCAAAATGTATAAGTTGAAGTCATAACCCCTAATATGACTCTATTTGGAGACGGAGTCTTTAAGAGATAAAGCTAAATGAGATTTGAAGCATGGGGCCTAATTGAATGTGACTGATGTTCTTTATAAGAAGGGAAAGAGTCATGAGGGATTTTGAGCACAGAAAAAAAAAAAATCTGTTATGTGAGGACAGAGTTAGAAAACAGTCATCAGCAAGCTAGGGAGAGAAGCCTCAGGAGAAACCAAATCTGCTGACATCTGAATCTTGGACTTTGAGTTTGAAAAACTTCGAGAAGTAATTTTTGTTTGTCTATTTGTTTTAAAACATTCAATCTGTGATATTTTGTTACCATATACCTAGTGATGTATTTGTTCTATTTACTGGATATAAGTTATTTCTTGATTTGTCTGTTTCATCACTCTGGTATTCATCTGACCTGACACCATGCTTCTATCAGGATACCATCTTTGTGTAAATTCTGTTCTGTGCCTTTTGATACTGAATCTATACTCTGATGCTTTTAGTATATAATTGTAATAGAAGTCTTTGGGATTTTGGAACAGGGTTCTACCATCATCCACAGGTAAATACTTTCTTTTTGGGAATGGCTTTTTGCTTGTTAATAGGTTTCAGTAGAACCTGAATGCTTCACAATAGGCCTCCAAGTTACCTTGTGAGGTGAACTGTCCATTGTGAACTGGGTGTTCTCTCAATGACCAAATGATGAAGTTGGGCATATACAGCAATACTCTACTGGAAAATTGAATGATATATACATGATTGGGCCTATGGAAAATTATCCAGATGGTCTTGGACCAATCTAGTTCTTCCTACATTCTTGCTCTTAGTTTATAGAATAAATATAGAATGTATAGAGAATACAGTATCCTGAGATAGGAAGGAACTGCCTAAAACATCCTGGGCCTTGTTTTTGTCCCTTCTGGGCATGAGACATCTTGAGTTATGGAGGAACTGTCCAAGACAGCTCAGTCTTTGTTCCTGTCTCACCTGGAAAGAAGGATGTCCTTCTAAGCTTTTCCTAGTGATCCACATGGCCCTGGAGTTTATAACCTAGGGTGGCTGCCTTTCAGTGCCCTTTAGCTGTGGTACAAGTGACTAGTGCAGTAAAGACCCCATCTGCCCCAGGCAGCTTTCTTACTCACAATGGATCCTAAATTTCTTTCATCCCTTCCTGCCAATCTGTACACAATAAATCATCTTGTCTCACTAGACTCTGACAATGTAGCCGGTGCATGGTGAACCTGCTCCACGGGGCCCAAACAGACCCTAAAGACACAGGTCAGATGAAAAAGGTGCTCAATTGTCCATGGTCCCCATTCTTGCTAAACTGCCTTCTCTCCCTGGCCTACACCTATGACCTCATGGGGAACTCTCTAAAATCAGTTAACAGAGGAAGAAAAGACTCAGGCCTGCTTTATGGATGGTACTGCATGATATGTGAGCACCATCTGAACATGGACAGCAGCCACAGCCCCTCTCTGGGACATCTTTACAGAACATTGGTTAAGAGAAATCCTCTTGGTGTAGTAGTACATCAGGTTGTGCACCTGGTTGTGCAGGTTGCTCTGAAGAAGAAATGGCCAGATGTATGATTACATACCAATGCATGGGCTATACAAATTGTGTGCCAGTATCGTCAAGGACTTGGTAGGAAAAGGATCAGGAAACTTGGGACAAATAAATTTGGGAAAGGGGTATATGGACAGATTATTTTGAATGGGGAAGATATTTATGTCCCACGTGAATTCTCACCACTTACCTCAAGAGGAAAAATTTAATAATCAAATGGTAAGAATGATATGTTCTGGAGATCCCACTCAACCTCTTTCTCCACCACCTGTTTTCACGCTATGGGCCCATGAACAAAGTGGCCACGGTGGCAAGGGTATAAGTTACGTATGGGCTCACTCAGGATCATGTGCTTCCCCTCAGGGAAGGCATAGTAATTCTAAGAGACACCATAAGACTTCCACTTATCAATGGCAACCTGTATTGACCCCTCTCCGTTCCCAATCTATCAGCAGCAAAAACCAACACTGAGCCCCTAATACGGCATCATTCCCTGGGATGGTCAACCAGCTGCTTAATGGCAGGTCAAATATGCAGAACAACTTTCAACATGGAAGGGACAGTGTTTTGTTTTTAATGGCGTAGATGCTCTGGATATGGATTTGCCCTCTCTACATACAATGTTTCTGCCAAAATTACCTTTCATGGACTTACAGAATACCTTATCCACCATCATGGTATTCTACACATCATTGCATCCTATCAAGGAACTCACTTCATGGCCAAAGAAGTGTAGAAATGGGCTCGTGATCATGAAATTCACCGACTTTACCATGCTACCTACCATCCTTAAGCAACTGGCTTGATTGGATGGTGATATGGCTTTTTGAAGACTTAAGTTATAGTGTTCATTAGGTGATAACTGGGGCACTTGCAAGGATGGGGTAAAATTCTGCAGAGGATCATATATGCGCTGAATCAGCATCTGATGAAACAGGAAACATGGTGCTGTTTCCCTGATAGCCAGAATTCAACAGTGTAGGAATCAAGAGGTGGAAATGAGAGTGGCCCTACTCCCTATTACTCCTATTAACCCACAAGCAAAATGTTTGCATTCTGTTTCTGTGACTTTATGCTCTGCTAGCCTAGAGATCTTTATTCCAGGGGAAAAATTACCTCCGCCAAGAGACATGACAATGATTCCATTGAAGTGAAGGTTAAATGGCAACAACGTTGCTTTGGGCTCTTCCTGCCTCTGAGTCAACAGGACATGGAGGGCGTTTCGGTATTGGGTGAAATAATTCACTTAAACTACCAAAGGAAACTTGGACTTCACTCCACAGTGAGGAAAAAGAATAAGAAGCAGAAGGAAAACAAAGGAAAACAGGAGATATCTTAGGATGTCTCTTAGTATTACCATGCTCTGTTTTAAGGTCAGTGAAAAACTGTGACAATGCAATCCATACAGGACTGAAAAGGGCCCAGACTCTTCAGGAATGAAGACTTGTGTCATCCAGCCAGGTAATGAATGATGACCAGCTGACCTGCTTCCTGAAGAAAAAAAGGGAGTACAGAATGAGTAGTAGAAGAAGGTAGTTATAAATAGCAGCTATGACACATGACCAGTTATAGAAAAATCGAAATTGTTGTATTTCCTCCTTAGTTTGTTAAGAATATGTTCTTGTGTATATGTACACATATTGAGCTAATGTCTTTGTTTTCTTAAACTCTTATCATGTAACATAAGATATATTGATTTTATATTAGTATTTAAGTATTGTTAATTTTACATCAAAGCATTTAAGCTACGAGTTAGAAGGAGAAGAACTATTCATGGACCTTAGCTACTCTTCTGTGGAAAGGATTAGTGTATTTTGTGTTATAAACAGGGTGGTTGACTCAGGTAGAATTTTAACCTTGTTATTGTCTGTATTTGGAGATTAAGCATGGTTTAAGGAGATGTATATGGCTGCCAAGTTGATAAGGAATGAATTTGTGATGGTTAATTTTTAAAAATGTTCAGATGACTGGTAAAATTTTGCATCAACCAATGCTTTGAGGACCTCACTAGAACAGAAAGAAGGAAGAAGGGCAAATTCACCCTCTGTTTTAGCTGGGCTGTTCATCTTCTCCTGCCCTCAGATGTAAGTTCTGCTAATTCTCAGGCCTTTGGACTCAGACTGAATTTGTCATCAGCTTGCCTGGTTCACCAGCTTTCAGACAGCAGATCATGGAACTCCTTAGTGTCCATAATCATATAAGCCCGAATTCTCATAATAAATCAATTATTATGGTTTGATTTCTCAAATGTTTGATCTCTCTCTCTCTCTCTCTTATATATATATATATTCAACCTATCTCTCTCTATACATATATAAATATCTCTCATATATGAGTTATATATTTAACATCTCATAAATAATCTCTCTATAGGTATATACATATGTATTAAGAATTATTAGAGAATCTATAGATATATATAGAGAATATCTACATCTATATCATAAACACACACACGCACACACATACACACACACACACACACACACACACACATATCCTGTTGGTTCTGTTTTTTGGGAGAATTATTTGATAGGGTTTGACGGTGTCCTCACTGAAATCTAATCCTGAATGGTAGTTCCCATAATCCCCCTTTGTCGTAGAAGGAATCAGGTGGACATCAGTGAATCATGGAGGTAGTTTCCGCTATCCTGTTCTCATGATAGTGAGTGAGTTCTCCCAAGATCTGATGGTTTTATAACGACATCCCCCTTCACTGGGTACTCATTCTTCTCCTTCTTGACTCCATGTGAAGAAGGATATGTTCGCTTCTCCTTCCACCATAATTGTAAGTTTCCTAAGGCCTCCCCAGTCATGCTAAACTGTGGGTCAATTAAACCTCTTTCCTCTACAAGTTACCCAGTCTGGGGTATGTCTTTATTAGCAGCATGAGAATGGACCAGTACAGTAAATTGGTATCAGGTAGCAGGGTGCTGCTATAAAGATACCCGAAAATATGGAAGCAACTTTGGAACTGGGTAACAGGCAGAGGTTGGAACAGTTTGGAGGGCTCAGAAGAAGACAGGAAGATGTGGGAAAGTTTGAAACTTCTAGAGACCTGTTGAATGGCTTTGACCAAAATGCTGGTAGTGATATGGACAGTGAAGTTAGGCTGAGATGGTCTCAGATAGAGATGAAGAGCTTGTTGGGAACTGGAATAAAGGTGACTCTTTCTATGGTTTAGCAAAAACAAAACAAAACAAAACAAAAAAAAACTGGCAGCATTTTGCCCCTGCCTTAGAGATATGTGGAGATCAAACTTGAGAGAGATTATTTAGGGTATCTGGTGGAAGAAATTTCTAAGCAGCAAAGCATTCAGGATGTGAATTGGGTGCTCTTAAAAGCAGTCAGTTTTATGTATGCACAAGGATATGGTTTGGAATTGGCACTTATATATAAAAGAGAAGAAGAGCATAAAAGTTTGGAAAATTTGCAAATTGACAATGAGATAGAAAAGAAAACCCATTTTCTGAGGAGAAATTCAAGCCACCTGCAGAAATTTGCGTAAGTAACAAGGAGCCAAATGTTAATTGCCAAGACAATGGAGAAAATGTCTCCATGTCAGAGGTCTTTAAGGCAGCCCCTCTTATCACAAGACCTGAGGCCTAGGAGGGAAAAATGGTTTTCTTGGCTAGACCTAGGGCCTTCCTGCTTTGTGCAGTCTTGGGAGTTGGCTCCCTGTGTCCCAGTTGTGGCTAAAATGGGCCAACGTATAGCTCAGGCTGTTGCTTCAGAGAGTGCAAGCCCCAAGCCTTGGTGGCTTACACATGGTGTTGGGCTTGCAGGTGCAGAAAAATCAAGGATTGAGGTTTGGGAACCTCCATCTAGATTTCAGAAGATGTATGGAAATGTCTGGATGTCCAGGAAGAAGTTTTCAACAGGAGTACAGTCCCCTTGGATAACCTCTGCTAGAGCAGTGTGGAAGGGAAATGTGGGGTCATAGCCCCCACACAGAGCTTCCACTAGGGCTCCCGACCATTCTCTAGACCCCAGAATAGTAGATCCACTGACAGTTTGTACCATGTGCCAGGAAAAGCTGCAGACACTCAATGCAAGCCTGTGAAAGCAGCTGGGATGGGGGCTGTACCCTGCAAAGCCACAGGGGCAGAGCTGCCCAAGGCCATGGGAGCCCATCTCTTGCATCAGCATGAGCTGGATGTGAGACACGGAGTCAAAGGAGATCATTTTAGAGCTTTAAGATTTGGCTGCCCCGCTGGATTTCAGACTTGCGTGGGGCCTTTAGTCCCTCGTTTTGGCCAATTTCTCCCATTTTGAATGAATGTATTAACCAAATACCTGTACCCTCATTATATCTAGGAAGTAACTGACTTTCTGTTGATTTTACAGGCTTATAAGCAGAAGGCACTTGCCTTGTGTCAGATGAGACTATGGACTTGGACTTTTGAGTTAATGCTGCAATGAATTAAGAGTTTGGGGGACTGTTGGAATGGCATGATTGCATTTTGAAATGTGAGGACATGAAATTTGAGAGAGACCGGGGCAGAATAATATGGTTTGGCGGTGTCCTCACCCAAATCTCATCTTGAATTATAGTTCCCATAATCCCCATGTGTCCTGGGAGGGACCAGGTGGAGATAAATGATCCATAGGGGTGGATTCCCCATCGTGTTCTTTTGAGAGCAAGTTAGTTGTCGCTGGATCTGATGGTTTTATAAGGCTTCCTCTTATGCTGGGCACTCATTTGTCTTCTTCCTGCAGCCATGTAATGCAGGATGTGTTTGCTTCTCCTTTTGCCATGATTGTAACTTTCCTGAAGCTTCCTCAGCCATGCAGAATGCTGAGTCAATTAAACCTCTCTCCTTTATAAATTATCCCATCTTGGGTATGTCTTTATTAGCAGCATGAGAACAAACGTGTACACATTACTAATTATCAGTTCAAATTCTTGGCTCTTGAAACATCAACTATGAAGTTGATTAGAACCTCATAGTTCTAGTGAAAGAACTGTGAAAGTCTAAGCAACTCTTTGTTACAGAAAATAAAAGAAAACATAAATGAAACATCAGTTTGTAATCAGGGAAAAATACTAAACATATTAATTTCAAAATTTAATTCTGGATAAATATTTTGATAAGAACAGCAATTTTATTTAATTTTTTTGCATTTCTCTATGTAAATATACAAGAGACGTCACAATTTCTTCTAGCAAACAAGAATCATAACCAAAAACTATTGATGTTGTTACATAACTGAGAATTTGAGAATCTTGTAGAAGATAAAGGAACACAAATTAGGTACATGTTAATAAGCCCTTGATAATAGACAAAGGATTTTGGGGTTTTGGCCTGGATATAGTAAGGTGCTAGTTGCAGATGTTATAAATAAAGTGAAATAATTAGGCAAGTATTTAGAAACTTTTGGCAGCAATGTGAAGGATTTAATAGATGGCAACAGACCAATGTCCAGTAATGGTAAGTATTTCCTGTAGTAGTCCAGGGTCAAAGTGATTGGGCTAGTACTAATGAGACACAGGTAGGAATTTAAAAAAAAAAGGCATTGGATTTTTTAGTTATTAAAGGCATTGGATTTTTTAGTTATTAAAGGCATTGGATTTTTTAGTTATTAAAATTGGATTATTTAGTTATTTAGTTATTAAAGAAATGGGATCAAAGAAATTTTGTGACCAATTTGATGCTGGGCATAAGTGAGAAGAAACAGCAAACAATAATCCTCAGTTTCCTGTCATGAACCATTGGGTGAAGTTACTTGCAAAGAAAAGGAGAGCAAGAGAAAAAGTACAAAAATCTTTCATCACAGAAGATAAGAATCTACCTTTTCCAACACGCTTCAAATTCCATTGTGTGCTGTTGAATTTGTTAGTTAAGAAAAAAGAGAAAATGAAAGGAATGTGTACTAAAATTCAAAACATGGTAAGAGTAAATGACATAAATGTTTATAGAACTAAATTTCAACATATTTTCTGATACAAATTTAATATTCTTAGTGAGTTTTATAGAATAAAAATTATAGAATATATCTGTAATTACCAAGCATGGTATTTAATGCATGCCCAATAAAACAGATTTTACTGTTGTTTCCAAAGTTCCTCTTGAGTTTCATTTAACTGTGAAAATGCCTTCCAGTTGTCAATATTCATAAAAATCGTGACTTATCCAGAATTGCCCTTTCAGTATCAAAATAAAATTAAAACAAAATGTAAAAATGCAGATTATTCACAAAAAGAGAATGATAATTAAAGCCTCCAGGAATTTAAATTATAATGCATCAGAATGACAAAATGGATTTTGACTTTCTGCTCAGAACTGGCTTAGGAATCTATCTATTAAAATATTGTCAGGAGATTACTCTGTCAGAACTGGAGAAGAATAAAAGATGTGAGCACACAAAATTACAGCTTTGCAATTTCAGAGTAATTTAAATCTGTTATATTTCTTTTAAATTTTATTCCACAAATTTTTTTCAAGCTGAAAATTATTCTAAATGATATGGTTTCTTTTAATAGTGACCTTGAAATTATATTACCCAAATCAGTTACATCTATTACTTTTACAATTTATAGCATAATCGATGTAAATCAGACATTCCCATGTGGATATATCTGGGTTTTCTATAGTTAAAAACTTAGATTACAATTAATACCATATTTCTATCTTCAGCATGAACTTTATCCTTTCCTGCATCTGCTATGCTCAATTAGATAATATACACTGAACAGCACCAACTGTAAAATATTCAAGAAGATAAATTGCTTCATATAAATTAGAGATGGTAAAGCTTGATTAGTTCACTTTAGGTTAATGCATCTTGAGAGACCCTTTGTAATTCTATAAAAAATAATACCTGCAATTATACATTAGAAGTAAATCATCCTAAAGAATGAATAGCATACAAAGTCGTATGTCACTCCTTCATTACCATTAAATAATGTGTTTTTATAACTTGCCAATATGGATTTTATACAGTCATTTAAGCTCAAATGAAGACCTATTCAGACCATACTTAGATTCTTAACTTAGTATTAATTTTTTATGAAAAAACATTTTATTAAATAAAACAATCTGTAAATATTACTTAAAGTTATAAAATGGTTTATACATATGTTGATATTATCAGCTAGTGCTAGGGAAAAACAGAGGCCAGATTTTTTTTAAAAAATTATGTATTATTCTCCAGCATTGAAATCAAGGTTTTTTTATCTTGTGGTTTATCACACAATACACTATTCTATTTCGATTAGTGATCATTTTTATTTTAAATATGTTTATTCATATAGTTTGGTAGCATACCTAAATGACTAAATTTCAAGCAATATTATACCATTAACTGTTAGATTATGTTTTCCTTTTGGAATTTTTAATCTGGTCACTTAAAATAAGATTTTTATGGGGGAAAGGAGAATGGTTATATACATAAAGCTGAAATATTTACAGTACACATTTCAAAAGTCAATTCTGAATTTAGAATGTTTTACTGGTTATAAATACTATCCATGTTGTTGTTTTTGTTGTTACATATATATAATTATGAGCAGTAATCTAGAATATAATATAATGCAGAGTTAGGAAAATATGATGAAACAACTTGATATGCAGACAGCTGGAAATTAGTTACACTCTTCTACTAAGTAAGTCTTATAATCTGTGGTAGAGAAGAAGTAATTTCACCTCCTTAGAATGCTAGTTCTTAGTTTCTGCTCTTCAATTACTGAAGCACTGAATAAAGATGCCCCTGCATGAATCAATAATTATTTTGTTGTTGGCTGGGCATGGTGGCTCACGCCTGTAATCCTAGCACTTTGGGAGGCCAAGGTGGGCAGATCACCTGAGGTCAGGAGTTCAAGACCAGCCTGGCCAACATGGTGAAACCCCATCTCTACTAAAAATACAAAAAATTAGCTGGGCGTGGTGGTGGGTGCCTGTAGTCCCAGCTACTCGGGAGGCTGAGGCAGGAGAATGGCATGAACCTGGGAGGTGGAGCTTGCAGTGAGCTGAGATCCGGCCACTGTGCTCCAGCCTGGGCAACAGAGCAAGACTCTGTCTCAAAAAAAAAAAAAATTATTATTTTGTTGTTGTTGTTGTTGCTTGTTGTTTGTTTATAATCTAATTTTTTCAAGCAATCATTGTATTTAGCTGACCACTAAATCTAAAGCCTATATTTGTGACTTGTGTTTAGAAAGACGATTTGACTAATGATTTTCTAGAAAATAACAAGACGAGAAAAAATGTTAAGACTATAGAAACTATTGGAAACATCTTTTTTTTTCCATTCTATTCTAAGACTAAATATTTATCATCAAGAAAAAAATAACAGATGGAAGAAGAAATCTTCAGTATGTTATAAACCAAAGTATGAATCCGTATGAGGAAATCAAGACCAATGTAAATGACTTCCTCTGCAAAGACCATCATTATTACTACTTATGTTTATATAGTGTAAGGAAGATAAATGGGTAAAACTATCTGTTTCTTGTGAAATGATGAAGTATTATGAACAATATGCATGCCCAAATTAACAAAAACATATTACATAAAAATAAATGAAATGAATGGAAATCCAGACGAAAGCATAGAATCAAAATGGGTAGAGTTATACTTGAAGCAGGGGATTTAAAAATATGGAACTAGGCATGATTCTCAAAACTAGTTATAGAGCATTCTTTTGAAGTCAAATGTACTGAGATAAAGGTAATAGAGGACTAAGAGACTTAGATCTATAAAGAATGTAAATGGGTTTACATAGAATATAAATCAATATATTTTATTTATTTTGTTTAAGCTATGAATATATGGAGAGTTTTCAAATGTTAATTGGAGTCAATGTCAGTGGTAGTGAAATACAATAAAATAGAGTTAAGTGGTTGCCTGAACTCTCCTGCAGATAATTATTATGAAATATGAATAAAATAATATTTGAAAGTATTATTAAATGTCTTCAAGTAGACAAAAGTCAGAGGAGAATATCTTTCGAAAAATGACAATCAAGTAGCCTGTTTGTGGCTTTCTTACCTCATGGTATTTTCCGACCATTATGATCAGAGTAGCCAAAAATCACAGTCTTACCAGAAACAGTTGCTGGTAACACCTGACAGAGAATATTGTTCATGAATAAAAAACAGAAAATTTAAGGACAAAGTTCTGAAAACAGGGAATCTTCAATAGACATGATATATAAAATCTGAATATAAACTCTGCCGAGATGCGTTACTGACCAGTAAAGTGCGTACATGGTGGAGGTTACAGGGGTCCATGGCAAAAACATATGAGGCAGGGACCAAATGCAAAATCACCACTGACAGACAGAGGGATGCCAGGTAATGTTTGTAATTCTTTGTTATTGTTTAAACTGAATGCATTCCTCAGTGAGTGCTCAGCTCATGGGATTGAAAGAGGTCTTGCTCTATTGTTGTGCCAGGGGACAAAACCTGATATAAGAAGAGCAGGTGGAAATTTAAGATGCAGTCTCCAGAAGCAAGAAAATTACAGAGAAAGTGCTCTGTAATATCTGAGCATGAACTTTATCCGAATCCTTAACAAACACTCAAATTGCACATGAACAGAGAGGACTGCCAGGGATCTAGGCTTAAAAAATATATTTGCCTCTATATGCTGTAAGAACAACAACAACAAAAAAGTGTTCAGAAGAACAGAATGGAAGACAGACTTTCAGTGAAATACTATTTACGATGGCTAGTTTTCAGCCAAAAAGTATTAGACAAGCATAGAACAGGAATATATGACCCATATTCAGGAAAACAATGCAGTCAGTGGAAATTATGTCTGAACAGGACCAGATGTTGCATTTCACATAAAAAAAGACTCCAAAGTAATCATTATAAACATGCTCAAAAAATGAAAGTAAAACATATTCAAGCAAATAAAGGCAGTCTTCAGGAGTTACAGATAACATTATATGGCTATATGAATAGAGAAAAAAATATAAAGATTAGAAACACTCTAGATATACCCTCTTAAAACTGAAAAATTTATTGAGTCATCTCAGTGGTAGTTTAGAGATGGCAGATAAAAGAATCTGTAAATTTTAGGGTAGATTAATGAATATTCCTCCCTCCAAAAGGTAAAGAAAAAAGGACTGATGAAAATGAACACAGTCTTAACAGACCTTTGTGATGATAATATAGAGAAATCAAACAGAAACAAAAATTAATTAAAATCTTAAAAGAAAAGGTGTGTAAAGTGCAGATAAAAACCAAACAAATATTTGAAGAAATAGTGTCTTAACTTTGGTGAAAAATATTATCTATTTTTTTTATAAAACATTATCTTTTAGATTTTAAAAGCTAAACATTTCCAAGTGGGATAAACACATTTCTAGTCCCACATAAAAATGATATTTTTAGTGTAGACAGAGGAAAAGACATATGACCCTGAAGAAGAAAAATAGCAAGCAAAGATTATTAGATGACTTTTCAACAGTAGCAATAGAGGTCAGATGCCATTAGAAGAAAATAGCCAAAATACTGGGAGGAAAAACAAGCTGTAGCCAAGAATTCTGTATCCAATGAAACTGTCCATAAAAAAGGAAATATAGAAATGTTCACATAAGCTGAAAGATTTTGTACTGGGCTCATCTGGTCTACAAGAAGTGATAGTTCTTCAGGCTGAAGCAAAATGAGGGTGACCTCTTGAATCTACAGGAATGAAAAACTGAAGCGCAAATGAGTAGCAAATATGTGGGTAGATAGGAAACCATGCATACACATAGATTGTCTCTGCTTCTCTTAAATTCTTAAAAGCCATTAACTATTAAAAGAAAAAATTATAACCATTAGACGCATGGTTTACAACTTTTGTAGAGTTAATTTACATGATACAAGAGCATAGAGTATAGGTGGTTTATAAATGATGATTTATAAATTGCACCCCATCATAAACATGAATTACTAATTTGGTAAATGTAAGATAACCTGAAAATAAGGTGAAATCTGTAATTTTTAGAGTAATGACTAAACAGTAATGCAAAAAAAAGGCAAAGAAGAAATCAAAATAGACTACAAATAAAATATTCAAATAACACAAAATAAGAAAGAGGATAGATGAAATAAACATAAAAGTGAAGAAACAAAAACAGATAAAATAAATTGAAAGCACTTCACCAAATGACAGACATAAATATTACTATATCACTAATTTTACTGTCAACCGAAGAAATATTCTATTAGATATAGAGATTATCAGAAAACCAAAGGAACAAGACTGAGCTATATGTTTTCTACAAGATGCACATACACTAAATAATTGTCACAAATGGGATAAAAGTTGAAGAAAGGGAAAATATGTTGTTAACAATAAATCATATGAAATCTGGAATAGTTTTATTAATGTCAGAAAAAACAGACATAAAGTGAATTAACAGGGAAGAGAACTTAATCACAATAAAAGGGTCTGTATATTTGGAATACATAAAAATTATAAATGTGCATATGCCTAATAAGAACATTTAAAAATATGTGAAGAAAATAATGACGAAGTTAAAGGAAGAAATAAACAAATCTGGAAACTTAGATGGAAATTTTAACACTATCTTCCAATTGTTGATAAAAGAACTGAACAAAAACCTAGTAAGGTGATTGAACATTTTAATAACCTATATGTCTAACAGTGCACTCAATTACAGAAGATTACATTATTTTTTAAATGCACATAAAATGTTCACCACAAAAATTTCAACTTCTGAACCATAAGACAGCTCAATAGATTGAACAGTAAAATATTTCAGACTTTATTTCTTGATCATAAATCAAATTACATGAGAAGTTAAAAGCATCTAGAAAAATCCTGAGTATCTCAAAATTGAACAATTCAATTCTAATCAAAGTGTAAATGAAGGAGTTACAAGACAAAGTAGAAAATAGTATACTAAATGATAAGAAAAATTCAACGTATAAAAATTTGTAGAAAGGTGCAAAAACATTCATAAATGTAAATATATGAATTCAAATGCTCACATTACATGTTTTATGAAAAGAACAATAAAAAGTTATAAAACTCTATCTAAATTGATCGCAGAAAAGAAAAAAAGTAGGATATTCATTTTTGGTAAAAATCCCAAAATACAAGTTAGAAAAGGGAACTCCCTCAACTGCATAAACAATATAAAGTATCTTATTGGAGAGTAAATATTTAGAAAGTGATATGGTTTGGCTGTGTCCCCACCCAAATCTTATCTTGAATTGTAGTTCCAATAATCCCCACGTGTCATGGGAGGCACCCAGTAAGAGGTAATTGAATCATGGGGGCAGTTACTCTCATGCTGTTCTCATGAAAATGAGTTCTCATGAGATCTTTTTAAGGGGCTTATTCACTCCTTTGCTCAGCACTTCTTGCTACCCTGTGAACGAGGCCATGTTTTCTTTCCCTTCTGTCACGATTGCAAGTTTCCTGAGGCCTCCCCAGGCCTGCAGAATGGAGGCAATTAAACCTTTTTCCTTTATAAAGTATCTAGTCCCGGGTATGTCATTATTAGCAGCATGAAAACGGATTAATACAGAAAGATATCCCATGCTAGAAGACTGGAAGACTCAAATAAGTTAAGATGTTCTATTTTCCCAAATACATACGAAGATTTAATGCAATCTCATTAAAAATTCCTGCAAAAGTTTTCAGACTTGGCAAGATGATTCTGAAATTTTTAGCTAAATTGCAAATGACTTAGAACAGTAAGAACGTTTTTAAAATAAAGTCTTATAATACTACAAACAAGTAGAACTTAATTACTAATTTCCAGATAGTTAACTTAAAACCTTAAAGTAATATAATATTGAGTTGATAATTTAAGTTTTGATAACATGACAATTTTAATATATTTCTAGTCTCATTTAATACATTTTACTACAGAAAATGGATGTATAAATAACTTTACATTATATTAATATATGTGTTCTTATTTAAAGAAATGCATTAAATAAATACTTTGGTATCAAATAATGGACATTTCTTATTTTTTGTTTGTTTACATGAGTACAGTGTATACCATCTGGGCCATAGTTACCCAAAAGCCCAGAATTCATCAATACACAGTATATCCATATAAAAAACTGCACACGTACCCCTTAAATATATACAAATAAAAAAGAAAAATAATGAAAAAATTATGTTCCTTAAAGTTTGAAGTGTCTTCATTGTTCAAGAATATGAAAGAAGACATTAAAATATATTTTGTTAGTTAATGCGTGCAAAAATGGAGTTGAATAGAGTAAGTTCTAGTATTCCATGGTACAATAGGGAAGTGTGTTCTAAATCAAACCACAGATAATCAGACATACAGCAATTTGCCTAAAGATTGAAACCCCCATCCATCAACAGCCCTTAAGGATTGCCTAGCATTTCTCCATTAGCATTCTCATTTACTGCCAAAA
This sequence comes from Macaca mulatta, assembly GCF_049350105.2. Taxonomy (NCBI): domain Eukaryota; kingdom Metazoa; phylum Chordata; class Mammalia; order Primates; family Cercopithecidae; genus Macaca; species Macaca mulatta. The sequence goes on along the minus strand of NC_133408.1, from coordinate 25,408,002 downwards.
GCTCATTAATCCAATTGCAAGTAACCCAAATATAGTTTAATAGTATAGTAATGCTTCTGGTGGTCTTTGGCTTTTTATGTTAATCAACTAAATTTGAAAGCTTAACTTAGCAATCAACAGGAATAACATTGACATATAAACCAATATTTCACAGTTACATTTTTATTGAAAAGGAAGCCACTCTGGTTAAATTTGACTTTCACTTTATGCTCAGATTTCACACAATGATATGCTTTGAGGAAACAAGGGTATATTTGAGATTAGTCCTAAGACTTTTCAGAAGGATCATCCTTTCTTTGTTCTTCCCCCTAAGGTAAACCATTTCCATTGTCATAGCACTGACAAATAATTATTTTACTGCTGAAAAACTCTGACTCAGAGAAAATGTCACAGGTGCTTTTTTTAAATAACTGTTGCAGTTTAAGCTTTCAGAAATTGCTAATATAAAAACTGTCATTTAGGGGGAAAAGAGAATTTTCTGTAAAAGCAATTTTAAAAATGTAATTATTCCTATGTTCATAAAACTTCACAGTAGTATGAACAATACAAAATATCAATTCTTTCTTAAGGTACCAAGTAGTCACAAATTTTATTTTTGTGTTTGAGAATTGATTAACTTCATTTTTCCCTAATGAATTGGGATATATAGTGTGTATGCGTGCCTTGAAGCTGCAAGTTTGCTTTTTTAATTCGCTTTTGGCTAAAATTTAAATATGACCAATTTTGAATTTTAAATTTGACCAATTAGGCTGGGCACGGTGGCTCACGCCTTTAATGCCAGCACCTTGGGAGGCCAAGGCGGGCGGATCACAAGGCCAGGAGATCGAGACCATCCTGGCTAACATGGTGAAACCCCATCTCTACTAAAAATACAAAAAAAAAAAACCAAAAACAAAAACAGCGGGGCGTGGTGGCGGCGCCTGTAGTCCAAGCTACTTGAGAGGCTGAGGCAGGAGAATGGCTTGAACCCAGGAGGCGGAGCTTGCAGTGAGCCAAGATGGCGCCACTGTACGCCAGCCTGGGCGACAGAGAAAGATTCCGTCTAAAAAAAAAAAAAAAAAAAAATTGACCAATTATCACAAACTGATCAGTTGTATTGTTTGGTAGATATCTACATTGGATTATTTTAATATGAATATATTTAAAGTAGCTCGAGGAGTTTCTGTATTATAGATCTTAAGAGTTCTGGAAACCCATCTTGAAATTGAGATTACAGAAATTCTCTATTTTATTAACTTATGTAAAGCTGTTATAAACATCTTTTGTTTATAATGATATTTTGACTGTCTCTCACATTTACCAAATGGGTGTAATATGAATCTGCACTCATTTGAAGGCATGCAAGTGACACTAAAATCAATGAGAATGTATGTAATTACAAAGTTAATTCAGTGGAAATTTATCTAATGATCCGTTATGACAACCAGAGCTACATGTAACAAGTTAATAACACCTTGTAATACATAATTTGAAGGAAAATACATGCTTTTATTATTCAATATTACTTAATTTGACAGAATAGAAACAATTATACCACAGAAAAATAAATGAACTATTAAAAATTCTATAATACATTTACATTTTTAAAGAGACTTCTTTCTCTAGAAATATTTAACATGGATTCTGGTATTTAAAATTATAAGTCACCTCTCAATGTATTTTATACAAAACCTTGTGTTTTGTTATACTAAACATACTTTTCTTGCAAATTACATTTGTAAGTTTAATTTTTGCATATCAAATGGAACCCTATATTTACACACATAATTGGCTTCTTATCTAAGACCTTGACTTGATGAAATGATTAAAACAATTGTCATGCCCAGAACTTGACTATTATTAAAACTGTTTTTCTTCAAGCAAAATACATGAATTGTTCATTTTTGTAACTTAGTCACTCATTTTGAAATTGATCAACAACCAATTAATATATGCTTTGACAACCAATTAAAAAATAAAAACTTTACATGACCAGAAGTCCAACATTACCTGCACAATTACCATACATTTTATTTTCCACATGGCAGGAAAGATTCCTTTTTAAGTATTTTTTGGAGCATTGTAGAGAAGTACTGTATCATCTTTCAAAAGAGTTCCTTGGGGAGATAAATTTGACAAACATAATAATCTGTTGCATATGTGGAAAATATCTTCACCATTGTTTTACTTTTGTAAGTGGACTTAAACCATTAATTAACATTTGTTTGGCTTATCCCTTTTTAATGTGCATATTATTGGTAATAAAATATCTAAACCATGATGTTATTTTGAAGATAAATACGCTGAAGTGTGTATAGCTCTATTAACTAGCTACAAATAACAAGAAGCCCTACAAACAAAGGCTTATAAAATTGGGCTCAAATTCTGTTTTGTTCTCTTTCTACTTTAACTTTCATACTCATGAGAGTTACCTCATAGTTTCAAAATGACTATAGCTCTACATATTTTGGAAAGGAGGAAAGGAAGAATATAAGAAAAAGAGAATATAAGAAAAAAGCAGGAAGGGAAATGCTTTCTCCAGAAATAATCTATACTGTTTCTTGACCAGAACTGTGCACATAGCCAACCCACCATTACCTGTGATGGATTCAACCAGATAAATAGTTTTAAATTAGTCCATTGTGCTTGCAAAACAAAATTAGAAAAGGGTGAAAAAGAGAGTGAATATATGGCAGGCATTCAGTAAGGTCTTATTACAGTGGTAGTACTTAGTGCTATTAGTGCTTAGGGCCCATAGTAAGGCCTAAATAAATACTAGTTGTTATAATCTTGAAAGAGCTCTAGTGCCTGAGTCACTTTGATAGAGGGGACTTATTTGATATCTAAATCAATGCTCCAAGATTTTCACAGAAGACAATGGAAAATTTACTTCTGTTCTCCTTGTGATTGTTTACAAGGATTTTCACTGGGAATGAGTAAAATGTAATCTTCACAACAGGTTGAATAAATACAACTCTGATACAATTTGAAGGACTTCATAAGATCCCTGGTTAGAAAAATCTATCACTTGACTGACTGTAATTGGTACCCTCAGTTAGTCATCCTTTAAGTTGTAAAATTTCCTTTATGACTTAAAATTTCTGCAAATAAAGTGCTTATATTTTAGTGTGAAATAAAAGTGAGTTTCTAGATAAACTCATAAACAAGAAAATCAAGAAATACTGCAAATTCATGCACTGTTAGCATGTGCATCTTTCTAGCTTGACAATTCTGCATGTTTAATTCAGTAAGCAAATGCCATGCATTTTTTTTCAGTTATATATTTCCTTCAAATAAAATCTGACTGAGAATCTGTGATCACATACTAAAGCTGCTAATTATGAGCTGGGTCACCTTGGATCTTATCTAGGGAAGGATCACTTTCTATGGAATCTTATCTATAAAATGTAAATAAATTAAAGGAGAGTACAGATGTATTATATGTGGATGTGCACACTAAAAATGTATACTGTTTGAACATATTCAGATACTTTTTTTTTTTTTAGAACTAAACTATTGCGTTTAGTTGAGCCTTTCTCTTTTTAAGTAGATGGGAATATTAAAAAATGTTTATTCAGGTAAACCAAACACATATACTATAAAAGCATATGTATGTGTGGAGTATGGGGATGTACCTGTTATCCAACCCAATTAATAAGATATAGAGTAGAAAAAAAGATCGGTAGAGCTTCATGAGGATGCTAGTTTTGTCCTTCTAAAGCAAATACCAAGTAACCAGTCACACTGTGGATGCATCTATTGATTCACTTGCAGAGGTGGTGCTGAGACACTAGCACATTGATCAAACTTAGCCTAGGACTATGTTAATTATTTTTATTGCTCAATTCAGCGTTGTTTGTGTGTATCTGTCTCGGCATGTGTGTGAGTGTGTGGGTGGATGGGAACTACAATAAAAAGAACGAATAGCTCTATTATCATTATTTTGGTTAATTAAAAACTGAGACAAGTCCAAATGATTAGCTCTTCCTCCATCCAATTTTTCTGTCAACTTGTTTTACAAAGTTATTTCCCAACCATGAATCAAATACTTGGTGATTTGTTTGAATGTTCTTAGCTTCCACAAGCTAATGCTGAATATTGACTTAAACTTTTTTAGTGTTCCTATATGCCTGAGATATACATGATTTGCTTTTTTTATTAAAAAAAATACAAGAAATACAATGCTAAGGAAAAAGGGATTGATTTCAATGCTGAAGAATAAACATTTTCTGTTATATGGAGTAGATATAAAAGAAGCAATAAATTATCAAAAATAAATCACTCTTTTATATTTGACGGGAAAAAACCCAATAAGAATGTTAAAGAATAATTATGGTTTTTTTGTTGATTTTGTTGTGAAACTCCTTATTTCTCTTAGTTTTTGAGGGCACATTTTATTGTGTCACTGACAGCAAGTACCCAAAAAGATATTTAAAATCCTAAAATAATAGATTCTATAATAGACACTGAAAATGTACTTTAACCTTCTCATTTTACATATGAACAAATAAATACAGAGCATTTTGAGACACAGCTGTGAATAAAGTAAATGTCTTCTGTGGTCTTAGTTTATTCTAAGAAAGTTTTTCAAACATAATATATAACCTTATAAATCTCCTTTGAAAATTATGTTATTATTTTAAAGTAGATATTGTAAAAAATGTTTTTAAGAAAATGATATTCTACAAGAATATACTTATGATATTTTATTGCAGTGTTTATTAAAATTTAATATTTAATAATATTCAGAATATATAATGAGGATAAATTTTTACATTCCCCATTTTTTTCTCAGATTAAAACTTATTCTCCCATATAGGTTTTTACTTTCCCCAGTTAAAAATAATATATTTTATTAAAATTATTTAATAAAAAGAAGCTTCAAATGATCTCTCCTCTAAACCCCATCACTTCCTCTTTCACATTCATGTTGTACTGCACCAAAATTTAGTGCCTTGAAACAACATTGGCCAAATTCACAAGTCTATGGTTTGACAATTCTGGCTGCTGGTCTTAGCTAGACCCATGTATACTAGTGGGCTGCTGGTCAGCCAAAAGACTCACCTTCTGGCTCTTGGATGAAATGATGAGGATTTAGTGAAACAATGGTCTCTTCTCACCTAGCAAATTATCCTGGATTTCTTCATATGGTGATGATCAGGCATGTTTTAAGAAGACCAAGAAGTAGAACAGGACCCAATACAAAAGCATTTCCAAGTATCTGCTTGTGCCATGCTTGCTATTGTCTCATTGCTCAAATACTATGAGACAGACAATCCCATATTCAACATGTAAAAGCACAACCCACATAGCAGAGACAGGAAGGCATGAATAAATGGAAGATCATTACTGAAACAATCTAGTAAGCATGGCTCTAGCACTAATAATTTACCTGCTTCCTACAAGTAAAGTACATTTACTCTCTCACAAAATACCAAAATTCTCATATAATCTAAGCATCAGGCTTAAAGTCCTGATTTTTGTGACTCACTATGATACTGGGTATCAATGAGGCACCATATTGAAAAACATGTTATTTTCACTACGCAAACACAACTTCTGATGGTGACACAGAATAGAAGAACCACAAGAAATATTACCATTTCAAAAGGAGAAAAATGATAGCCACATGCATTTCGTGATCCATAGCACTTCTGAAACAAATTTGGGCAAATAGGTCATATTTTCCTATTTCAGGGAAAAGCATGCTCTCTGATGAAGCCATATTCCTTTTCCAGTGAGCAACTTCCCATATTTCGTTCATGTTCCCTGGCTTTACCACCTGAGATATCCTTTGTTTATTTTTTTCATCCTCCTTAGCTATTTCTGGCGAGTTCAAAGTATAATATTTTCTTACAGAAATTTTCTTAACCTACTCTCTTTTCATAAAGATGTGGAATCAGAGAATTTCTGGAGTTTGAACCATCTCAGTGCCTTTCAATAAAAACTGCCAACCTGTTTCTGGGCATCACTCCATTAAACACTTGGCAAATAATCTATGAGTCTGATTTCTAACGATTGTAACTTGAAAGACATATCAGAAATTCTTTTTGGATAATTGTCTCTATTTAGTTTGCAGAGGGGCAAATCTTCAAAATGTCCGGTGAATTTTGTCTAATTGAGAGTAACTAAGAAGTACTGATTTTATTCTTTCAGAAGTCTTAACAAAGGATCTCACAGTTAAGCCACTGCCCTAATATATTCCGTTAAGTTGCAATTTGCCTTCGAATCTTGTGAGTGCCAATTTCACTACTGTACATAAGGGGCTTGAGCATCTGCAGATTTTGGTATTTGTGGAAGAGTCTTAGAACCAATTCACTATGGGTAACAAGTGAAGACTATAAGTCATCTAAGGATATATAACAGATGTAGTGGCTTGAAACAACCACCTTTTGTTTGGGTCATAGTTCTTTCTGTGTGGCAGTTTCGGATGTATATGACTGATTGGGTCTTCTCTTGGGTAGGTTCATTTGTGTGTCTTTATTCTGTGGCCAGATGCAGTTAGCTAGTTGGGTATGTTTCTGGTGATTCTTAGCTGCCAACTAGGAGCAGGTGCACTACATTTCTGTAAATATTTTACAGGATTCTTGTCATGGAAGTGGTGTCAGGGATCCTAAAAACAGCAAGAGGAAGATCAAACGCTAAAGACCTAGCCCTTTTCTCCAGCCTCGGGTTTCGTTATGACTGCTATTGTCCCACTGGTTCAAGTCAGTATATTGTCAGCCTCATCAGTGGGGGTGTGACCAGCCGAGAATGTGGATCCATGGAGGTATTAACAGCCTCATCAGTGTGGGTGTGGCTAGCTGAGAATGTGGATCCATGGAGGTATTAACGAAGTGTGGTACATTACTGAAAACCCATATCCAACTGATTCCCACTTGAAAATCCTTCTTCTTATCTCACAGAAAAAAACAACAACAACAAAAAAAACTTGTAGTAGAGATGAGAATTGGCATAAATAACCATTATCTTGTCTATTAAACTTCAGCTATTGTATTTTATCATTTGAAAAACAATTAATGATAGGAAAGTGGAAAACAAAATGGCAGTCGTCAAGTTAGTTTCTATGGCTCCGGCGTACAACCCATTCCACTTTCTTCAGTCTAGGAATGGCACCACCGACAGTTACTTTGCCTCACGTATGGAGCAAGGCAGCTAATACCAAAGTCCTATTCAAAAGCCACACTTACAAAGTTAAAGTAAATTGAGCCTTCTATATTCAGTTCTTGTTTCTTTACACTCTTGCTCATGTATCTTAATGAATGTTCTATTAATTTTGCAGTGACTTTCTTCCTTAATGTTCATAGCTTAATAAACTCTGCCTACTGATTTAAAACCTAATCAATATTCACTAAGTGTTTGCTAATTATTTAAATAAAAGCATACATAATTTTGGGGAGAACTAAATCTGATGACAATTTGATGGAAATGTAGTTTATTATTGCTTTAGGACTGAGGATTTCATTCTGTGTGTGGCTCATTTGTGGGAAGAATTAATACGTGTTTTATTTTAAAATGGCTAGGATTAGTAAAGAAACATCCCTGATAAGGGGGATAATGACATAACTTTGTGGATACTATTTTTTGTTTACTTATGATTTTTATAGTGAATATAGGCTCTGAAATTAACAGAGAGGTACTACAACTATGGAAAGAGTTTTTTTTTAACTGTTGCAATCTATGAAATGGCATCTCTTTATGCTTTCTCGAGTAGCCCAATACTTGAGTATTATTCATAGGAATAAATCTTTCCTAAAATTCTTATAACAATTTAAAGGAAAACTTGAAAATTCTTTAAATATCTGCTTGAAAATCTTCTACTCCATGGATGGGAACAATAAATCAGAAGACAAAGCTCTATAAGGTTAAATGTTTTACAATAACTCTCTTATTCAAATTTATTCCAGAAGTATACATTTCTTCACCAGCAAAGCTCGTTTCTAAAGGATAAGATAAAATTATAGTGTTAATTCAAAATAAATTACTTCTACATTAAGAGGGTGATGAACTTAAATGAACAAAATGATAACCTATCTGGAACATTGAGATAGTTACATTCCTTTTTTATTCTTTCTCATGGCCAGGGCAACTCTCCAAAAGGGGGCATGCTTTGGACTTGTGAGCAACTGAGAAGTATACATACAGATAATAAATAAAAAGAAACAAAGCACAAAAGTTAGTTATTTCATGGAGGACATGATATAACTCTGCTGTCAGTCATTTTAAATATTGTAACAACTGGAAGAGATGTCAACTGATCAAATTTCCAAGAGCTTTTAAATTACATAGGCAACATAGTCATATTCACAGTTAATTTTAATAGTTTGAGCATCTTTGACAGCAGTGGAATGCTATCCACTTAGTTCGCAGATATAACACCATAATCCATTAAAATAAATTGCCTGTAAAAGGAGCTGGCATTCTTAAAGTTATGTAAGTGTTGAGAAGTAAGAAGGAAGAGGAGAAAGAAATTGTTGCAAAAAAAGTACCTTATTCATTTCTTTAACTATTCAGATCCTCTATTGCAAAACATAAATAGATAAAAGAAAAAAATAAGAATTTTCCTATTCACAGAATAAAATAATGCACAGAATTATCTTACATCTGTACTATCAAGTGGGTCATTAGAGACCTTCTAAAGTCTAATAAAAATGATGCAAAAGCCCAAGAGGAGATTATCGTTGCAGCATGACAAATAGATGCAACAATAAGAAAAAAATACTTAGGACAATCAACAAAAAATATACATCATTACAGATATTTAGTCAATCATCATCATCATCATGACCTTCATGCACCTTCCATCTATATTTATGTCTACTTGGTTCCCTCATTTTGCTTAACTGATACAGTCATTTTAAAAAACAAGTTAATGTATTCAATTGATTCAGTGTTTGACTGAACTCACTGATTGTTTCAGAAAATATTCTGTAAATACAAACTGCCCAAATGCTGCTGCTGTGGCTTATTGTCTCAGAGACTCCCATGCATATTTTAGTGGTCAAAAGAAGCATGTAGTAAATTTGTTATTTCTGGCAGTGGCAGCTGCTGCTGTTGCTGTTGCTGCTTCTTGAATCTACTTAGTTTGTCAGACATTTTCTTCTGTTATATTTCTTTTCCAATTCTGTGGTTTCCTTACGTGTGTTTGTTTCATATGTCAGGATTTTGCTTTTACTGTCATTACTAAGTCAATACAGCATTTTGAAAAAATGTTTTTATTAAGTATGATTGACATATTTTGACTTTGAAGTTTAGAATGACTAAAATATTAACGAATTCCATTTAATGATTTAATATATTTAAAGTGACATGTTTATATAGTTATAGTACTTTTTGGTTTTTCTTTGACAGAGTCTTGCTCTGTCACCAGGCCAGAGTGCAGTGGCACGATCTTCGCTCACTGCAACCTCCACCTCCCGGGTTCAAGCGATTCTCCTGCCTCAGCCTCCTAAGTAGCTGGGACTACAGGCGCTTGCCACCACGCCAGGCTAACTTTTGTATTTTAGTAGAGATGGGGCTTTACCATGTTGGCCAGGATAGCCTCAATCTCTTGTCATGATCCGTCTGCCTCAGCCTCCCAACGTGCTGGGATTACAGGCATGAGACACCTCACCCAGCCATTATAGTGCATCTTACAAAAATTTCTGTTCTAGGATAAATGTTATGCATTTAAACTTTATCACAAAAACAGTATGAAACTCATCTGACCCTAAAGGAGTGACATAGGCAACATTACATTACATAAGCAACATAGTCATATTCACAGTTAATTTTAATAGTTTAAGCATCTTTTAGTGAAAAGATAAGGCCTCCTAACTTGTGAGAGAAATGTTGCAAACATCACACTAGGTTCCCACTATTTTTTATGAAAGGAGACTCCATATGGGAATCAATGAAAGGTTGAAAATAAAATTTAATTTAATGAAAAGGAACCGAAACAATACATTCTCATACAGTACAAAGGAGGTAAAAATAAGCATCTGTAGGTCATGTTGATAATTGACAAACTTTAGAAGTATATTCTTGACTCTCATTAGCTTTAGGTTCAATCAGGTCCCAGTTAATATTCAAGTTTTACTTAAAGATATATCAACCATATTATGGTCTTATTCTTATGCTTATTGTTACCATAAATGGCCTCTCTTTTATTCAGAGACCACATTGCAATTTTGGAACTACAGTTCAGACCCAGAGTGCTCCATGTCTCCTCTAATATTCAGAAGAATTTTGTAGTGGATTAAATCATTGGATTCATGGTAGGTAATAGATAGATGATAGATAGATAGATAGACAGATAGATAGATAGATAGATAGATAGATAGATAGATAGATAGATATTTAAAGCATATTTACATATGCATTAAAAACTCTAACAAGAATTATATATCAAAAGATAAAATGCAAAGGGCATATAGATATTTAAAGCATATATATGAAATGTTAAAAGATTCAAAGCACAAAATTAGCTATTTCATGGAAGAAAATGATAAATCTCCTGTCAGTCATTTTAAAAATTCTATATGCTTTAAATATCTATATGCCCTTTGCATTTTATCTTTTTGTATATAATTCTTGTTAGAGTTTTCAGCAAATAAAAATTGCTCAATAAATGCTACTGAACATTTGTTCTTCATTACCTCATTCTGCCTGCAGTAATAGGATTATTCTCATGAATGTAATTAAATTATTATTGGCACATTATAAGTAGGTTTTCTTTAATGTAATATAATTAATGCAATCCAAATGCAGAGGAAAATTGACAAGCTAGTGTGGAATTTAAAATAACAGACCATACAAAAATATAGAGGTGTATATGAAGCTTCTTTTGAAAGAGATGCTTCATCTTTCTCACCAGTGAATTGTTTTAAAAACCCCTTCCTTGTATATTTTAATCTAATAAATTCAGTAGTGCAATTCTTGAGAACCAGTATGTCGATGATGTGTACCATGTTCACATTCCAGAGATACAGATAAAGATAATACATTGTGATTTATTTAAGTAGTCAGCAGGTACTATGACTTGTTATTCTTTCTGAATTAAAAAAATAAACAAATAATTAAATAGAAAATAAAATTGTTTAATTGCAGAAGCAACCAAATCATGGAGGTAGATTCATTCTCTATTTCTGTCTATAAATTTTTAAACTTATAGTGCATAGGTTATGTTTTGAGAAAACTTTTGGCCTTATACACTAGAATATTTATTTCTTACTTGAAGAAGAGAGAATGTATTTGTGATTATTTATTTATCTAACTCTTTTTTAATGCTTGTCATTTTCAGGTCCTGTGTAAGTCCCCACTTATTCAGAAATTAGTAAAATATAAAAGATCTTTGCCATCTTGGTTCTTAAGGGTGGATGGTAATATGGTTTGGCTGGGTTCTCACCCAAATCTCATCTGGAATTGTAGCTCCCATAATTCTCATGTGTTGTGGGAGGGACCTGATGGGAGATAATTGAGTCATAGTGTTGGTTCCCACATACTGCTCTGGTTTTAATAAATAAGTCTCATGAAATCTGATGGTTTTATAAGGGTAAACCACTTTTGTTTGGCTCTTATTTTCTCTCTTGTCTGCCACATATAAGACATGCCTTTTGCCTTCTGCCATGATTGTGAGGCCTCCTCAGCCACGTGGAACTGTTAGTCCATTAAACCTCTGTTTCCTTATAAATTACCCAGTCTCAAGTATGTCTTTATCAGAGGCATGAAGATGGGAATGAAAGCAGTGGAGGTCCAGTTATTGCACCAAAAACAGTTTTTATTCTATATATTATCAAATTCTAGAAAGATTTTGTAATTTACTATGCTTACATAATTTATATGTAAATATAAGATATACTGTCTTTTACAAAAGAAATATATAACATGAAAATAAATTATTTTCAAAATGAACTTTTAGGTTTAGTTAATTTTAATAAAGAATGAAAGTGTGATTATTTGTATAATATATAATTCTGTCTTAAAAATAATTTATGTGTACATTTTGATCATTTGAAATTTGAGCCTACAGACATTTTAAAGCATATCCAAATATCAATGCTAAAGACTTATATGAAAAAAATCACCTAACAAATATATAAAATATCCAATTGGTTTTGTACTATTCAATCTCTAGACAGTTCGATTGTATGTAGCAAACTGCAATAGAATACTGTAAGAAACTAATTAACATTCTTTAGACAAAGCCTGTACTAAGTCTGAACATACTGAATGACTTCTAGATCCAGGAAAAGAAAATAATTAGTAAATAAACAAAATTGCATTTATCCCTAGGGAGCAGATTTTTGACAAAACTTGTGATATGAAAGTAGCTTTTGGACTTGGAATCAACCCAAATGTCCATCAGTGACAGACTGGATTAAGAAAATGTGGCACATATACACCATGGAATACTATGCAGCCATAAAAAAGGATGAGTTCGTGTCCTTTGTAGGGACATGGATGCAGCTGGAAACCATCATTCTCAGCAAACTATCACAAGAACAGAAAACCAAATACCGCATGTTCTCACTCATAGGTGGGAATTGAACAATGAGAACACTTGGACACAGGAAGGGAAGCATCACACACCAGGTCCTATTGTGGGGATGGGGGGAGGGGAGAGGGATAGCATTAGGAGATATACCTAATGTAAATGATGAGTTAATGGGTGCAGCACACCAACATGGCACATGTATACATATGTAACAAACCTGCACATTGTACACATGTACCCTAGAACTTAAAGTATAATTAAAAAAAAAAGAAAGTAGCTTTTGTTCTTTTAGTCATCAAATGTTTCAGTTGTTAACACCTTGATTATGAAACTTAGAACATGGACTTGCCATATGACTGTATTCTTCACTATATTCTAATAACTTCAATAGATTGCAAAATTTGAAAACTATATTCTTTATATTTTGACTAGTGAAAAAGGAAGACATAAGTTTTATTTACTGGTATATATTCAATCCAATAACATGTCATGTCAGTTAATATCTGGTATGTAAACAATTTACTTTCTTAATGATAATTCTATTCTTTGAGCTGGCTACATTCCTATAGATTCAATTTATTAGGTATGAATCATTATTTATATTCAACAGGATTTTATAAATGTGTTAAATAAAATTTAAAATCACTGATGGATATAACCATAAGCAAGCCATTTGAACTTTTTTACCTTTTAATGAGTGCACAATACTAAGTTATTCACCAGATATCATTAAGTTTAGATTTGTAAGATTAATAAGAAATGATTTACCTTTGGAAGCTGTGATTCATAGAAAGATATTTAAGTAACACAGTCTTTAGTACCAATACCACTAATTTCTTAATTGTCAGTTAACACCTGCATGGTATAACTTTTTTAAAGAAGACAGTGAATATTGCCAATAATTTTCATGCATCAATCAAGTTACATTTCCTTTGTTGCATGTGTCTTATTTGGATAAATAATATGGAGCCCTGGGTCAAACCAATAACATAATTATAGTTTACATATAAACCCAAATCTGTATCCTGTTACATAGTACACACCTTTTTCACTGGTAGCAATTGGTAAAATCTGAAAATTAATCCTTCAGTTTTTTGCCATTCCCTGTGGGTAGTCAGATGGAAGTAGCACAATATGGCTCCATCATAGGGCAGTGAATATTATATATTTGATCTTAAAAATAAAATATAAAATAAAATTAGAATAATGAGTATTAACACAGGAAAGCTAAAACCGAAGCTTTGCAAAAACTGATAAATGAAAGTACCTCTGGCAATACCATTCCATAAGATATTAAGATTTCCTGAATTGAAAAATTCCGAAATATCTTGGGTTTAAAAAATACTGAAAAGTTTGGATTTAATGTATACTTATATACTAAATGTCTAAGCATCCAGCCCTCTCCCCATACTTAGTTTTCATAGCTGCTAATAGCCAGTTCTATATATTCTGCTCTTAGGACTCTATCAATGTCAATAGGAAATTATTGAAGAAAATAGGAATCCTCCAGTGAAATGCCACTGCCAGTTGAATTATAATAAAGAGTACTGCTAGCAAGCCAAAATAATGAGTTTAGAGCATTCTGTTAACAACTTAGAAATCAAATTTAAATACAAACCAAATACAAGCATCAACATACATCTTTGGAAACCTACTGCCATGAAAGACAGAGACTAAAACAAACAAATGGAAAAAAAACAACTCGAAGGGAAGGAGATTCTATTAAGATGAAGACGCTTTCACAAGTTAATTATTCATATCAAAGAAATAGGAGGAAAATTATAATCAATGGAAAATGAAACAAAAACAGTAACAGGGCACTAAAACTTGGATAGATTGAAAGAACAAAAGCAATTCTGAGTATTATAATTATGGGAGCCTGCCACTTCTCAGGCATTAATCACAGACAAATTCAAATTTACATTCATGCAAAAATATATACAAATATTCATAGCAGTTCCATTTGTAATAACCAAACACTGGAAAAACCCAAATGTCCTTCATGGGTAAGTGGTGACACACACTGTGGTACATCCTTGCCTTGGAATAAAACTCGTCAACAAGAAAGGAGCAATCTATTAATGCATATAACGACTTAGATATTCTCAAGAAAATTATGCTGACAAAAAAAGCATCACATAATGTTACATATCATATGACTCAATTCGTAACGTGTTCTTGAAATAACATAGAGATGGAGACAGATTAGTAGCTGGCAGAGATTAAGGATTGAAGAGGAGGAGCTGGATATGATGGACATGACTATAAAGTGGTAGCACAAAGGAACTCTGTGGCGGTGAACAGTTTGGTATCTTGACGGTGATGGTGGTTACACAATCCTACACACGTGATAAAGTTGCGTGAACGTACACATACGCACACATACACACTGCTTATAAAACTAGTAAATTAGAATCAACTCTGTGGATTAGAAGACGTGAGGCACCACGCCCGGCCCTACATGTGCGTAGTTTTAAGCTAACAAGTGTATGATGATTTGCTAAGGCATCATGACAAACCAATACATGCATTTTGAAAACAAATATATACATATGTGAATTAACTAGTATGAACAGTGGGAAGGGGTAGTGGTATCACTGCTTTATTTCCAGAGCAAATGACATAGTTTCATAATTTAAATATGGATTACATTTAAATAAGTGATGAGAGAAGTAAAGAATGTGCCCTAGAAAGTTTGAAGTTCCAAGGAAAGTGGATGAGCATTACACTTTCCCAGAACTAAAAAGCCATCAATGTGACTGGACCAGGATATTATAGCAAATGAATAATAAAGTAAATAATCATATGTTCTCAAGTTCTAAAATTCTCTGAACCTGCTATCATGACTTCTTTTAAGCACATCTGTCACTATCAGTTTCCATTAAAATCCAAACCATAAAAAAAAAGAGAACAGTAATAAAATAAATATATTTGTACTCCTAAAGAAATAAACTGAGACATAAAATACAATTTTAAAGAATGTTCTTGAGCCAAAATGAGGACGGTTGCCCAGGAAACACTTCCAGATTACCTTGGAAAGTTCTGTGTTTGGTCTTTGTTACAGGTCAATTTTTAAAGGCAAAAAGGGGGACAAGAAGTGGGCTACAACAAAGTTGTCAGGAATTGGTTTGCAGAAATAATATTGATTAATGATTGGCTATACATTTTTAAACTATAGACTGTGAGTTATGGTGTCCAGTGTGTAGCATTGTTAGGTTAGTTTATAGTAACTTGTGGCATAGGTCAGTCTAGAGTCCACATAGCAAGCACCTTCAGTGATGATTGCATTGCTCAAGGGGAGATAGGAGTGGAACATGACAGGTATCTCATTTCAATGCTTCTCTGGGCCTGACAGTTTAAAGGGCGCTCACATTTCTCAGATAAAAAGTTTATTTTCTTTATTATTTTCCCTTTTGATCAAAACATTTCCTCTTGAAAGCATTCATGATCAAAGTTTGAATTTCAAGATGTACCCTGTCACCAAGAAGCCTCATTCTTGGCTAACCCTGTCCCACATTGGGGAAAATAAGAAAATGTCATGGTGAGGAATTTTAAGACTGTGCAAAAGCCAAATTGGCATCAAAGAGTGGCAAAACTGCAACCTTAGTTGTTGATTTACATAGCTACTATTACTTGTTGAATCATATCTAGTCTTCAAAATACCACAATTTTGGTTTCCTTAGAAGAAGTAAAATGAAAGATAGATAGCATTAATAAGTTTAATAGTAGAAATATTATGCACATAAATACTTCTTGTTATATATAATGTATATATTTTACAGGAAGTAGATATACAGGAAGTATATATAATGCATATATTTTACAGAAAGTATATATACAGGAAGTATATAAACAGGAAATATATATACAGGAAGTATATATATACAGGAAGTATGTACATACAGGAAGTATATATATACAGGAAGTATATATATACACACTTCCTAGAAAGTATATATATACGTCCCATAAAGTACATATACAGGAAGTGTGTGTATATATATAGGAAGTATATACATATGTACTTCCTATAAAGTATATGTATACTTCCTATAAGGTATGGAGACATACTTCCTGTAAAATATATACATTATATATATATAAAACAAGTATTTATCACCAAGCATACATCTCCTTGCCCAGTCAGTATATAGCCTAAAAAATGCAATTGTCTAGTACAACCTTAGCTAGTTAATCAATAGCTTTTTGTTGAGCTGTGATGGAGGTTACAGTTTCATCACAATATTTCCTAAAGTTTTAAAAAGATTATTGTCATGGGTTCATGGAATGTGATACCCAACAAAGGCAAAAAAGCATTCTTCCAATTAAATGCATGGAACTCTCTTCTTGATGGCTAGGCAGATAATGAGCAGATTTCTCCCAAATGGAATAACCATCCAGAGTAGATCAGTAGTCACACCTAAAGAAAAGTTTGAGGGAACTAGTCTAGTGTTCTTAAAGGTGATAGTCTTTTGATTTGCTTTGGATTGTCTTGGCAACGTGGGCTCTCTTTTGCTTCCATATGAAATTTAAAGTAGTTTTTTTTTTCCAATTCTGTGAAGAAAGTCATTGGTAGCTTGATGGGGATGGCATTGAATCTATAAATTAGTTTGGGCAGTATGACCATTTTCACGATATTGACTCTTCCTATCCATGAGCATGGAATGTTCTTCCATTTGTTTGTGACCTCTGATTTCACTGAGCAGCAGTTTGTAGTTCTCCTTGAAGAGGTCCTTCACATCCCTTGTAAGTTGAATTTCCAGGTATCTTTTTCTCTTTGTAGCCATTGTGAATGGGAGTTCACTCATGATTTGACTCTCTGTTTGTCTGTTAAAGGTGTATAGGAATGCTTGTGATTTTTGCACATTGATTTTGTATCCTGAGACTTTACTGAAGTTGCTTATCAGCTTAAGGAGATTTTGGGCTGAGATGATGGGGTTTTCTAAGTATACAATCATGTCTTCTGCAAACAGGTACAATTTGACTTCCTCATTTCCTAGTCAAATACTCTTTGTTTCTTTCTTTTGCCTGATCGCCCTGGCCAGAACTTCCAACACTATGTTGAATAGGAGTGGTGAGAGAGGGCATCCCTGTCTTGTGCCGGTTTTCAAAGGGAATGCTTCCAGTTTTTGCCCATTCAGTATGATATTGGCTGTGGGTTTGTCATAAATAGCTCTTATTATTTTGAGATATGTTCCATCAATATCTAGTTTATTGAGAGTTTTTAGCATGAAGTGCTGTTGAGTTTTGTTGAAGCCCTTTTCTGCATGACTTCAAACTATACTGCAAAGCTATGGGAACCAAAACAACATGGTACTGGTATCAAAACAGATATATAGACCAATGGAACAGAGCAGAGGCCTCAGAAATAATGCTACATGTCTGCAACCATCTGATCTTTGACAAACTTGAAAAAAACAATAAATGGGGAAAGGATTCCCTATTTAATAAATGGTACTGGGAAAACTGGCTAACCATATGTAGAAAGCTGAAACTGGATCCTTTCCTTACACCTGATACAAAAATTAATTCAAGATGGATTAAAGACTTAAATGTTAGAACTAAAACCATTCAAACCCTAGAAGAAAACCTAGGCAATACCATCCAGGACATAGGCATGGGCAAGGACTTCATGATTAAAACATGAAAAGCAATGGAATGGCAACAAAAGCCAAAATAGACAAATGGAATCTAATTAAGCTAAAGAGCTTCTGCATGGCAAAAGAAAACTACCATCAGAGTGAACAGGCAACCTACAGAATGGGAGAAAATTTTTGCAATCTATGCATCTGACAAAGGGCTAATATCCAGAATCTACAAAGAACTCAAACAAATATACAAGAACAAAACAAACAACTCCAACAAAAAGTAGGCAAGGATATGAACAGGCACTTCTCAAAAGAAGACATCTGTGCAGCCAACAGACACATGAAAAAATGTTCATCATCACTGGTCATCAGAGAAATGCAAATCAAAACCACAGTGTGATACCATCTCATGCCAGTTAGAATGGCAATCATTAAAAAGTCAGGAAACAACAGATGCTGGAGAGGGTGTGGAGAAATAAGAACACTTTTACACTGTTGGTGGGAGTGTAAATTGGTTCAGTCATTATGGAAGACAGTGTGAAGACTCCTCAAGGATCTAGAACTAGAATTACCATTTGACCCAGCCATCCCATTACTGGGTATATACGTAAAGGATTATAAATCATGCTACTATAAAGACACATGCACACATATGTTTATTGTGGCACTATTCACAGTAGCAAAGACTTGGAACCAACCCAAATGCCCATCATGATAGACTGGATTAAGAAAATGTGGTACATATACACAATGGAATACAATGCAGCCGTAAAAAAGGATGACTTAATGTCCTTTATAGGGACATAGATGAAGCTGGAAACCATTATTCTCAGCAAGCTATCACAAGGACAGAAAACCAAACACAGCATTTTCTCACTCATAGGTGGAAATTGAACAATGAGATCACTCGGATACAGGGTGGGGAATAACACACCCTGGGGCCTGTGGTGGAGTCGGGGGCTGGGGGAGAGATGGCATTAGAAGAAATACCTAATGTAAATGATGAGTTGATGGGTGCAGCAAACCAACATGGCACATGTATACCTATGTATCAAACTTGCACGTTATGCACATGTACCCTAGAACTTAAAGTACTGAAAAAAAAAAAAGAAGAAGTATAGGCTCATGTGTTCCTTCATCTAGTTTCATAGGCTTCCTTGCTATTATTTCAAAAAGAAAAGAGCTGGTGTTTTCCAAATGAGGCACATCATAGTTTGAGCAGGACTGATGGGAGAACCTGTGGCCAGGTAGTGTTAAAAACTTCTGTTAGTTTTGCCAGCTGAGGTTTTACTATGCCATTGTTGTGTTCCACCAGTCCAGAGGATGCGGGCTACTGGGGGATGACAGTGATTGGTAAAAAGAAAGTGTTGGGAAATAGGCCAAATGTTGCAAATGGATCAAATTACTTGACCAGTAAAGCATGTTTCTCAGTCACTATGGAGCTGGGATAAAACTCCTCATGAAGCAATTATCTTTTCTAATAACAATTTACTTACTGCTTAAGTCATAGTTTGTAGACATGAGAATGCTTCAATACAATGAGAGAACATACAAATTACCATCAAAACATACCCATCACCCTGAGATAGAGGCAGCTGGATAAAGACTAATTGTAACTTAAACGGTCCTACAAGTAAATGAAAATGTCCACATAACCCATGAAGGGATTTTCCAGGATTGTGTGGGACAAACACTACAGTAAGAAAAAGCCTTCTGTGCAGCAGTAGTGGGTAGGTTTCAATAATATGGCTTTCCTCTTGCTATCATTATGCCTGGATTCAAATGCAAAAAGAGTAATTGAAATACTAAAGGAAGGATTGGTCTATCCACACCATAAGCCTAATTCTGAGAAAAAAAATTTGCCTTTTCTATTTTTCCAGTAGTCTATTTTCTTCTGGGGGCTGTTGCTTGTGGTTTCTTAAATAAAACTTTAATGGGTAATAAGTCTGGAAGGACATTTCAAAGCATTTATTGCCTAACATAACCCTCAAGGCTGCATTCTTAGCTACAGCATCAGTGAAATGGTTACCTTTGCTTTTTGGAATATCTAGTTTTGAATGACCAGGAACTTTAATGATGGCTAGATATTTGGGGTTTGGGTTACTTCCAAGAGGTCAAAAACTTGTTGACAATTTTGGTGAATTGACCTGAAGAGGTCAGAAACCTGTGTTGCTTCCAAAGCATCCCTCAAACTATAAGCTAATGTGAATGCATATCTGCTGTCAGCATAAATGTTAGCCATGTTATTCTATGCCAATTGACAAACTCAAGTTAGAGAAATCAATTCTACCAATGGAGCCAATTTTATATATGGAAAAGGATTATCCTCTATAATCTCAGTTAGTGATACTATGGCATAACTTTTTCAGGTTTCATCTTTCAAATTAAAATAATCAGTGAGCCAAATTATATTGGCATTATCTACAGGCATCTCTTATAGGCCCTGTCTATCTGTCAGAAAGAGTGATGCAATCATATGGCATCTCGTCGGTAGGCAAGGGCAAGAGATTTACTGGGTTAAGATTGTTACAGCAAAATATTAACATTAGGTGAGGACAGAAGAGCTTTATAGGAAGCCAGTCGATTAACAGAGTAATGTTGGGTGTGATGTGAGTTCAGAAGAATTTCCAAAGAGGGGGGTACAAATGGTAAAAGGGGATTCCCTAACATTTCTTCAATAGCTTTAAAGGGCAAAGTGAGAGCAGAGATTGCTCTTAAGCGTGTGGCATCCCTGTAGCCACTGCATCAAGTTGCTGGCTGTAGTATCTAGCAGGTCTATTTTGTTCCCTCATGTTTCTGAGTTAGGACTCCTAAGGAGTTTCCCTGATCTTCATAAATGAACACAGAAAACCGAAGGCTATAGTCGAGAGGCCCTAAAGCAGAGAAAGTTGCAAGACTTTCCTTGATAAATTGTATGACTTTCATTCCCTCTGGCGTCCAAACAAGAGGATCAGGCCGATTCACTTTCAAGAGCGTATGTAAAGGCTGAGCTATTAAAAAAAATAGGTATCCAATTCCAACAGTGTCCAGCCAATCCCAGAAATCCTTGCTTCTTTTTTGAATGCCTAGGGAAGGCTAGAATTCATTTAATCCTTTAGCAAGCCTTGTTAGAAATCAAGTGTCTCATGTATTTTACTTGCATCTAGCAAAATTGGAGTTTCTCTTTAGAAATTTTGTGTCCCTTAAGTGACAATTATTTTCATAGATGCATGCTGTCATTCTTAGAGATTTGCATATTCAGGGAATAAAGAAGGACATCATCTACACATTAGATGAGCATACATTCCCTCTAATGCAGGGGTCCCCAGTCCCTGGGTCATGAACTGGTAGTGGTCCATGGCCTGTTAGCAACCGTGCCAGATAGCAGGAGGTGAGTGGCAGGCGAGCAAGTATTGTCGCCTGAGCTCCACCTCCTGTCAGGTCACTGGCCACGTTAGATTCTTATAGGAGTGCAAACCCTATTGTGAACTGTGCCTGTGAGGGTTCTAGGTTGTGCGCTCCTTATGATAATCTCACTAATGCCTGATGATCTGAGGTGGAGCAGTTTCATCCTGAAACCACCCACCACAACACACACCATGCCTCACTGCCAGTCCATGGAAAACTTGGCTTCTGGGAAACTGGTCTCTGGTGCCAAAAATGTTGGGGACCTCTGCCCTAACACAGGTACATGAACCAACTTAGATTTCAAGATTTGAAAAAATACAGGCAAGGCTCTCAATATAACCTTGGGGCATGATGGTCCAGGCATACTGTTAGTCATCTCAAGTAAAAGGAAGTAAGTATTGGGCCTACTGGAATACCTGGGCCTACTGGAATACTAAAGGAAATACTGCATAAATCAACCATGGTAAGTATATATATATACATAACCTTCAGTAAGGACTGCTGCCAAAAGATTATGGGTTTTTGGTACCACCAGATATCTTGGGATCACAATGTTCTTGACAGCTCTCAAATACTGTAGAAAAGTACAGCCCCTCCTGTTTGGCTTCCTTATAGAAAGGATCAGAGTATTACCTTGGATGGTGCAAGAAATAATTACACCATTTTAAATAAAGGCTTTTGTTATGAGTCTGATTCTTTCAATTGCTCTAGGCCTTATAGGATATTGTCTGATATTGGGTAAAGGTTTAATTAGGCTTACTTCTACTTTACTGGGGGTGGATTAATATACTTTACCAAAGTGAGTGGAAGATTGGGATGGAAAGTGGTCTGGCAAAGTTTACAATAAGCCATCAATGTCATTCATTAGTCCCAGTTCTGAAAAAAAATTGTGTGAACTATATTTTTTATAATTTTAGTGTTTTCATTCTTAGTCTGTAGTTGTTCCATTTGCTCCTTCTATTCCAAATTTAACTATGTTTCCCCCTTTTGCGAGATGGAAATTAGTGTATTATGAAATTTCAAAAAATCTCTGCCCAAGAGATGTCTGGGAGCCAAGGCAACAGGCCAAAGGGAATGAAGGCTACCTAATGAGCTTACTTAAAATTCTCAGGGTTTGGACTTAAAAAGTCATAGATTGATTAGATACCACTACCATTTTTATAGTTTTATTACTCTAAGAAAGGAGACAATTTAAAGTGGTAGGGCTGAGAACAGAAAGAGTAGCCTCAGTGTCTATGAGGGTACATGTCTGTTTTCCATTTGTGGAAATTTCCATTTCTCCTAATACATTAGGAGAAACGGGAAACATATTAGAAGTGGAAAACCCCTGTTGATCCTCAAAGGAACCCTATTCATCCTGTAGGGTCCTATTGTTTATTGGTTCAGCCATCATTTAAGTTTTCTATAATCTTTTTCCTTTTTTAAATAGTAAAGCTTTTTACAATAGAAGCAGATACTCCTTTGATCATTACAGGGAGACACCTGTCTTTTATTAAAAGTCCTGGTTTGACAAGTTATTATTTGAAACTTGCTGTAGTTACAAATTAGTAATCTTTGAGACCTTAGTTTTTTTCTTCTTTCTGAATAGTTTTAGAAAGTTGATCTCCTACACTTTCTAAGTCGTGGGTTTGTATATCTGCAAAGTTAAGATGGTATTATTTAAATAAGATAACCAAGTCCTCATGTAAGCCATTGAAGAAAGCAGAATTTATAAGAAAATCATTCTGATGATCTTGGAGGCTAGCATCAGGCATTTCCAAATATTGTTTAAATGTGTTTTTTTGTTTTTGTTTTCTTTTTTCAAGCTGTTCAAAATAATCAAGCACAGATTTATCTGGCTTTCTAGAGCACTGATTAATTCTCCTCCAAGCTACATTTTTTGGAAAGGTCTGGAGAGTGGCATCACAAAGAGCCTGGGCTAAGGTGTAGACCCCTTCATGGTTAGCTTCAGCCTGTTTTTTAAAAATCCTGCGAGATATTATTCTAAGCTTGCCATTTTCAACCATCCAGTGGCTCTGTCTTTTGATATCCGCATGTGAACTAATTGATAAAAGTCAGACTATCTGTGTTCCTAGGTCCTGACAATTAAATGAAAGTTTTTTTTGCAAACACTATGAGATCTTGGAGAAGCCCTGGGAAGTCTTTTATATTATTCTTAAGTTCAGTCTTTGTCCAAGGAATGTGCATAATGGGAGGCTCACATCTTTCTGCAGGTTTTACCTTGAAAGGGGGTGCAAAAATAGGAGTTTCAGAAAGGATGTCAGAGATGTAGAAAATTTTCTCAGGTGGTCAGGGAGGTAGAAGGGAAGGCAAGTAAGGACAGGGGAAGTTTAGATAAAAGAAGATATAAAGGTTCAGGCGTGGGAGGAGAAGGAGCAGTGGAGGTGGAAGGGAGAAGGCCTCCTAAGTGAAGTCCTTTTTCATTCAGAAATAGTTTCAGATATCTTTTTCTTTACCTCCTGAATGGTGGCAATTTTTTCAACCTTTTTGGACACTTCTACCTACCATTAAAGGTGAGTCTCTCATTCAATATTTCTGGCTCTAAAACCAGTTTTTCCAATTGTACATGCAAATAATTTTGTAAACATTTCAAAAGACCCACATTTCAGCCATTGCAGCTTACCCCCAACCTGGGTCCTGGGGGTCCATCTTTCTAGGTATTTACAAAAGGACATTCTTTAAGTATTGTACATAAAACCAAATGGTGTTTTTAAAGGAGATCATCCCTTTAAAAAGTGCTCATATTTTGACGTTTGATTTTCCATAATTTAAGAACTTTGGGAAAGCATCCAAGGCTGAAAACGTGCTTTGGGTCAAAGTATGCTGTTTATGGGCATCACTCCCCAAAGCGTCACCTAAACATCAGAAATTGCTATCTTGGGTGTCTCAGAATTTCTGGCTAATTCCAGTGGCGGTGGCAGAGTGCTCAGAGTGCCAGGTGACAAACTCTTATGTGCACTTTCTGGCTGAGATGAAAGTCCCTGTAGGTTTTCTTTTTTCAAGGAAGCCCTGTGAGGCTGCCACACATCACAGACAAATGTTCAGGCCCCTCTGCAAAGTCTCTAGTCTCCCAGAGCACCCAAATGGGTTGGGGGAGCAATTGCCTCTTCTCTTTTGAATAGGAAATAAGCCTCATAAGAAATGATTACAGTAAGAAGTAAAGCAGGTCCAGATAAGCATGATTTCCAAACAATTGTTTAGATAGAGAAAATCCATCAGTGTTCACTGTTTAACCAATAAGCCAAACTTCTGGCCAAATACAAAGGTAGAAAAGGCAGTTTTTTTGTTTTTGTTTTGTTCCTGAGACCCAAATACATAGAGATGGAAATCTCCATTTTAGAAAGGGGGTGTTGGAATTGACAGATAAAGAAAAGTCTAGACATCATCAAAGAGTAGGGAGGTCAGAATCCAGGAGGACTCATTCCTTACACTGGATAATGCTGTCAGAGCCAGAAGAATACAAGGGGTTCTAGCTGACCAGGCATCAAGTCCAGAAAGAGTGTCACATGCTAGGATGGATTGCTCTGAACCCTGCTTGCAGTGTCAGAAATGTTGACCTAAATAATGCAATTGAGTGACAAAATAAAATTTTGGAGTTTACTTGAGCCAAAGTGAGGACAGTTGCCTATGAAACACTTCCGGGTTACCTTGTGTATTAGTCCGGTTTCACACTGCTAATAAAGACCCACCCCACACTAGGTAATTTGTAAAGGAAAGTAGTTTAGTGGACTCACAGTTCCACATGGCTAGGGAGGCCTCGCAATCATGATGGAAGGCAAAGGAGAAGCAAAGGCACATCTTACATGGTGGGAGGCAAGAGAGCATATGTAGGAGAACCCCATTTATAAAACCATCAGATCTCGTGAGACTTATTCACTACCACGAGAACAGGTATGGGGGAAATTGCCCCCATGATTCAATTATCTCCACCTGGCCCTGCTCTTGAGCTATGAGTGGGGACACAGCCAAACCATATCACCTTGTGAAGTACGTTGTTCAGCTTCTGCTACAAGCAATTTTTTGAAGAAAGAAAGGGGGAAAATAAGTGGATTGAAATAAAGTTGTTTGTCAGAAATTCTCATTGGTTTACAGAAATAACATTAATTAGTGATACACTGTTGAACTATAGGGTATGAATTATGGTGTTCAGCATGCAGCATTGTTAGATTAATTTCTAGCAACTTGTGGCATCAGCCTGGAGCCCACATAGCAAGCAGCTTCCAGAGATGATTACTTAGCTCAAGGCAAGGGAGCCAAACATGGCTGTTGTCTCATTTCAGTGCCTGTCTGGATCTGATAATTTAAAGGCTCCCTTTTCTCAGATAAGTTTCCTTTCTTCTTCATATTGGAGCATGTTGCCTTTTAACAACTTAATTCCCAGTAGCATTACAGAATGGAACAGCTGAACACAATCTGAGAAATAATCTACAACAGTTTCTCTTCATGTAGATGAGAAAGAAACCTCAAAGAATATAAAAATTTACTTGCTAAAAATCATGCTGTTAGCTAATATTAGACTTGTAAGAAACTATCTTTTTCCGATATCAATTTTGATGATTTCTTAAGCAGTCTGACTACTTGCTGCATAAAACTTCTTGCCCTTTTACTTTTTTTATGACATATTTATCTTTTCTGCCAGTTCTCTAGTTTACCGTCCTTTTTTACTATTAACAATTAAGCAAAAAAATATGTTTAACTTGTCAAAGAAGACTTTGACAAGACACAATACTGTTTCTTTGACTTCTGATGACTCCTCTAATAAATGTACACATCAGTCTATATTACCTAATAAGTAAATCATTTTGGGGTATAATTACAGAACAGAAAATGCTGCTTTAAATGTGGACCGGGATGGAAATAACTAATCTTTATAATTAAACTGAAAGCTTTTCAAAGAGTTCAGTTCTTTAGACTAAGGCTTCCCACTGCTAAAAAGTAAATTACTTTGGAGACATTTCGGGGATCTGAAGTCTTTTCTCATATTCATAGGGATACACAGAGTTCTCCAGTACACGGCCCCAGGGAGAGTTTCACTTCCGAACAGATGCTAATGTTTCATGCAATTTAGCAGTGGATATGGTAATGAAACAATTTTATTTAACTGTAGACTAGAAGGGAGACTCAACCTGCATGATTTGATAATGTTCAAATTGAAACTGCCTTAAGGAGATGGAAATTGACACATATCTAGTGTTGTTTAAAATTTACAAAGTACTTAAAATGTCTTTTTGTCAATAAAAATGTTCTTTACTTTTATCTGTATTTGAAGTGAAATTTTTATCATTCTAACCATATTGTAGTTGGCGTGGCAAGAACAAGGGATATTGTTTTATTGGCCTTCTCTGTGTATTAAATGATTTTTTCTGTAGGAAAATGTCTGATAAGAAAAATACATATTTTAAAATAATAAGATATCATAACTAAACAACTGGAAAGTATCATATGAAATAACCTTTTCTTTTCTATGAAATTTTCTTTAAACTGGCTCAAAAATGTATCTTAATGAATTCGTGGTTTTAATGAATTTGTGGTACACTTCTCGTACCAGAAAATCTTGTATAATAAAATGCCCTCCAAAGTTGCATTATTTTCTTTTCCTAGAACTGGCTAGATAAAAATATCCAAAAAACCACTGATATTGTCTACAGCAATTATCAATTATCAACATATCATGACTAGAAACCAACTGTAAGAAGACTAAACTTATTTTTAAAAAGAATTTTACATTTTCCTTGACACCAAATAATAAACCACTCATATTTATAACCTGGTTTCCATTGGTATATTTTCACGTTTTGTCCATTATTTAAATTTCTGTGTGTTTGCTAGAGTTTGTGGTGTCAATTCTTTTTCATCTGCCATAAGAATAATAAGGGATCTTAAGAGTCCCTGAATGTTGGGGGCGGAGCAAGATGGCTGAATAGGAACAGCTCCAGTCTCCAACTCCCAGCGCGAGCGACACAGAAGACCGGTGATTTCTGCATTTTCAACTGAGGTACTGGGTTCATCTCACTGGGGAGTGCCGGACGATCGGTGCTGGTCAGCTGCTGCAGCCCGACCAGCGAGAGCTGAAGCAGGGCGAGGCATTGCCTCACCTGGGAAGTGCAAGGGGGAAGGGAATCCCTTTTCCTAGCCAGGGGAACTGAGACACACAACACCTAGAAAATCGGGTAACTCCCACCCCAATACTGCGCTTTAAGCAAACAGGCACACCAGGAGATCATATCCCACACCTGGCCGGGAGGGTCCCACGCCCACGGAGCCTCCCTCATTGCTAGCACAGCAGTCTGTGATCTACCGGCAAGGCAGCAGCGAGGCTGGGGGAGGGGTGCCCACCATTGCTGAGACTTAAGTAGGTAAACAAAGCTGCTGGGAAGCTCGAAGTGGGTGGAGCTCACAGCAGCTCAAGGAAACCTGCCTGTCTCTGTAGACTCCACCTCTGGGGACAGGGCAATAACAAACACAGCCTAAACCTCTGCAGATGCAAACGACTCTGTCTGACAGCTTTGAAGAGAGCAGTGGATCTCCCAACACGGAGGTTGAGATCTGAGAAGGGACAGACTCCCTGCTCAAGTGGGTCCCTGACCCCTGAGTAGCCTAACTGGGAGACATCCCCCACTAGGGGCAGTCTGACACCCCACACCTCACAGGGTGGAGTACACCCCTGAGAGGAAGCTTCCAAAGCAAGAATCAGACAGGTACACTCGCTGTTCAGAAATATTCTATCTTCTGCAGCCTCTGCTGCTGATACCCAGGCAAACAGGGTCTGGAGTGGACCTCAAGCAATCTCCAACAGACCTACAGCTGAGGGTCCTGACTGTTAGAAGGAAAACTATCAAACAGGAAGGACACCTACACCAAAACCCCATCAGTACATCACCATCATCAAAGACCAGAGGCTGATAAAACCACAAAGATGGGGAAAAAGCAGGGCAGAAAAGCTGGAAATTCAAAAAATAAGAGCGCATCTCCCCCGGCAAAGGAGCGCAGCTCATCGCCAGCAACGGATCAAAGCTGGACGGAGAATGACTTTGACGAGATGAGAGAAGAAGGCTTCAGTCCATCAAATTTCTCAGAGCTAAAGGAGGAATTACGTACCCAGCGCAAAGAAACTAAAAATCTTGAAAAAAAAGTGGAAGAATTGATGGCTAGAGTAATTAATGCAGAGAAGGTCATAAACGAAATGAAAGAGATGAAAACCATGACACGAGAAATACGTGACAAATGCACAAGCTCAGTAACCGACTCGATCAACTGGAAGAAAGAGTATCTGCGATTGAGGATCAAATGAATGAAATGAAGCGAGAAGAGAAACCAAAAGAAAAAAGAACAAAAAGAAATGAACAAAGCCTGCAAGAAGTATGGGATTATGTAAAAAGACCAAATCTACGTCTGATTGGGGTGCCTGAAAGTGAGGGGGAAAATGGAACCAAGTTGGAAAACACTCTTCAGGATATCATCCGGGAGAACTTCCCCAACCTAGTAGGGCAGGCCAACATTCAAATCCACGAAATACAGAGAACGCCACAAAGATACTCCTCGAGAAGAGCAACTCCAAGACACATAATTGCCAGATTCACCAAAGTTAAAATGAAGGAAAAAATCTTAAGGGCAGCCAGAGAGAAAGGTCGGGTTACCCACAAAGGGAAGCCCATCAGACTAACAGCAGATCTCTCGGCAGAAACTCTCCAAGCCAGAAGAGAGTGGGGGCCAATATTCAACATTCTTAAAGAAAAGAATTTTAAACCCAGAATTTCATATCCAGCCAAACTAAGTTTCATAAGTGAAGGAGAAATAAAATCCTTTACGGATAAGCAAATGCTTAGAGATTTTGTCACCACTAGGCCTGCCTTACAAGAGACCCTGAAGGAAGCACTAAGCATGGAAAGGAACAACCGGTACCAGCCATTGCAAAAACATGCCAAAATGTAAAGACCATCGAGGCTAGGAAGAAACTCCATCAACTAACGAGCAAAATAACCAGTTAATATCATAATGGCAGGATCAAGTTCACACATAACAATCTTAACCTTAAATGTAAATGGACTAAATGCTCCAATTAAAAGACACAGACTGGCAAACTGGATAAAGAGTCAAGACCCATCAGTCTCCTGTATTCAGGAGACCCATCTCACACGCAGAGACATACATAGGCTCAAAATAAAGGGATGGAGGAAGATTTACCAAGCAAATGGAGAACAAAAAAAAGCGGGGGTTGCAATACTAGTCTCTGATAAAACAGACTTTAAACCATCAAAGATCAAAAGAGACAAAGAAGGCCATTACATAATGGTAAAGGGATCAATTCAACAGGAAGAGCTAACTATCCTAAATATATATGCACCCAATACAGGAGCACCCAGATTCATCAAGCAAGTCCTTAGAGACTTACAAAGAGACTTAGACTCCCATACAATAATAATGGGAGACTTCAACACTCCACTGTCAACTTAGACAGATCAACGAGACAGAAAATTAACAAGGATATCCAGGAATTGAACTCATCTCTGCAGCAAGCAGACCTAATAGACATCTATAGAACTCTCCACCCCAAATCAACAGAATATACATTCTTCTCAGCACCACATCGTACTTACTCCAAAATCGACCACGTAATTGGAAGTAAAGCACTCCTCAGCAAATGTACAAGAACAGAAATTATAACAAACTGTCTCTCAGACCGCAGTGCAATCAAACTAGAACTCAGGACTAAGAAACTCAATCAAAACCGCTCAACTACATGGAAACTGGACAACCTGCTCCTGAATGACTACTGGGTACATAACGAAATGAAGGCAGAAATAAAGATGTTCTTTGAAACCAATGAGAACAAAGATACAACATACCAGAATCTCTGGGACACATTTAAAGCAGTGTGTAGAGGGAAATTTATAGCACTAAATGCCCACAAGAGAAAGCAGGAAAGATCTAAAATTGACACTCTAACATCACAATTAAAAGAACTAGAGAAGCAAGAGCAAACACATTCGAAAGCTAGCAGAAGGCTAGAAATAACTAAGATCAGAGCAGAACTGAAGGAGATAGAGACACAAAAAACTCTCCAAAAAATCAATGAATCCAGGAGTTGGTTTTTTGAAAAGATCAACAAAATTGACAGACCGCTAGCAAAACTAATAAAGAAGAAAAGAGAGAAGAATCAAATCGACGCAATTAAAAATGATAAAGGGGATATCACCACCGACCCCACAGAAATACAAACTACCATCAGAGAATACACTAAACACCTCTACGCAAACAAACTGGAAAATCTAGAAGAAATGGATAATTTCCTGGACACTTTCACTCTTCCAAGACTAAACCAGGAAGAAGTTGAATCCCTGAATAGACCAATAGCAGGCTCTGAAATTGAGGCAATAATTAATAGCCTACCAACCAAAAAAAGTCCAGGACCAGATGGATTCACAGCTGAATTCTACCAGAGGTACAAGGAGGAGTTGGTACCATTCCTTCTGAAACTATTCCAATCAATAGAAAAAGAGGGAATCCTCCCTAACTCATTTGATGAGGCCAACATCATCCTGATACCAAAGCCTGGCAGAGACACAACAAAAAAAGAGAATTTTAGAACAATATCCCTGATGAACATCAATGCAAAAATCCTCAATAAAATACTGGCAAACCGGATTCAGCAACACATCAAAAAGCTTATCCACCATGATCAAGTGGGCTTCATCCCTGGGATGCAAGGCTGGTTCAACATTCGCAAATCAATAAACATAATCCAGCATATAAACAGAACCAAAGACAAGAACCACATGATTATCTCAATAGATGCAGAAAAGGCTTTTGACAAAATTCAACAGCCCTTCATGCTAAAAACGCTCAATAAATTCGGTATTGATGGAACGTACCTCAAAATAATAACAGCTATTTATGACAAACCCACAGCCAATATCATACTGAATGGACAAAAACTGGAAAAATTCCCTTTGAAAACTGGCACAAGACAGGGATGCCCTCTCTCACCACTCCTATTCAACATAGTGTTGGAAGTTCTGGCTAGGGCAATTAGGCAAGAGAAAGAAATCAAGGGTATTCAGTTAGGAAAAGAAGAAGTCAAACTGTCCCTGTTTGCAGATGACATGATTGTATATTTAGAAAACCCCATTGTCTCAGCCCAAAATCTCCTTAAGCTGATAAGCAACTTCAGCAAAGTCTCAGGATACAAAATAAATGTGCAAAAATCACAAGCATTCTTATACACCAGTAACAGACAAACAGAGAGCCAAATCAGGAATGAACTTCCATTCACAATTGCTTCAAAGAGAATCAAATACCTAGGAATCCAACTTACAAGGGATGTAAAGGACCTCTTCAAGGAGAACTACAAACTACTGCTCAGTGAAATAAAAGAGGACACAAACAAATGGAAGAACATACCATGCTCATGGATAGGAAGAATCAATATCGTGAAAATGGCCATACTGCCCAAGGTAATTTATAGATTCAATGCCATCCCCATCAAGCTACCAATGAGTTTCTTCACAGAATTGGAAAAAACTGCTTTAAAGTTCATATGGAACCAAAAAAGAGCCCGCATCTCCAAGACAATCCTAAGTCAAAAGAACAAAGCTGGAGGCATCACGCTACCTGACTTCAAACTATACTACAAGGCTACAGTAACCAAAACAGCATGGTACTGGTACCAAAACAGAGATATAGACCAATGGAACAGAACAGAGTCCTCAGAAATAATACCACACATCTACAGCCATGTGATCTTTGACAAACCTGAGAGAAACAAGAAATGGGGAAAGGATTCCCTATTTAATAAATGGTGCTGGGAAAATTGGCTAGCCATAAGTAGAAAGCTGAAACTGGATCCTTTCCTTACTCCTTATACGAAAATTAATTCAAGATGGATTAGAGACTTAAATGTTAGACCTAATACCATAAAAATCCTAGAGGAAAACCTAGGTAGTACCATTCAGGACATAGGCATGGGCAAAGACTTCATGTCTAAAACACCAAAAGCAATGGCAGCAAAAGCCAAAATTGACAAATGGGATCTCATTAAATTAAAGAGCTTCTGCACAGCAAAAGAAACTACCATCAGAGTGAACAGGCAACCTACAGAATGGGAGAAAATTTTTGCAATCTACTCATCTGACAAAGGGCTAATATCCAGAACCTACAAAGAACTCAAACGAATTTACAAGAAAAAAACAAACAACCCCATCAAAAAGTGGGCAAAGGATATGAACAGACATTTCTCAAAAGAAGACATTCATACAGCCAACAGACACATGAAAAAATGCTCATCATCACTGGCCATCAGAGAAATGCAAATCAAAACCACAATGAGATACCATCTCACACCAGTTAGAATGGCGATCATTAAAAAGTCAGGAAACAACAGGTGCTGGAGAGGATGTGGAGAAATAGGAACACTTTTACACTGTTGGTGGGATTGTAAACTAGTTCAACCATTATGGAAAACAGTATGGCGATTCCTCAAGGATCTAGAACTAGATGTACCATATGACCCAGCCATCCCATTACTGGGTATATACCCAAAGGATTATAAATTATGCTGCTATAAAGACACATGCACACGTATGTTTATTGCAGCACTATTCACAATAGCAAAGACTTGGAATCAACCCAAATGTCCATCAGTGACAGATTGGATTAAGAAAATGTGGCACATATACACCATGGAATACTATGCAGCCATCAAAAAGGATGAGTTTGTGTCCTTTGTAGGGACATGGATGCAGCTGGAAACCATCATTCTTAGCAAACTATCACAAGAACAGAAAACCAAACACCGCATGTTCTCACTCATAGGTGGGAACTGAACAATGAGATCACTTGGACTCAGGAAGGGGAACATCACACACAGGGGCCTATCATGGGGAGGGGGCAGGGGGGAGGGATTGCATTGGGAGTTATACCTGATGTAAATGACGAGTTGATGGGTGCAGCACACCAACATGGCACAAGTATACATATGTAACAAACCTGCACGTTATGCACATGTACCCTACAACTTAAAGTATAATAATAATAAATTAATTTAAAAAAAAAAAAAAGAGTCCCTGAATGTTAGATTTTGATTGTATTATAATGAGGAGAACCAGGAACAAATTGCTATTTTAACATATCAACTGGGAAAAACACAGATGGGACTCTCTAATAGGCAATTATGAAAAGTTTAAAGAAGGAATAATTGACTTGAGTGGCCAGGGATACAACAAACTAAGAGAGATGTTACCATCCATAGGACAGAAGAGTCAAAGGGTAAAATAAGGTTTAATCCAGAGGGAAGCCAGGAGCCTGGGCTTTAGAAAAATAGCCCAACAATAGCTTTAGGCTTTGGGAGAGAAACGGCCGCAGGCCACCCTCATTGCCCTATTTCTATTATCCCATATCCTATCAGTACCACCTTGCAGGTGGCAGAATATACTACCCCAAAATATGTCATTTGGCATAAAAATTAGTTTGAGTTAAAGCCAGTTGAAAAATAACAAATGCACAAAGACAACTCTGATGTGTTATTTTCTTCCTGAAAATAGGAGACGAAACTGTCAAGTGAAAGATACCCTTCTTGTACCGGTAGGAAACACACACACACATATACACACACCACGCACTCACATGAACCATCTTATCTCCAGAAACAGGGAGTTGAGGCCCAGGAAAATCTGTGCAAATAAGTGTAATTAAGCCAACTTTTATCTTTGTAGTCACTTCTCCACAACTAACGGTCCTAGTTCAAGCCCCTCTGTCTGGTCACATTTTCATAATTTACTACTCTGTCTTACTTAGTGTATAAGCATTTGACTCTAACACTTCTTTGTGTCTTCATTTTCCTGTGTGGGATCCCATGTACATACAAAAATATGTATGCTTTTGTTTTGCTAATATAACTTATGTCAATTTAATTCTCGGTTGCCAGCCAGAGAATCCAAGAGGATAAGGGTAAAATTTTGCTTCCTCTAAACTCCCATCAGCTAAACGTAGTGAAATAAAGGGCAAAAAAAATCCCTGTTCATTTCGTTCATAAGTTCAACCTCCTGGGACATAATCAAGATGCTGAAACATCATGGAGACTTTATCTGGAAGAGAAGATAAATATAGTCTACATTGGAAGAATGAAATTTTGTCAGTCCCAGTGTTTACTTCTACTTTTCTTCTTTTCTTTCTTTTTTTCAGATGAAGTCTCACTCTTGTTGCCCAGGCTGGAGTGCAGTGGCACAATCTTAGCTCACTGCAACCTCCACCTCCCGGGTTCAAGCGATTCTCTTTCCTCAGCCTACCAAGTATCTGGGATTATAGGCGCCCGCCAGCACACCTGGCTAATTTTTGTATAATCAGTAAAGGCGGGTTTTCACCATGTTGGTCAGGCTGGTCTCGAACTCCTGAACTCAGGTGATCCACCCGCCTCAACCTCCCAAAGTGCGGGCATTACAGGCATGAGCCACCATGCCCGGTCTTTTCTTCTTTTTTATCTACTCTATTTTCCAAACATATGATTTGGAAATTGGAGATAACTGGTACAGCTGTTTATCTCTGGGGATCCAGCCTGACCACAGAGAATATGTGATTTGTATTTGCTATGCTGGTCTCTAAGCCTTGTTGAGTTATACCAGTACTACCTCTGACAGCCTGGCTAAGTTTCTTTACTTGTAGATTAGAGAGGCCAGTTAGTTTTTATGCTAATATATATCCTCCTACCTAGTTCTATCATAACAGAGGTAATGTTTTCGCCTTAATATTGACTCCTTATTTCAAATCTCAGACTCTTCAGGCTTTGAGGAGAAAACAGAGATGACTTGTATTAGAAAGGCCCCAGGGAATTCTCAAGGCGTGGATGACACTCAATGTTGTACTTCATTGCCATGATTATTTAGCCTTCTCAATAGAGTTGTAACCTGTTTTCTGCTCTCCTTGGAGGTGTTAAAAAATATTTTGACATACGACTGAAGTGGAGTTAGTCATAGAGATATGAAAGCCATTACTCTCCCCCTACAGGAAGAAAGGCTACTACAATGTCAGTCCTCAAAAGACTACTGTGTCTCAAAATGTGGTTGTCTCATAACCATCATCAACAGAGAAGAGAAAAGAACAGAAATACTGTGAACCAATTTCTAAAATATTTAAGGAAATTTTTGATAAACTTTCAGGAATGCCCTAAAAAGCTATGGGATCAGATAATGTTTACTAGTAAAGCAAATGAAGGTGTATGTATTCATAATTTGCTTACAGAATAATTTTTCTATCCAGTAAAAATGATTATCATCAAGCCCAATATTTTCTTGTGCATCATGGGGAAAATAAACTTTAAGATATACTCACTTACCATAGTTAATATTTAATATTGGGTATGTTTCAACATTGTGTCATGTGTTGAGGTTTAAATGATATACAACACAGTGATATACAATACAATGCACTTTTAAGTGTACAGGCCAAATTTTTTTTTTTTTTTTTTTTTTTTTTTTTTTTTTTAGAAGGAGTCTTGCTTCTTCACCAGGCTGGAGTGCAGTGGCACAATCTCGACTCACTGCAAACTCCACCTCCCGGGTTCAAGCTATTCTCCTGCCTCAGCCTCCTGAGTAGCAGGGATTACAGGTGTGTGCCACCACGCTCGGGTAATTTTTGTATTTTTAGTAGAGATGGGGTTTCACCTTGTTGGTCAGGCTGGTCTCAAACTCCTGACCTCGTGATCCACCCGCCTCAGTCTCCCAAAGTGCTGGGATTACAGGCGTAAGCCACCACACCCGGCAGGCCAATTATTTTATCAAATGCATGCACCCATGTAGCCATGAACACAATCAGGATACAGAACTTTTCTGTTATACCAAATGTATCCTCATTCCTATTTCCAGTAAATATTTTCACACTCCGGCATTCAGGCAACCAGTAAACTTTTTTCTGATACTATAAATTAGTTTTGCTTGTTTATGATTTAATATATATCAAACCGTATGAGGTTTTTTCTAATTTATTTTACTCAGCAAAATGTTTTTGATGCTTATTTATATTGTGGTGTGTATCTGTAGTTTGTATCATGTGATTGCTGAGAAGTGTTTCCTTATATACAGATTTATCACCGTTTTCTTATTTTCCTGCTGATGGACATTTGCATTTTTCCAGTGTTTGATTATTTTAATCAACCAGTTGTAAACTTTCATGTGCAAATATTTTTACGGACATATATTTCATTTCTTTTTAATAAAAATCTAGGGGTAGAAATGCAAGGTCATAATTAAGGATGGGTTTAACTTTACGGAAAGTGGCAATTAGTTTGCTAAAAGTGGTTGCACCATTTTTACAACCCTGCTGGCAGTCTGTGAGAGTTCCCATGGCATTACAAATAATATTCACAATGATTATTGCTATTGTCATTTTAATGTGTGATTAGTGGCATCTTGCTTACCTCTCACTTATTTTACTAACATTTAGGAAAATGTTCTTATATATTTATGCAAATTATTTTAAGATAAATGTTTTATTTGTTACCAAGGAGTTGATGGTATTTGATGATTTATGCAAACATATTGCTGTGCGTGCATTAATGGTTCATTTTAATGCAATTTTCAAAATTAACCACTATCTTCTCATATTTCTTGATGTTCAACAATCTTTACTACTGTGAAATGAGTTACCACTTGTTTAACTTACTATATCTCAGATATTCTTCCACGTGAACACATATTAACTTACTTGATTTTCAGAACAACTGAGTCGTTGTTGTTCATAATTAAAAGTTGAATAAATGTGTTTGTTTTACTGTTGTATATGTGTCTATTTATTTAAATATATAGATAGGTATATACAGTTGTCCTTTAGTATCCATGAAGGAATGGTTCCAGATGCTGCCAACACTAAACTTAGCGGATGCTCCAGTTCCTTACGTAAAATGCTGCACATAATCTATGCACGTACTCCTGTATATTTTAAATTATCTCTAGATTATGTATGATATGTAATCAAATATAAATAATTGTTAATAGAATAAGGACAAAAAAGGTTTGTTTGTGTTCAGCGTGGACACTTTGTTTTTCTTCTGAATATTTTTAAGCCACAGATGCAGCACCAATGGATACAGAAGACTGACTGTACAGATAATGTACCTGCCTATCTCTACTTTAAATGTCAATAAATCTCCCACAATAAGAATGCAATTATTTATAAATCCCACTAAAATTTTATCCTCATTATTCCATGCCTCTGTTCCATGTGGTTCTCAAAGGGATTGTAAATCTTTCCATTTTGCCACAGGGGAGAGTAAGCCTCCTAGTCATGTCAATCACCATACTTCTTTCCCACACTGACATTTACTGACTAATCTTAGTTTTTCCCCTGGATTTTTATATACGGAGACCAGATGCAGGAAATAGTTCTCTGTGGGGTCCAAAACAAAACAAAAACAAAAACCAAGAGTGTATAAACCTGGAACATTCTATGATTTTGCCTCCCATCTCTCTGCTTCTCTCTGTTTCATGAAGGAAATCAATTTTCAGTACACGAAAAATAAAGCTAATTTAGAAAAAAAATTCAGGTTATTTGTATGGGGTATGTGATATGGTTTGGCTCTACGTACCCATCCAAATCTCATGACGAGTTGTAATCCTCAATATTGGAGGAGGGTCCTGATGGGAAATGATTGACTTATGGAGGTAGAGATCCCCTTTGTTTTTCTCATGGTAGTAAGTGAGTTTTCACGAGATATGGTTGTTTGAAAGTGCGTAGCACCTCCTTTGGTCTCTCTTCCTCTGGTTCCAGCCATGTAGGACATGTCTTCTTTCTGTCAGTCTTCCACCATGATTGTATGTTTCCTGAGGCCTCCCCAGCCACGCTTCCTGTACAGCCTGAGGAACCGTGAGAAAATTAAACTTCTTTCTTTCATAAATTACCCAGTCTCAGGTATGTCTTTATAGCAGTGTGAGAATGAACTAATATAGAAAATTGATGCCAGAAAAGTAGGCCATTGTTGTAAAGATACTGGAAAATATGGAAGCAGCTTTGGAACTGGGTAATGGGCAGAGGTGGGAAATGTTTGGAGGGCTCAGAAGAAGACAGGAAAATGAAGGAAAATTTGGAACTTCCTAGAGACTTGCTAAATTGTTGTGACCAAAATGCTGATAGTGACATGGACAATGAAGTCCAGGCTGAGGTGATCTCAGATAGAGATGAGGAACTTATTAGGAACTGGAGTAATGGTCACTCTTGCTATGCTTTAATTAAGATAATGGAGGGTGTCCCTGCCCTAGAGATCTGTGTAACTTTGAACTTGAGAGAGATTATTTAGAGTAACTAGGGGAAGAAATTTCTAAGCAGCAAAGCATTCAGAATGTGACCGGGCTGTTCCTAGCATTGTACAGTCATATAAATTCAGAAAAAGATTTTCTAAAATTAGAACTTATGTTTAAAATGGAAGCAGACCATAAAAGTTTGGAAAATTTTCAGCCTGACCATGTGGTAGAAAAGAAAAAAAACACATTTTCTGGGGAGAAATTCAAGCCAGTTGCAGAAAATTGCATAAGTAAAGAGTAACCAAATGTTAATATCTAGGAAAATGGGGGAAATGCCTCAAAAGAATTTTAGAGACCTTCACAGCAAGCCCTCCTACCACAGGCCTGGAGGCCTAGGAGGGAAGAATGGTTTTGCAGGCTGGGCCCAGGGTACTGCTTCCCTATAAAACATTGGGATACTGTTCCCTGTGTCCCAGACACACCAGTTCTACCTATGGCTAAAAGAGACCCAGACACGATTCACATGACTCAGGCTGCTGTTCCAGAGCAGGCAAGCTGCAAGCCTTGGCAATTTCCATATGGCGTTAAGCCTGTGGGTGAGCAGAGGGCAGGAACTGAGGCTTGGGAACCTCTGCCTGGATTTCAGAGGACATATGGAAATGCCTGGATATCCAGGCAGAGGTCTGCTTCAGGGGCAGAGCACTCAAGGAGAACCTCTACTAGGGCATTGCAGAAGGGAAAATGTGGGGTTAGGACCCCTACACAAAGTCCCCACTGGGGCACTGCCTAGAGGAGTTGTAAAAAAGAGGTCCACCATCCTTCAGACCCCAAAATGGTAGATTCATTGACAGCTTGCTCTATGTGCTTGGAAAAGCCAAAGGCACTCAATGCCAGCCTGTGAAAGCAGCTGGGAGGAAGTCTGTACCCTCCAAAGCCACAGGGGGGAGAGCTACCCAACACCAGGGGAGCCCACCTCTTGCAACAGTGTGACCTGGATGTGAGACATAGAGTCAAAGGAGATTATTTTGGAGCTCTAAGATTTAATAACTGACCTACTGGGTTTCCAAGTTTCATGGGACCTGTTGCCCCTTTGTTTTGGCCAATTTCTCCCTTTTGGAATGGGAGCATTTACCGAATGCCTTTACCCCTATTTTATCTTGGAAGTAACTAGTTTTTTTAGTTTACAGGCTCATAGGCGGAAGGTATTTGCCTTATCTTAGATGAGACTTTGAATTTGGACTTTTGAGTTAATGCTGGAATATGTTAAGACTTTGGGGACTGTTGGGAAAGCATGATTCTGTTTTGAAATTGTGAGAAGCACGTGAGATTTGGGAGTGACCAGGAGTAGAATTATATGGTTTGGGTCTGTGTCCCCATCCAAATCTTGTGTCAAATTGTAATTTTCAACATTGGAGGAGGGGCCTGCTGTGAGGTGATTGAATTATGGCGCAAGTTTCCAAACTGCTGTTCTCATGATAGTGAGTTCCCAGGAGATACAATAGTTTAAACATATGTAGACCTCCCTGTTTCCTCTCTCTCCTGCTGCAGCGATGTGGG
Source organism: Macaca mulatta (assembly GCF_049350105.2). Taxonomy (NCBI): domain Eukaryota; kingdom Metazoa; phylum Chordata; class Mammalia; order Primates; family Cercopithecidae; genus Macaca; species Macaca mulatta. The sequence continues at coordinate 25,367,791 of NC_133408.1, read as the reverse complement.
ACATGCTTCCTTAACCTTCGCCTTCCACCATGATTGTAAGTTTCCTGAGGCCTCCACAGTCCTGGTTCCTGTATAGCCTGTGGAATCATGAGACAATTAAACCTCTTTTCTTTATAAATTATCCAGTTTCAGGTAGTTATTTACAGGAATACAAGAACAGACTAATGCAGTATGTTAATTTCACATGGCTACCAACAAAGCCCCACAAATTGGGTAATTTCTTTTAGCATAAAAGAAATTAATTTTTCTACAGTTCGGGAGGCTAGAAATGTAACATTGAGGTGTCCTGAAAACTATGTATCCTTTGAAATCTACAGAGGTACCCCTCCTTTCCCCTCCCTCACTTCTCACAATTTGCTGGTTATCTTTGGCCTTCCTTGGCTTGCAGCTGAGTAACTCCAGCCTCTTTTTATGTAATCACATGGTGTTCTCCCTGTGTGTGTCTGTTTCACATGGCCATCCTCTTATGAGGATGCCAGTGCTATTGGAATAAAGACTCACTCTATTTCAGCATGCACTCAACTTAATTCATTACATCTGAAACAACTCTGTTTTCAAATAAGGTCACATTATGAAGTACTTAAAGGTAAGAACTTCAGTATATCTGTTTTCTCTGGGGAGTGGGGGCAAAGTTAAACCCATAACATGGGGTTAGGAGAGGAAATAGTGATAAATGGGTAAATATTCGAATCTCAAAATCCAGTTGTTGCCAATCATAATTATGAAATCCCAGATACAAAGGCGAATACATTATATTTTTTGCTTTAGATAGTTTACTCCAAACAAAATAATCCTAACATATCTCTTTTACTTCTCTAGCTGTAGGCAATCCTATTGCTTACAACCAATGAACTCTGCCTTGTTGTCGAGATAATCACATTTTGCTGAATGCAAAATATGTGATGTAATGATTTTATTTTAAAGCCTGCTTTAAAGTAGGAGATCTTATTAGTGGATGAGACCTTGACCAATAAGACTAGAATCCTTTGCTTTTTCAAGGTTCTATTAGATTTGAGAATGGATAGAGTGCCAGGATCTTTGACTTTCTACCCCTTTGTCTCTACCTACAAATACTCTTATGAATTAGTTAAGGGAAGTTTGTTTCCTGTTGCCTAGTTCAGAGCTTCTCACAGTATATTCCAAAGACCTCAGTCATCAAATAATCGAGACAATTTATTAAGTATATAGTCTTTCATGCCTTATCCACAATCTATAGGATAAGAATCTTTGAGAAACCTTACGGAATCCATTTATATCCACTGCAGCAACTACATGCATGAAACAACATGAGTGAATCGCAATGCTTTACCCTAAGTGGAAGAAGCCCAACTCCAAAGGCCACATATGTGTATGATTAAATTTATGTAATATTCAGGCAAGGGCAAAATTAGAGAGACAAAGAACAGACCAGTGTTTGCTGGGACTGGGGTTGTGGAAAAGGATATACTAAAAACAAGCATGAGGGAACGGGGGTGGGTTTGTAACTTCTATATCTTGATTGAGCTGGTGGTTACAAGACTGTATGCATTTGAGAAAACAGAGACCTGTAAATCTAGAGTCAATTTAACAGCGTGTAAAGTATACTTCAATTGAAAAAAGAAAATTCAACTACTTGAATGTTTTTATTTCCCCTTATACTTTCTGAAACTAACACTGCTGGTAGATTCTTAACTCATAAAGAATTTAAATTATCGTAATTTATTTTAAGCTGTATCTGTTAGCCTTAGAAAGTGTCCTTTTGTATTTAATGATTTGTCTCATTTTATGCCTTCACCATATCTGGTAATGAAATTGTGATGCATGTTTTACTTTGTTTAAACTTGCCTCATATCACATTGTCCATAACTTTATATCCAACCACCCAACTTTACAGAATTGCTCTCTCTCTCATATATATATATATGAGTGTGTGTGTGTGTATACATATATGTGTGTGTGTGTGTATATATATATATATATATATTCCCCCTTGTATTGTATTCAGCATTGAATTAGGACTATTTACCTATCCAATATATAATTCTGATTCTTTGCATAGGTAAGTTTAATATTTTTCCCACTACAAGATAAAGAATGTGGAATTATATTTGTTCTTTGTGGCATATTGAACCCAGGAAAGCGGGAATAATGAATATATCACCTATGTACTCTTTTACTGCTAAAATATCCTGCAGTTTTCTTTTTCTGACAGTTAAAAAATACAGACAAATCTCATTCTATGTTACTACAATTGCCTATGCCCATTTGCCTGTTTTCCTAAATCCATTTGACAGTGTTGATGATCTGTAGGAGATGTTTCTGTAACTACAACCTCACAGAGATTTCTGAAAATAATACCCTGGTACTAATGAAAGGCTCATATTTAGTTACGTAGTCCCAAAACATGCATTTCATTTTGTGAATGTAGAAGGAACCATATGCTTTATTAAACTTAATGATGAATTACAAACCACCCATGGAAACAAGTACCAGTGAGGAGGCAAGAGAAAATGGGAAGTTAATACAAATTAAAGTGGAAGGCTGAAATACATAGAACCAACTGAGTAAAGTTTACATTTAATTTTTTATGGTAGTCTACTTTTAAGAAGCTCATGTTTGTGTGTGTGTTCTATTTTTGACTTGGTTTCAAGAAGAGTGTTATTAGTTGATGTGATTATTCTAACTATTCTAATTATTCTTATATCATATTTTTCCAGAATTTACATTACATATTTCATACGAGGTAAAAGCTACTTGTTTTTTAACGAATAACAAATATTTTTAATATATTGTGGGATTTTTCTGTGATGTAAGATTACTAGGAAATTAAGACTTGGAAGATGACCACTCTTTGAGACTGTTAAAATGAAATAGCTAACTTTATTCTGTTATAGCTGTGGTGATGATATACTACTTTTGCAAATTTACTGTATATATATCTTGTTTTACAAATAGTTAATCATCAAGGCATCAAATTTACATAAAATTTTCTTGGAAGTCTTATCTATTTACTTAATCATGGTAAAATTCATAAAGCCCAAGGAGGAGAGCAAGAAGAAATTACAGAAATTAAAGAGAGTAGAGGAAATCTGCTCTCATTTAGAGAAAACATATTGGATTATTCCATTGTATTGTACTATGTATACTACATTCTCTTCAGTACCCTGCGTAAATTACAGTGCAGAATAGCTCTTGTAAACATTGCCTACAATAAATTATATTATTAAGGTAAACTCAGAATCGAAAAAATAATCTATTTTAAAATGTATGCTCTTTTCCTTGTAAATATCCTGTATCACGCTATTAAATTATGAGTCATGGCTAAATCTAAGCTTCATCGATTGTCTAAAAATTCTAAATATTTCTAATTCAATCACATTAATTATTTGTCACCTTTAGATATAATCAATTAGTAAAGAAAGAGAAAAGTGGTGGTAAAATGTGTTATTTTTAAAATATTAAGATTTAGCAAGAAAGCAAAAAATGATGGGATTTGAATGGGTTTAGTAGGTCTATGTAGTCAACACAGAGAGAAACACTATGCTTTATGCATCCTTTTAGAAACTGTTCAAGACACTACAATGTTTGACAAGTGATAGCTGTTAAAATTATTCAATGTAGGATTTTCTGATTGCTGAACCTTGGCTGAAGGTCACATTCGTAAGTGAATTGGCAGGGCATGAAAATAACAGAAGCAAAATATTCATAGTCATGTGAAATATTTTTAACCATAGCAGTGGTGGAATAGGGAACTATTCAAAGGTGGGTGGGGGAAAAGCTAATTTCAATTTATTTATTTAATTTTGAAATGTGGGTTGCTATGAGAGGATAGGCTATTGGGGATGCTTTGTGATATATTAGCTTAATTTTAATACTATCTGTAGACACTTTGCCCTTTGAATTTGATGTGAGGTGGCATGCATCTTACTCTCGTGATACCAGTGGACAATAGGAGTTTTCACAAAAGTCTAACATGTTTCCATTCTCAGGAGTGACACAAGCGAGTCTCTGTCTTCATCACTAATCTAGGACCCTAAGATCTTTTGCCATCAATAAGGGAAATCAGTAGCAGGGGTGGAGGCCATGTGAGTACATTAGCACTTCTCTTCCTACAAGGTGCACAATTGACCAAGGATCCTGGATTATCCCTTGAAAATATGGCATGAACCCAGGAGGCAGAGCTTGCAGTGAGCCAAGATAGTGCCATTGCACTCCAGCCTGGGTGACAGAGCCAGACTCTGTCTCAAAAAAAAAAAAAAAAAAAGAGAAAAGAAAAGAAAATACATTGCCATGCTTGCACTAGGACAAGCCTCCCATGAATGAGTGCAGTGGAGATCCTGACGCAGACAATGGTCTGCTTTCCTAGAAGACTAGACTACTTTTGAAAATGCGCCTTTTTCCAAGAATCCCTAAATTTGAAGAAGGTTCCTTAAAATGAAAGACAGTCTAACACACTTCTTTATTCTCACTTACGTGGTGTCAGAATTGCATTGTGAGATCTAAGGTCTCCTTTCTATTTCCTCTCGCAGCAGCGCTTCCCCTCATAAATTCCTTGAACATTTTATCCTTTCCTGGCATCTGCTTCTCTGAGGATGTAGCCTAATAATGCAGAATTATGTTTTTGTTTCTAAAGAAGATGTGCAATTTTGATGCAACTTCAATAAAAAGAAAATATTCTCCTGAAAATTCAACTTCTGTGATATTACACAATGGAATTTCTTTTTCTTCACAAACCTATCTTGGGGATTTATAACATGAAAGGAAAGAAACCCTTTATATCAAGAATATGAGTTCAAACTTTGCTGGGAGTTACTATGTTAAAATGCATTGGGCCACACACATACAGCTACACATATACACACACACAAGTTTTACCAGGAAGTGAAGTGAAAACTACTAATGAAATACTATATTGTAGATAAACAATATAAATTGGAACTTTATATTATTTTTATGTTTTCCATAGGTTTATATTTAATTTTTTATGGTAGTCTACATTTAAGAAGTTCATTTTTTTGTGTGTTCTATTTTTGACTTGGTTTCAAGAAGAGCATTAATAGTTGATGTGATTATTCTAACTATTCTAATTATTCTTATATCATATTTTTCCAGAATTTATATTATATATTTCATACTAGGTAAAAGCTACTTGTTTTTTAATGAATAACAAATATTTTTAATATATTGTGGGATTTTTCTGTGATGTAAGATTACTAGGAAATTAAGACTTGGAAGATGACCACTCTTTGAGACTGTTAAAATGAAATAGATAACTTCGTTCTATTATAGCTACAGTTATGACATAGTAATTTTGCAAATTCACTGTATATATACTTTGTTTTACAAATAGTTAATCATTGAGGCCTCAAATTTACATAACATTTTCATGGAAGTCAGATCTATTATAGTCAAAATGAGAAAGACCTTACAGGTTATATAGACCAACTTTCTCACTTTGCATCTGGCAAAATGAAGAACCAGAGAACTGAAGAGATTCACTTGAGTAAACCGGTTGGTAGTTGCAAAAGTAAATATAAAGATACTATATATATATATACACACACTATATATATTATACTATATACTATATATAAATACTATATATGAATATATAGCATGTATAGTATAAATATATAGTGTTTATATACTGTATGTATATATAAAGAGAGAAAGGTTTAAACTTTTCTTATTAAAAATGTATAAGGCACCCCGATAGCTATTTACATGAAAATTATTGCAATTAAACCTCAAAGAATCCCCATAAGAAAGACTTTAATATCATTGCATCCACTTAATTATCTGGAAAATATTTCTCAAAGTTATTTAGGTTAACTTGCCTTGGGTCCCACATTAAGAAATGCCAGATTGATGTTAATTCACATTTCATAAGCTAAATCGTAAATGACGTTTTTATTCGATGGTCTAGAGTTCTCTCTAAGAGCCTCATTTGACATTTAAAAAAAAATAATGTCTTTAAAATTCTCCTGTAAAATATACAGCCCTTTTCTGTCAATTTATTTCTCTGATAGTATCAGTTTTCACGTAAATATATGTAAAAATATATTAAAATATTTCATAAAATAAATATTGCATCCCTTCTTTTCAGAGCTTGTCCATGATATCCTATATGTCGACAGCATGTTTATTTGGCAGCAAACTGCTTTGGTGTGTTTAGGTGGAAGCATGCAGAAAATGATTATAAAATAATGTTCTATTTATCTTGTATTCTTGGAAACTCTTTATGCAGATAACATATGAATTCTCTAGATATCTCTTTTCTTATATAAAATTTAATTTGTGTTATAACATTTTCATTTGGAAAAGGTGTTCATGTGGCCCACAGCATTTCTAGAATTTTATGGCATAAAACTTATTGCTTTAAAACTGTGTAGGTAAACATGCCTTAACTTAGCAATCACAACTTGCTGTGACTGTAGCAGCTTTTCATATATTGAATACTCCACCTTTAAATCAAATCATTTTTATTTTCTTCTTGCTATGTATAATGTTACACAGACAGACATGAGACAGCAACTGTGACCAAAAAAGTCATTAATAATTACGTGGGATCTTAGTCCACGATTTAGTATTTCCTAAATCCTATTGTCTGATGTGTTAGTTGGCTGAACTTAAAATCATGAAGAGGAAAAATAAAACTCTTTAAAGTGTGAGTATCACTGTCAACAAGAGAAGAGATGTTTATTCACACTATAGATCCTCAATTTTAAGACCTGTTTGTCACTCAGTAAATGTTATAGAATTAGACCACGTATAGTACTTCGATGGATCTGCAATGACACTGACATAATGTGTTGTCAAGGGTAGGAACAAAATAGAACTCTACAGTGGAAAATCCTATGCAACCTTTTATTTAGTGGAAGAGATTTGCAAGAAAGCTCTGTGTGTGTGTGTGTGTGTGTGTGTGTGTGTGTGTGTGTATGTTTGTTAGACACAGCTCCCAGAATAGACTTAAAACGAAGCTTGTCTTTTTGTGAGGCCTTTGACAAAGAGTGAAGCACCATTCCAAAAACCTCACTTTGCCTTATTCCCATCCAATTCTGTCTCTTTATAGTCTATTAGTGTTCACATTTTATAATTATTCAGACCCATAGGAACATGCTACTTTCTTAACCTTTCTACCATATATTAGAAACCCTAAATAATTCATGATTTGTTCTTACCTTAAAGTGATTTTCACAGTTATAGACAAGTCAATTTAAAATAATATGACACAGAGTAACAAAATGAACAAAAATCATTCTGTTAAGCTCTTTATACACACTGCCATGTTTGTTCTTTATGACAAATTTATGAGGCAGGTTCCTTAGCCCCATTTCACAGGCTGAGAACCGAGACTGTCAAAACTAAGCTGATTTCACTGTGATTACATCTTAGTGAGTGATAGACTTAGCAATCATGGTATTGAGAAAACATAACATGGGAGTGGGTTCTTATAATTTTCTTCATTCTTACCTTCATGTGGAATAAGGACAACATCAGCCGGGGAGGTTGTGATCACTCTAAGAAACAGCATCAGACTTACAAAATCTTTTCTTCTACAGGTTAATCTGTACTTCCACTCATTGCAAATATTTCAAGACTTCTTCACTCTCGAATATCAATAATGCCATGCTCACACTGATACATTCACATTTCTCTATTGCTTCATTAGAAACTCTTTGGTTCACAAAGTTTATTATTTCTAGGAAATACTACAGAGGTGCTCTCCCGTTTTAATGTATGTTATCACTCACCTCAGTTACATCACCATGTATTTTGTTTCTGCTTCAAGCTTCTTGAAGTTTCATTGCATGCAAAATCACATGTTAAAAGAGAATGACAGCCAATGTTCACATTACATGTGTCGTCTGTCAATAGTCCCATTCTTTAAATATTGATACATTTCTCAATTCTGTTCAGAATTTGCTAAATCTCTTCTCCATAATTTGAACCTGCATTGCTTTGTTCATAATTTCATGACACTAACTCTTCCATATTATTTATTTATTTTTTATTCTATTTTATTTTATTTTTGAGATGGAGGCTCGCTCTGTCGCCCAGGCTGGAGTGCAGTGGCGCGGTCTTGGCTCACCGAAACCTCTGCCTCCTGGGTTAAAGTCATTCTCCTGCCTCAGCTTCCCTAGTAGCTGGGACTACAAGCGTCCACCACCACGCCCGGCTTTTTTTTTTTTTTTTTTGTATTTTTAATAGAGACGGGGTTTCACCGTATTAGCCAGGATGGTTTCCATCTCCTGACCTCGTGATCTACCCGTCTTGGCCTCCCAAAGTGCTGGGATTACAGACGTGAGCCACTGCGGTGGCTGGCCTAACTCTTCCATATTTTTAAGAAATTGTTAATGCACACAATAATACCTCACTGGAAAACAGAAATAATAGGTTGTACCATGGTATGATCAAAATTTGTCTGCATATACTTGCACACATACATATGTACACCCTCCATAAATATTCTCAAAAAATCAATCTTAATTTAATGAGAAGTAACTTGCATTTCAGCATTGTGTGGGGGGGAGGGCGGGTGTGTGTGTGTGTGTGTGTGTCTGTAATAGTTTTGAGAGAGGGTTTTGCTTTGTCATGTAGGCTGGGGTGCAGTGGTGAGATAATAGCACACTACAGCCTTGAACTCCTGGTCTCAAACAATTCTCTCACCGAATAACTGGGACTGCCAGTGCTCACCACCATGCTCAACTAATATTTTTACTTTTATTTTTATAGAGACGTAGTTTCACTATGTCACCCAGGCTGGTCGCAAACTCCTGGTCTCAAGCAATCCTCCCTCCTTAGCTCCTACAAAGTGCTGGGACAACAAGCATGACCCACCACATCTGGCAAATATTTTCAGTATCACAGAAGCAGTTTTTACTCTCACAGAGCCTCCGATTTAAACCATAACTCCATTTTAAAAGAGAATATTTGCTTTCCATTTCAATAGATAAAAGGTACAGTAAGTGATTGCATAAAGAAGAAAATTATAAAAGGTGAATTCAACTCTTTACAACTTAAAACCAGAATAGGTCTTACAGCTTTAACAGCAAAATTAAGCATTTTCTCCATCTTTCTCTTTAGGTAAAAAAGTGCATTTTGGTAATGCTAATCTTTAAGAAATAAAATGTGTACTTTTCTATGCTATAGAAACTAAGGAAACACAAAAACGTATTAGAATCAAAGTATCAAGTAGAATTGCACGTGCTTTGGTCTTGAATATACATTTGTATTTCCTCCCAACATAGACACATTTACAGAGACAAAGGAAGTCTTTGTATAACAGGGAACTTAACTTTAGTACTCTTAAAATTTTATTGATTTGTGATTCAGATATTAAAGAAAAATACAAAAACCAATTTTGTTGGATGTAGTTTTGTAGCCTCACTTAGGTAGAACTAAATAACAGATTATGTTTATCTGGAAGTAGCAATATCTAGTTTGACTTTCCTAATCTTTTTTCTTATTTGTTTTTAATTGGCAAATAAAAATTATATATGTTTATATTATACACAATGATGTTTTCATATTTGTATGCATTGAGTAATGGCTAAATGAAGCTATTTAACATATGCATTAACTCATCTACCTAATCTTTCAATTAAAATATCTCCAAGAAGAGAAAATGCACAAAATAATTAAGCAAAACTTTCTTGCATTTAATGAAATGCAAAAATTAATGAATTGCACTTAATGACATGTAAAATTAATGAATAAAATGCTAGCCAGAAGTACCCCATCATCCTGAACCAATCCTGGCCATGGTAGACCAATCAGTCCCATTTCTTGAGCTAATTTTAGTTTCTCAAGCTGTGTTATTGCTACACAAAGCAGATAGATATTGGAGGAATCAATAAATCTGCTATTGTGTTTTTATTAAAACTCAAAACCCACAAGAATTTATGCATTAGGAAATAAAATCTCCAACTCTTAGAAAACAGACTGATATGAACATTTGCTGTCTGAACATCAGGAAGATGGTATGCCATTTAAAATTAGCTCTAAACAGTCTTCCACCCTAGGCTTGCATAATTATCATAAATTTTAATTTTGTTGTTGGTGGTGATCTAACTTCATGAAAATCATCAGACTAATACTTGTCATACCCTTTCTCTTGACCTTGTGGCAAAAGTCTACTGACCTTGTCTTAAAAGCAGATGCAACTAATTTAGTGCAATCCTGCCAACTTAGTTTTATGGTGTCTCAAACGTGTTCGTTCCTTACACTGTACAATCTACATTGCTCAGTGGCACAGCATTGTCATAAGTAAACTTAACTCCAGTGGAGTTCAATTACAATCTTCTTCACACATTTATATTTGATATTGCAATACTTAAAATGCTGTTACAAAATGTATAACTGTTAGCCACTCTCTGAGAGTTATTGACGCACCTAACACATTGGACATCTAGAAAATCTGATTTTCCCTTTTTTTAAAAATAAATTAGTAGGTACTATCATATGACCAAAATGAGAAATTATTAGCTAAGTGCACAATAATGGGTCTCTACTCATAATAAGAACAACTATCAGACTTGTAGCTTAGTTCATTTATGAGAGATTGCCCCAAATCAACAGATAATATGTATTTTCGAGTAAATAAATATTTTTGAATGCTTTTAAAAGGAGTTTCTTTAACTCAACAGGAAGCACAACCAAGAATATTTAGCAGACTAAAAGACTGTAAAGCTATTAATACTTCCAAAGAAAGTGGCTATTGAGAAGAAAATCACTGGGCTGTGGCAGGGAGTTAACATGGAGAATAAGAAAAGACCTTGGTTGATTATTATGGCAAACAGGCATCTCTCACTGAAATACTAGCTTCTATGCTACCTTAAAACTATGCATTTTCAAAATTTCAAAGAAGCCACGGAATGTCAGCAACAGTTCCAGAATATGAAAATTAATGGAAGAATATCTGGATATGAGTTACAAAACAAACCTGAACAATTTCAGGATGACCACATGATCATGCCAGATGATATCAAAGAGAAATCTTCAAATAATTTACATGAATTTGTCCATCACAACCAGATTACAGTAATGACCTAGGTAGGAGATGAGGGATAAAAGACTACACATTGGGTACAGTGTACACTGCTCGGGTGACAGGTGCACCAAAATCTCAGAAATCAGCACTAAAGAACTTATTCATGTAACAGAACACCACTTGCTCCCCAAAAACCTATTAAAACAGAAAATAAAATTTTTTTGGCTGGATGTGGTGGCTCATGCCTGTAATCATGGGTACTTTGGGAGGCCGAGGCAGGAGGATAACCTGAGGTCAGGAGTTTGAGACCAGCCTGATCAACATGGAGAAACCCTGTCTCTACTAAAAATACAAAATTAGCTGGATGTGTTGGTGCAGGCCTGTAATCCCAGCTACTCAGGAGGCTGAGGCAGGAAAATCATCACTTGAACCCAAGAGGCAGAGGTTGCGAAGAGCCAAGATCGTGCCATTGCACTCCAGACTGGACAACAATAGCAACACTTTGTGTCAAATAAATAAATAAATAAATAAATAAATAAATAAATAAAGGAAAATCTAATGAAGTTAGAGAGAAGGTCTCAGCAGCATGCCTCATATGTCACTAACATAATCCCGATAAAATTATCAAGGGAAAATTTGAACAAGAGCCCAAGGGAGCCTCATGGTTTTGAAGACTTCCAAGTGGATTTCATACCACTGCAGCTCGCAAAGATTTTAAATAAGGTGTGGTTAATATTTACTTATTCGTATTTTTTTTTTTTTTGTAAAATTTAGCTTGGAAAGTGACTACAGGAGAGATGACACATATTTGGAAGTTGTTTCGCTTTTGCAAATTTTACAATGAAGGCTCAGTGGATTTTGTGATTCAGATCTATAACCACCCTAGTCACAAATATATTCATGCCTCACACCTGACCATGATTGCAAACAATGCTAAAAACCACAGAATAATATACTCAGTTGGTGCCAAAGTAATTGTTGTTTTTGCCATTACAAAAAAGGCAAAATCAGAATTACTTTTACACCAACTTCATAGACCAACCTCATGGGAGCATTCTGCTTAAAATCATTAGGTGACCACCAAAGATTGTAATATGAATTGAGACAGATGTTTTTAAAAGAACTGGCTCCGGGAAGATGAATGAAGCTCATTCCACTATAAGATACTCATGCGTGGGATAGATCCAAATAGTCAGAGTAAAGACAAATAATTAAGATGAGATTTGAATGGCCCATCATAAAAGCTAATGCAAAATTTGGAATTTAGACTTAGCTGGGAAGATTGCTTGCAAAGCCAAAAAGCTTAGCATTATCGAGAAGATTCTGATAAGATTCACCGACTCTATAACATAGCACTCATACTCTCCAGGATAAAATCCAAAATTACTCAACATTATACAAACCAGGAAAAGAAACAGAAAATATGACCAAGTCTCAAGAAAAAATACAATTCGATACTACCCGTGAGACGATAAAGTTATTGAAATTATCTAGCAAAGACTTTAAAGAAGTTTTTAAAAACAGTGAAACTCTGATAACTCTGAGGTAAAACCAAACACACTTGATATTAAGTATGAATCTCCAAGAAATGTAATCTTTAAAAAAGAACAAAATAAGAATTTTGAAACTGACCACTACAATATCTGGATTTAAAATTTCACTGGGTGAGCTCAATAGGAGAGTAGACGTGACACAGGAAAGTGTCAGTGAACCTGACACTTTCACAGAAACTGTGAAATATGTAGAACAGAAAAAAGTAGCAGAGTTCAGGAATATGTGAGAAAAATACCAAAAAGTTGGCTAAATATACCATAGGAATTTGGGAAAAGGAGGAAGAAGGTTAGAGAAGAAAAATTGTTTGAAAGAATAACAGTCTAAATCTTTCCAAATTTGTTGAAAGACATAAATTTACAAATTCATGTTACTGAGGAAAACACAAAATGTAAAAACTCAAACAATATTATACCTAGGGACATAATAGTGAAACCAATGAAACTAAAGTTTAAGAAAATATCTTGAAAACAGCTAGTGAAGGATTTCACAGTATTTACAATGGAACAACATTTTAATTGACACAAATTTATTTTCAAAACCATGGAGGCCAGAGAATAATGGAACATCTTTAAAGGGCAGACAGAAATCAACTGCATATCAAAAATATTTATCCATTGATACTTTCTTCATATCAAGAATAAAAACAATCTAAAAATAAAGATATTCTCAGATTAATAGAGACAAAAATATAGTGGAATTTAGAGTAAATGATAAAATTAAATCTGTAAGTTGAACGAAGATACAAAAAGGGAACTTGCATTCCTTATATTAAGGAATTATATTATATTATATACATAATTATATTAACTTATATCCTCATATTAAGAATGAGAAAAACAGCAATAAAAATGGCAAATATCTGGGCTAGTATAAAGATAATTTATTTCTCTAAAGTTCTAAATTTTGTAAGATTTTAAAAGCAAAACTTATTATCCGATATGGTTTTCAACATACATAGGGAAAATACGTATGATAATTTTGCCATAAAACACAGTTTGGGATTGAGTAATTGGATTTATATTATTATTGCATATATTTTGCTTTTCATGTGAAGTGGTAAAATATTAATCCTAAGTAGGCTGTGAAATATTAGGCACATATATTATAATTTCTATTATATTCACAAAAATAAAATACCAAATGGCATAGCAAAAAGTCAATTAAAAATTAGGATTAAAATAAATATACAGGCCGGGCGCGGTGGCTCAAGCCTGTAATCCCAGCACTTTGGGAGGCCGAGACGGGCGGATCACGAGGTCAGGAGATCGAGACCATCCTGGCTAACACGATGAAACCCCGTCTCTACTAAAAAATACAAAAAACTAACCGGGCACGGTGGCGGGTGCCTGTAGTCCCAGCTACTCGGGAGGCTGAGGCAGGAGAATGGCGTAAACCCGGGAGGCGGAGCTTGCAGTGAGCTGAGATCCGGCCACTGCACTCCAGCCTGGGCGACAGAGCGAGACTCCGTCTCAAAAAAAATAAAAAATAAAAAATAAATAAATAAATAAATAAATAAATATACATATATATGTATGTGCATGTGTCTATATATACATATATATATATCTGTGTGTGTGCATGTGTGGACATATGTACACATATGTATACAGGAATACCATGGAGATATTGTGGATTTGATTCCAGACCAATGTATTAAAGTGAATATCACACTAAGTCACACAAATGTTTTGGTTTCCTAGTATATACAAAAGTTACGTTTACACTATCCTGTAGTTGTTTAAGTGTGTAATATTAGGTTTAAAAAAACCTAATTGCTTCAAAATGCCAACCGTCATCTGAGCCTTCAGTGAGTCATAATCTTTTTGCTGGTAGAGGGCCCTGCCTCCATGTAGATGGCTGTTGACTGATCTGCGTGGTGGTTACTGAAGGTTGGGATTAGCTGTAGCGATTTCTCAAAATAAGAAAACAATGAACACTTCTGCATTGATTGACTCTTTCTTTAAAGAAAGATTTCTTTATAGCATGCTATGTTGTTTGATAGCGTGTTATCCACAGTAGAACTTCTTTCAAAATAAGAGCCATCTATGACAAACCCATAGCCAACATCATACTGAATGGGAAAAAGCTGGGAGCATTCCCCTAGAAAACTAGCACAAGACAAGTATGTCCTCTTTCACTACTCCTATTCAATATAATATTGAAAGTCCTGGTCAGAACAATGAGGCAAGAGAAAGAGATAAAGGGCATCCAAGTGAAAAGAGAGGAAGCCAAACCATTCCTGTTTGCAGATGACATGATTATATATCTAGAAAACCCAATAATCTTAGCCCAAAATTTCCCTAAGCTGATACACAACTTCAGCCAAGTCTCGGGATACAAAATCAATGTGCTAAAATCACTAACATTCCTATACACAAACAAGAGTCAAGCTGAGAGCCAAGTCAGAAATGCAATCCCATTCACAACTGCCACAAAAAGAATAAAATACCTAGGAATACAGCTAACCAGGGAGGTGAAACATCTCTACAAGGAAAACTACAAAAACTACAAAACACTGCTCAAAGAAATTAGAGCTGACAAACAAATGAAGACACAGTTTATGATCATGGATCAGAAGAATCAATATCATTAAAATGGCCATACTTCCCAAAAAAATTTGCAGATCAAATGCTATTTCTATCAAACTACCAATGTCATTCTTCACAGAATTAGAAAAAAAACAAAAAAACTCTATTATAATGTATATGGAACAGAAAAAGATCCCAAATAGCTAAAACAATCCTTATCCAAAAGAACAATGCTGGAAGCATCACACTATCCAACTTTAAACTATACTTTGGGGCTATAGTAACAAAAACAGCATGGTACTAGTACAAAAACAGACACCTAGACCAACAGAACAGAATAGAGATCACAGAAATAAGACCGCACATGTATAAGTATCTGATCTTTGACACAGCTGGCAAAAACAAGCAATGGGGAAAGGACTCCACATATAAATAATGGTGTTGGGATAACAGGCTAGCCTTATATAGAAGATAGTAACCAGACCCTTTCCTTACACCATGTACAAAGTCAATGCAAGATGTATTGAAGACTTAAAAGTAAAACCCCAAACTATAAAAACTCTGGAAGACAACCTAGGCAGTACAATCCTGGATATAGCAATGGGCAAAGACTTCATGACAGTCTCCAAAAGCAGTTGCAACAAAATCAAAAAATGCCAATGGAATGTAATTAAACTAAAGAGCTTCTGCACAGCAAAAGAAGCCTTCAATAGAGTAAACAGACAACCTATAGAATGGGAGAAAATTTCAACAAACTGTGCATCTAACAAAAATCTAATATCCAGAATCTATGAGGAACTTAAACAAATTTATAAGAAAGACAAACAACTCCATTAAAATGTGAGCAAAGGACATGAACAATTTTCGAGAGAAGACATATATACTGCCAACAATGATATGAAAAAAAGCTCAACATCACTGATCATTAGGGAAATGAAAATCAAAACAACAATGAGATATCATCTCACACCAGTCAGAATGGCTACTATTTAAAAAGTCAAAAAATAAAGGATGTTGGCAAAGTTCATGAGAAAAAGGCATACTTATACACTGTTGGTGGGAGTGTAAATCAGTTCAACCACTGCAGAAAGTAGTTTGGCAAAACCATAAAGTCAAAAACAGAATCATTCAACCCAGAATTCCATTACTAGGTATGTACTCAAAAGAATATAAATTGTTGTATCATAATTATTCATGCATGTGTATATTCATTCCAGCACTATTCACAAGAGCAAAGACATGGAATCAGCCTAAATGCCCATCAATGGTAGATTGGGTAAAGCAAATGTGGTACATGCACACCATGGAATGCTATGCAGTCATAAAAATGGAAAAGATCATGTCCTTTCCAGAAACATGGATGAAACTGGAGGCCATTATCCTTAGCAAACTAATGCAGGAACAAAAAAACAAATGCTGCATGTTCCGTCTTATAAGTGGGAGCTAAATGATGAGAACAACAGACACATAGAGGGGACAACAGACACTGGGGTCTACTGGAAGGTGGAGGGTGAGAGGAGGGAGAGGATCAGGAAAAATAACTAATGGGCACTATGCTTAATAGTTGGGTGATGAAATAATCTGTATGACAAACCTCCATGACAAGGGTTTACTTGTATAATAAGCCTGCACATGTAACCCTGAGCTTAAAAGTTAAAAATATTAGAGACAATCAATTTGCACTATATCAAAATTAAACTGAATTAAAATTAAACTTGATCAACAGAGTTTATGTAATATTGTAAGTACTGCATTGTCAATTCAATGATGTTGTTACAGCATCTTCACTGGGAGAAGGTTCCATCTCAATAGACCACTTTCTTTGTTCATCCACAAGAAGCAACTATTCATTGTTCAGGCTTTATTATGAGATGGCAGCAAGTCAGTCACTTTTTCAGGCTTCACTTCCGATTCTAGTTCTCTTGCTCTTTCCACCACATCTGTAGTTCATTTTTCCACTGAAGTATTAGACTCCTGAAAGCCATCCGTGAAGTCTGGAATAAACTTCTCCCAAACTCCTGTTCATGTCGGTATTTTGATCTCCCATACTCACAATTGCTTTTAACAGCATCTAGAATGGTGAATTCTTTACAGAAGGTTTTTGATTTACTCTTCCCAGATCCATCAGAGGAACCACTGCACTACCTACGGCAGTTTCAGCCTTATGAAATGTATTTCTTGCCGGGCGCGGTGGCTCACGCCTGTAATCCCAGCACTTTGGGAGGCTGAGGCGGGCGGATCACAAGGTCAGGAGATTGAGACCACGGTGAAACCCCGTCTCTACTAAAAATACAAAAAAACTAGCCGGCGTGGTGGCGGCACCTGTAGTCCCAGCTACTTGGGAGGCTGAGGCAGGAGAATGGCGTGAACCCAGGAGGCGGAGCTTGCAGTGAGCCGAGATCACGCCACTGCACTCCAGCCTGGGCAACAGAGTGAGACTCCGTCTCAAAAAAAAAAAAAAAAAAAAAAGACACAGAGAGAGTAGATTTAGCATAATTCTTAAAGGTCCTAAGAGTTTTCAGTGGTACATGAGCACTGGCTTCAACTTAGTCAGAAGCTGTAAAGTCCCCTACAAGAAAGTCAGCCTGTTTTTGAAGCCAGGCATTGACTTTTTTTCTAGCTATGATAGTTCTAGATGGCATCTTCTTCCAAGAGAAGGCTGTTTCATCTACTTGGAAAAGCTGTTTTTCAGTTTAGCCATATTCACCAGTGACTGTAGCTAGATTTTCTGAATAACTTGCTGCTGCTTCTAAATTAACACTTGCTACTTCCCCTTGCTCTTGTATATTATGGAGATGGTTTCTTTCCTTAAACCCCATGAACCATCCTCTGCTAGCTTCAAACTTTTCTTCTGCAGCTTCCTCACCTCTTTCAGCCTTCGTAGACTTGAAAAGAGTTAGGACCTCGCTCTAGATTAGGTTTTAGCTAAAGGGAATGTTGTGGCAGGTTTCAGACCATCAAAACTATCCATATCAGTAATAAGCCTGTTTTGTTTTCTAGAAATTCACATATTCACTTGAGTAGTACTTTTTACTTCCTTCAATAACTTTTTTTTTTTTCCTTTGCATTCACAATTTGGCTAACTTGTGCAAGAAAACTAGCTTTCAGCCTAGATCCACTTTTGATAAGCATTACTCATTACATTTAATTATTTCCAACTTTTGATTTAAAGTGAGAGATGTGTGCTGCTTCCTTTCACTTGAACAGTTAAAGGTCATTGTATGGTTATTAATTGATCTAATTCCAATGTTGTTGTTTGTCAGGGAATAAATCGTCCAGGGAGAGAAAGAAAGAAGGGGAAATAGTAGATCAGTGGAACAATCAGAACACACACAACATTTATATATTAAGTTTACTATCTTATAATAGTGTGGCTGGTGGTGCCTCAAAATAATTGCAATAGTGACAGCAAAAATTGCTAACCATAGATCACCATAACAAATATAATAATGATGAAAATGTTTGAAATACTGTGAAAATTACCAAAATGTGACACGGAGACATGAAATGAACACATGCTGATGGAAATATGGCACCAAAAGACTTGCTCAATGCAAGGTTGCCACAACCTCCAATTAATAAAAAATACTGTATCTGTGGAGCATAATAAAGTAAACTGCAATAACATGAGGTATGAAGTAATATATTTTAATTATAAAAATACAGGAAAGGGGAACAGAAGAACACATATAAAAAGCAAGAACAAAAAAATACAGAGGTGACAAACAAAAGGGAAAAATCAAATGATGCACTTAAATCTAACCATAGTAGTAATAGCGTGAAGTATTAATAGCCTGTAGATTCCAATTAAAATGAAGAAATTGGCAGATTTCATCTTAGAAAAGAATGATTCAAATATATTCTGACCATAATAGGTATATTACAACAGAGATAAGTTGAAAGTACAAAATTAATGTGTGTGTACCATCTGCTCAAGTAAGTGACAATTTAAAATTTGTTTAATAAAATGATTTTCAAAATAAAGAGCATTAATAGAAAGGAAAATATATATTTCATGAAAATGAAAGGAACAATTACTTAGAAAAACATAACCATTACAATTGTGGATATGTCTAGACCCAAAATACAGGAACAAAAATTGACATGACAAAAGAAAAAAACAGCCACTTCCACACGATACATAAGAGATTTTTATGTCTCTCTTTCAGCAATTGATTGAAAAATTATATGAAGAGTAACACAAAGGAGCAAACAACATTATCTTGCACTTTTCCATTCCAAAAAAGCAAAATACATTTTTATCAAGGGCACATTATGTATTTACTAAGGAGAACATATGCTAACTTGTAAAAAATCTCCATAAATTTAATGGATTGAAATCATACAAAGTGTTCTTTGAAAATAAAGCACATAAAGTGTGCTTATATAAGAAAAGAAAAAGATAAATTCAGTAAACACACTCTCCATGTTAACAAATTAGATTTACAAAATAGAAAATCAGATATAAAGTAAGTAGAGGCCAAGAAAAAATAAAGAAAAGTAAGAGCAGAAATCTCTGAAATTAAATAGACAAAAGAGAACACCAGCAAAATCAAAACCAGTATATTTGAAAATTTGCCAAACCTTTAGCTCAAGTGATCAAGAAATAAGGAAAGAGAAAACAAATTTCAGATTTCAGGAATAAAAAAGAGGGTTATAACAGAATCTATAGACATTAAAAGATGAGCATATGTATTCTACCAAATTCAATAAAATTATAAAAATAAAAAATTCAAATATATAACATCATATTTGACATTAAATCTTAATAATGGAAAATAGATTATAATATTTAAAAGGTTTCAAAAACTCTACTACCTGCATGCTCAGATTATTTCAGTGATAAATTCGAATGAATGTTACAGAAAAACATAATAATCTTAACACAAACTTTTCCCAAACACAAGGAAACGAGGGAGTACAACCCAATCTTTTTCTTTATGGCTAACATTACCCGAATATTAAGAACTTACAAAGATATTGCAAGAAGGAAAAGGAGGGGAAATGGTAGAGGATGAGGAAGAAGAAGAGAGAGGTAGAGAAAGAGAGAATTACAAATCAACGTATCTCAAAGATGAAATAATTATTCAGAAAATATTATCAAATTGAATTACTAAATCTGACAATATAGGTAAAGTAGATGATACACCAAGACCACATAGTGTTTATTTCAGGACTGAAAAGTTGGTCTAACATTTGAAATAGAAGCAATGAAATTTACCATATTAACAAGAAAAAAATAATGTCAACATACACAGATAAAAAAAATTGAAAAATATGTTATTCAGGAAAAAAAATGCTCAATAAACTAGAATAGAAAGGGAGTGTTCTCAAATTATTAAAGGATGTCTATTCTCCTAACATTATACTTCACGGCAGAGACTTAACTAATTTTATCTTTGAGATCATGAATAAAGACTAGAATACTCATTTTTACTAACACTTCTATTTAATTTTAAGATCATACCACTTATAATAGGGCCAATGGCATACACATCTAACAAAGAGATGTATAAAAACTATAATCTCAATACTAGAAAATATTGGAATTAAATACTACCTCAATAAGCAGACAGCTATACTGTGCTTACAAAATAGAAAATCTATGATCTCAACACTACAATATTGGAATTAAATACTACCTCAATAAGTAGAAAGTGATACAATGTTTATGAGATAAAAGGCTCTATTTTTCTTAAGATAACAGATCTTCCCGAATTTACATATAGATTCAATGCTACAACAATCAAACTTTAACAAGCTTGTTGGTGATTATTGACAAACTGTTTATAAATTATAAATTAAATCAGCTGGGTGCAGTGGCTCATGCCTGTAATCTCAACACTTTGGGAGGCCAAGGCAAGTGGATCACCTCAGGTCAGGAGTTAGAGACCAGTGTGGCCAACATGGCAAAACTCCGTCTCTACTCAAAATACAAAAATTAGTTGGGCGTGGTGGTGGGC
This sequence comes from Macaca mulatta, assembly GCF_049350105.2. NCBI lineage: Eukaryota > Metazoa > Chordata > Mammalia > Primates > Cercopithecidae > Macaca > Macaca mulatta. Next base: position 25,346,774 of record NC_133408.1, on the reverse strand, counting down.
GCCTGTAATCCGAACTCTCAGGAGGCTGAGGCAGGAGAATCGCTTGAACCTGGTAGGTGGAAGTTGCAGTGAGCTGAGATCCTGCTATTGTACTCCAGCCTGGGCAACAAGAGGGAAATTCCATCTCAAAATAAATAAATAATAAATTAAAGAGGACATAAACTAACCAAATAATTTTTTTCAAATTTGGAGAACTTTTTCTAACTATTATCAAGATTTACTATAAATCTACAACTAATCAAGTTGATTAGGCACTGGATAAATATAGACATGTAGATCAGTAGAACAGAACAAAAATTCCACATCTCTGATCACATACATAGTCAACTGATATAAAACAAAGATTCCAAAGCAATTGAACAGGGAACATGAAGTCAACAAAGGATACTGGATCAGCTGGATAGGCATAAGAAAAGACACCCACTTCAGGTTTTAACTCACACCAGAGAGAAACATTGATTCAAAATGCATCATTGACCTAAATAAAAAACAAAACTATAAAGTTTTTAGATGAAGTTGGAGAAAATCTTTTCTACCTTGGGATACATTAAGATTTCTTAGAAGATAAAATGCACAAACCATAATATAAAACAAAATGATAAAATGAACTTCATCAAAATTAAAGTTTTGTTTTTTTTCCTTTTCTTTTTGTTATTGGTGTAAATTTAGGGGGTAAAAGTGCAATTTTGTTACATGGATATATAATATTTCATAGTGGTGAAGTCTGGACTTTCAGTGTATCCCTCAGCTGACTCCTTTATTTTTAAAAAAAGAGGCAGGACATTGACTGAGAAAAAATAGTGGGAATTTTCATATCAGACAGGTGTTCTGTAGCCAGACTATTTTAAAAATACAATTTAATGATAGATGGATAACAACAAGAAAAACTAAATACGACATAATCTTTAAAAAGACAAACAATTTGTAAATATTTCACCAAAGTAGATAAGTAAAAAGCAAATAACCACATTAAAATATGCTTAACATTATGAGTCTTTAGAGAACTGCAAATAAAATCCACAATGTGGTAGCCCTAAAACATCCATTAGAATGGCTAGTATTAAAAAAAAAAAAAAAATCCCAAGTGTTGCCAAGTTTGTGCAGCAACTTATATTCTCATGCACTTCTGGTAGGAATATGAAATGTATACCTAGTTCTAAGAAAAAACTTGACACTTTTTTTCAACACAATAATCATTCATATAGAATATGAACCTGCCCCTCCACTTCTATTACTCATCCTCTAAAAAATTAAAACATACATATTTACACAAAGCCTTGTACACAAAGGTTCGTAGCAGCTTCATAGAATAGCTCCCAAATGGAAACAGCTGAAATTCAACAGGTGAATGGGTAAATTGTGGTATATTCTTACAATGAATAATCACTCAGCAATAAAATAGAAGGAACTTTGATACATGAATCAATATAGATAAATATCAAAATCCTTACTCTGAGTCAAAACATCCAAGCAAGAATGCATACGCAGTATATCCCATTTATATAAGTTTTCTAAAATGCCAAATACTTGGATGAAAGTTGGCCAGTAACTATGTTGCCTGAAGATGGGCATAGAGGGGGCCTTGGATTAGTGGGACAGTAGGACACTTTAAGTGGTAATGGAAATATTCGTTTTCTTGATTATAAGATGGTTTCAAGCACGTATACAGATACTAAAACTGGTACATTTTTCAAATATGTACAGTTTATTGTAATTAAATTATTCATCAATAGAGTTTAAAACACAATTGGATTTTACCAGAAAATCGAATATATTACCTTGTTAAATGGTGCCTAAGTTAAGCATAGCACCTCATAGCAGAAAGGATTAAATTTATTTCATTAATTCTCTGTCTTGAAAAAGTGATCACTAGATAAATTTTTTCAAAAAAGAGACAAAAATAATAACAAAAACAACTAGGTTTTGACTGAAAATCCAGTGCCTTAACAACTGTAGAGAATTTCTACACTGTTTCTTTCTTTTGCCCTTAAAGTTTCTTTATTCCACAATATGCAAGAAGCTCAGAAAGCTGGACAAATGTAACAAGGCACCGTTCAGGGAATGACAGGGAAGATACCAATATCCCAAAATCCATAAAAGTCCTTGACTGAGAAGTTCATGGAAGTTGACAGGGAGGTTTAAAACCATGAAACCTCAAATATAAAGTTGTCCTCACTAGATCTAATGTGTCACACCTAGGGAGAAAATTCTTTTACTTACATCATTAGAGGCATATATGGAATGTTTAATATTACAAACATGATCCAAGAAACAAACAAGGATATCAGAAAATTTAGGAAGTTTGGTAAATGCCTGCATATGAGATTTGCGGTCTTCTGGGATTAAGGGTGGAGAATCTTCTCTTAGTTTAACGTGAACACCTTGGCCTCAGTAATGGACTAAAAATTCTGATCACAGTCATTTTCTAAATATTGGTCTGTGTCAAAGCGTTCAAATGTGTGATTTCCAGACTCTTTAACATTATTTCACAATCTTTGTCCTTTCAAGTGATTCAGCAAAGAATTATGCAACAGAAAAGAATGAGAAGACAGGACACTAACAGAATGTAATGCCATCAATGGCACATTCGTACACAGTTTCAACAGCTCACTCACTACCCCCAATGGCCCTTATTATACAAGGAGAGGATTGAGGAGAGAGACCACCCAAATCTGCATAACTTAGCAATTTGCACTAGGATATTTTTGTCTAGGAAGTCAAGATAACAGAAGAATAAATAATTTCACATTGCTTTAGAAAATCCTTGGAACCAATTTTTCTGGGTAATAGGTTTTTTCATTTGGGCATATGTTGCCTTATCAGGGCAAAAGTTTACTTACCTGAACAAAGAGTTTCCCTACCAGAAAAATCATTTGCTAATTAAAACTGGCTTTCATTATGTGTTGAGTTTCTCTCTACTTTGTTAAATATAGTATTTGTAAAAGAAAAGCTAAATCATCCAAATTGATACATATATAGCAATGTGTAAGCTACATGTGTTGTCCAAAGAATGTCATTCAAACCATTTCCTCCCTTGTACCTTCATCGCCACCAGATAAAAGCCCAGCATGCTAAAAGGTTTTTTTTTTTTCTTTTTTTTTTTCCATTAATCTCAGGTGGAGAATCTGCATACAGTCAATTTAATCTTTAAAACACATACTCCAAAAAATGAGAATGGTTACCCAATGTGCTAATTTTCTTTTAGTCCTTGGTCAAAGGTGAGGTTTCTCATTCACTTCACTCCCAGAAGCATGATGCTCTCACTTGCATTCAATGAAGAGAGTATGGTCTTTCTTCCCCCTTTCTGGCTCATCACTTCCCTTACTGATGTTTCATGCTCTGCCAGAATTTAAAGATGGTTGTAGGGGTGTGTATTAGCCTATTCCTACATTCCTATAAAGAAATACCTGAGACTGGGTAATTTATAAAGAAAAGGGGTTTAACTGGCTCACGATTCTCCCAGCTTTACAGGAAGCATTTTGCTGGCATCTGCTAGATTTCTGGATAGGCCTCAGGAAGCTTACAATCAGGGTGGAAGACAAATGGGAAGCAGGTACATCACATGAAGAAAGGAACAGCAAGTGAGAGAGAGTGGGGTTGGAGGAGGTGCCACACAGTTTAAATGACCAGATCCTGTGTGAACTCAGAAAGAGAGCTTACTTATCACCAAGGGGACAGCCCAAGCCATTCATGAGGGATCTGCACCCATGATCCAAACATCTCCCACCAGGCCCCACCTCCAACATTGGGGATTACCAGTCAGCATGAGATTTGGGTAGGGACAAACATGCAAACTACATCAGGGTGGGAGGAGAAAAGCATATGGCCAAGTTCTTATTTCTCCTCCACTCTTTCTAGTGCACATTTTCATAGATACTTCAGAGGCTACTCTTGAAGTACTGCTCTTCTTCATCTATTTCCTCCTGATCTCCCATCGGTGATTGATCTTAAAATCTCGTTCACAGAGACTCTGCTTTATAGTTCTGCCATGCTACCCTCGCAGATAGTCTGAAGTGAGATTCCTATCAAAACGACCTTGGTCATAAATAGCTGGAGTGAGTTCCAGAACTCATCCCTGGGTTTTATGTTTCTGTTACTATTTACACTTGTTAGAAGGAAATACAGTTATTTATCAAGTCAGCAACAACATATCCCCAACCCTATTCTTTTTCTTCTCTCTTCTCTATCCACCATCCTGCCAAAGACATTTTGCATAACAAAATCATTCATGGTTAAGCACATGAATGCACGATACCTTTTCCTCATTCCCCAAGGGATCTCCGAGAAAGCCCCCTCATTAGGCTTGAGATTAGAATTTACCTTCATCCTTCATTTGTAGATTTAGGATTTGCAGGAAAATCAGAGTACGAAAATAATTTTTCCCAGAGACATATCTTCAGAGGCTCAAAGTTTAAAGCCCCTTCTTGATCCTTTTTATGTCCTGATGCAAGTGAGGGTTTTCAAAAGTTTTAGAAACAAACAAAAATACTTCACTGTTTCCTTGGAAATATATATTTTGGCCTGTTACCCAACACACTTTCAAATCTGTTATTTAATTTACCTCAGACATCCATAGGACATTTCCAAATTAACATCCAGTCACAAATATTTCAAAATTATACATCAGAGATGGGATGATGGGAAAGGGAAGGAACTTAGTGTCATTTGTTAAAAATATTAATAAGTAGAAAATGTTTTTTGTACTTATTAACATATTTATTGAAATAAAATAGATTTCTGAAAGGAAAGAACAATCATGTTTATTACTACATTGTACAAATATAGAAAGACTTTATATTTTTAAAATATATTTTTTATTTTTAATTAATTTATAGTAACTACACAGTGGTACATTCTTAATCAGAAAGAAAAATTCATGGTTTTTTTTTTTTTTAAGCAGAAAATAAACTTTAAAGTAAGAAGAGAAAAATTCTGAATTAACAATTCCAGCATCTTCTTTTGTTTATTCCATTTTCTGCTGGGTTATCACCTCAATTCTCACAAATCCTGCCAACCAAAGATTGTGGTGTATGCATGTGTCATCAAAGCAATTGCTACAATGTTAATACTGAGTCTTTTTGAAGTATATTAACTCAAATCTAAGTAGAAAGGTATATTTTGGTGTCACACTCTGTACTCTTTGGTCGTATCTGTAAAGTTTTAATGCTCTCAGATGTTAGCACCCAATTTTTTTCTTTTTCTTCATCTTTTTAACCTCATTTTCACTCTCTTAAATTCAAAATAGGCCTAACTAACTACATTTGCTAAGGTTGGCATTTTAAAATGCCATCAAATCGTCACAGTGTAAAGGATCTTTCACAGTTGAAGAAAACCCACACACAGGGTAGATTTGTTTTTGACCCATTAGTAAGCTTAGATATCTCACAAAACACAGGATCACTTCAAGGCAGCATGCCTCTAGTTAAGATGCATTTGCAGTGACAGGGAAATGCCAGGTTTCAGATGCAGATATATATATATATAATTATTACAGATATTTTTTATATATAATATATGTACTATATGTAATTTTGTAGATAGACATCTTCAGAGATATTTCTTTTATAAAATGAAATGTTAGTATTATTTTAGTATTATATTGACATATGTCTATGATTGAAAACCACTTTGAAATATTGAATGATTAAGGACCTGCTAATTTCTCATCAGAACTCTTTGAGAAAGGAGTGGGAATAAGTATAATTTAGATGATGCAACATTAAGTAATCAGTATGAGAACAGCTTGCAAACTTACGACATTGGCTTGAATTTGGCTGATAACAAATTAGAAAAATACTATAATTTTCCTATTGTACCATTTTTTCCTCTCAAGCAGAATAATCTTTCTTCTGCATCTTGAACCAGACTTCTGAACTCATTTCAAGTGACTGCACCATTACCGAGATATTAAAACAGGTGTTACTAAACCTACCAGTTATTAGGTTTTCTTCATATATCTATAATTTTTAGTGTACAAATATTTACTTATTTGTGTGTTATGTCCCTTTACTAGATTATCATTTCTGGGATATTCAAATCTGTATCACATTCACTTTTTCCACAGTACTTTGTATTCAATAATTATTTTCAACATGTCATTTGTGATGTTAATTGCACATAAATTCCTTAGTTCTCAAATGACTTATTTTCAGCATGTTTAAAGAGAGATAATCGTGTGTAAACTAGCATTCTGTATGCAACTTTGGATTCTTGCATTGTGCACATTGAAAAATCAAAATCTTGAGAGCAATGCTTAAGTTTATTGGAGAAATTTATTTTAGAGGATAATTGAAATTTGGCTATTTTTTACACTCAGATTTCATGACTATAAATAGATTTTTGACTGTGTAAATTAAAGTTGATGTTGACAATTTATTTTTTAATAAGAATATGTGAATATGTAATTATCTAAACCTGGAGTTAGCAAACTTATTTTATAAGTGGCCAGGAAGTTAATACTTTAGTCTTTGTGACCATACTCTCTATTGCATCTATTCAACTCTGTCTGCCATTTTAGAATTAAACAATCCATGGACAATAGGTAAATGAGCATGGTGATTTTCAATAAAACTTTACTTCAACAACATGCAGATAGCTTGACTTGATCGTGGGCTATAGTTGCTGACTCTTAATCGTACACATTATTATACAAAAAGAGAAGTCATATTATTCAGTGAGTTTCTGATACTAATTTTTATAATTTTTATCACATTCTTAAATTGGTGAAAATCCTTTGTTGAAAGCAAAGACTGTTTTCTGGTCTGTTTTGAATCCCTCTTTTGTTGTATATTCTAATTTTTTCATCCTCATTTTTATGATTATATAAGTTTCCACATGACGATGTATTTGTCCTTTGCATCTTTTAAAAATTCTTGAACATTTGTTTGAGTTTGAGCTTCAATTACTCAAGTACATCAATTAAATATTGATAATGTATCTAGGGAGATGTCGTCCTCACAGCATTCTCTACAGTGTTCTTTTGAATGACTTATTTTGCTGGAAAGTCTATTATCTGTGGTCATGTGGGTTTCTTTTTCTCTCTAAGTACTACTTTCTCTGCTTGAATCCTTTTTCTGTGAAGTTGATCAGTTAGTTGACAATGTAAAAGAAAAGAAAGAAGTGAGTGGTAAAGAAGAAAGGACAAGGAAAGAAAAAGTGAAAAGAAATGAGAGAAGAAGGTCAAAGGAATGTAATTTTGTTTTTTTTGAAGGAAGATTGGCTTCTTAAATGAAAGCAGGTATGAAAATACTCACTATATTTGACATTATTGTTTTGATCAGAGGTCACATAAAATCCAAAATATGTCCAGGATTAACACATTAAATAGTCACTCACTGTGCTTAATTATGTTATTGTCCCCAGTTATTGACTGCCTTCTCTATAAGGAAATTACACCTTTCCACTAAATCCCATATGCCCTGCATGGACTCCTGATGGCATAAATTCTCCCCTTCTCTTTGACACCATGTTGCACCTTGGGATTTGCTTTGGCCAAAGAAAGGTGAGTGCTCCAAAAGAAATGGTAAAATCCTTTTTCTAGCTCTGGCATTGCTTTATCTACTCTACCACAAATAACAGCATGACATAGTTTGGAGCCCTTCCTTCAGTTTAGATTCCTGAATAAAGAAGCCAAATTGCGCACAATGAACAGTGCAGTTCCAAAGCCAAACTGCAGTTGGAATGTAGCATGGGTGAGAAAGGAATCATTGGTTGTAAGCCAATGAGATTTTGAGGTTGTTACTACAGAATAACTTAGTAAGAGTTTAAAAATACAAAATTGTATAAGGACTGGGTGCTAAAGTAATTAAAGTCTAATATAAGTGATATTGGCTTCAGGAAAAGGCAGTAGATAGTGAGAAAATTGTTACTACAAATTGGACATTGAGAATCATCTTGTTCATAATAAGCACAAGCACCTAATAATCTGTTGTGATAACTTGAACATCATACATTATACCAAATGAGCTTCTGGATTATTAAAGAAGTTGAGGAATACACTGTTGCAAACATGCCTTAGTGTCTATAGACTAGATTTACTAAGAACCTAAAAGAAAGAGTTGAATTTCAAAAAGATTTGACTGCTGTACAAGCAAGAATAAAAGAGAAAAGAGCTACTCTATAAATTTCAAATTTTTCAGTGATATAATTTTTTTATCTACAACCAAATAAACTTAAATAGGACAATGCAAAACAAAGACAAATAACTACCAAGTCTTAAAAGTTAGACATAAATTTCGACACTTCTTAGTTAGAAAAAAATGGCTCAAGGGAAATTCTAAGAGTTGGCTAGTGGCTGTTAACCTCAAGCTATAAACAATGAAGACTAGAGAATAATGTGCCATATGTTGAAAATAAGTGTGAGTATAATTTTTAGTGAATAGAGCCAACTGAAATCAAATAGATTAAAAAGATGGTTATATTTTTTGAAAAATCACTGCCAAAGGGCAAGCAGTCAAGACCTAGGCACCTTTCATGGACGTTAGAAGGTGAGCAAAAGAAACCTATGCTATGCCTGAGCAGTAGGGTAAAAAGTAATTGCAGGCATACTCCATTTTACTGCATTTCAATGTATTGTGCTTCATAGATAATGCATTTTTTTTTTAACCGATTGAGAATTTGTGACAATCCTGCATCTTTTGGCACTATTTTCCCAAAAGCACATGCTCATTTTGTGTCTCTGTGTCAGCAATTTTGTTGTAGTAATAATCTATTTAAAATGAAGGTATGTACATTGCACACATAGACTACTGTATAGCAAAGAAAACCTTTATATAAACTGAGAAGCCAACATATTTATGTGACTGAATTTATTGTGACATTTGCTTTATTGCAGTGGTCTGGAACTGAACCCACAATATCTTTCAGATATGCTGTGTATGATTCTCTTGTTGCTCTTTGCTTTTGCCAATGATAAAGGCATGTTTTGAATGTGGGCTGCTTTTCAAACATGGATTTTATCTTGAGGAAGACACATGGAGCATTGCAACTTATGTGTTTCAGCCACAATAGATAAAACGTAATGTTTCACATATTTAGTATTCACTGAAAAATACATATTTATTATTATAAGTCCACTGATATGCAGGGGATGCATGTTACTGAAGCATAACTTTGCAAATTCAAACTACAAAACACCGACTGAATGATAAGAATGACAATATCTAGAAAATAGTTGTTCTGAGCCAGGAATTATTATTGGCATATTTTATGCCTTGTTACATATAATCCTTATCAAATATCTTAAATTATGGATTCCTCCATTGAGGAAAAATTCAAAATATGAGGAAATAAGCATATATGAACAATTAGAAATAAAAAATGCTATTATATTTCTTCAGAGAAATGCAAAAAGTACATAGGTAATAGATCATTTTGTTCAGAATTCTGAAGGAAATTAGATTTAGCAGTTTTGAGTACCTATTCTGAATACAAGAGAGACTTAAGGCATCTCATTCATTCTTTGCTGGTACATATTAAGCTTACAGAGACCACTTCCTTTTTAATAACAAAACAGGAACAGAGTGGGGGCACTATAAAAAAAGCACAATACAAAGAGAAAATACTACACTAGAGATTCAGAGGAAGAATCTGTATAGTTCATAACTTTCAATAGAAAAAGTATGACCATTCTAACAAACCACTAAGGTTATATTATTAAATCTAAGGAAGAGATCGATAACTGGAAAAGAACAACAAGAACAAAAATAAACCAACAACAAGTATTGTGCCATAAGAAATTTGTAGAATCAAATTTTAAATATGCATATCATGTTCTATTTACTATATATGTAAAATAAGGAAATTGGCTGAGCTTAGGAAAGCTGCGAGACATCACACAGTGTGAAGTAAGAATTGCTAGAGGAAGATTAATAATTAAAAGGATGACAAAGGAAATAAAGAGAAGTAAAAAATTACGTATATACTGTTTATATTAAATCAAGAAATTTTAAAAAATACACATTAGCCATTAGTTGGAAGAAGTAGTGTAATAGACCAAAATAGGAGAAGGAAGAGAAAAATAAGGAGTAGGAAAAAAAAAACCCAGACAATTGTAAAAATATATTTAAAATTATCAGGAAATAAATGAAAGAAAAATTATACAAAATCATTTTTTAAATGTTCACTGTTTCCTAGGGAGAAAACTGACTTAGAAAATTGCAAAGTAAGAACAAAAAGATTTAGCTGAAAAAATTATATGGTAGGTAGCAAGTATGAGGCAGTGTAAAACTAAAATAAGAAATAGAAAAGAAATGCATCAAGTTAAATGCAGAACTAGGACTAAACAATTATTAAATGTAGAGTTATGAAATGAAAACTAAATGTATTAATGATGACTAAAAACACTCACAAAGACAGGTAACTAGAAATTAATAAATTAAATAAAGCAAATAAGCCTTGTAATACCTAGAAAGTAGATATAAATACTTATTACAATAACCCAAGAGTCAAAGAAAAAAATAGAAATAAAAATGTATGACATTTTGAAAGTTCCAGCTGAAGAAAAATAGTGGATAGGAGGAAGGACTAAATTACAGCTCCCACTCGGATGGAAAAAACAGCATCTGGAGACTCATATCATGAAACTTTGCTCCAAGAACTACCGCAGGAACATACCAGGAAAGCTAAGATAATCCATAGACTCTTTGAACAAAGCATATTGCTGATGCAGGCCCGAAGAGACAGTCAAAAAACTATGCATACACAAACTGCAAAAGTGTGAAAGGGAGATCGTCTGCCCCTGAATGCATACCCTCACTGGGGAACCTGAAGGTTCAGATAAAGGGAGAAGGATTTGACCTTATCTGGAACTGAGACAAATTTAGAAAGCCAAGAGAAGTATAGCTGTAGAAGGAGCAGTGGGAGGAGCCCTGTGGGCACCCTGTCCTCAGAAAAGTCATTTCTGACTTTGTCTAACAGGCCTCCCTGGGGAGGCTTGCCAGAGCATCTGGGAAAAGATCACAGGGAGAAGGAAACTTCCATCTGAACTTTGTAACAATTTTGACCAAATGCAAAGTTTTCTGGAAGGAACCTGAGGGAGGGGGCGAATCAAGAGTGCAGGCACAGCATAGAAGCTGCTGCAGGCAGAGGGGTGGGAAACCTGAAAGTTCTGCTTGCTTTCTCAGCCAGGAGCCTGGCAGCCTGGGGTAACTTCTCAGCACTGCTCACCCATGGCTAGAAAATAAACTTGGTGCTATTAGAAGGTGGTGGGGGCACAGTGGAAGGGAGATTGGCCTTTTGGGATGCATGAGAGATAAATGAGGCCTGCAATGACTGGCTTTTCCCCCACTTCCGCAGTGCCCTGCATGATACAGCAGAGGCAGCCATAACCCCCTAAGAATATAGCTCCACTGGCCTAAGAACCACCACCCCATCTCCTATAGCAGATGCATCAAGCCCCATCCAAGGAGTCTGAGCTCAGAATGCCTAATCCTGACCACACAAGGTGATCTTTCTCTACCTGGCCTAGTAGCTAAAGGTGAAGGACATAATCTTTGGGAGCTCTATGGACCTGCCCCCTGCCTGATTGTCCCTATAGTACCACAGCTGATGGAACCTCAAAAGCACCACCTCCTGCTAGGCCAATCAACACAAAACTAACACAATAAACAAAACTACAACCAAGGACCCTCACAGAGTCCACTTCATTCCCCTGCCACCTCCACCAGGGCAGGTGCTGGTATCCATGTCTAAGAGACCTGAAGATGACTCACATCACAGGACCACAGGACTCTGTGCAGACATTGCTCAGTACCAGCCTGGAGCTTGGCAGCTCCTCTGGATGGCTAGATCCAGAAAACAAAATCATTGTCACTGCAGTTTGGTTCTCAGCAAACCACATCCCCAGGGGAAGGGGGAAAGCACCAAATCAAGGGAGGACCCTATGGGACAAAAAAATCTGAAAAGCAGCCCTTGAGCCCGAGATCTTCTCTCTGACATAGTCCACCCAAATAAAAAGGAATCAGAAAAACAATTCCGGTAATATGACAAAATAAGGTTCTTTAACACACCCAAAAGATCACACTAGCTCAACAGCAATGAATCCAGGCCTAGAAGAACTATCTGAATTGCCAGAAAAGGAATTCAGAAGGTCAGTTATTAAGCTAACCAAGGAGCTACCAGAGAAAGGTGAAGTCCTACTTAATGAAATTTTTAAAAAATGATATAAGATACAAAGCGGAAAATCCTCAGTGAAATAGATAGCATAAATAAAAAACAGTCAAAACGGCTAGAGATGAAGAACACATTAGAGAAACGCAAAATACACTAGAAAGTCTCAGCAATAGAAATGAACAAGAAAAAAAAGAACTTCAGGGCTCAAAGACAAGACTTTTACATTAATTAACTCAATACAGCAAAGACAAAGAAAAAATAATTTAAAAAGATTGAACAAAGCCTTCAGGATGTTTGGGATTATGTTAAATGAGCAAACCTAAGAATAATTGGTTTTCCTGTGGAAGAACAGAAATCTAAAAGCTTGGAAAATATATTTGAGGGAATATTCAAGAAAAACTTCCCTGGCCTTACTAGCGATCTAGGCCTCCAAATACAATAAGCTCAAAGAATACCTAGGAAATTTATCACAAGATTATTATCTAAGAACACAGTCATCTGGTTATCTAAAGTCAAGATGAAGAAAAGAATCTTAAGAGCTGTGAGGCAAAAACATCAGGTAACCTATAAAGGAAAACCTATCAAATTAACAGCAGATTTTTCAGCAGAAATCCTACAAGCTAGAAGGGATTGGGGCCCTATATTTGGCCGCCTTAAGAAAATAATTATTAGCCAACAATTTTGTATCCAGCCAAACTAAACTTCATAAATGAAGAAAAGATACAGTCTTTCTCAGGCAAAAAAAAAAAAAAAAAAAAAGCTTAGAAAACGCACCATTACCAAGCCAGCACCACAAGAATTGGTAAAAGGAGCTCTAAATGTTTAAACAAATCCTCAAATTACACCGAAAATAGAACCTCCTTAAAACATAAATCTCACAGGACCTATAAAACAAAAATACAAATGAAAAAAGAAGTGTATTCTGGCAACAAATAGCACAATGAATAAAATAGTACCTCACATCTCAATACTAATGCTGAATATAAATGACATAAAAGCTCCAATTAAAAGACACAGAAGGGCAGAATGGATAAGAATTCACCCACCAAGTATCTGCTGTCTTTAAGACACTCATCTGACACATAAGAACTTGCATTAACTTAGAGTAAAGAGGTAGAAAAAGATATTCCATAAAAATGGACAGCAAAAGCAAGCAGGAGTAGTTATTCATATTTTAAACAAAACAAACTTTAAAGCAACAGCTGTTGAAAAAGACAAAGAGGGACATTATATAACGATGAAAGGACTTGTCCAAAAGATATATATCACAATCCTAAATATACATGCACCTACCACTAGAGCTCCCAAGTTTATATTACAATTACTACTAGACCTAACAAATGAGATAGACACTGACAAAATAATAGTGGGTGGCTTTAGTACTCCACTGATAGTACTGGACAGGTCATGAAGACAGAAAGTCAACAAATAGACAATGGATTTAAACTATACCTTAGAACAAATGGACTTAACACTTGCTTACAGAACATTCTACCCAAAAGCTGCAAAATATACATTATGTTCATCAGCACATGGAACATCCTCCAAGATAGACCTTACAATATGCCACAAAACAAGTCTCAATAAATTTAAAAAATTAAAATTATATCAAGTATTCTCTCAGCCCACAGTGGAATAAAATTAGAAGTCAACTCCAAAAGGAACATTCAAAACCAAGCAAACACATGGAAATTAAATAGCCTGCTTCTGAATTACTATTGACCAAACAATGAAATCAAGATGGAAATTAAAAAAATTATTTGAACTGAACAAGATAATGACACAACCTATAGAAACCTCTGGGACACAGTGAAGATCATGCTGAGAGGAAAGTTCATAGCCTTAAATGCCTGCATCAAAAAGACTGAAAGAGCACAAATAGAAAATCTAAGGTCACACTTCAAGGAACTAGAGGAACAAGAAGTAACCAAACCCAAACACAGCAGAAGAAAATAAATAACAAAGATCAGAGCAGAAGTGAATGAAATTGAAACAAAAATAATACAAAACATACATGAAACAAAAAGCTGATTCTCTGAAAAAATAAACAAAATTGATAGACCATTAGTGAGATTACCCACGAAAAAAAGAGAGAAGATCCCAATAAGCTCAGTTACAAATGAAATGGGAGACACTACAACCAGTACCACAGAAATACCATAGTAGTCCATGACTACTATGAACACCTTTATGCTCATAAACTGGAAAACTAGAGGAGATGGATATTTTCTGGACAGACACAACCTTCCTAGATTAAACCAGGAAGAAATACTAACTCTGAACAGACTAATAACAAGCAGTGAGATTGAAATGATAAAAAAAATTACCAACAAAAACAAAGTCCAGGAGTAGATGGACTCACAGCTGGATTTTATCAACATTCTAAGAAGAATTGGTTCCAATCCTATTTTACACTATTCCACAAGACAGAGAAGGAGGGAATCCTCCTTAACTCATTCTATGAATCTAGTATAACCCTGATACCAAAACCAGGAAGGACAAAATTAAAAAAGAATATCAATATCCCTGATGAACATAAGTGCAAAAATCCAAAACAAAATATTAGCTAATCAAATCCAACAGCATATCAAAAACATAATCCACCACTATCAAGTGGATTTTATACCAGGGATGCAGGGATGGTTTGTCACCTGCAAATCAATAAATATAACACACCACATAAACAGAATTAAAAACAAAAATCGCGTGATCATCTTAATAGACTCAGAAAAAGCATTTGACAAAATTCAGCATCCCTTTATGGTTAAAACCCTTAGTAAAATAAGCATAGAAGGGATTTACCTTAATGTAATAAAAGGCATGTATGACAAAACCACAACCAACATTATACAAAATGAGGAAAAGTTGAAAGATTCCCCCAGAGAACTGGAAAAAGACAAGGATGTCCACTCTCACCGCTTCTATTTAACATAGTACTGGCAGTCCTACCCAGAGCAAAGAGACAAGAGAAATAAATAAAAGGCATTCAAATTGGTAAAGAGGAGTAAAACTGTCACTATTTACTGATGCTAGTATTGTATACATAGAAAACCCTAAAGACTCCTCCAAAAACTCATAGAACTGATAAATAAATTCAGTAAAGTTTCAGAATTAAAAATTATTGTACATAAATCAGTAGCTCTGCTACACAACAACAGTGACCAAGCTGAGAATCAAATTAAGAACTCAACCCCGGCCGGGCGCGGTGGCTCAAGCCTGTAATCCCAGCACTTTGGGAGGCTGAGACGGGTGGATCACAAGGTCAGGAGATCGAGACCATCCTGGCTAACCCGGTGAAACCCCGTCTCTACTAAAAATACAAAAAACTAGCCGGGTGTGGTGGCGGCGCCTGTAGTCCCAGCTACTCCGGAGGCTGAGGCAGGAGAATGGCGGGAACCCGGGAGGCGGAGCTTGCAGTGAGCTGAGATCCGGCCACTGCACTTCAGCCTGGGCGACAGAGCGAGACTCTGCCTCAAAAAAAAAAAAAAAAAGAAAAAAAGAAAATTGTGGTTTTGAGGTCCAGCATGAGAACATAGTGATAGTCTTGCTGCTGCTTGCTGTACATAATGAATAGATTTTTCATTCTGACTTTCAACTCTATGTCTCCCACAAATGTCCATGAAACAAACTTGCTTGCTTGCAAGTAAGATACAACCCACAGATCTCAAAAAGACATATTCTTTTTACAGTGGTGTTTATGTTTTTATATCTTTTTAATAATATTAACTCAAAAAAAAGAACTCAACCCCTTTTACAATAGCTGCAGAAAAGTAATAGTAATCAAATACTTAAGAGTACATCTAACCAAGGAAGTAAAAGACCTCTACAAGGAAAACTACAAACTACTGCTGAAAGAAATCATAGACAACACAAACAAATGGAAACACATCCCATGCTCATGGATGCATAGAATCAATATTGTGAAAATGGCCATACTGCCAAAAGCAATCTACAAATTCAATGCAATTCCCGTAAAAATACCACCATCATTCACATGAAACCAAAAAGCAGTCTGCATAGGCAAAGCAAGACTAAGCAAAAAGAACAAATCTGGAGGCATCACGTTACCTCACAAACAGCATGGTACCAGTATAAAAAACAGTCACATAGACCAATGGAACAGAGTAGAGAACCCAGATAGAAACCCAAATACTTACAGCCAACTGATCTTTGACAAAACAAACAAAAACATAAAGTGGAGAAAGCACACACTAGTCAACAAATGGTACTAGGGTAATCGGTGATCCACATGTAGAAGAATGGAACTGGACCCTTATTTCTCACCTTACACAAAAATCAACTCAAATGGATCAAGGACTTAAGTTTAAGACCTGAAACTATTAAGATTCTAGAAAATAACATCAGAAAAACCTTTCTAGATATTGGCTTAGGCAAAGACTTCATGACAAAGAATCCAAAAGCAAATGCCACAAAACAAAGATAAAGAGATGGGACTTAATTAACTAATTATTTTCTGCACAACAAAAGAAACCATCAGCACAGTAAAGAGACAACCCACAATGTGGGATACCATCTTCACAATTTATACATCTGACAAAGGAGTAATGCCCAGAATCTACAAGGAACTCAAACAAATCTGCAAGAATAAAACAATTCCATCAAAAAGTGGGCTAAAGACACGAATAGACAATTCTCAAAAGAAGATATACAAAGGCCAAACAAACATGAAAAAATCCTAAACATCACTAATGATCAGAGAAATACAGATCAAAACCACAAGGAGATACAACCTTACTGATGGAAGCCACAGCTCATCTGGAGCAGCCGTTACAAAGATACAAGCTGCTGTGTGGCTAGTGATGCTGGGGCTGCATGCTCCATGGAACTGACACATGTGAGGAACAAGCAGAAGCCCCACACCCTTCCAAGTGGGAGGGACAGAAGCCCCACCCTTCCAAGTGCACCTGCAGCCACCCAGCCACAACTGCACAGCCAGGCATCCCTGTGCTCTACAGGGCCCAGGTAGACCCCTGCTCCAGCAGGTTCCGAGATGCCTGCTCCTACGGTCTGGCCTCTCCTCACTCTTGTTGCTTGTTCCAATTTCAGAGCAAAGTTGAGGCTGAGCCCAAATGCTGTTACAACCCAGCTTGGTGTGCCTGTGCTTGGGGAAGCACTGACATGCCAGCCCCTTACTGCCTAGATGCCCCCCCTTTGGACTTGGATCACCAATGAACATGGGAGAAAGGCTGAGGTGGAGCAGAGGGTAGCTCAGAATGGACCTGCAGGTGCCCTTTGGCGCAAACAGCCTGGGTTCCAGGGATGGCAGGTTGATGGTGGTGGGAGGCAGACAGGCTCCTGGGCAGAAAGGGACAGGTTTTCAGTGAAGCCTCACCTTCGTGCCTGGAATGGCCTGAAACCTGTTGGCTGGGCTGCCAGTTTTGCAGGCGAGTGTGAAAATTATGATGCTTATTCTGGGCCCTCCCATGGCTGCTCATGGACAAATCAGCACTCACTTTCTCTTCTCTGAAGTCCATAAAAACCCCAGACTCAGCCAGACTTGGGCAGACATTAGGATGACCTGTTTGCACAGAGGAGCTACCCACTTTGGGTCTCCTCTCTGCTAAGAGCGGCACTTGTTGAGATGACTTGCCTGTAGAAAGGTCTCCTGAAAGTTGTACTGTCACTGAATAAGGCACCTCTTCAGCTTACTCACCCTCCAGTTGTTTGTGTACCTCATTCTAACTGGACATGGGACAAGAGCTTGGGACCTGCCAAATGGCAGGACTGGAAGAGGTATAACACAAACAGGGCTAAAACACAACCCATGCATGCCATATTGCAGGTGACAAAAAAGGAGAGATGAGAGAAGGAGAGAAAAGCTGCAGCCCTTTAAGGAGTTGAGACCTAGGAGATTTTTGAGCCAGTGCTGTGGTACCCTCTTTGTGATTCTGCAGTAACTGGTGTCTCCAAGCTTCCAGGCACCACCACATTCTCTGATGCCAGCAGTGGAAGCCACTTGCAGTAATCCTGATCCAGTCACAGCCTCAAGGGAGCCAGCACCTATGCCAGTGCCTGGAGCTGCCCACATCATCGCTGTCAGTGTGCCTGGCTGTGCACAGTGGCCAGAGTCTGCATCTGCTCACTCATGCACCCCTCAATATTCTGTGCCTGGCTCACCCTTGTCACATGTGGGATCTAAGCCAGTAGCATGAGCCAAGTGCAACTTGCCAGGCTGAGTGGGCAGAACAAGCCCAGCCGACCTAAATAAAACTTGGGCAAATGTGCCATATGCCACAAAAATTTCTGGCTGGCAAAGAGACACCCCAAGAATCCTGTGGCATTACTCCTGCAAGAATGGCCATAATAAAAAAAATCAAAGGATAATTGATGTTGGTGTGAATGTAGTGAGAGGGGAGCGCTTTTACATGGCTGACGGGAATGTAAATGAGTACAAACATTGTGGAAAACAGTATGGAGTATTCCTTAAAGAACTAAAAGTAGAATTACCATTTGATCCAATACCACGACTGAGTATCTACCAAGAGGAAAAGGAGTCATTATATAAAAGATACTTGCACACACATGTTTATTGCAGCACAATTTACAATTGCAAAAATATAGAACCAGCCCAAATGCCCATCAATCAATGAGTGAAGAGAGATATATATATATAATATAAATATATATCTCTCACTATATATACATATTTACACACACACACACACACACACACACACTATGGAATACTACTCAGCCATAAAAAGAAATAAAATAATGGCATTTGCAGCAACCTAGATGGGATTGGAGACCATTATTCTAAGTGATGTAACTCAGGAATGTAAAACCAAATATCGTATGTTCTCACTTATAAGTGGGAGCTAAGTTATGAGGATGCAAAGGCATAAAAATGATACAATGGAGTTTGGGGGCTCAGGAAAAGGGTGGGGGTGTTGAGTGACAAATGACTATACATTAGATACAGTGTACAGTGCTTGGGTGATGGGTGCACCAAAATTTCAGAAATCACTGCTAAATAACTTATTTATGTAACCAAACACCACCCAAAAACCTATTGAAAGAAACAAAATAAAAAAAGATGAAGTTGAAGAAATATGTATATTTTAAACAAGAAATTTGATTAAAATATTCGCTTGATTAAAAACTTCTTAGCAAGAGATATTATTAACTAGACAAATTGAAATAACTGAATTATCTGTCAAATAATATTTTATCAGTATAATTAACTAAACCTTAATTTAGCAGCATAAAAAGTAATTAATACAAAACTATGAATGACTAAATTTTAAAACAAAGAATAATTAAAATCATGTGTGTGTGTGTGTGTGTGTGTGTGTGTGTGTGTGTGTGTGTGTGTTAAGGAACAGATCTCTGAAAAATCAATTTGAGTGAACATCTGGGCTATTTACTTAAGCAAAGGACAAATAATACAGAATGATACAAGAAATAAGACTCTACATTACCAATGTGTAAAAGAATTTAGATGTTTTATAATAAAATATTTGCTAAAACATTTCCTCAAAAATGTATAAATTTCAAATAAACAAATTTAAGTATATATTATTAGAACTAACTTCATTGGCATTTGGCATTGAAAAGCAAAATAATAATTAACAAAGTTGAAATGGAAAAATTTATGAAGGAATGTACTCTATAAATGCTAGGCCAACATGCTACTTAAAATAATTTAGCAATATATTAACATAAGTAGTTTCCAAATTGGTCAAAAACAGAAGTGTTTTTTGTTTTAGTTCCCCCAGAAGGACACATGAGAATATGGGTTAGGCTGCAAATTGTTTGATAGATAATCTCAAGAAGCACTGGTAGGTAAAAGGGAAAGTTAGGGAAAGAAAGGATGACATTGATGTTGTCTAATGATAAGGTCACCACTGATGGGGACTTCCAGGAGACAGCATAGAACCTGTTCTCAAATTGTTTCTCTTGTACATGTGAAGTTGGAATATTTATCTGTTAAGTCGTATCATTGGTTTAAGGCCATTCCCGAGCATACATACTCTTCACATGGAGGTGGACAGAGTCCACATGTTTTCCGCTGACCTGAGCCTTCTTCTGGCCAAGGATTATGCCTAGGAAGAGTGTGGCCAGTGCTTGCAGCAGAAACCATTGGCCTTTTGGAGAATGTAAGTGCCAGAAAGGCATGGAATGAACACTAACAACTTAAATAGGCAATAAAATAAGTATGCTAGAACCCACAACATGGAAAACAAGTAGTAGGCACATACCCACACACAGAGTAAAACTGTCTCAACTACAGACAAAATACATTCATGGGTGCTATTATAAAAGCCTACAGTAAATTAAAAGAAAAAGATGACATAGGAAAATGGAATTTGTCAGCAAAGAATCACTATTATATTTCACATTTTATTAGCTAAATTAAGAAAAGTGAAGCATATGCCTATTTCAATATTTGCCATGAAGTAATAAACTTTAACATGCAAGAATGCCAATGTTATGATTATTGTTTTGCCATTAGAAGTAGTCTTAGAAACATGAAAAAGATTTCTACAAACACAAGTAATTTATATCATTGCAGTGGAGATGACTGGTTAATGACTAGAATAGCCCTCTTAATGTCTTGAGTGTCATTAACTCCCCCACATTTGAACAACCCCAAGAATGACCATAATTTTGAATTTTCTTACAGTGGTTGAATGGTGAGAAATAAAATTATGAGAATTATAAGAAAGAAAAGACAACTAACCTTTAGGTTCCTGAGGAAACAAATTAATCCATTAATTGAATCAATTATTAATGACACACTCAGCAAACATAGCTATTACAGTCAAAGGTAATCATGGGTCCTTACCTGGGGTCCAGTAGAGCTTATGCTTTTTTTTTTGTTAATAAACATATCTGTACATGTTTCATGTATACAATTTAGTAGCTTAGACATATGCCTGTAACCATGAAATCACCAAAATCAGGATAATAAATACACTCATCATTTCCAAAATTGTCTATGTATTTCTTTGTGTGTGTGTGTGCACACGTGTGTGTGCACACGCTGATGTGTTTCATATGTGTATGTGTTTGTGTGTGGTTAGAACACTTAACAGGAGCTCTACCTTCTTCATAAATTATAAGTATACAATAGTGAATTGTTAACTATAGGAACAATGTTGTTTAGCAGATTTCTAGAACTTACTTACCTTGCATAACTAAAACTTTATATCCATTGTATAACAATTCCTATCTTTCCTTCCTCCTAGCCGTTGACACCCAATATTCTATTCTCTGCCTCTAGTAGTCTATTTTTAGAACCCATATAACTGAAATCATGCAGTATTTGTACTTCTGTGACTGGCTTATTTCACTTAGAAGATGTCTTCTAGGTCTATGTTTTCCCAATTTGTAGGATTTTCTTCTTTATCTTAAAAAACCGGATAATATTTCATTGTATATATACACTATGTTTTCTCTGTCCACTCATCTATCTGTACAAATTTAGGTCACATCTATAGCTTGGTTATTGTGAATAATGCTGCAACTTACATTAGTGCAAATATCTCTTTGATATCATGATTTCAATTATTTTGGATGTATATCCAGGAGTGAGATTGCTGAATTATATGGTAGTTCAATCACTGAATTCAACAAATTTTAGGTATACCAAATCAACACATAAAAATCAGCTGTGTTTATATATGTTAACAATGAACTGTCCAAAAGGAAATTAAGAAAATAATACCACATCTCTTCCACAACAATGTGAATACACTTGACACTACTGTACTGTGTACGTAAAACCAGTTAAAGTGGTAAATGTTATGTTATTTTAACTGCAATTTTAAAAATTAAAAAATTAAACTAGAATTCAGGTTCAGAATTTTTAAAAATCCCATATATGAAAGCATCAAAAAAAAAATACCTAGTAATAAGCCTAACCAAGAAGGTGAAAGACTTGTACACCAAAAACTATAAAACAATGATGAAATAAAGCACACAAACTCATTTTCATGGATTGGATGACTCATTATTATTAAAATGTCCATACGATCTAAAGTGATCTATTGATTTCATAATGTCTTCATCAAAACTCCAGTGGAATTTTTTGCAGAAATAGAAAAAAAATCTAAAATTTATAAAGAATAACAAGGGTTTTAATAGCCAAAGAGATCTTGAAAAAGAACACAGCTGGAGACATCAACTCTCTGATTTCAAGAATATGTTACAAAGCTACAGTAATTAAAACAGTATGGTATTGACATAAATACAGACATGTAGACCAATGAAATAGAATAGAGAGCCCAGAAATACATTCTTCAACAAGCATACCAAGAATGCACAGTGTGCATACCAAAGAATGCACTATTTAATGAATGTTGTTGGGAAAACTAGATATTCATATGTAAAATAATATGAATCCTTATCTTATGCCATAAGCAAAATATGCTCCAAGAGGATAAAAGAATTAGAGAAAATACCGGACCTGTCAAACTCCTAAAATAAACATATGGGAAAGGATTCTTGAGGTTGGTCTTAGCAATGATTTTTTAGGATACAACACCAAAATCACAGGCATTAAAACAAAAATAGATGAGTGGAACTACATCAAACCAAAAGATTCTGCACAACAAAGAAAGCAATCAACAGAATGGAAAAGGAAAGCTATGGAATGAGAAAAATATTTGCAAATCATTTATGTAATAATAGGTTAAAATCCAAAATATATTGGCAACTCCTAAAACTTAATGGCATCAAAAAATTAAAAATGAGTAAAGGACTTGAATAGACATTTCTCCAGAAAAGACATTCAAATAGTCAGAAAATATGTCACAATCAAAACAATGTTTTGAAGAAATGTTCAATGTCACTAATCATCACAGAAATGCAAATGAAAACCACAATAAGATGTCACTTCATATCTGTTAGAATGGCCGTTATCAAAAAGACAAAAGATAACAACTTCTGGTGAGGGAATGGAGAAATTGGATCTCTTTCGCACCATTGGTGGTAATGCAATATGGTGCAACCACTATGAAGAACAATATGGTTTCCCTCAAAAAATTAAAAGGAAGTTAGTTCTTTAAAGTAAGATTTGCTACTTCTTCTCCTATCTCTCTAATATATACGTAAGCTGTCTTGTT
Source organism: Macaca mulatta (assembly GCF_049350105.2). Classification (NCBI taxonomy): domain Eukaryota; kingdom Metazoa; phylum Chordata; class Mammalia; order Primates; family Cercopithecidae; genus Macaca; species Macaca mulatta. The sequence continues at coordinate 25,323,573 of NC_133408.1, read as the reverse complement.
CTCTGCATATTACAAGACATTTCGCTTCACCAAAAGGTCTTAAAAATCTCCTTTCTAACCACAAAGCAATTTTTGGAGAGAAGCCTTTAATCAAAATAATGTATAAAAATGAATCAAATTTAACTTTGAATTGATAGGAAGCTGTAATGTGATGTCTCAATGTGTATGGAACATTTCATTTCCTTCCTGCCCACATATTTTCAGTAAAAAAAAAAAAAACAAAGTCTCATAAAGTAATGAGTGTCAACAACATAGTGGAGAAAAAAGGATAGTGACTCTACTTTTACCAAATGAATTATCAAGCTTACTTTGCAGATGTGGTCATCTTTCAATTTAGCCTTTACTTCTCTCAACAGGGAATGTATTGTATTAACAGTTCTCAGTTACCCACAGAGAATACTTGATTTAGTCATTTCCCTAACTGAAAACACTAAGGAGGGAGATAGAGCAAGATGACCAAATAGAACCCTTTTGGAAGTTTGATTATTAAATGTCTTGAGGTTGTCTTCTTTGAGTTAAATCCATTTGGTGATTGGTGTTCTATTATCTTGTTGCACTTAAATATTTATGTGTTTCTCTAGGTTTGGAATAGTATTCAGCCATAAAAAGACTAAAATCTTGTCATGTTTAGCAACAGGGATAAAACTAGAGGTCATTATGTTAAGAGAAATAAGCCAGGCACAGAAAGACAAATATCACATCTTTTCACTCATATGTGGGAGCACTACCTGTGGTCAAGTGAGGGGTGTAAGTGCCTCCTTGGCCTTTCTGGCTGGTGTCTCACTGGATTACATGCATCCCAAGCCCACTGGTTCTGAGCAGAGCACAGCACCAGGACTTGCCCAGGAGTTATAGTCCTTGTGGCCTAGACTGCCTTTCAAATTTATTTACCACCCAGGGTGCTTCAACCCACAGTGGCAGGGCTTGCCAGAACTCAGGTTCTGACTTCCCTCTGTTTAAAAATGGCCTAAATGTTCCCTCCATGTGCACTGGCTGCTGAATTCTGCCCTATGTTGCTTTCCACTGGGACGGTGTAGCGCTGAGTTCATATGCAGTCCCACAATCACTTCGCTCTTCTTCCCCTAAGCACACAGATTCTCTCTGCCTGGTGCTACTGGGGAATGGGGAAGAGGTGATATAGGCAATCAAGACTGTCTTTTCTACCCTCTGCAGTGCCTTTTTCCTTGGTATGATGTTAAAGCCCAGTACTGTGATTGCTCACTTCATTTTCTTTCTTATGATGGTGCTTCTTGTGTGAGTAGTTGTTCAATTTGGTGTTCCTGCAGGGGGAATAATTACTGGAGGGTTCCCTCATCAGACATGCTCTGGGCATGGTTCAGCTCCGCCTAGGCACCTCCCTTCATCTCCCCAAGACTTTGTATATGTCCTTCACTTGGCCTCTTTTTCTTACTTTGATTTGTTATTTTAACTCTGAAGTACCCTTAGTCAGGCTGTCACCATCTTTGAAGTCTAGACTGTGCTTCCTTGAACTTCTCAACTTTCAAAACTATTTCTGCTTCTTATTTATATAATTATTTTTTAATATTGATGATCATTTCTTTCCTGAGATAGAGCTTGCCTGAGGCAATATAAAAATGTGATTTTTTTATGTTATTAAAGCTATTTTGCATTTCTAAAAGATAACTTCTTAAGAATGTATTTTCTTCTTCAATACTGTTTAATTTTTAAAATTTATATTCCTGTTTGTTTGTATTATTTTTAGATACAGGGTTTCACTCTGTCACCCAGGCTAGAGTACAGTGGTGCGATCACAGCTCACTGCAACCCCAACATCTAAATCATCTTCCCACCTCAGCCTTCTAAGCACTTGGGACTACAGGCATATGCCACCACACCCAGCTAATATTGTTTTTATTTTTTTATTTTCTGTAGAGGTGGAGTCTTGCTATTTTGCCCAAGCTGGTGTTGAACTCCTCCTGGCCTCAGGTGATCCTCCTGCCTTGACCTTCAAAAGTTATAGGATTATAGGCATGAGCCACTGCATCTGGCCATCTTTTAATCATTTTTAACAGTAAAATATTAGAAAATCTACATGAGTAAAATTTATAGGGGTGCCAAGCTTGAAATATAGAAAAATTTCAAATTGATAATGTATTAGATATAAAGACAATCAGAACTACTTTGACAGAATAATATACACATGGTCTAATTAATTTTTTATTATCTGAATCATGTAATCAAAGACAACTAAATACTGAGCTAAAAATATCTTTTTCCAAGGATGATTAGGAAGGAACATGTGAGAACGATGCCACCAGATTCTCTTCACTGTGCTTCTTTCAGAATATAAAATTGAATTGATACTATCAGCCATTTAAATTGTGATTTAAGTATTTTTATTTTATTATAATACATGATAAACACATCAGTAATTTCAGTCCCATGCCTTATTTTATGTATTAGCTTTAAATTGGATTATTATTAATCCAATCATATAAATAAAATCATTCTGCCTGCCTTACTATTTCCTGAAATGTATACCTTTGGGATTAAAAAAGTTAAAATTGGCCGGGTGCAGTGGCTCACGTCTGTAATCCCAGCACTTTAGGAGGCCAAGGCGGGCAGATCATGAGGTTAGGAGATCGAGACCACCCTGGATAACACGGGGAAACCCCGTCTCTACTAAAATACAAAAAATTAGCCGGGAGTGGCGGCGGCGCCTGTAGTCCCAGCTACTCGGGAGGCTGAGGCAGGAGAATGGCGGGAACCCGGGAGGCGGAGCTTGCAGTGAGCCGAGATCGCGCCACTGCACTCCAGACTGGGTGACAGAATGAGACTCCGTCTCAAAATAATAATAATGATAATAATAATAATAAATTAAGCAAGTTAAAATTAATGCAGATAAATAATTTATTATGAACAGTTTGGCAGCACCATGTATTTTAGTGTTCCTCTCATTGGTAAGTTGCTTTCATACAATGATAATAAAAACATTATACTAGATTTTTTCCCACTGAGCAAAATACTTTCAATAAAGTATTTAGAATATTTAATTCTAGTGAAGGGGCTGTCCAACAACTACTTTCACAAAAACAAATGTTTGAATTGCTTAAATGTTAATTTTCTATTGACACATAATATGTGTACACAGGTATGGGATATGCATAATATTTGTTACATGCGTAGAATGTGCAGTGATCAAGTCAGGGTATTTAAGGTATTCAACAGTTTGAGTAGTTGTCATTTCCTTGCCTTGGGAACATTTCAACTTCTCTATTTTAGCTATTTTGAAATATACAATACATTGTTGTTAACAACAATGTTATTGATCATTAGAACGTATTCTTCTTATCTAACTGTATTTTTGTACCTATTTACTAACCTCTTGTCATCTTCCCCACATGTACTCTTACACCCTTCTCAAACTCTGGTACTATTATGCTACTCCATGAAAATAATTTTAAGCTCCCACATATGAGCGAAAATATGTGATATTTGTCTTTCTGTGCCTGGCTTATTTCTCTTAACATAATGACCTCTAGTTTTATCCCTGTTGCTAAACATGACAAGATTTTAGTCATTTTATGTCTGAATACTATTCTATTGTGTATATATGCTACATTTTCTTTATCTATCCCATTCATTGATGGACACTTAGGTAAATTCCGTATCTTTTCTATTGTGAATAGTGCTATGATCAACAAATCAGTGCAGGTATCTCTTTGATATAGTGATAGCCTTTCCTTTGGATAAATATCTAGTAGTGGGAATGCTGGTTCATATGGTAGTTCTGTATTTAGCTTTATGAAAAAGCTCCATACTGTTTTAATTATTAAAATACTAGAACGTGGAATAAAGTTATTTTTGCAAGTGCATTTTAAAACAATTAAAGCTACTCACTGAAGAAACACATTTTCTGCTAAAGTAGTATGTGCCTCACTGAAAAATATTCTTGTTTAATAGAAATATTATATTTTAAAATAAATCCAAGCTATAATAAAATTCAATTAAGCACGCCCTATTTTCAATTCAGTAAGGTAGGCAATGTGGAAATTTAAATTCAAATGTGTATGATTTCTTCTCTCCTGGAATCTAGAACCAAAATAGTAAAAGGCTTGTAAAAAGATGACTATAGTTTGAAAAGAATTAAGAAGATGTACAAATGGAATCCTGAGACAGAAGAAAAACAGGGAAGATTAATTTTGCAAAGTACTTTAGGAAAGTAGCAGATGTTGTGGGGATATCTAATGATCTGTGCAAAAAAGAATTTGAGGTAAGCAGCAATGTTAGAGTTAGGTCACTGATAGACTGAGAAGTACCTAAGTGCTTCAGGAAGCAAGGTTGAAGGTGATTTAACAATAATGAAAAGTGCAGACCATGAATATAGAATAGCAATATATCAGGGCTATGTCACCAAATATTTACTGTACACCTGTTATGTACCATGCTGTGTTCCTAGCACTGATGATTAAACTATCACCTGGAGATGTTAAAGTCCCTTTTTGTATGAAGCTCATTATCTATTTGAGGTGAGTGTAGGGGATGACAAAATATTGAATTTAAAAAGTAAAAAAGGATGAATAAATAATAATCACTAATTTGAGAGCAAAATAGGTTGTGTAATAGAAACTGACTGGGTGGCTACTTTTGATTGGTTGTGCAGGCAAGAGGTCCCGGTGCTTGTGTGATGCATATGGTTTGTTAAGTGTTTACTTCATGCCTTACACTGTGTTCACTATATCTACTAATAACTCTCCATTTCTCAACTTTGCACATAAGTTATTGTATGTTATGTACATACATATACAAACACACACATATACAGATGCATTAACAGAAGATGCAATATCATGAAAATTACAAAAAGAAAATTGAAGAGAGAAGACCTAAGTGAATTCTTAAATTCCACCCCTAACTAACAGTGAACCTGTAAGTTATTTACTTTCTGACCTGTTATTCATTACATTCATGGTGTGATAATAGCAGCCAACTCACAAGAGATCCATGAGAAAACATGAAATCCTATATGTGGATATACAGTAGTTTGAAAACTATATATTAGAAGTGGCAATGTACAAATATATTTGTCACCATCTCCATATAATTATTATTTGTGTACATGTCTGAAGAGCATAAGAATGGGAATAATACCAACAGAAAGTCCCAGTAACTTGAACTGATATTATGTGTAGCCATACTACTGCAGTCAAAGGTAGATGTTGAAATATAGGAAGTGATTATACAGGAAATTATTAAATGAATGAGAAAATTCTTTCTGCATGGAAGTAAGTTTTTTCACATAATATATAGTTAAAATAAAGTGATTTATAGTAATAACTAAAGTGATATATAGTAATGAATAATAATAGAATATATACATATCGATGATTAGTTTTAGTACCTATAGGTAGTCTAACAGAGTATAAAGTTACTTATTACATTACTTTTGAACTGGAAGTTCATGCTTCCTTCTCACTGGAGAATTCCTCAGCTAAGGCTAGATGAAACAACCATTAAAGGCACATTGAGAAGCTACAGTATTTTGTACAAAATACAAAGTACTAGTGCACGGCAATATTTTTCAGCCTCCTTTATGTCTAGGAATGGTCATGTAATTAAGTGATGACCAATATAAACAGAAGGGTCTTGTGAAAGTATAGGAACATTTATTTCAATGATAGTTAATACACACTTGAATGCTTTCATTCATTGTGTGTTGTTCCATCCTGCTGGAACAAGGATGGTGGTTGGAGCTCTGGCTGCCAGTGTGGTCTATGAGTGACACTGTAGGTATCACAATGTGGAAGAGCATTGACGTATCTGCCCTGGGCTGCCATTTCAGGACATTTATTTGAGAGAGAACTGCATCTTTATCTTGTTTTCTGGGCTCTTTGTTTCTTTATTCTTTTCTTTCCTTTCTTTTTTTTTTTTTTTAAGATGGAGTTTTTGCTCTGTTGCCTAAGCTGGAGTGAAGTGGCACAATCTCGGCTCACTGTAACCTCCGCCTTATGGGTTCAAGTGATTCTCCTGCCTCAGCCTCCCAAGTAGCTGGGATTACAGGTGCACACCACCATGCCCAGCTAATTTTTGTATTTTTAGTAGAGGCAGGGTTTCACCATCTTGGCCAAGCTGGTCTGGAACTCTTGACCTTAGGTGATCCACCCACCTTGGCTGGGTAATCCCAAAGTGCTAGGATTACAGGGGTGAGCCACCATGCCCAGTCGGGCTCTTTTTGTTTCAGACAGTTTCATGTAGATAAATAAAATATGTATTAAGATACAATTAGAGAATAAATAAGAAATTATTATGTTATTAAGGATGTCATATTCTGAGAAGAAATTACATTTTCAAAAAAATTATTTGAAGCAAATAGAGGTTCACATAAATTATACGAACAATAACATTAAAGGATTAGAGGAAAGAAGTGAGTTGTGTGAAATTTAATTTCTGTATGCAAGACCACTTTCTTATACATTTCAGCTTGAAAGACTTTAGCACGCCTATTACCTTATAAGCCCTGTGCTTCACTGTTCCCCATGGATCTCACAGTGTGAACTTACACTCAGCTGAGAGATCTAGCAGAAAATTGTACTCTTTATGCAATAGAAGAAGAGAAAAAATAGGATAAAAATTATTTCTGAAGTATAAATGGATGACATGATCATCAGATTCATTAAGAAAGACAGAAGAGTCACATAATATACATGAAATGTATGGAGAAAAAATAAAATACATTGACCAAAACCAGAAGGTTTAACACAACACCAAGAGGAGTTAAAAACTTAAGAAGAAAAAAAAAAGGAGCAAGAGTTATAACCCATAAAATAATCTATAGATTGCAATTTCTGTCATTATGCTATAAAATCTATTCATAAATGGAACTATTTCTAACCTTATCTGCTGCCACTGACATTTCTTCTCTGTACTATTATATTAACTTTCTAATTGTCCTTTATATATTGCAAACATTTTGTCCCTTCTCCGGCTAGTTACAAGATTGTAGCCAGTGGTTTTGTGAAACATAGTATTATCCAGATCTTATGTCATTCCCTTGTCAAGAATACCAGTGGCCTCTGAACTCAATCAGGGTAAAACCAAACTCCTTTCAATGTTCTACAATGTTCTGCAATTTTCACCCTTGTTAACTCTGACCCCATCTCTTACCAATTTTCCTCTGCTCATATAGGATTCTTTCTTTAGAGTCTTTGCACTGTTATGTTTTAAACAAATATTTTCAAATGTTTAATGAATCATTCCTTTACCCTGTTTAGCTCTTAACACAAATATCACTGTCTTGATGACGTCTTTCTGGGTGACTGCATTTTTTTTTAAGAGACAGAGTTTCCTCTATTGCTCAGGCTAGAGTACAGTGGCACCATCATAGCTCACTGCAACCTGCAACTGTTGGGCTCAAGTGTTCTTCCCACTTCAGCCTCCTGAGTAGCTTGGACTATAGGTATGGGCCACCATGCCTGGCTAATTTTGTTTTTATTTTTATTTATTTATTTAGAGATGGGACCTTGTTATATTAATCAGGCTGCGCTGAAACTCCTGGCCTCAAGCATCCTCCCACCTTTGCCTCACAAAGTGTTAGGATTACAGTCATGAGCTACTGTGCCAGGCTGGTCATTGCATTTTAATTGAAACCAGCCATGTCACTAAATGCATTCTCCACTTTCTGGCAATTATTGCTATCTAAACCTTCTAAATTGTTTTTTGTTTATCTTTTTATTTCTTTTCTCTGTTATTAGAATGCTACTCCCCAAATAACAAGAAATTTGGTCTTATTTTTAAAAATTTTTATTGCTACATTCCCAACAGCATAACCGTTTCTGGGATATAGCAGATGCCTAATAATAAATGAAGACAAACTCAATAATTAATTCAAGGATGATGCTTACATGAGTAAATCAAATTTAGAATAGGATAAATAAAATCTTTCGCAATTAGAGATATTTGTATAACATTTCAGAACAAAACAAAAAGTATTATTATGGAAAGAATAGTTAATATCTTTGGTTTTTCACACACCTGTGATCCTTACAGGGGAAAACCCTCACATTTTGGCCATATTTCCTCAGGCTGGTTGCCAGCAACAACCCTTATTTAGCAACAAGAAGACCATTTGTCCCATGTGTTATCACTCGTATCTTCTTAACAGGAAAGTTGATTAAGTCTGGCAATATGTACTATGAGTTCCACGATGCCCCTTCATGTAGATTTCCCCTATATATTGCCCTCCAAACATCCCCCATCCTCTTCTTCCGTGCCATCATCACTTCATCTTCTAACAGGTTGTTTGAGAAGACTGCTATTCTGGTCAAGAGAATGAACCACTAATCAGCATTGACTCGATTCCTTTATTTTCTTGAAGGGAACCAATACATTGATGTTAACTATTGTATTTTGACTGATGAGTTCATGGAGATGGATCTGACTCATGGTATGTTTTAAAAATAAGCATTATATCTTACTTAACATGGTGTATTAGTCAGGGCTCTCTAAGGGGACAGAACTAATAAGATATATGCATATGTGAAAGGGAGCTAATCAGGAGATTTGACTCACATAATCACATAGTGAAGTCCCACAACAGGCCATCTGCAAGCTGAGGAGCAAGAAAGCCAGCTCACCTCCCAAAATCTCCAAAGTAGGGAATCAGACAGCGCACCTTCAGTCTGTGGCTGAAGGCTCGAGAGCCCCTGGCAAATCACTGATGTAAGCCCAAGAGTCAAAAACCTGAAGAACTTAGAGTCTAATGTTCAAGGGCAGGAAGTATCCAGCATGGGAGGAAAGATGGAAGCTGGAAGACTCAATAAGTTTGCTTTTCCACCTTCTCCTGCCTGCTTTATTCTAGCTGTGCTGGCAGCTGATTAGATGGTGCCCACCCAGATTGAGAGTGGATCTGCCTTTCCCAGTCCACTGCCTCAAATGTTAATCTCCTTTGGCAACACCCTCATGGACACACCCAGGAACAATACTCTGCATCCTTCAATCCAATCAAGTTGACACTTAATATTAACCATCATACATGGCTAATATAATTGTCCAGTGATAGAAAATAGTCAATACTTCTAGAAAAACAAAATTAGGCTCCAACATACTTTATTCATAAATTATTTATTTATTTATAACAACCACCAGTTTATATAATCACAATGAAACTTAGAGAAAATTTTAGTCGGGTATTTTAATCATTATTATATATTTACTTTATTAAAAGCCATATATCAATGTAAAATCTTTATAAACGAAGTATGTTTGGGGCAGTAAACACAATTATTATTCTTTTATATGCAAACAATATAATGAGTAATGTTGCACTATAAATATTTTTTTCAGGTTTGAAGTGTAGCCAAAGTTTTTCTCTCCAGTATACAGAATAATTCACTTGCTAGCATTATTCTTAATACAGCTGACTGCCCATCTCATGTTATTATTTTTTGAGATTGAACTATGAATAAGTAAAATCCTGAAATAAATATATTTTATTATTATTTGAATGCATGGATAACATATATTATCACATCATTTTCTACATTTATATTTAACATTATATTATAGGGTACATCCTTTTACTTAGTTTGTAAAATCAAGAGAATTGAAACAACTTTGAAATGTGTTTTTATCAATTAAAAATAATGTGATAGCGTTGAAATCAGAAGACGAAATTTAGTTAAGTATTTGAGTTTCAGAAAATGGTTTATTTCATTGATTCTTGCAATAGATATGTAAATATTTCCCTATCAAAAGTGCATGTATTTGAAAATAGAAATAATTTCCAATACATGCATTTTTTGATAGGAAAGTACAATACCTAAAATACTTGGTAATAAGAAAGACAAATTATACCAATTACTAGAACTAATCATCAAATATGATCAATTGTCCTTTCTCATCCTCTTAGTTGAGTATGGTCGTGTTATTGTTTTGGCCAAAAGAATGTTAATAAAAATGATAAATGTCCCTTATTTACATATAAATTTGAAAAGCCAGTATACAGTTTACCATTTTGTTTTTCCCCCAAACACAGGGATCAACAGCACTGTATATGGTGCCTGCTCCAGTATCCTGGGTCTTGAGAACCAGGCAGAACAGATCTCTCAACTAACAATGAACATGGAAAAGAAACTTCATTGTTTTAAGCCACGGACATTTGGAGTTTGTATATTACCCCAAAATAACTTAGACATTTATTTGGTTGGTGCATATTAGCATGAGAATGGGACCTAGGCAGTTGAACACTGGAGTTTTTGTCTTCACAACCATACACTATTACTTTCCATATGAAAGATTACATGCAAATCTATTGATTTATTATTGTATCGTGACATCAGATATCTTTTAAACATGTGTTTAGGATAAGAAATAATAAAAACTTTGAATAAAAGTATTTCTTATCCCAAACACATTCTCTATATGGGAGTGAAGAATGTTTCTTGTTTGGACGGTGAATCAACTCCCCAGTTATGGTTCTCATGGCCCTTGTCTCTTCTGCAATCTCCTAGATCTTCACACTTCTTTGTAAACCTTCTGGATTCATTTGAGGTGAACATTGCTCGCTTTCTTCATGATTAAATAATTCTTCTTTCATAATTAAGCAGTTTTCTCAGCCTGATTCCTGCCTATATGTGACTACTGAATGTTGTTAACTAAAAACTGTCTGAGATGTAGTTCAATCAATTCAGAGGTTCATTTTGACTAGGCTACTGGAGTGGCCAGGAAAAAGAGACATAAGCTACAGTAGAATCTGTTACCTGTACTTTTTCCAAAGAGGGCTTTGAGGACTCAATATTTAAAGAAGACAGAGTGGCAGAAGAGGAAGGAGGAAAGAAAAGAAAAAAAAGGAGGATAGGTAGGTAGTGAGATAAGTGGTCACATTGTTGTGAGGTTTTGATTAGCACTCACTGAATCCACATGTTACATCTAAAAGGAGGGGAAAGAGGAACATTTGATTATGTATTTTTTAAATATACACTTTAAATAATACAAAAATAAACATAGACTACTGAGCCATAAAAAGGAATGAATTAATGGCATCCACAGCAACCTGGATGGAGTTGGAAACTATTATTCTAGGTGAAGTAATTCAGGAAAGGAAAATCAAACATAGTATTTTCTCATTCATAAGTGGAGCTAAGCTATGAGGATGCAAAGGCATAAGAATGATACAGTGGGCCTTGGGGACTCAGGGGAAAGGCTGGATGTGGGGTGAGGGATAAAATGCTACAAATTGGGTTCAATGTATACTGCTCCAGTGATGGGTGCACCAAAATCTCACAAATCATCACTAAAGAACTTACTCGTAACCAAATACCACCTGTTTCTCAAAAACCTGTGGAAAAAAAGTAAAAATCAATAAATAAATAAGCATAGAGAAAGCAGTCAAATATGCATTTGTTTCTGAGTGGTTGGAGGGATGATTTCTAGGCTTGTTTATGTCTTGTACCTGTAAAGATAGGCAGTTAATTTACATTGTCAGGGTGAAATTGAATAGAATTCTGTTTTAGTGCAAAGATTTTGGGGCTCATAAGGAATTTTCTTGTGAGTAATTTGTGAGAGAGATGTGGCCTTCTATCTTGGTAGCTATGTGGTTTGTTGTTGTTGTTGTTGTTGTTGTTGTTGAGACGGAGTCTTGCTCTGTCGCCCAGGCTAGAGTGCACTGGCATGATCTCAGCTCGCTGAAACCTCTGCCTGACTGGTTCAAGCAATTCTTCTGTCTCAGCCTCCTGAGTAGCTGGGACTATGGGCAGCCGCCACCACGCCTGGCTTGTTTTTGTATTTTTAGTAGAGACAGGTTTCACCATATTGGTCAGGCTGGTCTCGAACTCCTGACCTCAGGTGATCCACCCACCTCGGCCTCCCAAAGTGCTGGGATTACAGGCCTGAGCCACAGCGCCCAGCCAGCTATCTGTTTAAGAACCCAAGGAAGGAAGTCTTTGCAAGACTCAGTTCCAAGCTTAACGAGGGGCTTCTCAGAGATCTTCATGATGTGAGAATACAATGAGACAGTCTGTAGCCCAAATGAAGACCTTCACAAGAACTTGCCCATAGTGACACCCTGATTAGACTTGCAGCCTCCAGAATGATGAGAAATACATTTCTGTTGATTATATGGCACCCAGTCTATGGTATTTTGTTACAGCAGGCCAAGCAAAGACATTAACCGAGAGTCATTTCAGTCTTGTGAAGTTATATAGAGTCTTTTGAAATTATACAGTTCTCCAAAATTTATGAAAGATCTGCATATTTTTTAAAAAGTCATCTGGACTCATTTTTATCGATTCCATTTCACTTTGCTTTATTTGCAATAGTTACATCTCTTCTTATTTTCTGGATGTACTTTTATTTGTGCTGTATTCTCTTGCTATCTTTGCCCCATACAACCCTCCTCTGTCTTACATTAATTCAGAAAATTAGAGTCTATCAGGCCTAGGTGGGAGAGCCATGCCATTAGTCTTTTCTCTAAACTACTTAATCCAGTTGAAATACTTTCCTGAGGCCCTTATTTTAAATTGAACTTTTACTTTGATTTAAGTTCAGAGATTTAAAAAAATGGATATGCCAACCACACAATTGTTTTGTGATTTTTGCAAGGAGACTGAAAATAAATTGATCTTTCTCATTCAAAGCATATGGCAAGTTTACTTGTTAATGTTTGGAGGTGACAGTTGGTGACCCTTACACTAATACACCTCACTAAAATCACATACTCCCCTTACTCCTGTCATGCATGTCTATCATGTATACAGACTGGCCATTTTTTTTTCTAAATATCTCTTTTCTTTGTAATAGTTTTATTTTATTCTTATAATACTTTATCAAACACAGCCAGCACATATCTGCATGTTTTAAATACTTTGAGGCAATTTATCAAATTCTCTATTGTATAATAGAATATGATATAACTTCTGCGGAAATTATAATAAATTTCACTTAATCAAGTAATTCTGGCTTTTGTTTTTTTATGCCATAGTTACTTGCATCTTAATTCTTTGCAAAACGATATAAAGGCGTTTCTAGTACTGATTCTTGCAGAGTCTTTTAATTTATTCTTTCAGTTTTCAAAACAACAACTACAAATATATTTTACATCCACAAAGTTCTTACTCTATGGTAAAGGTTAGACTTGGCCCTTGAATTCATGAAGCGTAACTGGAGAGATACACATTAAATAAATGCAAAAGTACTGTTAATATTAGAGCTCTGAAGGAAATGAACATGATTTTTAAAACAATTTATAATACAGTATTATTAAATCAGAGGGTAAGAGTTTCGTGTAAAAGTAATTTACATAGAAAGAGCAAATGAATTACACTTTTTCACCTAGGTAGGGTGAAATAAAGCCCCAAAGATTGAATTAACAGGGTTAAAAGTGTATCATATGTTTTACATGAACCATATTCAGGTTGCATCAAAGGATTCAGTAAAATGAGTTTTACTTCTTTCGATTTTTAAAATTTTCACACTTATTTTGAGAGCATGGACTTGCCTTCTTGTCATTCATATAAGTTTTATAACCCGTTTTAATTTAAAATGTTATTAATATAGTAAATGTTGCTGACATACTAAATTTATGCTAATTAAATGTATTTCTGAGGACAAAAAAGTTTCATCAGATGCTTTTATTTTTACTTTATCAAGCAAAAATGATAAAGTTAATTACTTAATGCTTGAATACATCTTCTTATGTATACATAAACTTTAGATAATCAGCTATGTACATCTTAAAATAATTAATATTAGAAGACATGTGCCTAATAAACTATTTGAACATTCATAATACATATTTCTCAAATATGACCACCTACACATATATAATGTTAACTTCAGTCAATCATACGTATTGTTGTGAAACACTGGTAAGTAGAAAGATACTTATTTGATGAAACTTTGTGCTTAATACTGTGAACAGAAGTAGTAGAAAAATAAGGCAGAATGAATACATTGAGTTTTAGAGTTGAAGATACAGAAATATATCTAAATGCAAATATATATGTATGATTATATATGTAATTCTATATGTAGTCTACATATTTTATGTATTGATAAATTTATAATTATTTATATTTGTGTGTTTTGTTTTGCTCTTTTTTCCCCCGAGATTGGGTCTCACTCTGTCACTCTGGCTGGAGTGCAGTAGCGTGATGATTACAAATCACTGCAGTCTGAACCTCAGGGGCTCAAGTGATCCCGCCATATCAGCCCCTTGAGTCGCTAGGACTACAGGCACATACCACCATGCCAGGCTATTATTTTTTTTTTAATTTTTCATAGAGAGAGAGTCTCATTATGCTGTCCAGGCTGGTCTTGAACTCCTAGGCTCAAGTGATTCTATCCCCTTGAGCTCCCAGAGTGCAGGAATTACAGAAGTGAGCCACTGCACCTGGCCCATGTATGCATTTTTTAATATTTCAGCAATTTAGCCTTTGGGAAGAAGAAGCCTTATAAAGTTTCTTGCAAAATAGCAATTAATTGATAATAAAGCAAAGACTATGTCTGCTCTTTTTGTCGCTGTTGAAAGCAATTGTAGGATCAAAGACTGTATTTTAAAACCTGAAATTATGTATAATGTAAGAGTAGCTTTTTAAAAATACAAAACATTTGGAGGCTACAAAAGTTAAAAAGAAACACGAGAACTTGAAACATCATATAATAAATGTAATTAAGTAAACATGAAGTTCTTAATTTCTTAGTATTATCCAGATACTTGTCAGGCCTCCAGAATCACATTTTAATTTTCTAGAATGTAATGCAACTATTTCAAATAATTTAAATTTATATTGAAGTTATCTACAAAAGGGATGAAATTACTACTTTCCTAGTAGTCATTATAAGCCTTCCCAAATTTCAAATGTTAAATATCTGTTCCTCAAAAATGTATTTCCTGCTTTTTCATTCAAAACTTTCCCTAAAGTTTTTAATTTATATACACTCTTATTGCCTTTCTTTAATCTGTTCTCTGCTTTATATTGCATTTCCTAAATTCCATAATCTACTCACCTTAGACTTCTCTAATATGCTTTTACAATATATTCTTTTGTCTTTTTAAAATAAGAATCAACTTTGTCATATTTTTCTTATTTTTACAAACCTATGTGGTGCTGTCATTGTAAAAAAAATAGGACAAATTTTGAAGGATCAAGCAAGAAAAAAATGAGCTGTTGATAAGGTTTGGTTTTATGTCCCCACCCAAATCTCACCTTGAAAGGCAATCCCGTAATCCCCACGTGTCAAGGGCAGGACCAGGTGGAGGAAATTGAAACACAGGGACAGTTTCCCCATGCTGTTCTCATGATAATAAGTCTCATGAGATCTGATGGTTTTATAAGCATCTGGCATTTCCTCTGCTTGCATTCATTTTCTCTCTTTGTGCCCTGTGAAGATGTGCCTTCTACCATGATTGTAAATTTCCTTAGGCTTCCACAGTCATGTGCAACTGTGAGTCAATTAAACCTCTTTTCTTTTTACAAGTTACCAAGTCTCAGGTATTCTCTTATAGCAATGTGAGAACAGACGAATACAATAAATTGGTACCACAGACAGTGGGGTGTTCCTGTAAAGATACCTGAAAATGTGGAAGCAACTTTGGAACTGAGTAACCAGCAGAGGTTGGAACAGTTTGGAAGGCTCAAAAAAGACAGAAAGATATGGGAAAGTTTGCAACTTCCTAGAGATATATTGAATGGCTTTGACCAAAATGCAATCAGTGATACAAATAATGAAGTCCAGGTTGGGATGGTCTCAGATTGAGATGAGGAACTTTCTGGGAACTGGAATGAAGGTCATTCTTGCTGTGCATTAGCAAAGATACTGGTGGCATTTTGCCCCTTCCCTAGAGATCTGTGGAACTTTAAACTTGGGACAGATGATTTAGGGTACCTGAAGGAAGAAATTTCTAAGCAGCAAAACATTCAAGATCTGACCTGGCTGTTCCTAACAGCATACAGTCACATGGGTTCACAAAGAGATGGTCTAAAATTGGAACTTATGCTCTAAAAGGAAGCAGAACATAAAAGTTTGGAAAATTTGCAGCCTGAACACGAGGTAGAAAGGAAAAACCCATTTTCTGGGGAAAGATTCAAGCCAGATGCAGAAATTAGATTAAGTAATGAGGAGCCAATTGTTAATCACCAATACATTGGGGAAAAGCAGCCCCTCCCATCACAGGCCTGGAGGACTAAGAGGAAAAAGTGGTTTCCTGGGCCAGGTCCAGGGCCTCACTGCTTTGTGCAATCTCATGACTTAGTGCCCTGTGTCCCAGCTATGGCTAGATGTGGCCAATATATAGTTCATTCCACTGCTTCAGAGGGTGCAGCCCCAAGTCTTCACATCTTGCATGTGGTGTTGGGTCTCTGGGTACACAGAATTCAAGAATAGAAGTTTGGGAGCCCCCACCTAGATTTCAGATGATGGACGGAAATGCCTGGAGGTCCAGGCAGTAGTCTGCTGGAGGGGTGGAGTCCTCATAGAAAATCCCTGTTAGGGCAGTGTGGAACAAAAATGTGGGGTCAGAGCCCCCACACAGAGTCCCACTGGGGCACTACCTAATGGAGCTGTGAGAAGAAGGCCACCATCCTCCAGACCCAGAATGGTAGATCTACCTACATCTTGCACTGTGCACCTTGAAAAGCTGCAGGCACTCAAAGCCAGCCTGTGAAAGCAACTGGGATTGGGGCTGTACCCTGCAAAACCAGAGAGGCAAAGGTGCCCAAGGCCATAGGAGTCCACCTCTTGCATCAGCAAGACCTGGATGTGAGACCTGGAGTCAAAGGAGATCTTTTTGGAACTTTAAGGTTTAATGACTGCCCTGTTGTATTTCAGACCTCTATGGGGCTGTAGCCCCTTTGTTTGGCCAATTTCTCACATTTGGAACAGGTGTATTTGCCTAATGTCTATGCCTCCATTGTATCTAGGAAGTAACTATTAATAACTTGCTTTTGATTTTACAGACTCATAAAAGGAAATAAATTACCTTGTCTCAGATAAGACTTTAGACTTGGATGTTGAATTAATATTGGAATGAGTTAAGACTTTGGGGAACTGTTGAAAGAGCACATGGTTGTATTTTGAAATGTGAGGGCATGTGATTTGGGAGGAGCCAAGTGCCAAATAATATGGTTTGGCTCTGTGTCCCCACCCAAATATTACCTTGAATTGTAATCTCCATTATCCCCACATGTCAAGGGTGGGACCAGGTGGAGATGATTGAATCCCAGGGGCAGTTTCCCCCATGCTGTTCTCATAATAATGATTGAGTCTCAAGAGATCTGATGGTTTTTTAAGCATCTGGCATTTCCTCTGCTTGCACTCATTCTCTCTCCTGCTGCCCTGTGAAGAGGTGCCTTCTGCCATGATTGTAAGTTTCCTGAGGCCTCCCCAGCCATGTGAAACTGTGAGAAAATTAAACCTCTTTTCTTTATAAATTACCCAGTCTGAGTACTTTTTATAACAATGTAAGAATGGACTAATATGGATGTCAAGAAAAAGAATTAAGAAAATACATATATGTAAAAACGTATAGCCTTCCTCTCCTATGTTTATGGGCTAGCAAGAGTGGGTTTTAGTAAGCTACATTTATTTAAAAGCATTCAAATCTAGTCACGCATGCCAGGCTACTCCCACTTACTTAGGAGGCTGAGGTGGGAGGGAAACTTGAGTGCAACAATTTTAGTTCAGACTAGGTGATACAGGAAAATTCTGTCTCGAAAAAAATTACTCAAATCTAAATTTGAAAGTTAAGTGCTCATACTTTTTTATTAAAGAAAAATTAAATATGTCAGAGGAATTATCAATTTCCAAATAAACTGATGTCTGTTGTTAACTGTTGTCAATGTTGGGAAAATGTACTAATTGTCTATTATCTTTGAACAACAGGATGGTGACTATCTTATGCAATGAGTCAAACGAAACTAAATAAAAGTAGCTAAGGTTCCTGAACCTTTCCAGAACCTTAATTCAAGCTAAGGTTCCTGAACCTTTAAAATAAATATATTTTTAGACTGAATTTTCTTCACTTCATTGCAACTCTTTGTTAGACATGTTTGCATTTTTTGGTGAATTTTATAAATATGTATTTTTAATTAAACTTTAAAAATAATTATTATAATTTTTTCTCTATTGAAATATATGTTGTACCCTCCTCACCCCCCAAAATAAGAATGTTTTCTCACCTTTCTCTCTCTCCCTCCTGTGTTGTGAATATTAGGATAAAATCATTTTTTGTCAGACTCAATAAATCCAGAGCCAGGAGAGCAGGAAAGGGGAAGGTTTACGCTTGCAAGTCAGAGAGAAAGAGTATCTTAAAAGCTTTGTAAAATAACCAGACAAGAAATTATCTCTTTAGAACTACATAAATTTAGATAAGATGCTCTTGAAAGAACACCTGCCAATAATGTCATCTCCACCAGTGAAATGATGCCAACTCTGACTCTGAGCCCCCAAAATCAAGAAACTCTGTATCAAAGCAGCTTACATGCAGTTCTCCCTGGCTAATAAAAATTTCCCTTTACCCTCTTCTCTCTCCTCTTTAGATTCATAAGTAGATTGCCATAACTGTGCATCACAGATTATAGTTCTCTTTTCTAATTCCTGTTAAATTTTAAATTCCACATATGTGGAGATGTTTTTCTGATTTTTGTTGTTGTTGTTGACTAATCTGATGTCAGAAATGGCCCTGAGCTAGATTACCTTCAGAAGAGCTTGTCAACTCTTGGAACTGGCTAGGGTACAATTGAATCATTTGTGCTGTCTGTGTTCTATGGATTGCTCTTTTCTGCCCAGTTAACTCCTCTTAGGTTGAACTTTCTCCCTATGGTAACAGCTCCTTGTTAACTTTATTTGTGATCTGATTTGGTTAAGGCACCTTCATAAAGGATCTTACACACCTTCTGGAACTATAAATGGCTTTTTGCCTTTTCTGGCAAATTTTTTCTGGAATAAAGACATTTTGTCTCTCTAATCTTGGCAAGTACTCTTCTGGCTTCAGTTTTATTCTGAGTTGTGTCTTTACACTTGTATGTTTGTTGTTGATGGGCCTTTCTTCTCTGTTTCTAGACATCTTTTGTGATTAATAAGAAAAACAGTGGAAACCCAAAATTTCAAAGCATGCAAACACAATTCCTCTTATGGTACCCCAGCCCAGACATTATAGTTCTCTCTCATGAATGTTTTTAAATCAATGGGAGAAGTACACTAAAACTGATTTAGACATTCAATGGCTGTCCTGGAGACCTTTTGAGTTTCCGAAATTTATCTTTCTCAGGACTAGAGTGGAAGACAACAGTCATAAAATTAAACCACCTGAGGAGAAGATGTATTAGTCAGTTTTTGCACTGCTATAAACAAATACATGAAAGTGGGTAATATATAAAGAAAACTGGTTTAATTGGCTTGTCATTCTGCAGGCTGTACAGGAAGCATGGCTGGGGAGGCCTCAGGAAACTTTCAATCATGGCAAGAGGTGAAGGAGAAGCAAGCATGTTTTACATTAGTGGAGCTGGAGAAAGAGAGAGAGTGGGAGGCGCTACACACTTTTAAACAATCAGATCTCACAATAACTCACTCACTCTCATGAGAAAATCATCAAAGCAGAAATCTGCCTCCATGATCCAATCACTTCCCACCAGGCTCCAACTCCAACATTGAGGATTAAAATTTGACTAGAGATTTGGGCAGGGACACAGTCCCAAAGGATATTATTCCACCCTGTGTCTCCTTCCAAATCTCATGTCCTTCTCACATTTCAAAATACAATCATGCCTTCCCAACAGTTCCCCAAAGTCTTAACTTATTTCAGCATTAACTCAAAAGTCCAGTCTCATCTGAGACAAGGCTAGTCCCTCCTGCCTATGAACTTGGCCCAAACAAAGGGACTATGGGGTTCATGAAAGTCCAAAACCCAGCAAGGCAATCATTAAATCTTAAAGCTCCAAAATAATCTCCTTTGACTCCATGTCTCACATCCAGGGCACACTGAAGCCAAAGGTGGGTGTTCAGGCCTTGTGAAGCTCCACACTTGTGGCTCTAGAGGGCTAAGCCCCCATGGCTGCCAAGTGCTAGCACTGAGTACCTGCAGCTTTTCTGGGTGCATGATACAAGCTGTCAGTTTATCTACCATTCTCCAGTCTGGAGTATGTTGGCGCTCTTCTCACAGTTCCACTAGACAGTACCCCAGTGGGGACTCTTCATGTGGGAGTCTGAACTCCACATTTCTCTTCGACACTTCCCTAATAGGGATTCTTCCTTCAGGCTTCTCCCTGGACACCCGGGTTTTTCCATACATATTCTGAAATCTAGGTGGAGGCTTCCAAGCTTCAAATCTTGCACTCTGCACACCTGCAGGCTTCACTCCACATGGAAGCCACAAAGGCATATGGATTGCACCCTCTGAAGCAGCAGCCCAAGTATCTGGCCCCTTTGAGTCACAGCTAGAACTGTAGCAGCCAGGAAGCAAGGAGCAGTGTTCTGAGGCTGTGTAGGGCAGTGTGACCTTGACCCTGGCCCACAAAACCATGCTGTCCTCTTATGCCTCCGGGCCTGTGAAGGGAGGGGCTGCCACAAAGGTACCTGAAATGCCTTCAGGGCCTTAACCATTGTCTTGGCTATTAGTTACTTTTCTTCCTTTTTGCTATGCAAACTTTTTATAGCCTGCTTTAATTCCTCCTATGAAAATTGATTTTTCTTTTCTACCACATGGCCAGGCTGTAAATTTTCAAATGTTTACACTCTGCTTCTCTTTTTAATGTAAATTCCAGTTTCAGGTAATTTCTCTGTTCATGCATATGAGCATAGGCCTGTAGAAACAGCCAAGCCTTGTTTTGAATGCTTTGCTGCTTAGAAATTTCTTCTGCCATGTACCCTAAATTATCTCTGTCAAGTTCAAAGCTCCACAGATCCCTAGAGCATGAGCATAATGCCACCAGGTTCTTTGCTAATGCATAACGAAAGTGACCTTTGCTCCAGTTCACAGTAACTTCCTTATAGCCACCCAAGACCTCATCAGCTTGGTGATCTCTGTCCATATCACTGTCAGCATTTTGGTCAAAACCATTTAATGAGTTTCTAAAAAAGTTCCAAACTTTCCCTCATCTTTCTGTTTTCTTCTGAGCCTTCCAAGCTGTTCCAACCTCTGCCTGTTACCCAGTTTCAAAGCTCTTTCCACATTTTCAAGTATCTTTATAGCAGTGCCCCACTCCTAGGTACAATTTTCTGTATTAGTCAGTTCTCACATTGCTATTGAGAAATACCTGAAAGTGGGTGATTTACAAAGAAAAGAGGTTTAATTGCCTCATGATTCTGCAAGCTGTGCAGGTTGCGTGTCTGGGAAGGTCTCAGGAAACTCACAGTCATGGCAGAAGGCTAAGGGAAAGCAGGCACATCTTACATAACCAGAGCAAGAGGAAGAGAAGAGGGGAGCAGGTGCTACACACTTTTAGCCAATCAGAGAGTAGTAAGTCAATCACTATCATGAGAACAGCATGAAAGGGGAAATTTGACCCCATGATCCAATCACCTCCCACCAGCCCCACTCCAACATTAGGGATTACAACGATATTTGGGTAGGTACACAGCCCCAAAGCATATCAGAACACAAATGTCAATGGACACCTTGGAGCTTCTAAGCATATTTAAAATACTGAAATAACCTCCTTATAAAACACTATCTCAAAATCAATTGAGTAGAACAGTTAAAGATGAACAGAAAGTTTTTAGAAGCTTGGATTTGTTTTCTCTCCATAGACTTTCCTTTCGCTTTTTCCCACTAGCTCCTCTTCATCTTTCTTTACCTAAATTAACTTTCCCTCCAGATTTCTCAGCACCCCTCAACCCCAAGCAAATGTGGCCTTTTACATACCTGTCTCTTTAATATGCAACTCACTGATAATCTCTTTGGACACCACCATGCCAACCAGCCCGGCTTCAGAATAACTAACTACTACAAAGGGTGAGGATTTTTCAATAAGCCTTTTAGTGCTTTTGTTTCACAACCCATTCTTTTAAATCTTTATCCTCTTCAGGATGCCCGTTCCTTTTTGCATGTTATTTCTGCCCTCCTTTCATCTATTTGGGTGTAATTTTCTGGAAAAATACCATACTGATTTTTTTTTTTTTTTTTTTATGAAACAGAGAAATAATTTTAGAATGTGACAAACCAAATTGTGTTGACTCAAGCTTGAATTCCCGACTCCTCAAATTCTCACATTTACTATTTCATTCCCTGTTTAGAGAAGAAAAATAATACCATGCTTTTACTACTAAGTCAAATACCTGCCTCTTTATGGGGAAACTTCCTTTTCACTTAAATATGAAAAGGAAGACAACACTCACATACAAAAAAGAAGACAGCACTTTGAGTCTTAACCCAAAGAACAGATCCCAACACTATTCACTAGAATACTGTAGCCCATAACTGGATTGTCTTACTCTGGATTTTGTCTGTGTAAGTGCTGTTTCTTCTGCAGCCTTGTTAGTGAAGGCAACTGAGAAGATACTTATGGGATCCCCGACACCTGTATGTGTGCCTAGTGTAGTGGAAGCTCTCTTAAACCCACGTTGTCAGGGGACAAACCTCAAAATTGGATCTCAGCCCAGGAGGTCATGTGAGTTCTTGGTTTTGCAAAGAAAAGAATTCAGGAGTGAGCTCACAGAGTAAAGTGAAAGCAAGTTTATTAAGACAGTAGATAAATAAAAAGGTGACTACCCCATAGGCAGAGAAGCAGCATGGGGTTTAAGTGACTGCACTCACAGTTATTCCTTGATTATATGTTAAACAAGGGATGGATTATTCATGAAATTTCCAGGAAAAGGATGAGGAATCCTGGAATTCAGGTTTCCTCCCCTTTTCAGATCATCTAGGGTAGCTTCTCGATGTTTCCACGCCATTTGTAAACTTTCATGGCACTGATGGGAGTTTCCTTTACCATGCTAATGCATTATAATTATATATAATGATCAGTGAGGATGACCAGTGGTCACTTTCCTCACCATCTTGGTTTTGGTTACAGCTTCCTGACTGTATCCTGTTTTATCAGCAGGGTCTTTGTGACCCAAATGTTGTGAAACAAGTCCTGCCAAATTTCTATCTCAACATCACTCTCAGTATTTTATACCAGTTGACTTACTTTCTATGACCTGCTTCTACTTGTGGCTCCTCATGTCATTCCCTCATGCTGCAATGACCATAATTCTGCAACTCCCTTGCCTTCTCCTTTGAAAGAGATACCACATGGCTGCCCAATCCAACAGACCACCTTTTAACTTCTCAGGAGAATCTGCAAAAGACTCCTATGGAAGATGCTGAGTTACCTTGTTTTACAGATGTCTCACATTTAAAGAATGACACTGAAGAGTGATCATTTAAGTGTTATTTTTAAATATGAGTAAGTATTGTGCAGGCTACAATTAGCCTCCTTAGAAATTGTGGAGGCAGCTCGTTTGCCTTAAGCACTTCAGCCCAGCAGATGGAATGATTTGCCTTCACTGGAGGCTGTCTTGTTGCTAAGAGAAACTTTTAATGTTTATAAAGACGGCAGGTATGCCTTTGGAGTTGCTTATAATTTTGGAATGTTGTGGAAATGAGGAGATTTTCTCACTCCCAATGGACAAAATAAAGAATGGGCCATATGTAAATGAATTACCAGATGCAATACAGCTAGTTGCTGCTCTAGCCATCTGACCATTTAAAACTGAACTCTATGGAATCAAGAGGAAATCACCTTGCTGCTAGCCCACCAGAGAGTGCTGGCCTTAAAGCCCTACTTATTAACCAAATCTCTGTCATAATCCACCTAGAAAAATTTCTCAAATATGACCTTAAAATAATTACTAAAGATGCCAAAAATTGGGCAACAGAGGCCAAAAAAAACTTTGGAGAAATAATGGCTATTGGTTTAATGACAGAGTAACTCTGGTTTGGGCCAGATAGAAAGCCTCTTCTCTGAGACTCCATGACATTTTTGCTGTTATCTACTGTACGTGATTTAAATCACTGGGCTATAGAAAAGATTATCACTTTTATAAAATAATACTGGTGGTGTAACATTAATAAAACTGCCAAAGGTGCTTGTATGGCATGCCTCGCCCATCCTAAATTAAATCTTGGAATGTAAATGCAAACTGAGCCTGGCCATTTTAAGCTTCCTAATGAGCCATTCATGATTTGACAGATAAATAGTATCCAGCTACCTACCACACATGGGTACAAGAATAATTCAGTCATAATCTGGATGTTCTCCCATTGGATTGAAGCATTTCCCTGAAGACAGGCCACACACACCTCAGCAGTGGCTAAAGTCCTATGAAAACAATATTCCCTACTGGAGGCACGCCCTCAAACTCCACAGCGAGTGACAAACTTATTTTTCTGGACAAGATATAAAACAAGTGTATGCTAATTGGCCAGCATTGTAGCACTTTCATTATGCTTGTCATTCTCAGTCTTTTGGACTTGTTGAATGCATTAATAGTGTTTTTAAGACTTAATTGGAAAAGTTTATAGAAACCTTATAGTTACCATGACCAAACACTCTACCTACAGTGCTTCAAGCTTAAGGGCAGCTCTCTTTGAATTACATAATTTTTCACCTTTCCAGTAATTACTGGATGCCCCAGGCATTTGACCCCACCTTGTTTTGACCTCAAGTTAATAAAAGGTGAAATGTTTCAATATTATAAGGGTATAATCAATGTTATGCATAAAAATTATACTCTGATAGAACTACATTTTCACAGTGCACTCCTGAGAGATGAAGACCTAAAATGCCATAACCTTGTAGGGGGAGTGGCTGATGCCTGTAATCCCAGCAATTTGGGAGGTAGAGGCAGGTAGATCACTTGAGGGCCAGGAGTTGGAGACCAGCCTGGCTAATATGGCAGAACCCCATCTCTACTAAAAATATAAAAATTAGCCAGGCGTGCTGGTGCACATCTGTAATCCTAGCTACTTGGGTGGCTGAGGCAGGAGAATCAGTTGAACCCAGGAGAGGGAAGTTGCAGTGAACAGAAATTGCGCCGCTGAACTCCAGCCTGGGTGACAGAGTGAGACTTTGTCTTAAAAAACAAACAAACAAAGAAACAAAAACATCATAGCCTACAACCAGGATATTCTGTCTATTGAAGAAAACATTTACAAAAGAATTACCTCCAACCTTTCTGGAAAGCCCCATGTCATGTCTTATTAACCAATCATTGCACAACTTAAACTTACAGAAATTGATTCCTGGATACATATATCTCTTCAAAGAAGACATTGGCTCCTGAATGGAATTGCATCTCTGCTGACAAATGAAAAATAAGTATTTCTAGGATTTAAAGCAGATGACATCTGAGTGGTTGGTTTCTCCAAATATGCCCAGGACAGGGCTGTATACAATTCTTTCACTGATAATTTTTACTTTATTTTCTCCCTCTTTCCCCTGGAAAGACAATACCCTTGCCTGTATTTCCCAGTTCATCACTAGGGGAGGAGGATAAAGTAGAGAATCTTACTAATTGTTGTCAAAACCTTAGTCTACCTCTGATTTTAATGCCTTCTTAGTTTTACCTGTAATGAATTTCGCTAACATCCCAAATCCAACCACCTATACAAATTGTATCATTGGACACTCTTATAGGATTAAGCTTTCTTATTTATCTTTAACTTGTGTTTCCTGCCTCACCTTATTAAATCAGCAGCCTCCCAGTTGGGTCCCAGGAATATGCAATGAACCATCCCTCTTAAACCATTCAGGAGCATTTCCTAACACGTGTAGAAAAAAAGTTATTAGGACTGGTTTACGGAGGAGGGGTAATTAACAACTTGCAGTAGCATAAGTGACCCTTGGCTTGATTATATAACATACAGAAAAATCACAGGTGGAAAAATTGTTTGTGTTCCTACTGGCTATATCTACTTTTGTGGGTGAGGCACCTCAGGATGGGCCTCCAAATGTTTTGGCATCTAGACAACAGGACATCTATATGGGATTGGATATTTGAGCTCTCTGTTGTCAATACATAATAGATCTGAAACTGATCGCTGAGTAATCATTGGGCTACCCCACTCAGGTTACATCTCAGAACCAGGTGAAATTTCCCCTCATGACTCCCTAGTGATGACAATCATTTCTATGCTGCTTTCATCTGAAAAATCTTTCCCTGGGGTGGAATTTGGGCTAATGAATTAATGATTCAAAATCTCTCTATCAACCTTAATAAGTTTGCAGACTCCACTGCAGAGGCTATCACTGCACAGCAGCACTCATTAGTTTTCGTTGCCAGAGTAATTTTAGATAACAGAATTGCTCTTGATTATCTATTAGCTGAACAAGGCGAGGTCTGTGCAATTGCTAACAAATACTACATGCTGTACTTGGATACACTCCTCTGGAGAAGAGACACAGTTACACAAAATATGAGAACAACCCACATAGCTACAACAAATCTCAGCCAGTCCCACGTACTCATTTGATTTGTTCAGTTGGTTGCCTTTAGGCCTAGGTTTATCAATCAAAATCACCATGCAAATTGGAGTTATCATATTATTGGTCTTTTAACTTTGTATTTTTCTTTTTAAAATGTCTGCCTGCTGGCCAGGCATGGTGGCTCATGCCTGTAATCCCAGCATTTTGGGAGGCTGAGGCAGGTGGATCACCGGAGGTCAAGAGTTCGAGACCAGCCTGGCCAACATGGTGAAACCCCATCTCTACTAAAAAAAGAATACAGAAATTAGTCCAGTGTGGTGGCAGTCTCCTGTAATCCCAGCTACTCGGGAAGCTGAGGCAGGAGAACCACTTGAACCCGGGAGGCAGAGGTTGCAGTGAGTTGAGATTGCGCCATTGCACTCTAGCCTGGGCAATAAGAGCAAAATTCCATCTTAAAAAAAAAAAAAAAAGTGTGCCTGCTGTCTATCAATTTTCCACAGAAATACAACTCCTAACAATGATGGTGACACAGCATCTTGAAATGATAACCAATACCCATGGAACAAACAAAATCAAACAGTAATAAAATCCAGACAGACTTAACCCTGAGAGCTCCTCCTTCTGGCCTCCTTGTTCAAATACTACAAGCAAGTATCTTAGCACTAACTTCCAACTGTTGATCACCTCCACAAATCAAAACCAACTGTCTTAAGCAGATCTATCCTGGCACTGAAGGACACTCAAGACTTGCCTACAGACTGATTGATCAACAGCGCATTTGGAGAAAGACCTTGATTTAAAAAAAGGACAATATGAAATTTACAGATACAAGCATGAAATCATTTTTTGTCACACCCAAATCTATTAGAGCTAGAAGAGCACACACACACACAAAAAGATTGTCCCAAGAACTTTCTAAAACAAACCCACAAGAAATTATTTTCAGGAAAAAAAGGGATTATTTGCCTAAAGACTGCAGGAATTCACATAACATGCTGTCAAAGGAATACCCACCCGGTAATGACATCTCCACCAATGAACTTTGGCTAATCGTGACTTTTAGTCTCCAAAAATCAATAAACTTTGTTCCTGAGGAGCTTACATGAACCCCTTTGCCCCCCAAAATTTCCTTTACCTTCCCCTTTTCAGATGCATATATGGCTTGCTATAGCTGTTCATCTTGGGATATAATCTTCTTTTCTGATTTCTGAATAAATTCAACATATTGGGAAGTATTTTTGCCCTCATTTTTGGGGGGCTTGATACTCCCACGCTCTCCCCCAAGATTTGCTCACTTTCAGGTTTAACTTTGATCAATGATTTAACAAGAAAATACTTAAAAATTAAGAATATCAACTGTATGGGCTCAGAGACATTTTACTCACCGTGTATTTATCTTCAGGTTTTATGTTGAAGCTTGTTTTCTGCTGACAATTCGTGGTATCCTACAGATAAGACATTACCAGGATTTATTCAACAGAAAATCTTATCTGCATTCTGACTCCCTGAAAACATACCCTGGTACAACAGTGATAAGTGCTCTCATGTAGAAAAGTTATGGATGCCTTCATACATATGTAAACATTCTGCCATTGTGTGTAGAGCTTTAGTAGGTTGTTTAATCCAAAACACTGCATGGGTCTTCTTCTTGAAACCAAGATTTTCTCCCTAGGGGTGGCTTAGAATATTTGTGCTATAAAAGGTATTCGAAAATTTATATATAATGGGAGATTCATGCTCATAGGAAAATGTGGTATCTTTATGCTGAAAATCGAATTTATATTTTCTCAGTCTAGTAAACTCTGTAGAATACGATGATGCACATGATAGGAAAGAAAACTATCTAATGTTAAAAATGGCCAACATTATTTTCTTAGATTATTCTTAATTAAAATACTTCTCAGTGAATGGCTGCATTAGCCATTATCAACTCTATTTAGACTTACAAACCAAATAATGTCCATATAGTCATGACAGAATGAAGAATGGTAAGAGAGATGTAAGGTAATGAGACAGTGAAGGCTGGGTGAATCCATAGACTTAAACTCACTTTCATACAATTTTCTAAGAACTTTTAGAAAGTGAACATTTTTTAAAAAGTGTGAAATAGTACAAGACTCACTAAATTATTAAATTATCTATCTCTCAGTATAGATATAGATATACACATTTATCTCTCTATATATGCATAATTCAGCAGTAGATCTCTAAACATATTCAATAGAATTTCAGGAAACAATTGAAACCAAATTTTGTGAATAAATGAATTACTCAGTAGATGTAACATTTTAGTTAAAGTATTTCTGTCATTTTCATTTTGGCACTACTTTAAAAAGTTTTTAATATGTTTGTATAGTGTCTCATAATTACATTGAAAAATACTAAGATACTTACATTAAATACTTTTAGGTAACATTATCAACTCAGGCATTCATCTTGTTTCGACTAGACTTTTAGAATATTTTTAAATGAGTCTTCCTATCTGTCACATAAGCTCCCTTAATATAGTCATCCCTCTTACTATAGATGAATCACTATTAAAGGCAAATCAGTTTGTGGCATTTTCATTGTACATGCTTCACTGACCCTCCATTACTTTCAAGTTGAAATAGGAAAAATTTAGCATGGCATACTACTGTGGTGTGATTACTCCCCAAATTTCATATGTTGAAGCTTAATTGTCAATGTGTCATTGTAAAGAGAGCAGTCTTTAGGAGGCAATTAAGTCATGAGGGCAGAGCACTTGCAAATGAGATAAGGTCTTTATAAAAGAAGATTAACATGGCATTTGTTCCTTTTTGCTCCACTGCTCTTCTGTCACAGGAGAACACCTTGCAAGGCCATCTCTGAGGGCCAAACCATCACCGAACCTGCTGGTGCCTTCATCTTGGACTTCCCAGCATTCAGAACTGTGCTAAAAACTTCTTTTCTTTATAAATCACTCAATCTCAGTTATTTTGCTATAGTAGCACAAATGGACTAAGACACATACAAACCCTTTCATGTCCTCACTTCTGTCTTCATAATTCTTTTACTAACATATACATTCAGTTCCACTAATCATGCTTCTATAATGAAAATTTTCTAAAAGTGCAATGCAATTCAGCATTCTATGATATGCATAGATTTCTTAGTTCAAGCTTTGTGAAAAAAGTTGTCCGTTTATCTCTCAAGACTTGGTTCTAAATGTTTAAAACAGAATCAAGTTTGCAGTTTGTATTAGGCTCCATCCCTAACTATGTTTTTTAATGAGATCTTATTTTTTGAATCATAATACATCTTACAAAATGTAAAATGCATAAAATTGTATGAAGTAGAAAGTCTTCCTCCATCGCCTTCATCTAATCACAAGATTCCCTTCCGGAGGAAGCCACACGGTTTTAAAAAAGACTTCCTGGTTGGGCGTGGTGGCTCACGCGTGTAATCTCAGCACTTTGGGAGGCCAAGGAGGGTGGATCACCTGAGGTCAGGAGTTTGAGACCAGCCTGGCCAACATGATGAAACCTCGTCCCTACTAAAATACAACATTTAGCCAAGCGTGGTGGTCGGTGCCTGTAATCCCAACTACTCGGGAGGCTGAGGAAGGGGAATTGCTTGAACCTGGGAGACAGAGGTTGCAGTGAGTCGAGATCACGCCACTGCACTCCAGCTTGGGTGACAGAGTGAGACTCCATCTAAAAAAAAAAGAAAAAAAAATTCCTTTTCCACATGTCTAGATCCATATTTATGTAAGCTACATCTCTTCAAATACTCAACCCTGTGCTTCACTCACAATTATTAAAATGCTGTGCCAGATACTAATGATACTAAGTGAAGAGTAAAAACACAGTTTACGTTCTTAAAAGAGTAAATTGTAAAAGCAATTGCAATACAGTGTTCTTATAAGAAATTTACAACTCAGTGGACTAAGAACTCTGTATCTAATGGATAGATTTGCTATTTTTTTAGACTAGAGAGTGTTTAAGATATGTCATAATTTATTTATCAGTAGGTTAAAAATAATTGCAGGCTTTTTCTTGAAAAATAGAAAATCTAGATACAATAAACAGTTTCTTTGTGTGTGTGTTTAACTTTTGTGTCATGAAGCTCACACTTTTTATATACACGTGTGCAGTTCTATGAATTATCATAAAGATGTAACAAGTCATGTAATCACAACCATAATCAAGATAGAGGAAATTCCATCACTCCCCAAAAAATCTTCTTTACGCTTTTGTTCTGTAGTTAAATGCTTTCCTTGCTTTTAACCACTGGCAATCAATGATCTATTGTCTCTTCCAATAGTTTTGTCTGTTGAGAACTATGTGTCAATGAAATCATGTTTTATTTAGCCTCAAAAGTCTTTGAAATAGCATTATACATTTAAGACTCATTCATGTTGTTGCATGTTCAAGAGTTTGACTCATTTGTGTTGAGTAATACTCCACATGTGTGAGTAGAATCCTTTAAAAAATTTATTCAAAAATGAAGAGCATTTGGGTTACTTTCTGCTTTGGGGATTGTGAATTTTTTATAACCATTCACATAGAAATAAATTATATGAATCTAAGTCTTCATTTCTTTTTGGAAAATATATAAAGTGAGGATGGTAGGGCATTCAGTAAGTGCATGTTTTCTTTTGTTTTAATCTGTTCAGGTTGCTATAACAAAAATGCCATAAACTAGATGGCTTAGAAACAACAGAGACTTTCTCACAGTTCTGGAGGATGGAAAGTCCTAGATCAAGGTGCCAGCAGACTTGGTGTCTTCTGGCTGTGTGTTCTTATGTAACTGTTCAACAGGTTCACCTTGCCCACTGCCTAGACAGAGTTGATTTATCAAGACAGGGGAACTGTGATAGAGAAACAGTTATTTATGCAGAGGTAGCAGTGCAAGAGACTGGAGTTTTATTATTACTCAAATCAGTCTTCCAAGCATTCAGGGATCAGAGAATTTTAAGGATAATTTGGTGGGTGTGGGTGAGTGAGTTGGGAGTGCTGATGGTTTGGGTCAGATGAAATCATAGGGAATCAAAGCTCTCCTCTTGCACTGAGTCCGTTCCTGGGTGGGGGGCCTAAGATCAGATGAACCAGTCTATCGATCTGAATGGTGCCAGCTCATCCATCAAGTGCTGGGGCTGTAAAATATCTCAAGCACTGATCTTTGGTTTTATAATAGTGATGTTGTCCTCAGAAGCAATTTGGGGAGGGTGTTGTAGCCTCCAGCTGTGTGGCTTCTAAGCCATAATTTCTAATCTTTTGGCTAACTTGTTAGTCCTACAAAAGGCATGGTAGTCCCTAGGCAAGAAGGGGGATTGTTTTAGAAAAGGGCTGTTGTTACTGTCTTTGTTTCAAAGTTAAACTATAAACTATGTTCCTCCTGAAGTTAATTTGGCCTTCATCCAAGAATGAACAAGAACAACTTAGCAGTTAGAAGCAAGATTTCAGATTTCTTTAACCACAATTATAATTTTGCTATAGTGGTTTCATTTATATGAGGCAAGCAGAATGAGAGAGCTCTTTGGGTGAGCTTTTTAAGGACACTAATCCCACGCATGAGGGCTCCACCTCCTGAACTAATACTCTTCCAAAGTTCCCACTTCCTAATACCATCACCTTGGGGGCTAGGATTTTGATATATGAATTGGGAAAGACACAAACATTCATACCATGGCACGTTATGAAAGATCAGTTTATTTTTTAGCGCAATTTTAGGTTCACAACACAACTGAACAGAAAGTACAGATAATTCTCATGTAACCCCATTTGCCCCCTCATGCAACTTTCCTCATTGTCAATATCCACTGGTACCTTCATTACAATGAATCAACCGATATTGACATATCATCCTGCAAAGCAGTTTGCATTGTAGTCCACTCTTGGTGTTATATACTCTATGCACAAATGTATAAGGACATGTATTTACTATTATAATATCAAAAAGAATAGTGACACTGCCCTAAAAATCCTCTGTGCTCTGCCTATTCATTCTTTTCCCAAACTTCTGGCAACTACTGATCATTTTATAGTCTTGATTAGTTTTTCCCCCTTTTCCAGAATGCCATATAGTTGAAATTATGTAGCATGTAGCCTTTTTAGGTTAGGATCCTTCACTTAGTAATATGCACTTGAGATTCTTCCATGTTTTATTATGGATTGATAGCTCATATTTTTAATGCAGAATAATGCTCCATCTTCTGTGTGTACCACAATTTATTTATCCATTCATCTACAGAAGAACCTTTTGGTTACTTGCACATTTTGGCTATTATCAATGAAGTTGCTCTAAAACATCCATGTGCAAATTGTGTGTCGATATAAATTTTCAATTCATTTTGATAAATGCCAAGAAATGAGATGGCCAAATCTTGTAAGAGTATGTTTAGTTTCACTGCCATTTAAACTGCTTCTAATATTTTGAACTTCCCAGAATGAGAATTAGTGTTGCTCCACATCATGACCAGCATTTGCTCTTGTCAGTGTTTTGGACTTTGGCTATTTGAATAGGGATGTAAGTGATATCTCATCGCTGTTTTCGTTTGCAATAGTCTAATGGCATATGATGCTGAGTCTCCTTTCATATGCTTATTTTCTGTTTGTACATCTTTGGTGAGGCTTCTGATCAAGTGTTTTGTTTATTTTTCATTTATGTTCCTCATTTCCTATTATTGAATTTTAAAAGCTTTTAGTACATTTTAGATAGCAGTTCTTTATCAGATGTGTCTTTTGAAAATATTTTCACCCAGTCTATGGGGTTGTCATCTCATTCTCTTGACACCATGCTTTGAAGAGCGGATATTTTTAATTTCAATGCAGTTTAGCTTAACAATTTCTGTTATAGATTGTTCCTTTGGTATGGTATTTTAAAAGCCATTACTTTAACCAAAGTCATCTAGATATTCTTCTATACTATCTTCTATTATGTTAGTTTTTATAAGAAGCTGCCAATTGCTTTCAAAGTGGCTATCCTATATGAGAGTTCAAGTTGACCGGCATTCTCACCAGGACTTGAAATTCCCTTTTCTTGTTTTAAATTAGTTTTAATAGGTATATAGTAATATATTAATGATTTCTGTTCTACTATCAACTAATGATGTTAAAGTTTTCTGCTCATCAGGGTCTCTGTTTCATAGTTCCTCTAGACAGGAACACAGGTACACTTTTTTTTTATTATTATAATGAAGTCTCACTCTGTCACCCAGGCTGGAATGCGGTGGCGGGATCTCTGCTCACTGTAAGCTCTGCCTCCCCGGTTCAGGCCATTCTCCTGCCTCAGCCTCCTGAGTAGCTGGGACTACAGGCACTCACCACCACGCCCAGCTAATTTTTTGTATTTTTAGTAGAGATGGGGTTTCACCATGTTAGCCAGGATGGTCTCCATCTCCTGACCTCGTGATCCACCCACCTCAGCCTCCCAAAGTGCTGGGATTACAAGCATGAGTCACCTAGCCCAGTTACCTGTCCACTTTTGCTTAGGACAGTTGCTCCTGTTGTTTTCATAGTTCCTTCCACCACTAAGACTGGCCTCAGGAGGGCATTAGGAAAGAAGAAAGAGAAATCAAGCAAACAGCAGGAAATGGGCTTTCCTTCACATTCTCTGGCACATGTAGGCCCTTTTTCCATTCTTCTGATGGAAATTGGGATTTTCTCCTGGAATTTACATTGCTCACTTCTGTGATTTGTTTGAAGTTGGAGGCAAACAAGAAGATGCAAACAAGAAACTCATGGCCAAGCATTGTTGTTTAACTTTCAAATTTGATAGCCATTCTACTTGCTATTGCTTCTTTTTCAGTCCCCAAGAAGTGGTATTCAGTGGGAGACGTGGGCTGTAGCCATTTACCGATTTACCCATATGAGTTGTAGTCATGACCTTATTTAAGTCAGCACCAGAAATCTAGACCTGATGTTTTGAATGGCATCATCTGACTTCTTTATAAAAGGCAGAACTTCAGAGGCTGCTCCAATCACACTATTCGTACAAACTTGTTTCATGTATTATCCATGATTTTTTTGGCTCCTACATACAATTGTGATCATCTCTTAAGAATAGTGTTACAGGTAGTTAGACAGGCATGAGTAGGGCAGGAGAGGGCCCTCCCCACAACCCACCAGGAATGTCAGGCAACTATCAGGTGATGGTACAGCAGTTACCACATTGCCTCTCTAAAGATGATAATTTGGCAGCTGGCTCCTGGAAGAGACAATCTCCTGATGGTGTACAACTGTCACACTGAAGTGTTCATTGAATGCAGGTACCAGGGAGAGGCAACTTCCCAAACAGATAAAAACACTTGAGATTGGTAATTGGCTTCCAATAAAACCTTAGGTACTGGGGGAGCGAGACTGGACACGTGCATTAAGAGACAAAATGGCAGACTATGACCTTCCGGGGGCATTCCACAGGGAAAGGGAAGGAAGCTTCAGATGGGAATACATAAAACTTCCTAACACAGGACGCATGCTCACTTCTCAAACATAATGAGGGCACTGCACATATGGGCAGCCCACCCTTAGGGAAGAGTCATGGGAAAGGGGTGCAAGACACTGAAAGTGGGCCAGCATCTAAAGTCCTAGGATCAAGGTTGAATGATGCACTAGTCCTTCAGGTCACTCACTGGGTCTCTTTCAAGTATGCTTTCCTTTCTTTCCTGCTCTAAAACTTTGTGATAAACTTCGACTCCTGCTCTGAAACTTGGCTTGGTCTCTTTTTCTGCCTTATGCCCCTCAGTCTATTTTTTTCTTCTGAGGAGGTAAGAATTGAGGTTGCTGCAGACCTGTACAGATTTGCTGCTGGTAATTTGGGTACCTTCTACCTTTAACAATAGTACTAGTGGAGGAGGAGGGGCAAAGCTGATTGGAAGTTGGGAAATATCTTAGAATCTATTTTTAGTTAAGTCCTAAAGCAGAACCAAGAGTTATTAATGCATTTTGTAGGTGAGAGTTCAAAGAGATGGAATGCAACTCCACACAAGGAGAGCAAGGAAATGATAACATCTGAGTCATAGAGATTCCCCTCTGACTGTTTCCACCCTTCTTTCCTGCTGGAGAAATATAAATTATATGTAGTATTAAATCAGAATGTCATGTGCATCATGAACAAGCTGCCAAGAGATTGCAAAGATGTAAGAAATCTGTCTTTTATTTAGCCAGTTACAGCCTATTGCATATATGTTCTTAAGATAAACAATAGCTAGTCCTCAAGTAAGAGAACTTGACAGCATCATTGTTACACTCAGATCATCCTACATTCACCAGATAATTGGGGTGTTTATCTGTGTTTACTAATTGGATTTATCCAAAGGAAAATAATTTCATATTTTTATGGCAGAAGGTAATTTTGCAACTCAGAGCACAGAATCTGTTGAAGTCAGGCATATTGCTTCCCACAGAAACTGAGGATCTTCATTATTACATTTCAAAGACTTGGCTCCCAAGTGCTACAGAAAGACATTCCTGTGTCTTCAAGCTGGCTAGAATCTTATCTAGCTTTTAAACAGATTTACATACATTTTAGGGAAACAAGAAAATAATTTACAATTACTTATATTATTGTAAAGGTAAACTGAGGCTGGAGCCGAACCGGGAACAAAGACACAAGGCAAATGGCAGTGAGAATAGCCTCTATTAGGACTCGTGGGCGAGGTTCCTCGGTCCAAAGGTGCGGGCCGAGGAGGTCGTGCTGAGGGAGGAGGGTAGGGGCCTTTTTATAGCCCAAGAGGTAGGGAAGCTGGTTGTACAAACAGGGCCTGGGGGGGTCTTGAAACTACTAGGGCAGGAGTCGAGTAAGGGTCATGAGGAAGGGGTCTTTGGAAACTGTTAACCGAAACTGCTGTTTACGAACTTGTGGAATGCAGGTGAGCTGCAGGTCATAGGGGAGTGTGGTTGCCCAGCCAGAACCTCTGACGTATGCAAGTCTGCAGGTGTGTTCAAAGAGGAAGGGAAGTCTCGAACAAAGGGCCTGCTACGCTGGGTGGTGCCGCCATGTCGGGTCTAGATCCCTGCCTAACAATTACAATTACTTAGAATTAAAATTACTTAGAGCAAAGGCTCTAAGAAAAGGGAGGTGGAAGGAGTCTCTTCCTTTATTTTTAACAGGGAGAATTAAAGCACTTTTGACAACATGCCTTTACATCCCCCAGAGTCATTTTGCAACATCCAACCAGGGTAATCCTGCTAAGAAATTAAATATTATCAAGTTACTCCTCTACATTCCACTAGAAAGTAAAGGCCAAACCATTAACAAATGACCTCCCATCATGTGTGTTTTCTGACTCCCCATTTTATTTAATTTTAAGACTTTTTTTATGTTTATTTTTAAGTTCAGGGGTACCTGTACAGGTTTGTTACATAGGTAAACTTGTGTCATGGGGATTTGTTGTACAGATTATTTCATCATCCGGGTATTAATCCTAGTTTCCATTAGTTATTTTTCCTGATCCTCTCCCTCCTCCCAACCTTCACCCTCTAAAAGGGCCCAGTGTGTGTTGTTCCCCTCTATGAGTCCATGTGTTCTCATCATTTAACTCCCACTTATAGTGAGAGAATGCAGTATTTGATTTTCTGTTCCTGTGTTAGTTTACTAAGGAGAATGGTCTCTAGCTCCATCCGTGTGCCTGCAAAGGACATGATTTCAGTCTTTTTGTATGGGTGCATGGTATTCTGTAGTGTATACGTACTACATTTTTTTATACAGTCTATCATTTATGAGCATTTTGGTCAATTTCATGTCTTTGCTATTGTGAATAGTGTTGCAATGCATATACATGTGCATGTGTCTTTATGGTAGAACGATTTCTATTTCTTTGGTTATATTATTTCAGAATATTTACCAATACCCAGGCCAAAAAATAGTGACATAGTTGATATCTAATATGTATTTGCTGGCATAATGGCATGTTGCTTACTTTCAATAAAGGTTGTTTTTGAAGAAATTAATGAAAAATTTTAAAGACAGTTTGCAAGAATAGAGGGAAAAAATCCCAAAAGGAAGTATTACAGGTCAGAGACATTGATTGCCTGAATTTCACTAAAATAAAATAATGGGGAAATGTGAACATATTTGAGAGATTGTGGATGTAATAGAATTAGCTAGACTTGGTGGTTGGCTAGAGATGGGCCAAAAGTAGAGAAAGAAGTCACAGTAAATTTTATCATTTCAGAATGAGCAAAGGGCAAGTATTAATATTTCCTCCTAAGATATGAAATGCAGGAAGCTAATTTTGGGTAGTTAATAATGATTTCTGCTTTAATTATGAGGTTAAACACTGGCTCTGCCACTTACTGTGCGATATTAATAATTTTTTATATAACTTCTTAGTCCTTTAATTTCCTCACATACAATGAGAACAAAAATGGCATGTACCACAAAGTTTTTGTGATTTTTGAAATAATACATACAAAATACTAAAACAAATTTCTGCAGTAAACTAAGAACTCGCACACTTGTTGTTTTGAGACTTAATATATTACTTTTATCGCTCACTATTATCTTTATCTTCCAGAGCAAAGTGAATTTATGGTTATAGTGACACAGACTAAATATAAGTTCAAAGGATTAAAAAAATATATAACTCAAGAAATTATATGATAATTTAATCCTTGACAAACATGTATATTTATATATGAATCAGGATTCAATAATAGGTACAAAATCCAAAATATTTTAAAATAGTAACAGCTGCAAAGGAAATTGAGAAGAAATGATTACAAAGTAGTAGAATAAATATGAGAGTGGGGCACAATGTAAGATGACAGAAAATGAGTATTACAATGCTAATTTGAGAGGTTAATGATTACTTTTGCTTGCATGCTCATTGTTTTTCTCTTACCTTTGTCTGTACTAATACAAATGTGAACTTAATGACACAGCCCAAATGATTCCTGCTTAATGAAGTCTATTCTGAGACGCCTAATAAAAAACTATTCTATTTTCAGGGTTTCCATGGCATTTAAATATATAATCAGTGCTCAGACAAATCTGATAATAAATTCGCTGATAAGTCATGTTATTCTGTGAGTTTCTTGGAGTCAGAGTCTTTATTTATATGTTTACCAGGTGTTATATACTGAAATGTGTTCCCCAAAATTTGTATATTGAAGCTTTACACCTAGTACCTCTTAATAAACTATATTTGGAGATAGTGCCTTTTAAAAGGTGATTAAGTTAAATTGAAGCAGTTACATTGGGCCCTAAATCAACGTGAATGGTGTCCTTATACAAGGAAACGTGAGCACATATAGAGACACCAGGGATGTGCAAGGACCTAGAAAAAACAATGTGAGGACACAACAGGAAGGAAACCATCTGAAAGCTAAGGACAAAGCATAAGGAAAAACCATACTGCTGACTTCTTGGTCTTGGACTTCTAGCCTCCAGAACTGTGAGAAAAATAGGTTTCTATTGTTGCAGCCACCTAGTCTATAATATTTCTTTATTGTAGCCCTAGCAAATACACAAGGGTTTTAGAAACCTTCCTATGTCCGTTTCATGAGGTCATTCAGTCTACACAAATTATCTCCATAACAACTAAAATTTTAAATTTTTAGGTAATTTCAGTATACCATAACTATATCCTGATTATTCACAAGATTTAAGAAAAACATAATTTTCTCTATTGTGGGTGAATTTTCTGGATCCAATTATATGTGATACTGAATTTCATAGGAAGTTCAAAGCAAAAAATGTTTTTGGTTTTGTAAAGTAATACAGTTTAAAAATGTTCATTGAAAGATTGACTAAAATATTTTAGATTCTAAATGAAAACACTAAAGTAGGTACATAAGACAAAATAATGTATTTTTTAATTGCATGTTGACCTCACTTTTATTCATTCTATGTAACTGATTTTAGGGATGTGTGTTTTTTTTTTTCAGTCCACATGAACATAGTGGTATAATTAACAAAATGGATTTAAAATTTCTACTATCTCCTAAGCTTGCCGAAATTTTAGACCGGCTTCTTCTAGACTCTAGGCCTAGGATCTCCCTTTTCTTAGAACATTTGTGTTAGAAAACTGGCAATTGTAAATTCTTTCACTGCCCCTTTGAGATGTAAATTTTCTGCCCAATCATGCTGAGTAACCTGCCCCTTCATGTCCTCTAGTGCTTGTGCACTAGCTCATTCCAGCAATTAAAAACTCTCCTGGTGTTTCAGTGTAATTGAGTTCAGTCTCTCTTCTCTGTTGCAAGAGTCTTGAATAAAGTCATTATTGCCTGTTTAATATGTCTGTTGAAATTTTCATTGATTTAATATAAAAAGCTGGAGTTTATTAGTGTTTATTTGCATTTGTTTCTTTATATATATTTCTGAGAATATATTCACTTAAGGTATATGAGAATAGCTGATCTTTCATACCAGGAAATATCAAAGCTAAAAGCCACATGTCATTATGTTATGTGAATAGAAGTTTTCCTTTGAAACATAACTACCCTCTTCATATATGTTCTATGAAATCATTAACATTGCTTAGATAATAAAACATCACAATGTAGAGAGATGTAGAATAAAGTAGGAAGTGTTTTTCCAAGCTATTTAGCCAGGATTGTCTCCCCAGAAGAAGCAAGAATAATGCTTTTATTCAAAAATTAAAAGGAAAATAATCTCAATGAATTGCAAACTCTTTGACATATAAAAAATGTGGCAGATGCACAACTGTAAAATGATCTTTGAAAATTTATTTTTGAAAATAAATCCCAGATGTCATTGATGCCTTTCATTTTAACTCACTTTGCAGTTTTGGAGTAGTCTGTGCTATAATTTTGGAGAGACTCTGTTGTCTGACATGATAACAATTGTGTCCTTAATCTCTTCTCAACAGCTAGTGTAGAAAAGTACTGGTTTTCTCACATCTCTGAGTGAGCAAAGAAAGGAAGTGAAAGGTTAAATCGATCTGTGTTTTAGTAAATAGGATGTAGAAAGCTCAAGTCCACAACCAGATCTAACCTGACTCTGCTGGACCATGACTATTAGGTAGAACACTTAGTAAATGTACAAAGTCAAGATGCTTGCCCTTGACAAGAGAAGAAGAATAAAGACAAGATAGTAATGACTCTGTCCTATCACCCGGGAATGTGAGAAGGCTATTTATCCACAGAAGCTTCCCATTCACTGCCAAATACTGTACAGAAGACAAACAATAACTTTAGTCTCCTGGCACTGTTACATTACAATCCCAAACCACTATACTCTGTCATTATTTCTCCACAGTATAAAACTGTGACCTTGTCCATAACCACTAGATGTTTTCCAGTTGCCAATAATTACTTTGTTAGTAAAATAAAAGTTGTTTCCAAGGTTCTGTAAAAAACAAAAAATGTGGTTCCAAGTATTCAATTTGCATTTTCATCCAACATTTATGAGAAAAAATACATACTTTGTGGTACCATATGCTAGGATTATAGATGGAAAAGAGGATACAATGATGGTTCTACAAGAAACATCGTCTTGGCAGAGACAGCTTCCAATGTAGTGAAGGCCAGAGTAATTATCAAATGCATAATTACAGTAATGAAAGGTACAATAACAGAGAAGTGCCTGGGAAAGTTTGCTAAAATTTTTTAAGAACCACAAGCTCTATGTCTGAATATATTACACAAACTCAAGTGTAAAAAGGAAAGAAACCAACAAAGTTTGAAAAATATATATATATATAAATGATATATAAAATATGCTACCTCTTATCATTTCTTAATGATTATATTACTAAAAGGTTTTTACTGTATTTTTTCTAATTTTAATAATAAATTTATAATTACAAACGAATGTAAGTGTGTTCAGAGTACTACAGGTTGTTCTCTGTTTCAGGTTATTTGATAATAGTAGCAGAACAAGAAAAAATACCACTGCATAAAGGACAAAAACATACAACTGTTATTCTCTGACAGAAAGAAACACATGTATAAACACTTACTGCTTATTGGGTCAAATGTTAAATATTATTGATTTACAGTTACATGTCAAAGCCATTTTGTTGATTTTTTTTTTGTATTTTTGTTGCTCACAACTATGAATGTAAAAGTAATTACCACAAAAATCCCTTGTATTCATAAGCAAAATTATTCCTAATAGAAAAAAATAAAACCTACACTATCACCAAAAGTGTGTAAGTGTTGACTACCGGAGGGTGGATGGTGACAGGAGGGAGATCAGGAAAAGTAACTAATGGGTACCAGGCTTAATACCTAAGTGAGGAAATAATCTGTACAACAAACACCCATGATGCAAGTTAACTTATGTAACGAACCTGCACATTTACCGTTGAACTTAAAAGTTAAAAATAAGAGAAAACCTGATTTTCTCATTAATACTATACCAGTACCAATCATCAACCTCTTTCATCAGATTAGTAAAAAGATCTTCAGATTGTATTGTCATTTTCAGAAAATGTAAGGGAAATTTAATTTTGATAGAGAACTGCCAAATGCTTTATTAGCATAATGATTTCAAGGTACAGATTGCTGGAAATAGAGTCTAGAATATAAAGGGTAGGAGATTGGTCAGAACGGTGGGAGAAAAATCTAGGGAAAGGGGCAGGCCTTCTGAAAGGTCAGAAAGCTCTGCATAGCTTCAGGGGAGAATAAGCTGAAGGCAGCTGTTCTCTGACCCTGAGGCAGAGGGCGAGGAGTAGGTACAAAGAAGTACAGGGGAATTTACCCTAAACAGGCTTGTTTACTTACATTGACCAGGAACCGACCTTTGATCATCGGTATGCAAGACCCGTTCCCTGTAAGGGGAACAATAAATGGTAATTACCCGCACACTGTGTTTGCTCCAGGCTTTCGGCATTATGTCTGTACTGAGTAAAAGCAAGCAGCTCCAGCTGTTTGAGACTGCTCACTCTCTGGCCACTAGTGCCACACAAGTCCCCTAGCTGCTCTTACACTGCATACCTGTGCCTGAGTAGCGCTGCTGTCATCCATCTCTAGGCCAGGGTCTGCAGGACGGACCCGGCAACAAAGCTTGTGTATTTAATGGAAATAGGAAATGGTCACAGATTTATTCATCCTCGGTGAACTTGCCTCTTTGCAATGCTATTTTCCTACTACTCTGCTGACCAAGCGGTTGAAAGTACTTCTTCACCTTGTGGAATCAAGGCTGGGCTTGTGATTCGTGGTGATGGGCAGATGCAGCGGAGTGCAGTGTAGGAATTCTGATCCTAGTCCTGAACAGGAAGGGAAGTTTCCGCTCTCACTTTCTTGACAAATTGCTTTGAGCCCGCTATGTGAGAAATCTTGGTTAATCCTATTGGAGGATTAGAAATCACATAAAGCAGAGCTATTCAATCTAAGTTCCTCCAGAACTACCAACAAATACGAGACACATAAGCCCATTTTGGACCATCCAGCCACAGTAGAGTCACGAGACAACTAGGGTCTCACAAGTGACCTCAGGCAAAACTTGTGGCAGAAGTGAACATCTAAGCCCATTCAAAATTGCTGACATACAGGATTATGAGTAGCAAATAAATCGGTTATTTAAACTCACAGAGTTTTGTTGTAGTTTGTTATAAAGAAAAGGATAACTGGTAAATCTCTAAGATGTCTAATATCTGAAATAAAATTAAATCTGTTCGGGAGAACTTGATATAGTCTCTTTGAATAATAGCTAAAAATAAAAATAGAAAGTAGTATTTATTGATAAACAATGTGCTAAATATTTTACATTTATTGCCTCCAATAATTCTCCAAGTAATAAACTTAGTACTTTTCGTATCTCTACATTGTGGATACTGAAACTTTAAGAGAGATTTAAAATGTTGTCCAAGGTCCTACAACTGGAAACATATACAAAAAATTCAAACCCAGATCTAAATTTTAAGATAATTTTCATAGGTATGACACAATATTGCATCTTGTCCCTTTCTATTGTCTCATAATTTCCCAATATATTGCCTAAAACAAGGAGTTAAAATATTGCAACAGAATAACACTGCAAATTAAGATGAGAGAAGAACCAAATAACAATGGTATTAAATTCGATAATTATTTGTTTTGTTTTTTTTTATCTGCTCAGACAGAAAATGAAAATGTCTTTCTAATGGAGGTTTCAATAACTGTCTCTAGGAAAGATATTTTGTTTTATAAGACCAACAGAATACATCACTACATGAAGAGCAACTGCTAATATTCAATTGGTAACAAAAAAAGGATGGAGTACTTGGACCATCTTCAGAAATGGAAGATTATATAAACAAATAGCTTTAGACATTGAAAATCATCAAGAAGCTCTTACAAAAGTAAATTAAAAGTTGTATGAGAGCAACCATCACTTTCGAAGAAGAGAGTACAGACATGATGGTGATTCCTCAAAGAGCTAAAAACAGAATTACCATTTAGCCCAGCAATCCCATTACTGGGTATGTA
Source organism: Macaca mulatta (assembly GCF_049350105.2). NCBI lineage: Eukaryota > Metazoa > Chordata > Mammalia > Primates > Cercopithecidae > Macaca > Macaca mulatta. The sequence goes on along the minus strand of NC_133408.1, from coordinate 25,279,871 downwards.
CCCAGAAGAATATAAATCATTCTACCATAAAGACACTTGCACACGAATGTTCACTGCAGCACTATTCACAATAGTAAAGACATGGAATCAACCTAAATGCCCATCAAGGACAGATTGGATAAAGAAAATGTAAATATACATGATGGAATACTACACAGCCTTAAAAAAGAACAAGATCATGTCTTTTATGGGAATGTGGATGGAACTAGAGGTCATTATCCTTAGCAAACTAACACAGGAATGGAAAACCAAATACTGCATGTTTCCACTTATAAGAGGGAGTTAAATGATGAGAACTTATGAACCCAAAGAAGAGAATAGCAGACACTGAGGCACACTCTAGGGTGGACGATGGGAAGTGGGAGGGAGCAGAAAACATAACTATTGGGTACTTGACTTGGTTTCTTGATGACTAAATAATGTACAACAAACATCCATGACATGAGTTTACCTATATAACATGTACTCCCGAACTACAAATAAAAGTTAAACATAAATAAACATAAATATAAATATAAACCAATATTTTTTAACATATTAGTACAAGTGAAAATGGATAGAAGATCAAACATACCCCATTACCATTTTTCAGACAAATATTATGTGGATATTGAAAAGTGCATAAAACATGGCATATATCCTTTATTTCTTCAATGATTACTGTAGAATAATGTTTTACAAACATGCATACTGAGAAAAAAAATGGAATATTGTTCCTCTGGAGTAGGATCTGGGTTTTTTAATATTTCTCTTTCCAAGATCAAATGACAAATTTATTAAACAGAATAGTCAAAGACTTACTAAGAAAGATTTGTGATCGATAGATTAATAACTTTAGTGTATGTCATTTTAAGTTTGCGTTTGAATTATCCTCTCTTAATGTTCCAAAATAGTGCACAATTATGGATAAAATATAACCTCTATCTTTCTATGTGTCTCTTTCTGTTTTGGTCTCTCTGGCCCCATTTCTTTATATATCTATATTATATATCTATATATATACATACATGCATATATATTACATATAAAGTGATACATGTAACTATATATACATATGTAACTATTTACATGAGTAATTTATTCCATTTTCATCTACCACCAATAAGCATATTTCAAGTATTTAGATATACTTTAAAATATAAATAACAATAAAAATTGTAAATACAAAATATACAAAACAATCTAAAGATGAAAAATTGAAAGATGCGTCATGTTCTTGGATTGAAAAACATCATGTTAAGACAACGCTTTTCCCCCAAATTTGTCTATAGATTAAGACATATTCTAATACAATTTCAGCCAATCTTTCTTTTCTATATATAAACAGAAAAATTACATCTTAAATTTATGCGAAAATTCAGTGAAAGCAGAATAGCTCAAGCAATTGGAAAAAATAAGAAATTGAAGCATGCAAATAAGACAACAAATGACACAATAAATAGAATGGTTAAAATAAAAAAGACTGATACATCCAATAAGTATCTATACTTGATAAGTACAGAAGTAGGAAGTCTCTTGCATTCTTGATTGGAATGTCAAAAATCAAAAATTATTTGGAAGTGAGTTTGACAGTTATTCGTAAATATGCCTATCCAATTGCTCAGTAATTCTACTTCCAGGAACCTTAGTTTTGTTATTCTCAAGAGAAAGACATGGAAAAGAAGACCCAAGAGAGCCTTTGAAATTTTTTTGAAAGAAAACAAATCTGGAAGTTAATGAAGTGTCTAATTACTATAATATGTATAACAAAATAATTTAATAAAATATTTATTTTAATATTTATGAACATATCAGGTTTGCCTTATTATCTTATCAAAATTTTAAATGACACATTAGTATACGAATTTAGCTATAAAAATAGGTTTTTAGGTCAGGCTCTCAGGTAAGAATTTTGGTTCCTTGCATAATGCAATATTAGAATTACTTTGAGTTATTCTGAGTGCTACCCTGAGGTATTATTTTATTACCAATATAAAGAGGTTACTCAATGCTATCTATGTTCATTTTTTTTTTCTGCTCTCAAAATATTGAATATTAACTATAGGTGACTGACTCCCTTATTTTACCTTTCATTTTTATTTCCATTGAAAAATAGGATAAGAAATGTTAACATGAAATTTTATCTAAAGTGTTTTTTCCACATACATACAGTATCTTCTAAAGTAGAATATTATAAGGCCCAACAATACGTAAACTGATTATCCATGCATAATTAAGTCATTGTACTTTACATAATTTAAAAAATCATTAAAAATAAATCAAAAGTGAATATTTCACATAACTACACATGATACTTTGAATTCCTAAACTAGAAAAGTACTAATCATAAAGAATTAACCTATATAGTTACTTGCTTATCCAAATTGATTAAGATAATGTGCACATAAAATGCCATGTCCTTTATACTTAAAATTAATTTATCTTGTATGTGTACTGTTTGTTTAGTTCTGCTACAGATATGCTGTTCTCAATAATGTTTTGCAAAATATTCTAATGTAATCACTAGATTTCCATAACAGTTTTTCAACTGTAACAATTTATCTTCCAGTATTTGCTTATTTTGGAAGTAATTTCTTGGGAACTTAAGGGTAAAGAGAAATAATTAAATGTGAGGAATAATACATGCATATGAATAAAACAAATGGAAGAACAGAAACAGAAAATATCTTAATTCAACTTGAGAATAAATTAAATAATAACCTTGGGAAAGGGCAAAGACTCTGTGAGACAATAAATACACATTTTTTAATCTGCTAAATGTCTGAGTAATTTATTACATAGAAGTAGATAATTAATACATTGCAAATTAGCAAAATGCTAGAAATAGGTAAGGATTCATTTAAGTATACCAAATTTAGATGCTTTTGTAGATTTACTCCTAATACATTTTACAGGTACTGTATTTAAAGAAAAAAGAATATCTAAAATTTTCATCATTGCAATTCATGGGAAGTTGTGCCAGTGTCACTGTTATTGTAATTATTTGTAAATAGGTAATTGTAACTGGATTGTTAAAGGAGTCATAAATATTGTTAAATGGGAGATACATTTTATAGAACATTTTCTTCTTACAGCCAAGAATATTGATATGTTATTCTACACTGAGATACATTTGACTGGAGAGGATGTGGATGCCTGGTCTAAGACACATATACCAAATTATATCTTTAGGAATTTGAAGCAGTCCTAAACACAGGATGAAAGGCAGAGCTCTTTTATCACCTCCCAAATTCTCATTTTTCTTTTGTATACCTTTTTAGAAAACTTTTGGTAATGTATTTAAGATTCAGTCAATTGTTTTCTCTTTTATTAGTTTCTTAATTATTCATTTTCCAATTGAGGGGCATTTGTGTTGTTTCCAGTTTTGGCAATTACAGATAAAGCTACCATATGTATTTGCTTCCCCATATTTGTGTCAACATAGGGTCCCATTTCACTTGGGTAAATTCCTAACTTGATAAGAACCTACAAGTTTTGAGAGTGGACATAATATTTTGTATTTCATTCATCAATGTATATGAATATTATCTCTTCCACTGGTTGTTGATATTTTAGGTTATTTTCTTTTTAAAAATTATTTATTAAATGTCTGTGCATTAAATGTTTATTAATTAATTATTTATTAAATCTCATTGTGACTTTATTTGCATTTTTCTATTGACTAATTTGTTTCCTTGGTATCCGTGCCTCTTTTATGGTCACATACGTGTTTAAATCTTTGTCTTATTTTAAAAATTGAGTTATTCGATTTATTATTATAAAGAGCAGTGTGCTTTTAAAATATTTGATCTCATTTAAAATATCAGATTTCTTATTTACATTTTTCTTCTACCAGTTTTTAGTTTCTCTTTTATTTCCTTAACAGTCTCCTTTGAAGATCAGATTTTCTTAATATTGGTAAAGTCCGATTTATTTTTTAATGAATTGGTTTTTTGGTGTCATATCTAACAAAACTGCTTAATCTAAGGTAACAAAGATTTTTTCTACATTTTCATTTAGAAGATTTATATATTTAGGTTTTATACTTAATAACCCATTTAGAGTTACTTTTTGTAACTCAAAGATAATATAAGATAGGAGTTTACACTTTTTTAGATACGCCCACACAAACACACACACACACAAACACACATTTATTCAGTTTGTTTTGCGGTTAGGTTAATGTTTTCCTGTGAGTCACTTTTCAAACTCAAAAACAGCGCAAGATAGAGATTAAGGTTGTTTTATTTGCATAAATGTTTATTTGCTTAGTCAAGTTGTGTTTGTGTGTTTGTTGAATATCAATTGTTGATATATATCTATTTCTGGATTATGTATTTTGTTCTATTTAACTATATGCCTGTACTTTGTCCAGTAAAAATCTGCCTTGAATAATGTAGCTCTGTCGTAGATCTGAATAGGAGGTATTAATGCCCTTCAAGAAGACTTTTGCCTTCTTTTACAAAATTGTTTTGGGCATTTTAATTTCTTTGCCTTTCATCAAATATATCAAGATAAGGATGATACTATCTAATATATATATATATATTCATATCTATATTTACTGCAATGACGTTGATTATAATTCTTCTAATGTGTAGATTATTATGAAAATAGTTAACAACATTGCGCATTACAATCCATGAATATGGTATTTAGCTCTACTTGTGTTTCTTGAATTCTTTTATCAGTGCTTTGCAGATTGTAGCATGAATATATTAAACGTAGATAGTAAAAGTTACAACTAATTACCTTATTTTGTCAGTGCTATTATATATGTTAGTGTTTACCTTTCTTTTCAGTTTTTAATTGTTGCAATTGTGTAGAAATGGAATTAAATTTTGTATAGATACCATATTGAATTTTATATTGGCCTTTTTCCTAGGAAATTGTTAAACATATTTTTCAGTTCTAGTACATATTTTGAATCTTTCAAATTTATACATATAAAATCAGCTGTCAGTAAATAGATATTTTTATAACTTCCATTTAAATCTGTATGACTTTGGGTGGGGAGAGGTCTTCTTGTATGTCCTAGGATCTTCAAAATGTTATTAAATAGGATCGATGTTGCTATCTTGTTCCTGATATTATAGGAAAAGTACTTATCTTTCATTGTTCAGTAAGACATTATCTTAGAATTTTCTTAGATGAGCTTAAAAAGCTTAAGGATATATTATTTTATTTCTAGTTTACTGAATATTCTTAGTAGAGATGGATATTAAATTTGGTCATTTGCTGCTTCTGCAAATGACCAAAAAAATTAAGGTTTTTCGTAAATTCATGCTTCACAAACTTTCCATGATTTATGCCAATCTTCCATGACATGCTTAGACTATTAGTTTTGTTCTATATTTCTTCTTTGTTAAATAACCAGCCATTTTACTTTAGGACAGAAAATTTACCACACAATGTTCTTTTTTATAAAAAAAATTCTCTTAAATTTTTAAAAATTATTTAAAAAACAGTTTGTGGATACACAGTAGGTGTATATATTTATGGTGTCTATGAGATGTTTTGATAACTTTCTTTACATCTCTCTCTTTCTTACTGGTTATTTTCTATCTTTGCATTTCCTTCCTTAATTTTACTTTTTGAAACAACTAGCCTCTGAATTTAGACAAACATTTTTTAAATGACACTTTTTTAATGCCTTACAATTTTTCTCATCAGAAATATGTTCACTTCTGTATACTTTGTTTATAAAATTATATATGTTAATTCAAATGTTTAACTCTTAGTAACCTTAATTTGTAGTGATAACCTAGGAAGCAACAAATTTTGAACTGTCTGTTGCATGTTGGTGTTTTGTAGAGAAGAAACATTTTATAATTTTTAGAAAGATGTTTTTCCATAACATAATTTTTATGCACATCGATAGGCCAAACTATATTTAGTCTTTCTATAAAATTTATGAAGTAAAGTAAAATCTTATGTTTAGCAAAAAAAAAAAAAAAAAAAAAAAAAAATTAAGGTTTTTTTTGTTTTGTTTTGTTTTGTTTTTTGATGAGGTGGTTATCCTTGGTTGGTCTTTTCATATGATTAGTTACATTGTTTGATTTTTTGTTGTTGAATTTATTTTGCAACCACCAAGGGAAACACACTTGTCTGTCTGTATTTGCCATTTTACATATTGTTGAATTAAAATTTCAACTATTTCTTTAAAAAATTGTGTGCCCATTTTTATGAGAGATTTTGGTATATAGCCATCTGTTTTTGCAATGTTATTATCTTCTTTATATATCAGGGCTATGCTGTCCTTTAGAATAATTTGGGGAGTATTCACTTCTCATCAATTTTCCAGAAAAGTTGTTTGTGTAGGATTTGGTACTATGTCCATATCAATATTTGGTAGAATTTACCATTTAAACTATTTCAGCCTGGTGTGTGTGTGCGTGCACATGTATAAATGTATTTAACAAATATTCAAGTTTTTAAAAAAGATATAGAGATCTTCTGTTGTTTTCAGTAATATTTGCTAGTTTAAAGCAATTTATCTCTTTCATCTAAATGGTCAACTTTATAGCAAAATGTTCTCTTATTATCTTTTAAAATAAGCAGAATCTGTAGTGATGATCCAGTTTCATTGTTAATGTTGCTCATTTGCATCTTCTATCTCACTTTATGCATCAATGTGGTTAGAAAGTAGTCAATTTTATTGATGCTCATAAAGAGTGAATTTTTAAAAATATCTTTTTATTGTCTGTTTTCAATTTCGTTGATTTTTTTTTATGTTATCTCCATTATTTCTTACTTTTTGCTTCTTTTGGATTTATTTTGCTTTGTGTTTTCTAATTTCATAAGATAGAAGCTTAGGTCATGAATGTGAGTTCTCTCTTCCTTTTTTAATAAAACAATTGCATGCAGCAAAATTTTCTTTAAGTTCAAAGCAATACATTTTGTTATATTCCTTTTTCTTTTATTCAATTAATAATAATTAGTAATGTCTATTTTGATTTCTAGTGCAATTCAGTAATAGCACAGTAACATATTTTGGATACTTTTAATTATTTTTAACTCGTTAAATTTTTTTTTAAAGCCTGGAATATGGTATACTCTTTAAATGTTTTGAATTAATTGATGCATTTTGCTGTTGTTAGTTTGGAGTGTTCTCTAATTTTCAACTTTGTCATTTTGGTTTATGGTGTTTTTAAGGTATACTATATAATTTTTCATATTCTACTTTTTTTTTTTTTTTTTTTTTTTTGAGACTCTGTCGTCCAGGCTGGAGTGCAGTGGCACGATCTCTGCTCACTGCAAGCTCCACCGCCTGCCGTGTTCACGCCATTCTCCTGCCTCAGCCTCCCTAGAAGTTGGGACTACAGGTGCCCTCCACTACGCCCGGCTGTATTTTTTTTTTTTTTTTTTTTTTTGTATTTTTAGTAGAGACGGGGTTTCACCGTTTTCGCCAGGGTGGTCTAGATCTCCTGACCTCGTGATCCGCCTGTCTCGGTCTCCCAAAGTGCTGGGATTACAGGCGTGAGCCACCGCGCCCTGCCAATTCTACTTATTTTAAAAAATACTAAGAACAGAATATTGAAGTTTCTAACAATAGTTATACATTTGATTACTTTTCTTTTAATTTTGTTTTATATTTTTTGGTCAGTTATTAGGTGCATATACATTTAGAATTGAGAATTGTATTTATTCAGTAAAATAATTTATTATTATGAAATGTTATTTTTCTTTATTATCTTTGATATTCTGAAGTGTACTTTTTCTGATGTCAACATATATTTTGATCACTATTTGCCTTGCACATCTTTTAAATTAAGCACATAAATGATTTTATTTTTAAGTACGACTTCTCTGTCTTTCGATGGATGTGGTTAGACAATTTAAATTTATTGTAGTTATTGATATATTGAATAAAAATCTATGATTTGGCTATTTGTTTTCTGTTTATTTAATTTTTGTCCTCTTGTCTGCATACTTTGGATTGAATATTTTTAAGTTTATTATCTTCATGATTGAAGTATTATTTATATGTCCTTTAAAGTTAGGTATTGTCCTAGATTTCATAATATCTATCTGAATGTTCAATGTTTGACAACATATTCCCATTTCAGTTTTTCAAACTGTTGTAGTATTTTTATATATATATATATATTTGATGTAATAAATGCTAAAGTCTCACATAAGATTGCTACTAACTCTGGCTTTACACTGTTGATACATTCTACAGCAAACTAAAAAGTTTCAATAACGTATTTTGTCTATCTTTTTATTACATATAATAGATAACTCAAAGTTATTTTTATCATATATTTTTATCATAATTTAATGTTTTCAATATTTTTCATTCAAAATATACTTTAAAATATGTGGTCTAAAATTTCATGCATTTGTTGTTTTTTCAATTCTGTTTTTTAAGATAGGATTTTTTTTCTCTATTATTCAAGCTGGAGCTCAGTGGCATGATCTCAGCTCACTGCAGTCTCAACTTCTCAAGTTTAAGCAATCCTCCTGCCTCAGCCTTCTGAGTAGCTGGGACTACAGGCATACATCACCATGCCAGGCTAGTTTTTGTATTTATTTGTAGAGACAGGGTTTTGCTATGCTTCCCAGGCTAGTCTCCAGGTCTCGAGTAATCTACTTACCTTGGCTTCTCAAAGTACTGAGATTACAGGAGGCACTAGCCACCATGCCTAGCCCCAATGTTACATTTAATAAGCAAAACTTTTAATCCTAAAATATTATTTTTCTCTGATATATTGACAGGTATTGTATAATTTGTTGTTTCAAAATTCTGTGATGTCCAATTTAAATGGTTCACTTATGTGTTAAATTAAGCTTTGAAAAATCATTTATTTATCTTCAGGTTATTTTCCATGACTTATTATATTAAATATTTATAAGTATTTCCAGGATTATACAAGTTGATTATGTTTAGTTAATTAATGTTTTCATCTTTAAAGCCTAAAATTAGTATTGTTTGATTTCTACTAATCAATATGGAAATTGAAAATAAAAATATTAATCCTTAAAATAATAGTTATTAGACTATATGACTGATTTACATTTCTTCATAGGGGAATAATGGTTTATTTTACTAATTTCCTTTTACATTAGCCTCAAAGTCTTATTGTTGCCCATTTTAAAAGATTTCACAGATAACATAATAGTTGTTGCAGGAAATATTTAGGCTAAACGAGTCACTGAGAACTTGCAGAAGAAACAGGTAACTCACAGGTGACTCACAGTTCTGCATGGCTGAGGAAGTCTCAGGACACTTACAATTATGGTGGAAGGGGAAAGGGAAACAATGCACCTTCTTCACAAGCCAGCAGGAAGGAGAAGTGAGAGCAGGGAAAAGTCCAGATGCTTATAAAACAAGCTGATCTTGTGAGACGCACTCATTGTCATGAGTACAGCATCAGGGAAACCACCCCATGATTCAGTTACATCCATCTGGTCCCACTCTTGACATGTGAGGGTTTTGGGGAATACAATTCAAGGTGAGATTTGAGTGAGGACACAGAGCCAAGGTATATCACTTACATAGGTGGAATCATGAAGTATTTGTCCTACTGTATTAGCTTATTTCACTTAGCATAAAGGACATTATTCACACTATCAAGTATGGCAAAATTACATTCCTATTAAAGACTAAATAACTTTCCATTGTAAATGTATACCACATTTTCTCCATCCATTTGTATGTCAATGGAAGTTTAGCTGTTTTCATATTTTGACTACTGTGAATACTGCTGCAATAGACGTGAGAATTCAGATTTCGTTTTGAAATCCTGATTTTTTTTTTTTTTTAATTATACTTTAAGTTCTGGGATACAGGTGCAGAACATGCAGGTTTGTTATACAGGTATACATGTGCCATGGTGGTTTGCTGCACCCACCAACCTGTCATCTAGGTTTTAAGCCCTACATGCATTAGGTGTTTCTCCTAATGCTATCCTTCCCCTTACCCCCAACCCCCAACAGGCCCCAGTATGTGATGTTCCCCTCCCTGTGTCCATGTGCTCTCATTGTTCGACTCCCACTTATGAGTGAGAACATGTGGTGTTTGGTTTTCTGTTCCTGGGTTAGTTTGCTGAGAATGATGGTTTCTAGCTTCATCCATGTCCCTGCAAAGGATATGAACTCATTCTTTTTTTATGGCTGCATAATATTTCATGGTGTATATGTGCCACATTTTCTTTATCTAGTCTATCATTGATGGGCATTTGGGTTGTTTCCAAGTCTTTGCTATTGTAAATAGTGCTGCAGTAAACATACGTGTGCATGTATCTTTATAGCAGAATGATTTATAATCCTTTGGATATATACCCAGTAATGGTATTGCTGGGTCAAATGGTATTTCTGGTTCTAGATCCTTGAGGAATCGGAGATCCTGATTTTAATTCTTTCGAATCTACGCTCTGAAGTGGGATTGCTGAATCAAATGGAAATTTTATTTTATTTTCTTTTAGTTACTTTCATACTGTTTTACATAATGGTTGCACTATTTTACATTCCCACCAGTAGCGTATAAATTTCCCTTTCTCCGCATCCTTCAACATTTGCTATTCTTGTTTTTTAAAAAATAGCCATTATAACAGGGGTGAAATTTTCATGTCCCTGAAAATTAATAATGATGAGCACATTTTCTTATACCTGTTGGTCATTTGTGTGTCTTTTTTGGGTAAAGATTCATCCAGATCTTTTATCCATTTTTATATCAAATTGTTTTTTACTTACTATTGAGTTGTAGGAATTTCTTATGTATTTTGGATGTTAACCCCTTACCAGATGTATGATTTGCAAATATTTCTCCCATTCCATATTTTACCTTTTCACTCTTTTGATGGTTTTCTTGCCTGAGTAGAAAGTGTTTTTAGTTTGTTTTAGTCCCGGGTATCCTTGAAATCAGAATTACATTATAATTATAATTCTTGAGAAAGAAGAATGCATTTTTGCTTTTGTTGCTTGTCCCTTTGGTGTAATATCCAATAAGTCATCTAAAAGTTTTACAGTTACAGGTCTTATCCTTAATTATTTAATACATTTTGAGTTTATTTTTGTGTATGGTGTAAGATAAGATTCCAATTTCATTTTCTTCTATGTGAATATGCAGTATCAACTTTTAAGACACCAACAATTTTTCCATTGTGTATTTTTAGCACCTGTGCTAAAATTATTTGACCAACTATATGTGGGTTTATTTCTGTGCTATTTTGTTTAATTGGCTTATTATTCTGATTTCAAGGCCAGTACAATACTGTTTTAATTGTTGTAACTTTATAATATAATTTAATAAGAAAATGTAATGCTTTCTGCTTTGTTCTTCTTTCTCAAGATTGCTTTGGCTATTCTTGGTCTTTTGTAGTTTCATATAAATTTTGGAATTTTTTTTCCATCTACATTAAAAAATCAAGATTTGGGTAGAGATTACACTGGGTCTTTAGATCACTTTAGGTAGTATGGACATCTAACAGTACTAAGACTTTCAACTCATTAACATGGAAAAACTTATTCATCAAAAAATGAAAAGATGAGGACGTTCCAAATAAAACAAAAATAAAATAAAAAAGAATTCATCTTCACTAGATATGCCTTACATCTGATTTTGCAGGGTACAGCCTCTACAGTTGTTTTCACGGGCTAGCATTGAGTGCCTTCCAAGCTGTCGATGAATCCATCATTCTGGGCGGGATCTAGAGGACCGTGGCCCAATTCCCACAGTTCCACTAGTCAGTGCTTCAGTGGGGGCTCCAACCCCACATTTCTCCTTTGCATTGTCCTAGCTGAGGTTCTCCATGAGGCCTCCAGCCCTGTAGCAGACTTCTGGGTGGACATCCAGGCATTTTCATATATCCTTTTAAATCCAGGCAGAGGTTCCCAAAGCTCAATTCTTGTCTATTGTGCACCCGCAGGTCCAACAGCATGTGGAGGCCACCAAAACTTGGGGCTTGCACTCTCTACAGCAATGGCCAGAGCTGTATCTTGGCAACTTGTAGCCATGCTGGAGCCAGAGAGGCTGGGATGCAGGGCACCACGTCCAAAGATTATATAGAGCAGCAGGACCCTAAGCCTCTGACAAGCTCTGGAAACATTTTCCCCATTGTCTTGGCTGTTAACATTCAACTCCTTGTGACTTATGGAAATTTCTGCAGCTGGCTTGAATTTATTCCCAGAAAATGGATTTTCCCTTTCTACCTCATGGTCAGGCTGCAAATTTTCCAAATTTTAATGCTCTGCTTCCCTTTTAAACATAAGTTCCAATTTAAAATAATCTCTTTGTGAACACATATAAGTGTATGATTTCAGGAAAAGCCAAATCACCTCTTAAATGCTTTTCTGCTTAAATTTTCTTTTACCAGATACCCTAAGCCATCTCTCTCAAGTTCAAAGTTCTACAGCTCTCTAAGGTAGGGGCAAAATGCCACCAGTCTCTGCTAAAGCATAGCAAGGGTGACCTTTGCTCCAGTTCCCAATAAGTTCCTCACCTGAATCTGAGACTCTAGGGGTTCAGTCAGAATGGTGGAAGAAATTGTAAAATAGTCACAAACCTTCTAGGAAGGCCGGAGTTTTGCATAGCTTCAGTAAAATATATGGCTGAAGGCAGCCTAATCCTCTTTGAGCTAATAGCAAGGGTAAATAACAAAGAAATGTAAGGGAGTATATCTAAAATCTCTTTTAATCATGTGGTCCTAAGACCATCCTTTGATTACCCATGGGTGCACAATTGCTCTCTACTGGGATGGTTGGCAATGTCAATTACCCTCTAGTGGTGTTTACTCAAGACTGTTTTCACTTAATCTATACTGAATAAATGTGAGCTTCGCTGGCTGATCAGGGCCATGGCTGCAACTTTTTACAGCCCCTTCCCTGGTGTCTGTGAGTGGCCCAGACACTTAGCTGGAGTGACAGGCAAAATATCTCTGTCAGTGTACATTATTCATCTGTCGTTGGATCAGGGTCTGTGGGTCACACCCCCACATTAGACCACCTCAGTCTCGACTTCGTTGTCCATATCACTATCAGCAATTTGGTCAAAACCACGTAACAAGTCTCTAGGAAGTTCCAAACTTTTCCTTATTTTGTTGTCTTCTTCTGAGTCCTCCAAACTGTTCCATCATCTGCCAGTTACCCAGTTCCAAAGTGGCTTTCACATTCTTAGGTATCATAGCAATATCCCACTACCTTGGTATCAATTCTCTATATTAGTTCATTCTCACACTACTATAAAGCATACCTGAGACTGGGTAATTTAGAAGAAAAAAGGAGGTTTAATTGACTCACAGTTCTGCATGGCTGGGGAGGCCTCTGGAAACTTACAATCATGGCAGAAGACAAAGGGAAAGCAAGGCATGTCTTAAATGGCAGCATGAGGAAGAGAGAGAGAAAGCATGCATGAAGGTGAAAAATCTTCATGACAGAATGACAACTGATGCCATGGAAATAACAAATAATAATAAGAAGAAACTTTTATGAATAATTATATGCCAACAAATTGGAAAACCTACAATAATTGGATGAGTTCCTAGGAAACATACAATATATCAAGACTGAATCACAAAGATAGAAAATCATAAAGATAGATAAGATAGACCATAAAAGAGTAAGAAAAAATAATCAGCAATAAAAACCTTTTCAACAAAAGAAATTTCAGGACACTATGGCTTCACTGTGGATTCTACCAAACATTTAAATAACAATTAATACCAATCTTTTTCACTCTTCTAATAATAAAGTAGAGGAAATACTTCCAAATTCATCTTACAAGGGTTGCATTTTCTTGATACCGAAGTCAGAAAATACACTATGAGAGATGGAAATTAAAAGACCATCTTCCTGATGAACATATTTTCAATATCCTCAATAAAATGCAGGCAAATTGAATTCAACAGCATGTTAAAAGCACCATTCACCATGATCAAGTGGCAAAGATGGTTCAACATATACAAATCAATTAATGTTATATATCACATCTACAGAATGAAGAATAAAATCACTTGAATATCTCAATAGACATAGAAAGAAGCATTTGACAAAATTCACCATCATTTCATAGTGAAAACACTCAACAAACTAAATATAGGAGGAATTGTATTTTTTAAAATTTGTTCTTGCTTATGGCAAGTACGGTAGACTTTATTTTGTAATCTTTTTTCTTTCTTTTTTCCTGGGTACCTACAGGGTTTTTGTTATCTTCCCTTAATGTCCTGGGAGTTTACTACTTTCTTCTTATTTATACTTGGTGATTGTTTTAGTGTACAGAATACTACTTAAATTTCATTTTTTATCTACTTTCTTCCTTAAATTCCTTACAGCTCAAATTTGGTTATGGCTTGGAAGGAGAATATTATTAGAAAAAGATATGAAACCATGCCATCATGGGATAGGGTCACTGGCATTATTTTAATCCAATGGTAGTGAGAAATACCATAGCCAACTTTACAAATAGCCATTTAAGATTTCTTTCACATGAGTGAACATCGTCAATATTATTTTTCTACCATCCTTTGTCTTCCTTGTTTTAATTTCCTATGTTTCTAGTAAGAGCCTCAATGCAGAAATTATTGCATTAAATAGTAAGATTAATTGCATAACCAAAATAATGTACTATGTGTCATTGTTTTTCAAATAAAATTCCTAGATAAAAAAGCAAAGTCACTGAACTCACAATTGTGTGAAAATCTCAGAATGAATTATGAAAAAATCACCTAATTTATAGAAGACTATTAGGTAAGTGGCATAATAGAATTGACACCCTTTAGTTTGTGGAGTATAACTGGTAATCAATCATTATTTTTATAAAGTTATAACTCACAAGTAATATCTGGTTTATTTCTTCATGTTTATCTGTTAATAACTCTAAGAATTAATACAAATTCCAGTTACATTTTAGTTGAAAGTTCATGTGAGTTAGAATTACATACTTGGTTAATTATGATTACATATATATATATATATATATATATATATATATATGAGACGTTCATAAGGTAAAAGATGCTGTGTATACTTAGAAATCTCATATAAATATAATCAAATTGCCTCTATGATATATACTCACTATCTAGAGCACAGGTTATCAAAATATGACCAAAGAGCCCAGCAGGTTTTGAATACACTTTTGGAAGCCCATGGACTCAAAACCACATTAATTATAATATTATGACATTATCTGCTCTTTCCACTCTTTTGTTTTCCTCATGAGCATACAGTGAACATTTTCAAAGGCTTTATAGACATGTGATATCACAATAAATTAAATAAAAAAGCAGATATGATAATCTCCATCTTTTCTTGCATTTGGACATTGCATTAATTTGTAAAAATGTAAAACAATATAATCATTTAAATTTTATTCTGTTTTGAAAATATAGCCAATTTTATAAAATTGTGCAATTTTTGTTAATATGCAATGAATTTATTTCTGTTATTTTAAATAGATAATAAATAATTCTTAAATTTCACAGTTTTAACTTATAATACATATTGATATTTATAACTCAAATTTCAAAAAAAATTTGAAGGAGCTGAAAATTTTTTATATATAAAATCTATATATCTATAATTCCTGAGAAAAGAATGTTTTAAAATTGCTGAACTGGAAAACAACATATGCAATTATAAATTAATTTATTCAAAAATATGTTACCAGCAGTGATCATTCTAGGTGATAAATAATATGGCACAGACAAATATTCATAAACTGAGAGACGTTTTACTTATTGGAGTTTCTCATGTAGTTGGGTAAGAAAAATTATAGCTAGATAAGGAGGAACTGTGTTCAAGTCAAGAAAGAGTTGCTACATCTTCTGAAAAAAATTCTTTGAATCAGAAAGGGAACATTATTTTAAGATAATTTTTAACATTAACATTTAAGAAATTTATTCAATCTTAAAGTAGAGAATTTCAATGAAAATGAGTTTAAGATATTGTTAAAATCTCTATAAAAATTACATAAATATGGGCCGGTTGCAATGGCTTACGCCTGTAATCCCAGCACTTTGGCAGGCCAAGGCGGGTGAATCAGCTGACTTTAGGAGTTCGAGATCAGCCTGGCCAACGTAGTGAAACCCCGTCTCTACTAAAAATACAAGAGATTAGCTGGGCATGGAGAGGCTGAGGCAGGAGGCTGAGGCAGGAGAATCGCTGGAACCTGGGAGGCAGAGGTTGCAGTGAGTTGAGATCGCGTCATTGTACTCCAGCCAGGGCAACAAGAGCAAAACTCTGTCTCCAAAAATATAAAAAAGTTAAAAAAAATAAAAAACACATAAATATTTGGCTGAAAGCTTTCTAAAGGCAGACTGAAAATAAAAAGAAAGCTGTTAAAATACTATTTTCTGATGGCTAAATATGGTGTCTGTTAGACTTTGACAATTTACAAAATAGACAAGAGGTCATTTGGAGACAATTTACATAAGGGGTCAAATAAACAGTCTGCAGAGCAGCTGACACTTCTCATTAAGGTCATTCAGTTAATTAGTGAAAAACAACTAAGAATTAGATTGTCGTAAGGCTCAATCCATATTTTATTCTATAACAATGCAATGTCTTAACATTCCATTATCACATTTGGTTTGCCATGAATGTTGCCAATTGTAAATAATATTCTTGAAGAATTTACATATTTAGAATATATAATTCTGAAATTACACATTAATTATAAGAGAAATGACACTGAGGAGATAATAAAATGTATAACAGAAAAACATCGAAATTTGGAAGTTATTAGAATATTGGATAAATTAATCATAAAAGCTGTCAGTAACTCACTTATATAATCGTTCAAAGTAATACATAAATTTGTTTATTAAGAAGAAAGTTGAAAAGATATTTAATAGTATTAGTGGAGCTTAGGTTGGCTTATAACCGTAAGCAATGAACTTCAGGTTTTAGTTCCAGCATGTAAATAGCATGGAAATCACAATTTTCCAGGGTTGTAAGAAAGTCCTTACAACAAATAAAAGCAGAACAAATGAAAATTAATGTTTTCACTTGGACCCTTCAGGGAATAGAGGTCACAGGGCAAACAACCACTCCAAACTGCAGAAAATGGGTAAATCCAGAGAATCACAGCCCAAAATTCTTTCCAAGAAAAGAAGTCATGAGCCGTGAACAGGTAGGAACAGTTAAACGGGAATTTTTATGGGTTATTGGGAGCTGAGAGGACAATTGATTAAGATTAATATTGTCCTGAGGGTTGTATTTTTAGACAGCCCCAACAGTTTTGTGGAATTTTGACTCCAGAGGTCTCATCAAGTTTTCCTCGTGAAGATTTTTTTTAATTTATTTTTTATTATTATTATACTTTAAGTTCTAGGGTACATGTGCATAACGTGCAGGTTTGTTACATATGTATACTTGTGCCATGTTGCTGTGCTGCACCCATCAACTCGTCAGCACCCATCAACTCGTCATTTACATCAGGTATAACTCCCAATGCAATCCCTCCCCCCTCCCCCCTCCCCCTCCCCATGATAGGCCCCAGTGTGTGATGTTCCCCTTCCCGAGCAAAAATTCCTCTGCAGCTCTGGCATGAAGCAAGGAAGAGTAATACTTTTGAGTGTTGTCTAGCACCTTCTCCATGGCAAATTCCATCTGCCAGAGGCTGGACTTTACTAGAGCCTTTTCCCAGAAATGAGACATTTTCATTTTATTCCAGTTCCTTCGGGTTTTGCTGTTTGCCTAAAGAAAAGGAAAACAAAAAGTTATACTAGAAGAAACACTGGTGAATGTCACAAGCCAGGGACACAGGCCCAATAAAAGAGATTGAGTTGAAAAATTTCTCTCACACTTTACCAACGTATCAACAGGGTTACAATATAATAGTACATATGGCAAATTACTTCAGACAAAAACTTTCTCTAAGGAGATCTACTAAGTGAAGCTGGAAGTGAAGAGTAAAGGCAAGAACAAGGACAATGGGGAAATTTGAAGCCATTGGCACCTATAGCTAGTGCAAGTACTAACAAAGGTCAAATTTTAATCATATTAATGCAAAACTTTAACTGGACAGCTATTTATTCACTTCTTATTATGCAATGAGTGAATTCTGGATTTCAACAGCAACAACAATGACAACAAAATAGAAAACACACCAAAAGGCAAAATAAAACAAAATAGTCTGAAGAAGTCAATCATCAAAACAAGACTCAGATATAAAACAAATATTTGCTTTATCAAGTAGAAAATTGAACGTAATTATGATTGATATATTACTTACTTTATTATTAAAAGAAGAGAACATGAAAACAGGTTGATAATGCAAGAAGAGATAGAGAGTCTAAGAAATACTTTAAGAAAATGCTAGAAATCAAAAACATTTTATCTATCAACTACTTTAACTAGGCTACAGCACCTAGTTGTTTGATCAAACATTAATGTAGATACGGCTTTGAAGGTATATTGTAGACATGATTAACATCTACAGTTAGTTGACTTTTTTATTTAGGAGATTATTCTTGATATTGCTGAGAGAGACAGGGCTTATCTCCTCAGTTGAAGGCCTTATGAGCAAAAACTGACTTCCTGGGAGCGGAAAAAAATCTGTCCTCAAGACTGTACCATGGAAATCCTGCCTGAATTTCTTGCCTGTTATCTGCCTTATTAATTTGGCACTCAAAACTACAATATCAACTCCTGTCTAAATGTCCTGCCTGCTGCCTGCCATGTAGATAACAGACATTCCATTCCTCACAATAGCATCAGTCAATTATTTAAAATAAATCTCAAATATCTCTCAGAATAGATAGAGAGGTAGGTAGGTAAGTAGGTAGGTAGGTAGATCTGTCGATCTGTCAATTATAGAGAAGGCATAAAAAGAAGAGAAATTTATAATAAATTATAAATTTAACAAATAGAAAGAATACTGTATATTAATCCAACTGTATCAATCATCACTTTAAATATCAATGGTCTAAACATACCCAAATCTTATTAGTCTGTTTTTTGGGAAAATCCTGAGGAGATTTACTTCCAGAACTGAATGTAAAGAAAAATATTAATAGAAAAAATAGAGCTTCTAAGATTTAAAGGGTAATTTCAAAATGTAAAAAGTATGCATTTCTAAGGTGCCAGAAATAGATGAAAGGGATAATGGACAAAAAGAAATATTTGAAGCAATAATGGCTGGAAACTTTCCAGAAGTAATGACAGACAACAAAGCAGAGATTCTTGAAGTGCAGAGAATGCCACGCCAATTAAACACCAAAATAACAACAATAATAACTAAAACAAAAAACAAAAGAATTTGAAAACTAGGCCTATCATATTTCAATTGTAGGAAATCAAAGGCAAAAAGAAATGTTGAACCAAGCCAGTGTATGTTTGTGAGTGAGAGTGAAGTAACTAAGATTTTCATTTCTTTTAGCTTGATAGAAACAAGAAAAAGAATTACAGTGGAATATTCTGTGAGAAATTCCCCAACTAGAATTATATATTCAGAGAAATTGTCCTTCAAAAGTGAAGGAGAATAAAGATATACTCAGACAAGTAAAATATTGAGAAAATTTATTGGTAGCACTTACTCCTCAAGATATGTAAAATATTTCTTTTTGGCAAGAGAAAAATATTACAGGTTAGAGACATATCTACGTAATGAAAGGAAGAGCATCAAAGAAGGAATAAAGGAAAATATGTTTTCTCATTCTTCATTTATCTAAAATAATGGATCATTTAAAGTAATACCAGTAACAATATAATGGTTGATTGTAGAATAAAGGTAAATGAAAATAATGTCAATTATTTTATAAGGCATGGGAAGGAGGAATTAAGAATATAGTTTGATAAGTTATGTGCACGATACATAATGTGATATGGTGTTTTTTGAAGGCTGATTGCAACGCAATTGTAAACTATAAGGCAAGTACTTATAATGTTTTAGAAAGATGCCTAATTAGTATGCAAAAATAAAATGAGAATATAAAACACTCAATTATAGAGAAGGCATAAAAAGAAGAGAAATTTATAATAAATTATAAATTTAACAAATAGAAAGAATACTGTATGTTAATCCAACAGTATCAATCATCACTTTAAATATCAATGTTCTAAATGTACCATTTTAAAGACAGAGATTGTCAGAGTGAATAAAAGAACAAGATTTAACTTTATGTTATATGAATGAAATTCACTTTAAATATAGAGCATGTAATAGATTTGAAATAAAGAATTGGAGAAAAACATGCCATGCTGATGTTAGTAGAAGAAAACCATACAGAAAAAGCCAATTTAATAACAAGAAAACTTATCAAGGATAAAGAGGGGCATTGTATACATAAAACAATGGTCAACTCTGCAAGTCAAAAATAATCCTAATTTTGTAAGCATTTAGCAAAGAAGATAAATATGAATGTGGAAAAAAAACTGATAGAACCCAAGTAGAAGCAATCAAAATCCTCTATTATTGATGTCTTAAATATTGTTTCATAATTGATAGTAAGGAAATACAGTATCAGCAAATTTATAATTGATCTGAATGGCACTATCAACAAATGTATTCTAGTTGGCATTTATGGAATACTAAACCACTGGATAAATTGAAAACTAAGAAGAAATATAAACAGAATAAAGGCTGGGCGCGGTGGCTCAAGCCTGTAATCCTAGCACTTTGGGAGGCCGAGACGGGCGGATCACAAGGTCAGGAGATCGAGACCATCCTGGCTAACATGGTGAAACCCCGTCTCTACTAAAAATACAAAAAATTAGCCGGGCGAGGTGGCGGGCGCCTGTAGTCCCAGCTACACGGGAGGCTGAGGCAGGAGAATGGCGTGAACCCGGGAGGCAGAGCTTGCAGTGAGCTGAGATCCGGCCACTGCACTCCAGCCCTGGCGACAGAGCGAGACTCCGTCTCAACAAAAAAAAAAAAAAAAAAAAAAAAAAAAAAAAAAAAACAGAATAAAATACAAAGGAGTAGAATAGCATAGGGTAAGACAAATCATTCATAAATATTTCAAAATAATTTAGGTAGACACTCTTCCATAAAAGAAAGTTGAACTAACCTCTCCACTTCTCAATTTTGACATGAAAATAATGAGTTCATTCCAAAAAGTACAATATAAAAGAGTAAAGAGTGGGTGCACTTTACATCAGAAAAATCTAAGAAAAGCAATCTCAGCCAAACGATCAAAGTCAATATTAATTCATATTGAGATTCTCCAGTGGGCAATAATACTCACATCTCGATACTGACTTGAAAATTAAATCTCATAAGTTAACAACTTCCTTATTAATCTTTTCTTCAAGAATGAGTCAAGATAAAGATATGTTATGTTCTATCCAAGAATGGAGGAATGTACCAATTATCCAATCATGTTTGAGAATATTAAGCCATAGCTACCTCTTTTTAGATCCCATCTTTTTAGAACATCCCTGGAACAATAGAAGCTGAAGTTTTATTCTTTCTCTAATTTTCTCTTCCATATTCCTTTGAATTAGCATCATGACAGGAAAGAATTAAGCATGGACATGTCTACAATGGCAGAGGCACATATATGTATCATCACGATATCCAAGATCGTTGGAGGTTTTAGATCTCTAAAACGCGATGTGAATAATGAGAGTTATTAGACTTCCTACCTTTAAAAGATAAATCTGAAAAAGTGAGAACATAGAGTCGTTAATTAACTATAACGGAGGTGCTATCCTCTCTGAGAAGCTACCTTGACCACACATTTATTCTCAATACTTGAACCCTATTTGAATTTGCATGGTACCATGAATATACATTTATCACAATTTTAGCACTAATAAAACTAAATTTCTAACAACGATTTTCTCTACTTGAGCTTTCTGAGAAAAGAGTTTATTCAATTCTGTATCCCAACAGTTTAATCTACGGCTTAGAAAATTGTATTAGTTAAAAAACTCTTAAATAAATCAATTCTTTATTTGTTATATACTTTTTAAAATACTTTCTATGTTTTTTATCTCTCTACTGAAATTAAATTTTCATGATTCAAATATTAGCTCTGCATTTCCCTTGCACCATTGATCCAATTTTTATATTTCTTTTTGGCGATTTGGGTATCTTGTTTTGTGAAGAAATTGTTCAAGTCATTTGCCTATTTTAGCTGTATTTTCAGGATTTTCTTTACTTTTTTTTAAAGACATAGTTTATATATGCCAGATATGAATTTATTTGTCATATGTATGTATGAAAATATCTTCTGATACTTTTGTGGCATGCTTTTTCAAAATTGGTTTAATAAAATTATTCTGATGAAATTGTGATGGACAAAAATCATATTGGAACATATGCCCTGGATATAATGTGATGAGAATTATACTTTATCTCTGTGTCCTTTCTTCCCCAAATTCATAACCCCAGTCTAATCATAAAAAGATATACTGCCCAATTAAAGGACATTTTACAAAGTATCTAACCAGTTGGTATCCATCAAAGAGGCATAAATATTATGACCCTCAACAACAGGGAAAGCCTGGGGAAGTTGTTACAGACCAGAGGTACCTCAGGAGAAATGCCTACTGAATATAATATAGTATTCTAGATAGTATCCTGGAATATTAAAAATACATTTTGTCAAAAGGAGATCTGGATAAAATAAAGACTTTAATAATAATAACCTATTAATATTGTTTCATTAATTGCCACAAAGTAACATGCTAATACTAGATGTTACCAAAAATATTATACAAGGGAATCCTTATTAGAATACCAGTGAATTTCTCAGCAGAAACCTTGCAGGCCAGGATAGAATGTGATAATAAAGTCAAAGTACTGAAAGAAAATTGTGTCAGTTAAGAATACCATACCCAGCAAATTTTAACTTCAGAAATGAAGGGAAGAAAAACCTTTCAGCCATTAGAAAAAGCTGAGAAAAGTCAAGACCACTAGATCTGTCTTATAAGAAGTTCTTAAAGGAATTCTTTAAGTGGAACCTAAACAACAGTGACTACTATCATGAATATATGTGAAAGTATAAACATCACTTGTAGAAGTAAATACGTAGTCAAAACCAGAATACTCCCCCACTGTAATGATGATGTGTAAATAATACATATCTTAGTATGATGCTAAAATAAAAATTGCCAAAAATAACTAAAGCTGCAATAAGTTGTTAAGAAATATACAATATGAAAACTTATAAATTGTGACATCAAAAACATACATTGTGGGAAAGGAGGGCAAAAGTCTAGAGTTTTGTAGAAAGCACTGTTAAGTGGCTATCAACAAAAAACAGTAGACTATGACTGTAAGATGTTTTAGGTAAGCCTCATAATAATAATAAAACAAAAACCTACTTCTGATAAAAAAGAATCAAAGAAAAAAAATCAAAGCTCAGCCACTACAAAGCTTACCAAATTACCAAGACAGACAAGAGAGAAGAAAAAAAAAAAGTAGCTACAAAGCAACCAGAAAACAAATATCAAAATGATGGTAATAATCCCTTTCTATCAATAATAGCTTTGAATGTGAATTTATCAAGTTATTTATTCTAAAGCCAGAGCACCCAGGCGTGGTGGCTCAAGCCTGTAATCTAAACACTTTGGTTGGCTGAGGCAGGCAGATCATTTGAGGTCAGAAGTTCAGGACCAACTTGGCCAACTTGGTGAAACTCCATTTTTACTAAGAATACAAAAATCAGCTGGGTGTGGTGGCACATGCCTGCAGTCCCAGCTACTCAAGAGGCTGAGGCAAGAGAATCACTTGAAACCAGGAGGCAGAGGTTGCAGTGAGATGAGATTGTGCCACTGCACTCCATCCTGGGTGACAGAGCAAGACTTCATCTCAAAAAATAAATTAAATAAATAAAGCCAGAGCAGCTTACTGAATTATAAAAACAAGATTCTCCTATATGCTGGCTACAAGAGACCTACTTGAGCTTTAAGGACACACATGGGCTGAAAATAATGATAAAAGGACATATTCCATGAAAATGGTAACCAAAAGAGAGCAGGTGTATTAGTCTGTTTTCATGCTGCTGATAAAGACATAACTGAGACTGGGCAATTTACAAAAGAAAGAAGTTTATTGGGCTCAAAGTTCTGCATGGTTAGGGAGGTCTCACAATCATTATGGAAGGAGAAAGGCACGTCTCACATGGCAGCAGACAAGAGAAGAGTGTTTGTACAGGCACATTCCCATATTTCAAAACCATGAGCTCTCGTGAGACTCATTCACTATCATGAGAACAGCACAGAAAGACCTGCCCCCATAATTCAATCACCTCCCACCAGGTTCCTTCCATGACACATGAGAATTGTGAGAGTTATAATTCAAGATGAGATTTGGGTGATGACACAGCCAAATCACATCAGCAAGGTTGTCTATACTTATTATAGATTTCCAGTCAAAAACTGTCACAAGAGACAAGGAGGTTATTATTTAATAATAAAGATTTCAATTCACCAAAGGGACCTAACCACTGTAAGTGTATATATGCACCAAATATTGGATCAACTAAACAGACAAAGCAAATAATAGTAGGAATTTCAATACTGCATTTTCAACAATGGATAGCTCAATCAGACAGAAAATTAATAAGGAAATACTGGACTTTGAACTTCATCTTTCATCAAATGGACCAAAGAGACAAATAGAGAACTTTTCATTAAACAGTAACAGAATACACATTTTTTCCAGCACACATAGAAAATTTTCCAGAATAGATGACGTATTAGGCAACAAAATAAGTCTTAATAAATTTAATAAAATTGATATGATAGTATCTTTTCTGACAACAATGGTACAAAACTAGAACTCAATAACAGGCGATATCTTAAACATTCATAATTATGTGGAAATTAAACAATATGTTCCTGAACAATCAATGGGTCAAATAATAAATCGAAAAGAAAATCTAAAAATATCTTCAGACAGAAGATAGTGAAGACACAACATACCACAACCTAAGAGACTCAGTAAAAGCAGTTTTAAGAAGAAAGTTAATAACAATAAATACCTACATTAAAAATGAAGAAAGATCCCAACTAAATTGTCTAACATTATAACTTAAGGAACAGAAAAGAACAAACAAATCCCAAATTTTGCAGATAAAAGAAAATAGTAAAAATCAAAATGTAAATAAGTCAAATAGAGACCCAAAAAACCATAGAAGGAGTCAATATAACTGAGTCTAATAAAATAAACAAGATTAGCAAGCCCTTAGATGGCCTAAAAAAAAAAAAGAGAGAGAGAGAGAAACGACTTCAATAAATACCAAAAATGAAAGTGAAGAAATTACAAGAGACACATCAGAAATAAAAAAAATCTTAGGGAACTGTTATGAACAATTATAAGCTGATATATTGTATCATCTAAAGAAAATAGATAAATTTCTAGAAAAATACATTTTACCAAATTTGAGTCAGGAATACATAGAAAGCCTCAATAGACCAATAGCAAATAAATAAATTGAAGAAGTAATTAAAAACTTCCAAAAAAAGAAAATCCCTAGACCAGATGCCTTCACAGCTGAAGTATCAAATATTTGAAGAAAAATTGATACTCATGCTTTGTGAACACTTCAAAGAATAGATCTATGGGAAAAACTTTCAAACACACTTTATGAGGCCAGCATCACCTTGATACTCAAGCCAGATAGCAATACTGAAAAAAAAAAAAAAAAAGAAAAGAAAACTACAGGTCAATTTGTCTGATAATCACTGATGAAAAAACCCCAATAAATTATTAGAAAATTTAATCAAAGAGTATGTCAAAAAGATTATATTGTAACCAAGTGGGATTTATCCCTAGCCTGCAAAGTTGGTTTAACATGTGCAAAGCAATCAATGTGATACATCACATTAACAAAATCAATAGTAAAAGCCAGATAATTCATCTCGATTGACATGGAAAAAGCAATTAACAAATTCCAGCGTTTTCTTGTGATAAAAACCCTCAAAACTTAGGTATAAAAGAGTTTCTCATCAGAGTAAAGATCATTTATAAAAAATCAGTAGCTAACATCATAATCAATGAAGAACAACTGAACGCTTCTTCACTGTGAACTGGTACAAAGCAAGTATGACCACTCTGGCCACTTCTGTCTGGTACTGAAAGTACTCTGCTTCTGGAAGTGAGAGCAAGAGCATTCAGGTAAGAAAAAAATAAAAGACATCGCATCAGTAAGGAAGAAGTAAAATTATCTCTATTTGCGGATTAAAGTAAAATTATCGCTATTTGCAGATGACATAATCCTATAAGTAAAAAATTACAAATATACTGCTAAAACTACTAAATTCTACTAAAAACACTGCTAAAACTAATAAATGAAGTAAAGTTGCAAGAGAAAACACCAACATACAAAAATCAGCAGCATTTTTATACTCAAATAACAATCTAACTATAAAAGGAATGAATAAAATAATTTCATTTACAGTAACATAAAAATACCTAGGAACAAGAAGTTTTATCCAAGAAGTGAACAATCTGAGGTGAACAATTTGTACAACTGCAAAGTATAAAAGATAAATGAAATAAATTGAAGAAGGAACAAATAAATGGAAAGATAGTCCATGCTCATGAATTAGAACCATTAATATGGGTAAAGGGTTCACACTACTGAAGGAAATACACATATTCAATGCAATACCTATCAAATTCCAAATGGTATTCTTCACAGAAATAGGGAAAAAATCATGAAATTTGTATGACAACTAAAAATACCTCAAAGTGTCAAAACAATTCTGAAGAATAAAAACAAAGTTAGAGACATTGCACCCCCTAAGTTAAAATTATATTACAAATCTATAGTCATCAAAATAATATGCTATCGGCATAAAACAGACACATAGACATGTGGAACAGAGTAAAGAGCCCAGAAATAAATCTAAACATATATGGTCAACTAATTTTCAACAAGAGCACCAAGATGGCTAAAAGTAGAAAGGATAGCCTCTTTAATAAATAATGCTAAGAAAACTGGATTTCAACATGCAAAAGGCTAAAATTTTATACCTTACCTTACACCAAACAAAATAATCAGCTCAGAATGGTTAAAGACTTAAATATAAGATGAGAAACTATAAAGTTCTTAAAAGAGGACATAGAGAAAAAGCTCCCAGGAGTTGTCCCTGGCGATGACATTGTGAATATCATGCAAAAGTTCAGGCCACAAAAGGAACAATAAATAAATAGAACTACAACCTTGTTCATGTAGACAAGTTGTAGCAAAGAAAACAATCAACAAGATGAAATGGCCTAAGGTTTGGGATAAAATATTTGTGAACCATGTTTCTGATAATGGGTTACTATTCAAAATGTATAAAGAATTCATAAAACTCAACTGGAAAAAAATAATAATTGGTTTAAAAGATCTGAATAGATACTTCTCTGAAAAAGAAATAAAAAACGGTCAATAGATATTAGTTGGAGAAATGGAGATTGATATAGCTATTATGGAAAATAGTATAGAGGTTTCTAAATGAAGTATAATAGAATTATTGCATGACTCGGTAATTCCTCTTCTGGGCATCTATACCTCCCCAAATAATGCCACCACCTTATAAAGATATCTGCACTACCGTGTTGATAGGATTATCTGGATTTTGTAACAAGAAATGTTTACTTAAAACCCCAGAAACATCTTATTAGATAGTAAATTTAGACCACTTTCTTTTTTCTTTCTTTCTTTCCTTCTTTCTCTCCCTTCCTTCCTTCCTCCCTCCCTCCCTCCCTCCCTCCCTCCCTCCCTCCCTCTCTCTCTCCCTCTCTCTCTCTCTTTCTTTCTTTCTTTCTTTCTTTCTTTCTTTCTTTCTTTCTTTCTTTCTTTCTTTCTTTCTTTCTTTCTTTCTTTCTTTCTTCCTTTCTTCCTTTCTTCCTTTCTTCCTTTCTTCCTTTCTTCCTCTTTCTCTCTTTCTCTCTTTCTCTTTCTTTCTTTCTTTCTCTCTCTCTCCCTCCCTCCCTTCCTCCCTTCCTCTTTTCCTCCCTTCCTCCTTTTCTCTCTTTCTCTCTTTCTTTCTTTCGACAGAGTCTTAACACTGTTGCCTGGGCTACAGTGCAATGGTGCGATCTCTGCCCACTGCAACCCTGCCTCCCAGGTTCACCCAATTCTCCTGCCTCAGCCTCCCTAGTAGCGAAGATTGCAAGTGCACACCACTACACCCAGATAATTTTTTCTATTTTTAGTGGAGATGGGGTTTCGCTATGTTGACCAGCCTGAAGTTTAAACCACTTTCTACAGAGGAAAACAATAATTATTCTAAGAGTGTGTGTGTGTGTGTGTGTGTGCACGTGTGTTTGTGTGTGTGTGTGTGCACGTGTAATTTTATTATTTTTTAGAATAGATCATTGTAAAATTGGGAAGATATAGTCAAATCAATGTGTTTAGATTTTTCTGAGAACCATTCTAGCTGTACTAATTATAACCACAGATGATGGTTATTGATGGAAGAGAAATCCAGCTGGCCCATGGAGTAGTAAGTCATGTAGAGTCATGAAACATAACTGAAGGTTGTTTACATCTAATAGGAAAAAAAATTAAGAAAAAAATAATTTGCCATCCTTTGATCATTTTAATAGAAATTATTACAAGGAATATTGAATTATAAATGAAATATAGCTATAACATTAATTATATTTTAGTGCTAATAATCAGAATTTTTCCTAGTTTATTTCATTTCATATCAGTCTAATATTATTTTAATGTTGTTTTAAAGGACTTTTCAGTTTCTTTAAGTTTTTCCTTATTTTAGTGAATTAGTATTTTAAATTTTTGTAGTGGACCAATGACACCTCAGGCTTATAATGCTATAAATTAGGGAAATACGGTTTTCTTTTATAATCTAAAAATAAACCATAGTCAGTAATTAATTTTCTTGATTCCATTAAATCATAAGTGTATTGAGGTCAAGAGTACAAGGTGGAAATTGCAAGCCCCCCTATTGATTCATTAAATATTTAGTTCAGTTTTAAGAAACATATTTAAATGTCTGTTGCACACCTTCCTAGCATTACTTGTCTCACTTTTTTCTTTTTTATGGTTATTTTGAATTACAAATGTTTATGTGTCAAAAACTTAATATTTTTTAAAATTACGTAAATACTTAGATTTGTATTTATACTATGTATTGCATGCTATGTTTTCTTCTCTGAAAAACCAAAGATATCACACATTTCAAATAAAAAATCTAAACAGCATAATTAGGTAGAATAATCCCCTTTATGTGATTTCTTCTACAGAATCGCTCTTGCATAATCAGGAAATGTTACTTTCTGAAGTAAATGTTGGCTCCAGCGTACAGCTCCACTGCATTTTCATTGGCAACCTTTCTCTGCATGATTCTAAAAGATGGATAGCTTAAATATAACTTTATAGAAGGTTCATTTTCTTCTGCTTCCAACTACGATGATTACGTGTAGAGTTAATCTATTCTCACTTTTAAAGAAAATTCAATAAATAAAAAAATAAATAAAGCTTTTAGCTCTGGAGGGAAAGCAATCTATCCTCCAATGTGAAATAATAGGGAATAAGTCATTTTTATCATTTATGTAACATTCCTGTTAATATTAATATCCCGCCTTTAATTGGTTCCTCTGGACATTCAATCAACTCAATATATTCAATTTTACTGAGAACGCAACTGTGAATATACTCAAAAGTTTCGAAAAGTATAACCGTTAAAAGTGCAGACAGGAAATTATGGTCATTAAATCTCAGACAGCTTCAGCTACTTTTGAAGCTATTTTGACATTCTGTAAATATATTTTAAAAAATTGACATAAAAATTGTATGTTAAGTTAAACTGTATTATTATTATTGTTTAGAAAAATGCTCATCTTTGACAGGGAATAGTTTCAAAAGAAACCTGCTGATACGATTTAGGATACTTGTAACTATATACGTGCAGTATCATTTACCCGGGGTTTTGGGAAAATATTTATCCAAAAATTTTATCTTCAATTCTTTAAAAATATCATGCCCTTTTAAAATTCAGAACAAAATATTTTATTGTCACCTTTATTGTTTGACCAAATGCATTGCACATTCAGAATGTCATTTTCTGTGAAGCATTCTCCATTAGAATAAATACCAGAAATGCAATTAATACGTCAACACAATTATACTAATATCACCAGATAGCGTAATTAACCATCTCTACAACATTCTCTATAATATTCTACAATATTCTCTAGCTCCATTATATAAGTTTTAAAAAAATATATGTTTTAGCCTCATATATTGACAACTTAGATTACCCTAGGTGATGGTTAATATTGTCAACTTGATTGGATTGAAGGATGCAAAATATTATTCCTAGTGTGTCTGTGATAATGTTGCCAAAGGAGACTAACATTTGAGTCAGTGGACTGGCAGAGGCAGACCCAACCTCAATCTAGCTGGGCACCATCTAGTCAGCTGCCAGCAAGGCTAGGATAAAAGCAGACAGAGGAACATGGAAAAACTAGACTGGCTGAGTATTCTGGCCTTCATCTTTCTCCCATGCTGGACGCTTGCTGCTCTCAAACATTGGACTCCAATTTCTTCACCTTTGGAATCCTTGGACTTACACCAGTGGGTTCTCAGGCCTTCAGCCACAGACTGAAGGCTGCTCTGTTAACATCCCTACTTTTGAGGTTTGGGGACTCAGACTGGCTTCTTCGCTCCTCAGCTTGCAGATGGCCTATGGTGGGACGGAGTCAACACTCCTTAATAAACTCCCTTTCATATATAAATCTATCCAATTAATCCTGTCCCTCTAGAGAACCCTGACTAATACAAATATTGGTAGCAGTAGAGTGGGGTACTGCTATAAGGATACCCAAAAACATGGAAGCAACTTTGGAACTAGGTAACAGACAGAGGTTGGAACAGTTTGGGGGTCTCAGAAGAATACAGAAAAATGTGGGAAAGTTTGGAACTTCCTAGAGACTTATTGAATGGTTTTGACCAAAATGCTAATAGTGATATTGACAAGAAAGTTCAGGCTAAGGTGGTCTCAGATGGACATGAGAAACTTCTTGGGAACTAGAGGAAAGATCACTCTTGTTATTCTTTAGAAAAGAGACTGGCAGCATTTTGCCCCTGCCCTGGAGATCTGTAGAACTTTGGACTGGAGAGTGATGGTTTGGAATTGAAACTTATGCTTTTTGATGTTACAATAAAATATATTTTGTGTACTTATATTCTAGCCTACTAATACACCATGAGTATTGCATGGTCAGAAAATAGCCAGATGTGGTGACATGGATGTGTAATCCATCATGTCAGCCTCTGGATTATCTGGAATTATACAGGCACACACCCACATAGCGGGCTATTTTAAAACTTCTTATTTATTTATTTATTTATTTATTTTGTAGAGACAGGGTCTCACTATGTGGCCCAAGCTGACCTTGTTCATATTTCTTCTTCCAGAATATTTCATATCCTGTAGTAAGCAGTCCTCCCCATTTTTGTTTAAATGAAGTGAAGTTACGTATTTCCTACATTTTAAAAAAAAGTATCTTAATTGAGAACAGAATTCTTACAGAATTGGAGAAAGCATCTGCAAAATATATATATTATATGAGACCTGTATCTAGAACATATTTTAAAATTTTCGCACCTCAATAAGAAGTCATAAAACCTCATGAAAATCAAGGAAATCTAAATATAAACCCTAGCCAGCAATTGAATGGAAACTTTATCATATGAAATACATAGAGGTCAAGTAATCATGTAAAAATCTCCAATTTTTGGAATTAAAAAGAAAACTCAAAGTCTAATTCAATAGAATTACCCTTTAAGATATTAAAAAAAATAACAATGTATCATCATTACACAACCCATAGAATGGTAAAAGTGTAAAATGATGCTCTTAACTAACTGCCAGTGAGGACATGGAACCATTATAACATACATACGTTTTGTGTATGATTGCATAGTCGCTTTGGATAGCAATTTTACGGTTACATAAAAATTTAAGCATCCACTTACTAAATCACCTGGCCATTACATTCCTATGTATTTACACAAGAAAAAGAAATACATATGTTCATTCAAAGCTTTGGTTCATTGCTGTGTTATATGTAAAATCTAAAACCTGGAAGCATTCTAATTTTTTTTTTTTTTTTTTTTTTTTTTTTTTTTTTTTTTACCAATGCAATGTAATGCTACTCAGCAAAGAAACAGAATGGACTAATAATAAAAACAATGAAGACAAATCTCAAAACAATTGTGCTGGTTTTTATTTAAAAAACTGTAAGGAAAGTACATCCAGTACAATTTCATTATATAAAATTCTAGAAAATACAATCTAATTTATAATGACAGAAAGCAGACAAATGCTTGCCTTCTTGTTGCAATGTATATGTTTACTACCAACATGTGTCAGAACTCATCAATCTGGTTTTTAAAAAATGTGTATATCATTGCAAAAATTAAAAAAATCACAAAAGGCAAGGCAATAAAATATCTCGATAGTCTTTGTTAAAACCAAGACTCTTTAAAATATATAAGTAGAAAAAAGTAGGATTGCCAAATAATTTTGATTTAAAGAAATTACAAAGTCCATATGACTTTTTGTACTTATTAAGTAATTATTAAGATTGTGTAATGATGGCTAAAGCATAGACATATGGGTAACAGAAATGTAACATATACCAGAAAGTAACATACTCATAATTAACGAATTGATAGCAAAGATCAAGACAATTCCATAAAAAAGAATAGATTTACTAAAAAAAGTTATAAAATAATCTTATAGCCATAAGTTAAAAAAATCATTTCAACATATACCTTACAATTGATTAAAATATTAACTGAAATGTATTATAGATACAGCTATACACACAAGGAAAACTATAAAACATCTGGATGAAAACATGGGAGAAAATATTTTTCAACTTCAGTTTGGCAACTTTTTAAAATATAGGACACAAAATCCACAAAACAGAAAAGAAAATCAATAATTTGTACTTCACAAAAGTAAAAAACTTAAGAACATTGCTAAAAAATAAAAGACAAACAACAGAAAAAAGGTTTCAATAACATATACCTGAAAAGTTTCTCTCTCTCTCTCTCTCCCTCTCTCTCTCTCTCTCTCTCTCCCTCTCTCTCTCTCTATATATATGAAATCAGGCCGGATGCAGGGGCTCACTTCTGTAATCCTAGCACTTTGGGAGGCCGAGGTGGGCTGATCACGAGGTCAAGAGTACCAGAGCAGCCTCACCAACATGGTGAAAACCCGTCTCTACTAAAAATACAAAAATTAACGGGGCGTGGTGGCACGTGCCTGTAATTCCAGCTACTCAAAAGGCTGAGGCAAGAGAATCACTTGAATCCGGGAGGCGGAGGTTGCAGTGAGTGGAGCTCATACCACTGCACTCCAGCCTGAGTGAGAGATCGAGACTCTGCCTTAAAAAAAAAAAAAAAAAAAAAGAAAAGAAAAGAAAAGAAAAACACCGCATGTCCTCACTCATAAGTGGGAGTTGAACAATGAGAACACGTGGACACAGGGAGGAGAACAACACAACACACACCCCGGCCTGTTGGGAGGTGGGGGTTGGGGAGGAAGTGGAGGGAGAGCACTAGGACAAATACCTCATGCATACGGAGCTTAAAACCTAGATGACAGGTTGATGGGTGCCGCAAACCACCGTGGCACATGTAACCTGCACATTCTGCACATGTATTCCAGAACTTAAAGCAAAATTAAAAAATGAAAAAATAAAAAAACATTGTCTCATTTGCAGTAACATCATAGTCTAAGTAGAAAATCACAAGGAATCAGTTATAATGAGCATAGTATTTGCATGACACATCACTAGTATATAAAAATCAGTTGCTTTCCCATACATCAGAAATAAACTATTGGAATTTGAAATTAAAGGGAAAAATCAGTGCCATTTTCAAAAACACACGCCAAAATGAAGTAGTTAGGTACACATATAACACAAATGTATAGAACCTACATGCAGAAAAGTGTAAAACACTAAAGAAAAAAAAGAATATGTAAATAAATTGAAAGATATTCTGTATTTGTAGATTGAGAAACTTAACTATTGACAAGATTAATAAATTGAAAGATATTCTGTATTTGTAGATTGAGAAACTTAACTATTGACAAGATGTCAGTTCTTCCCAATCTAATCTGTATTGATTGCAATATCAGTCAAAATACCAGTAAGCAATTTTGTGAATATTGAAAAATTGATTCTAAATTTATATGAGAAGGCAAAGACCTGTAATATCCAACACAATGCTAAGGAAGAAAACCAGACTTGGAGGACTCACCATATCAAATTTCAATAGCATCATATCGACCAAAGAATAGGCATATAGAGTAATGGAGTACATCAAGGATAATAGAAATAGACTTTCATATAGTCAACAGATCTTTGACAAAAGAGTAAAGGCAATTTAGTGAAAAAGAATGGTCTTTTAAACAAATTGAAGCAATTAAACATTTATATGCCAACAATGAACTTAGATATAAACATTAAACCTTTTACAAAAATTAACTCAAAATGATTCATAGGCCTAAATGGAAATGGAAATGTAAAATATAAAATTATAAAATTTCATGAGCAAACATAAAATATATATGACCTTTAGTTTGAAAATGAGCTTTAATTACAACACTGATAGCATGATCTGTCAAATAACAATTGCTGTTTGACTTTTTTAAAATTTAAAAATTATTCACTGCAAAAGGCTTTTAATTGAATAAAGAAAATGAATGAACATACTGACAGAAAATATTTACAAATTCAGATCTGAAAACATACTTGCGTACGAAGTATTTTTAAAATTGAACTCAACAGTAAGAAAAAATAATTTTTATAATGGGCAAAAGTCTGAACAAACACATCAAAATATATGGATTTAAAATAATTAAATAAGAAGATGCTCAGGACCATTTGGTAACAGAAAAATGTAAATTAAAACCACAATGAAATATCACCATATATCTATTAGAATCACTAAAATCCAAAGGCTAACAATACCAAATGCTGACAATAATGCATAAAACAGGAACTCTGATCATTTGGAGGAAATGCAAAATGATCCACTCATACTGGAACACAGCACTTTCTTACAACCCAACAATTAGACTCCTTGACATTTACCCAACTGAGCTGATTGAATACTTAGGTTCACAGAAAACCTAGACACAGGATTTTTGGCAACTTATTTGTATTTGCTGAAAACCGGAAGCAACCAAGGTATCCATCGATATGTGAATGGATAACAAATCATAGTACATCCGTATAATGGAATTTGATTTAGTGATAAAAAGAGATATGCTTCAAATCATAAAAGACATTATAAAACGTAACTCCATATTGCTAAGTGAGAGATGCCAGTCTAAAAAAGCTGCACAGTGCCAAATTCAGTTACATGAATTTCAGGAAAAGACAAAACTATCGAGTCAGTAAACACATGAGTGATTCTGTCACAATCAGGAAGAAGATGAATAGTTGAAGCATAGGAGATTTCCTAGAGCAGAAAAACTATTCAATATGACATTGCAATGATGAATTCATGACTGCAAGCATTTGTCAAAACCTATAGAACTCTGCAGTTTAAAGACTAACTTTAATGAATACACATTTTTAAAAATTTATTTAAATACTGGGAATTTTAAGATGGAATGAAGAATGTGACAGAATGATCTAAATGTATTACAAATGAATGAAATAACCTCACTAAAGGGGTGGAGCAATAAAGTGATGGCTTAACCAACTTTGGAAATGTATGAACTCTGTAATAGTAATGGGACCCAGAAGACTTGAATAGTGCTCTTTTCCATTGGCATATTGGTTAACTATTCTGAAACCACAAATACGTATATACTGAAATTGAAAAATTATGTAAATAGATGATGAATGATAGAGACAAATTCCGTCACTGTTGACATGGAAAGTCACAGAAAACATGTTATAGAGGCTAAAATGAATTATATGTTAATGGTTAGAGTTGAAGACATCAGCATAAACTCTTTTTAGCTTAATATTGATACAGATGGTTCCACATAAAAACATTTATAGATATGTATATACAGCACTCCCATAGAAATGAGCACAGCCAGCATACAGATCTTCATTTCTAATACCATTGGCTAATAAAACGAATCGGAAATCATTGGAACAACTGCTGAATCTAGGGCTGGGGTAGAAAATATACATGACAAGATAGCAAGTGTTTGTAGTGTCAGAAAGTGACAAAAAGTTAAAAAAAAAAAAAACCCTCACAGTGATGGAGTACATCAAAGGGCTCCAGGAATAAAATATCAACACCCATTGACAAAATACGGAATGATTATAACAGGAAATATGTGAAATTGTACTGAGTTATAACCCAAATGATACAATAATTTTCCATGAGTCCATACTAAAATAAGTAAATGATGGAATAAATAAATAAATGGAAGAGAGTAGACCAATCATTTGAGTGGATGAATTCCAAATAATAAGTGTAGCTACTCTGCTCTTATCGAGGTGGAACATGATTCCTCACTTTTTAAGTGTGGGCTGCATATAATGCCTTCTACGTAGGGAAGGAGGAACAGAGTAACTTAACATTGGAGAAACCTGCCAAACACTATCTCTACCAGGAGACTGAGGTCAACATGGAAAGCGATACGTAATATTTATGGTGCGTATGCTTGATGTGATGTGATAAGAACGGCACTTTACCTCCTCCCAGAAAGACATTACTTCAGTTTAATCATGAGGAAAAAAATCAACTAAATGCCAATTGAAGGCTGTTTTGAAAAATACCTGACGAGCACTCCTTGAAACTTTCAATATCATACAAAACAGGGAAAGTCTCAGAAACTGTCACAGCTGAGAGGAACCTAAGAAGACCTAAGAGCTAAATGTAATATATTCTGGATGGGATTCTGAAACAACAAAAACAAACCGACATTATGAAAAAACAGGAAAACCCCACCAAATTATATTCTGTAACCAAAATATCATATATCCATCTTGGTTGATTGTTACAAATATACTATTGTAATATAATAAATTAATAGGGGTAACTAAGGATAGATTATACAGAAACTCCCTGTACTATCTTCTCAACGATTCTGTAGATCCAAAATTGTTCTAAAATAAAATGTAGTTTTAACAAATAATTTCATTATTTTTATTAGGAGTAAGATGATATGAATTAATATGCAAATAGATTAGATTATTGTTGTCAGTAACTTTCCTCATTTGATCATTTAATATCAAGCAAATATTATTTATTCCAGGCTTCCTTTAACCTTGGATTGTGGATTTATTTTCTTTGTTTCTATTGCTTATTAAACAGTCTTGACCTCTCTTTACTGAATCTGATATATCCACCAAATGCTGTTATTCAGTTGTTAATCTTAGCCATCAATTTCTGTAAGAGTAAGAGAATACAGTAAGTGAAAATAGATTTAATAGGGATAGACAGTGACTCACAGTGTTCCAGAGCGGCCATTAAGATAACAAATAATGCATGTCTCTTTGAATACATAAAAATGAAATTACTAAAAAAAAAAATCTACATTAGTTTTGGCTTTGAACCTAATTTAAACCGCACTGTTTGTTTTACTTTCTCTATAGGATTTATATTTATAACATGACGATTTATTTTAATCAATTTTGTTGCACATTTATTCCAAACAATAAATACAACAATTAGTAATTTCATATGATTATTAATGAAAACATATAATAAACCTTTAATACAGAAGGGTAAGGCATTTTTTAGTATGCACATAAGAATTTTTGAAAAATAATTCTATAGATAAATAAATCAACAGGAAGATTGGGAGAGTGGATATAATAAGAGTTGATAAGAGATACAAGTCATTTATGGTGTTTATTGTACTATATGTCAATATTGAAAGAAATTCATACTTAAACTTCTTTTTAAGTTTACTTTTTGAGCCTACTGC
Source organism: Macaca mulatta (assembly GCF_049350105.2). Taxonomy (NCBI): domain Eukaryota; kingdom Metazoa; phylum Chordata; class Mammalia; order Primates; family Cercopithecidae; genus Macaca; species Macaca mulatta. Next base: position 25,242,116 of record NC_133408.1, on the reverse strand, counting down.
ATGTATGGTCATGCATGTATAAATAATCTCACTAATCCTGTGAAAGAAACTATAAAATTTAAAATAGAGCTAAAATGATCAACGGTAAATAGATGAAAGCAAGTATAAACAAACAGGACAAATGAGGCAGCACAGAAACATTTGTGAACAGTATAGTCTTATTCAAGAGGGCACTGATTAGTTATTAGTGGACTCTGTGTCAATGAACACTGCCACATGCACGCACACACACGTACACACACTTGCAGAAATGAGGCAGGAAAACAGGGTCTGGAGGCAGGGAACGTAAGGTTGATTTACACTTCAGCTATGACAGGAAATATCCTCTCCACAGGGCAGACACCGAGTAAATGACTTTGTAACTTTATTTTATCCTCTCCATTCACATCGGGTGTACTTGAAGCAACCAGTGAAATTCTGTAGGGGGTGTTTAAACTCCTAAAAATTCTGTAATAGGGCCTTTGAGCTCCTATGCTTGGGCCCACGCCCACACTGTGGAGCTTACTTTCATTTTCAATAAATTCCTTTGTCCCTTCCTTGCTTTGTTTGTGCGTTTTGACCAATTCTTTGTTGAAGACACTAAGAACCTCGATGCCAACCACCTTTAACATAGTTTGGTGAGCCAGCCCAGAGGAAAAGGTAAGCCCAAAATTTGGGATTTATTCTTCTCCTTTCTTCTTTTTCTTTCTACTCCATACAAGGGAATCTCTTTCTCCCTTTTCCTTTCCAACCCAGGACCCTTGGTAGGCAGCTCCTAAACATGGATGCAACTAAGGGGTTTCCACGTGGAGAACCTGACCACCACCGCCAGGGTCACTTAAGAAACCTGGGGTTTTTTCCATGTCTTTTTTTTTTTTTCTCTCTCTCTCTCTCTTTCTTTTTCAGTCTTTCAGCAGCTATTTCCTAGTAGCACCTTGGAAATTGAGGGTAATTGGCTGGGGTCACTCCCCAGTACTGCTTGAAGGCCTAGGAATGAATGGGAATAATTGCCCTGCCCCAAAGGGGGAAGAATTTTTTAAAAAAATCTTTTCTGTGCATGGTCCCTGATCCCTACATGGGGTGCAGCTTGGAGCAAACTTGCACATGTTTCAGGGGACTTTAACCTTCTTTTCTTATGTTACATCCTTCCCTTATTGTATTCAACTGGCTAAGGAACATAAAGGCCCACCCAGCATCCAGTTCTCATTACAGTTCATGGCCATTCTGATAAAGCTCACAGTATGCTCCAGAGGGGAAAACCTGCGTGTGGCGCCCAGCTACTCAGGAGGCTGAGGCAGGAGAATTGCTTGAACCTGAACCTGGGAGGCAGAGGTTGCAGTGAGCTGAGATCAATCACACCACTGCGCTCCAGCCTGGGCAACAGAGCAAGACTCCATCTCAAAAAAGAAAAGAAAGAATTCCTCCTTTTTGGTCAGGTTATCACTTAGGTGACAATGTAACACAGGAGAAGGTAATGAAGATGATTTAGAATATATGGCTACGTGGCCAGGTGCGGTGGCTCACGCCTGTAATCCCAGCACTTTGGGAGGCCGAGGTGGGTGGATCACGAGGTCAGGAGATCGAGACCATCTTGGCTAACACAGTGAAACCCCGTCTCTACTAAAAATACAAAACATTAGCTGGGTGTGGTGGCACGTGCCTGTCCCAGCTACTCGGGAGGCTGAGGCAGGAGAATCGCTTGAACCTGGAAGGCAGAGGTTGCAGTGAGTGGAGATCGCCCCACTGCACTCCAGCCTGGGCAACAGAGTGAGACTCCATCTCAAAAAAAAAAAAAAAAAAGAAAAGATATTTGGTTACATAAGGAGAAATAAAAACAACAGGCTACTAAGGTGTTCTGGTATTCAAAAAAGAAAACCATTCAAGTAGAAGATGTGCTCAATGCCATTGTCAGATCAGGTAAGTGGAGCACAGAGAAGTGACCATTGCAATATGAAAGTCTTTGGTGACAATGACCAGGACATTTATTGGAATGGTGAGGAGGAAAGACTGATTTATTTTGGCTTGATAAAATAAAAAGATGTGGAAAGGGCAGAAACATAAGCCCTTGATTATAGACACCCTGAGGTGAGTAAGTTTCAGTGTGAAAGGAGGAGAAATAGGAGCTAGAAGGTGCATATTTCTAAGATGGTGAAAAAGTGGAGAAAGAAATTGGTGATGGAAGCCAGCCTTGGAGAAGCAACTAGTTGATAACATCCTTGCCACATATGAAGAGTTTGAACTTCAGTGGCAGGTGCACTTCATTCACAATAGTAAAATAGAGGCAGAAAGTGTGGGTGCAGATTAAGGACTTTGGGTAGATGCATCCACAAGGAGAGGAGGGGGAATTCTTTACCTAGGCATGTTCTGCAGATTGAAACTATGTCACAGTTTCAGGGGCCACCCCCCTTTTCAATACTCCTGGATGAACATGGGTTTTGGAAAGTAGCTGGTTTTCAGTTCCAGATGTTTCTCATATCCCCAAATTATCTTCACTTGCCAGTTTCCTCTGTCAAATTAATATAGGTTGGGTATTATTATAACGGTTCACTTTCTTCTTAAACCTTGTTGATTCAAGGACTGTTTTTGAGAACACGAGGACTCTAAAAATGAACAGTTTTTAAACAAGTTTATTGCTAAAAGTGTGATTTCAACTGATAAAATGAGAAGAGAGCAGCTGTAATAGATGGTAGTGACCATTTTATTATTTTAAAAAATCCTCTTTTGAGCATAATAAGGAGCTGTGTACATTCTGAAATATACTTGCTGGAAAATTATTACAGAAGCATAATAAAATTTGTGGTTTTGAACTTCACTCCTTTCCTTTTACAACGTCAACATGATTCATATTTCTCTAAAAATGTTCAGGAGAAGAATATTCACCTGTATAAATTATATTCCTGTGGGGAAGGGATTACTGATTTTCCCAAAGAGTTTATGTCAGGATTTACTCTTTTCCATCGACAGTATGGGATGAGAGAATGGGGCTTAGTTTTGTGTCCATTTGCATTCCAGTCACTGAAACAATAATAGCTACATGGCACCTAGAGTCGAAAGGATGCTTTAAAGTAAGGGCATTCTCTCAAAGCTTAATAGTTTCCACTGTAAAAACTAAAGACGGTTCTTCCCAGATTCACTGTTTCAGAGCACTGTTATTAGTTGACTCAAAACTTTAAATAGCTTTTGTTGTAAAATAAACAATTGGTATATGGCATTGTATGAGAGGGATGGTCTGAGAATGGTTTATTGTGACAATGCAATCACTTTCCGGTATTAAATTTCAGGATGAAAACTATAAATCATTCGCTTTCCCAGAGTGAAGTTTGACTTATTCCTGTGGCCAACATGGCTTACGGACGCCAAGGACAAATGAGTCAGAATAACTTGATGAAAAAGACCTTCAGCAATAACTACATAGTTTTCATCTCTTGCATAAACAAAAGTGTTAAATCTTCTCTACTGTCAATTCTTTAGTGATGTATTGGCTATGATTATTTTTCTGTTCCATGATATATACTATCATATAATATATATTGATATATGAGTTGATTAAGGTCAGGGACATATACCATGATAATAATTGGTTCTAAAAACTATATGTTCAGTTTTTATCATTAAAAACATGTTAAATAATAATCTGTAATTTTCATTTGTAGTTAATAAGTGACACATTCATAATCATATGGCAAAGATATAGTTTTGTTTGGTGTTATGGGTGCAAATTATAGTTTGAGCTTTCATACTTTATGAAAACAATGGTATAAATAGACATGGTTCACATTAGAGTTGAATATAATATTCAGTAACATTAATGATAGTTCAGGAAGTATTTCTCATATTTTAATGTATACATGAACCACATTGTATCCTATTAAAAAAGCAAATTTTGGTTCAGTTTTTAGAAGATGGAGCTAAGATTTTTTCATTTCAAACTGCTTTGTGATCTGCTGATCTCAGTTTAAGTAGCAAATTTAAAAATATGTATGCTTCTGGATTTCAATAGATAACTGAAATAAAACAAAATATTTTTCAGTACAAAGAGTGGTTAAATTTCAACATGATCTTTGCTTAAATGAAAGAGACTATTAGAAGTACATTTTCTAGTACTCTTTTTTGTTCCTTTTCATTTTAAATATATTTCCCAATTACAATAGTTTAACGACTCATGCTGACTTCAAAATTAACACCACAGCTAAAATATATGAGCTCCTTTTATAGCAGTGTTTTCCTCTGGGAAATAGTAACTTCTCTTGCCATTGTTTTCATTATTTTCACTTCTTTTCTTCTGTGCAAGGATCTGACAATACATCCTCAACTTTACTTGCTTGAAAAAAGAAGCAGTGGCAAAGATTAGTGGTGAAAACCAGGAGACTTAAAAACCACATTTAATCTCTTTCCTTTCTTTCCTTTCCTTCCTTCCTTCCTTCCTTCCTTCCTTCCTTCCTTCCTTCCTTCCTTCCTTCCTTCCTTCCTTCCTTCCTTCCTTCCTTCCTCTCTCTTTTTTATTTTTTGGTTTTTGGAAAATACTCAACTATCATCATTCATTGCCATTCAAAACATTTTTCAATCATGTAGTGGCACCTAAAAGATTTATTCAAAACCTAACGGTGAATGGATAAAGATGCTCAATTTGGGGGGCTCTCAATAGACAATTCAGGAATGCCGATGATTTTGCTATGTCAGTTTGGTGCTATGAAGGGAGACAAAATATATTGCTTAAAATTGTATATATCTATATACACATTACATGTGTCTATATACACATTACATGTATATATTTTATAATTGTATTAAAATATATATAGTTTTTAGTTACAATTCTTATGTATAATATAAACATAAATTTTATGTGATCATTTTTTGTTGAATTAAAGCTTATATAATAACAGCTACCACCTGCAGTTCTCACAGCAGTAGAATTCCAAATGAGCAGCTGCAAAATCAGCAACAGCAGCTGTAACCTGGTTTTTAGAGGAGTTGAAATCAATTTTCACAGGTAATTTAAAGTTTGTACAAATATACAGATTGTGTTCACCAGGGTTTAACATTTGTATAATAGTCATAAAGATAATAGTGCAATAGAAAGAGTTATTCTTACTAAATTTCAATACACAGTCTTCTTCTCTGTTGTGGTCTTCAAAGGTATTATTTAAGCTTAATTACATTTATAAAAACAAATTGAGAAAAATGTCAAAGTTGGGATTTAAAGAGGTACACACCTACTAAAATGAGGTATATTTCTTAAACAAAGTGTATTCTATTTTAATCATTAACTTAAGACTTTCAGTTCTTCATAAATCAGTGACCCATCCATAGTGTATCTTTCACTGTAAGTTAATTTCAATCATAAATTTGTATGCAATTAAAGTAATATATTTATCTTAATCTTTTAAGTTTTTATATGTCATCCAGAAAAATGAGATGTCTATAATAGTCTTTCAGTTTTATAAACTTTTCCCTTTTTTCTTTCTTTAATATCTTTTTACTTTTTATTTTTGGCAACAATAGTTTTACATATTTATGTGGTAGTTGGAGCATTTTGATACAAGCATAAAATGTGTAATAATAAAATCTAGGTAATTGGGATATTCATTACATAAAATATTTATAATTTATGTGTGTTGGGAACGTTCCATATCTCTTCTCCTAGTTAATTTTAAATTTACAATAAATTATTGTTAATTGCAGTCATCCTATTGTGCTACTGAACACTAGACCTTATTCCTTCTTTCTAATTATATTTTTGTATCTATTAACCATCCCCTCTTTATAACCATCCCCAAACCCATTACCTTTCCCAGCCTCTGGTAACTGTCATTCTACTCTCTATCTTTATGAGATCAGTTTTCTTTAGTTCCCACATATAAGTGAAAACAAGCAACATTATCTTTCTGTGCCTGGCTTATTTCACTGAACATAGTATCCTCCAGTTCCATCCATGTTGTTATAATTATCATGATTTCATTTTTGTATGTGACTGAATAATAATCCATTGTGTATATATACCACATTTTTTCTGTATTCATTCATTTGTTTATTGCCACCAAGTTTGATTTCATATCTTGGCTATTACAAATAGTGCTGCAATAAACATGGGTGTGCCAACATCTCTCTCCAATAGATGTATTTCCTTTATTTTGAGTAAATACGCAGTAGTGAGATTACTGGATTACATTGTAGTTCTATTTTTAGTTTTTTGAGGAACCTCCTTACTATTTTCCATAGTGACTATATTAATTTACATTCCACCAATAGCGTATGAATGTTCCTCCTTCTCCACCTCCTTACTATCATTTATTTTCTGTCTTTTTGTATTTTTGTTATCTCATTTGTCCATTTTGGTTTTCATTGCCTGTGCTTTTGAGGTCTCACTCAACAAATTTTCCCCAGACTAATATACTGAAATATTTTCCCTATTTTTTCTTCTAGTAGTTTCAGGTCTTACATTTAAGTCTTTAATACATTTTGATTTGTTTTTGCATATGGTTAGAGAGAGGGTACTAGTTTCATTCTTCTGCATACGTTTATCTAGTTTTTCAAGCATCACTTGTTGAAAAGACTGTCCTTGCTGTGTATGTTTTTGGCATTTTTGTCAAAAATGAATTTAATGTAAATGTGAGGATTGATTTGTAGGTTATCTATTATGTTCTATGTGTCTGTTTTTATGCAGGTACCATGCTGATTTTAATACTATAGCTTTGTAGTATAATTTGAAGTCAGATAATGTGCTTCTTCCAGCTTTCTTCTCTTTGTTCAGAATTGTTGTAGGTATTCCAGGTCGTTTGTGGTTCCATATACATTTTAGAATTTTTTTTTCTATTTCTGTGAATAATGTCATTAGTACTTTGACACATACTGTATTGAATCTGTAGATACTGTTAGGCAATATAGACATCTTAATAATATTGACTTTTCTAATTCATGATTATGAAATGTCTTTCTACTCTTGTGTCTTCAATTTACTCCCTTTATCTTTTATAGTATTTTTGTTAACAAAAATTGCATATGTTTATAATATACAGCATGATGTTTTGAAATATGTATATATTGTAGAATGGGTGAATCGAGCTAACTAACGTATGTATTACCTCACATATATAAATATATTTTGTGTTTGTATGGTGAGAACACATAAAATCTATTTTCAAGTTATTTACATGTGGGTGGATTATCATTGTACATAGGTTTATAACTTGATTTGTTATAAGTGACAAAAAGTGGATGGATAGTATGCTTCCTTTTCTGTGGAAGAGGGAACTTACAGAACTTAGGCAGTACACACTAAGGAGGGACTTTTTAGTTTAGCAGTGCTTCTTGCAGTACATTTATAACTCATATACAGAAAACTTTCACAATTTTTCATAAGCATTTTGCAATTATGATTAAGTGGACTTTTCAAGGCCATACAAATAGAAGGCCAAGCACGGTGGCTTATGTCTACAATCCCAGCACTTTGGGAGGCCAAGACGGGCTGAACACCCAAAGTCAGGGGTTCAAGACCAGTCTGGCCAACGTGGTGAAACCCCGTTTCTACTAGAAATACAAAAATTAGCCAGACACGGTAGCACGCGTATGGAATCCAAGCTACTCCGGAGGCTCAGGCAGGAGAATTATTTGAACCTGAGAGTGCTGTGAACCAAGACTGCGCCACTGCACTCCAGCCTGGTGGCAGAGCAAGACTCTGCCTCAAATATATGTGTGTGTGTGTGTATATATATACACACACATACATATATATCACATTTTTTTCTTTGACAATATCATAGCAAAACATACATAAGAAAACTAATATAGTATTCATTCAATCTACCATAACTAATACAAATAATTGAAAACTTACAAACATGAGCAAATCTCTTAATGAATTCATAGCCCGAATGTGTTTATTGTTTCTCTTCCATCTCAGTTTAAGTCCATGAATTACCAAAACTTTTTTCTCCTCGTCTTTAATTTTAGTAATTTAATTTAGTTGTAATTATAATTATTTAAGAAAAGGTATCAAAGTGAATTTCAACTTATGAAATTATATTTGACTTATAAAGTACAATTTGCAAAATTTGTATAATTTTGATTAGTAGCTAGTTGTAGAACTAATTGGTCTAGAGCTCTTTGAAATAAATCACTATAGCTTTTCCATTGTGTGCCTTTAGTGCTCACATAGAAGTACTTTATTTGTATCTGTTGAATAAATGAGTGGATAAATCAATAAATTATTGTCCATCAATAAATTGGTAAAATTTATTGCTAAAATAAATTGAAGCTCTCTATATGTTTATTTTGCCTAGCAGTGACCTTTTAATCTTAGGTAAATATTTATTATGTTTTTAAATGTAATTTTCAATGTAGTTTCAACTTTGCAATAATTTTCATGATTTTTTAAACACTATTTTAGGAAATACAAAATTTTTATTTTTCTTACATGCAAATGTGCTCTTTTAAACTTAAGATTAAACAATTAAAATAACTGGATAGGTAAGATTCTGGCTAATTGAGTAAATCTACTCTACACTAATTTGTAAAGACAGTTTTTGATATTAGCAACAGTTTCTAAAATGTTTAATGTTTAATTATTGCAGGTACATGTGATGTTTTGATATGAGCATACAATGTGTAATATCATCACATCAGGGTAATTGGGGTATCCCTCACCTTAAGCGTTTATCATTTCTTTGCTTTTGTTTCAGTTTACTTATCACTTTCAGTTTAATCACTAAACAATTTTGTGAATAACATTTAATTAGGCATAATCATCTGTGATGATGATATGGTTTGCCTGTGTCCCCACCCAAATCTCATCTTGAAATGTGGCTGCCATAATTCTCATGTGTCATGAGAGGGACCTGGTTGGAAGTAATTGAATCATGGAGGTGTTTTTTGTGTGTATGTGTGCTGTTCTTGTGGTAGTGAATAAGTGGTTTTATAAAGGGGAGTTCCCCTCCACACACTCTTTTCCCTGCCACCATGTAAGACGTCCCTTTGCTCTTCCTTCATCTTCTGCTATGAATGTGAGGCCTTCCCAGGCATGTGGAACTGTGAGTCCATTAAATCTCTTTCCTTTATAAATTACCCAGTCTTGGGTATGTCTTTATTAGCAGCATGAGAACAGACTAATACAGATGAATATTTTTTGTAAATAAAATATAATTTGAAAGTCAGATAGTTTCCATAATCTTTGTCAAAAAGTTTACACCAGGGTATCTCATGAGTTGACCTTTATTTATAAGAATATAGGTGCATTACAAGTAGTTTAGAAATTCAGATTGACTTTAACCATTAAATTTGTTTTTATGACAAGTCATGAAATTTGACATTAACCAAAGACATGGTAGAATATTTTAAGCAAACAATTAGTTGTCTCCTCTGCCATGAGAGGTTAGTCCCTTTCCTGCATATAAAGACAACACACCTAGTGTTTACAGAGCAAAAACTTTTAAGACTCTCATATATTTGTTTTAAAAATTATCTGCCATTCACTAATATTCACCTAACATTTTTCTTTACTTCATTTGCTACAGGCATTTACTGCATTCCATTTAGTAGTTTATTGTCCCAGCACTGAAGATATTATTCTGGTACCAGACCAGGAATTAGAAATCTGTTACCCATAAAAAATCAGGGTAATTTGATTTGGCAGATTCAGGAAGTTCAGAATGGCTGTTGTACAAGATAGTAAATAAGTTGCCAACTGAGAAAAAATACAAGAAGGCGCAGCAGTGTAATGTTCTGATTCTTCTATTTAAAATGCTGGGGTTAAAGTTAATTTTACTTTCATTTATCAATTTCGAAGATATATTTATTTATTTTAATTTTTGTGTATACATTGTAGGTATATATATTTATGGAGTATGTGTTTTGGTACAGACATGGAATGCTTAATGATTATATCATAGAGAATGTGGTATCCATCCTCTCAAGCATTTATTCTTTGTGTTACAAACAATCCAATTATGCTCTTTTAGTTATTTTAAAATTTACTATGGAAGTATTATTGACTATAGTCACCCTGTTGTGCTATCAAATAATAGGTCTTATTTATTCTAACTATTATTTTTTGTACTCATTACCCATCCCTACCATTCTCCCACCCACCCCTTCTCCCCCAAAACTACCCTTCCTAGACTCTGGTAACCGTCTTTCTACTCTCTATCTCCATGAGTTCAATTGTATTGATTTTTATATATCACAAATAAGTGAGAACATGTGATATTTATCTTTCTGTGCCTGGTTTATAAAAATGTATTTAAACATATAGAAAAGCCCTTTAAAAAATCAGTAATTCCTAAAATTTTGCTCAAGTCAATTTAATTTTTTTATGTGGGATATTTTCTAATTCATATATTTCCTATGACTTAAAATTCATTTTCAAGCTAGTATATATTTTTACAGCTATTTACCACAGAGAAAACCAAATTTTCTATACCCCTTAATTAGTTAGCTTGTGGACTCTTATCTCCTTAAAGTGATATACCCTATAATGGGGGAATCAAAGTGAAACCATTTGTAAGTACCTTTACAGTGACCAAAGGAAAAATTGAAATAGCAAATGATTATTAGAGTGTTCATTTCATGAAGGTATGAAAAGATTAAGTATGAGTACTTAAGTGTGTGTTAAATGTTTCTGTGAATTAATGATAGCGCAGTTGAAAACTGAAACTAAAAATTGTTCTTTTTTTTCTGCAAAATTATCTGTTTCACAACTACAAAAAAAAGCTTTTACTTTAAACCACATATTCCAAAATTATTTTATATATATTAGGTTTGCAATTTCAATGCATCATTTCAGTTTAATAATTTTTCTTGCTACTTCTGTAGAAACAGTAACTCCTTACATAAAAATTGAAACCAAAATTATACCAAATAGAAATTGAACTTCTCCTTTTTATAAACCTTTAATTAAATTTCACAAAAAGTTAACTTTTTCTATGCAATTTGAGTCCATAAAAATGGTTGTACAGGATAATTGCATAGGTTCATGTTCTCAACCATACTAAACAGAAGAAAACATACAGGGCATGTAACACAGGTGTAAATTAAATCTATTTTTATGTTTAGAAGCCTAGCAATTTTCTTAACGCTATTTAACCATACCCTAATGTGTAAACTGTACTAATATTTTAGAGGGTGAAAAAATCAGCTTCAGGTGCTAGTCTAAAATTTATGCTGGTAATAGAAATTATTTTCTGCATTATTGAGCAGTAATTATCTTGCTTCACATATTGCCACAATATTTTAAAGTTTTACTTTCATGTGAAATGGCTTCTAGCTACCATGAGAGCTAGAAGTATGCAGAATTGCATGGTATCTTGCATTTGTTAAGAAAACAAAAGCTGAACACTTCATTAATCTAGAATTAGATGATTCTACGTATATAGTTTCTGTGCTGGAGATATGAAGGTACAGATATATTTGTATATCTATAGAATTGTGAGGAAAACATGTCATATTGTTTTGATTCCTCATCTAAAAATGTGAATAATCAGTGAAATTACATTTTAACGTGGCTGATTATTGTTAGTGCCTGCATGGTACTTAAATTTTTAACTTAATTTAAAAAATATATCACATTTAATTCACTAAAAATAAAATGTATTAAGTAACATTATTATTTTGTGCTTTTTACTAGAATGTGTCTTGACTATAAACATTGCTTGATAGAAACTGAGATATATGTATTATTATATATACATAAACAAACATATTTTTCCCTCTTCCCCCCCTTTCTCTGTCACTTTTTTTCTCTAGCTGTATATGTAAGATATTTTTACAAATTGAACGTAAGTGAAAGAAATGAAAAAAAATCAAGAATTGCTTTTAGTTGACTTACTTGAGTAACTGTGTAGAAGACTTAGAGATATAATAAAATTTAGGAGAAAAAGAGTTTTCATTTTCACCTATGTTAAAACATTGAGGTATCATTGTAACATCCCTTCCCCATTTTTAAAAATTGGGTTATTTCGTTTTGGTTGTTGTTGAGTTAAAGGAGCTTTTATATATTCTAGATTTTAACTCCTTTATAAATACATGGTTTGCAAATACTTTCTGCCATTCTGTAGGCTGCCTTTCACTCTGTTCATTGTGTCCTTTGATGCATAGAAATTTACAATTTGGATATAGTCTAGTTTTACTTCTGTTGCCTATGTTTTTGGTGTCATATTAAATAAATCATTGCCAAATCAAATGCCATAAGACATTTTTCCTATACTTTCTTCTAAGGGTTTTATAGTTTTAGATTTTATGCTTAGGACTTTGATTAATTTTTAGTTATTTTTAAAAATATTGTAAAGTAAGAGTCCAGCTTTTTTTTTTTGCATGTGTATGTCAGTATTCCTAACAATTGTTGAGAAGAATTTTATTTCCCCATTGAATAGGCTTGGCACTGCTCTCAAAAACCATTTGAACATATACACAAAGGTTTTTTTATTTGCCTTATAAATGTCATTTTAAAGATGTACATTTCCAGGATATTTTGGTAATTTACAGAAATTTAATGATTTTTTATGTTATACATATACACAGCAGATAAGTGAAATACACTACAAGATTTTTTTTTTTAAGTATTTTTAATATATCGAACATAGATTCTGAGCAGAAAGATAGTTGGGTTTCTTCCTTTTTGCTTTTTGTTTTGTTATATTGCACTGGCTATGATTTCCAATAAAATGTTATCAGATTAGGTCAGAGCAGACATCTTTGCTATGTGCTCAACTTACAGGAAAAGTTTGAAACTTTAAACTCAAGTATGATTATGGATATATGTTTTCACCTTTTATTCAGATTGATAATGATCTTTCTATTCTTGGTTTGCTGATTTTTTTAAAATTATAAATGGATTCCATAACTGACTTTTTGTTGTACTTCTCCTATTGAGGTAATTACATTATTTATATCCAAGTTTTCCTTAATGTACTCAGTTATACTGTCTTTTTGATTATTAAACCAATTGTGAGCCAAAGTAATAAAATGGACATGGTCATGGTGTATTATCCCTCTGTATATTACAGAAACAGAGTTGGTAACATTTTGCCAAAGACTGTTGCATCAATGTTCATGGGAGATATTGGTATATAATTTGTTTTTCTTATAACATCCTCATCAGGTTTCATTTCCAGAGTCAGGCTTGCCTCAATAAACTTACTTAGTAATTATACCTTTTTTCTCATTTTTCTCAAAACGTTCTGAAGGATTGATTACTTTTTCCTTAAAGGCTGGGTAGCATTCAACAGTAAGTTTATCTGGCCTGGATTTTTCTTATTGGAGAGGTTTTGATCATAAAATCGAATTTGTATAGTAGACAATGTCCCGTTTAAATTTTTATGTTCTGTTATGGTATTGTTGGTTAGTTGTGTTGTTTAATGAGTTCATCTTTTCCTGAAAGATGTTGAATTTATTGACACAATATCATGTGCATGTGTGTGTTTTATTCTCGGTTATTTAAAATGTATGTTATTTTGGGGCAATTAAGCATTCACTTTTGATTTTGGAAATTTACTTTTGCCCCTTCTTTTAAAACTGAATAATATTTCTTGGGTTTATTCATTTTATTTTTCTTTCTAAAAACTAAGTTTTAAAAATTTTTTCTTGTTTTACAGTTTATTTTCAAATTATGTCTTTAATATTTATTATCTTTTAACTTTAAGCACAATTTGATTGTATATTTCTAGTTTCTAAAGGTGAAAACTTGTGTTATTGATTTTAAATCTTAGTATTTTATAGCATAGCTATTTATATGTAATTATATATGTGTATATATGACTCTGGAATGTAGTAAGAGCAGTCATAGCATATAACTATTTCATTCTCAAAACAAATCCAAAGTTGCCACTTTCCACATGCCAACTTAAGGTAAAATCTAACATTTTAAATGGACAATTATTTAATGGACTTATTCTGTAAACTAACCTTACAAGAAAACATTTATCCTGAGTGCTATGGTCTGTATGCTTTTTCCCCCAAAATTCATTTGTCGAAACCTAACCTTCAAGGTGATGATACTAGAAACTGGGGCTTTTGGGAGGTGATTAGGTCCTGAGGGTTAAGCGTTCATGGATGGGTTTAGTACCCTCACAAAAGAAGATCCTGAGAGATTCCTTGTCCTTCCACCATGTGAGAATACAGGGAAGAAGGCACGTTCGATGAAGCAGGGACCAGATGCCAAATCTACTGGCATTGTGATCTTGAACCTCCCAGACTCCCTAACTGTGAAAAATAAATTCCTGTTGTTTATAAGTTACCCAACGTACGGTAATTTGTTCTAGCAGCCTGAATGGAATGAGACATTGAGTTTAAGTAGAGCAATAATGGAATATACATATATGTATATGTATATTTTATACACATATTATGTGTATATTTTATACACATATATTTATATTTTATACACATATATTTTATATATTATATGTATATTTTATATATTTTATATGTTTATTTTATATATTTTATACACATATATATATTTTATATACACACAGAGCATATGATCTCTGTTGCATATTCATCTTTCTTTTCGTTTTTCTACTTTATAACCCTTTGTAAACCATTCTCAGTTCTTAGGCTATACAAAACCAGGCTGCAGACTGAATGTACTTTACATTCTACAGTTTGCCAACCCCTATAAAAATTAACAGTCATTTTAATCTACATTTCTAGTTACCTCAATTTAGTTAGAAAAAAAGGCCAGTTGCTTCCTTATCATAAATGCATATACATATGTTTTGTGTGTACACATAATATATTTATGATAAGGAAGCAACTGGCCTTTCTTTTACATATACGTAAATACAAACATACCTACATATATGTAAATACATATACATATTTACATATATGCATATGTAAATATATACATATGTATATGTGAATATAGACTTGTATATGTGAATATATGCATATATACGCACATATGTATGTATATAAATATATACATGTATGTATATTTACATATATGTGTAGATGTATATATTGTGTGTTTATGTATGTATGTATATTTATTTATTTATATTTATGTATATAATTTATTATATTTATGTATGTATATATTATGTACACATAAATATATACGTATATATTTATGTACACATGTATATGTATATATATACATATGTGTACATATGTATGTATTTACATATATGTAAAAGAAATGTTTTTATATATGTAAAAAGTATGTATATGCACACATGCACGTGTGTATATATATGCATTATGTATATATATAGTATATATAGCCTCCTTATAACAATGCAATATAAACATTATATATGTATTATATATTTATTAAAATAAATGTGTATATTTATGTGTGTGTATATATATAAAGTGTATAGCCTCCATATTACATGTAGATATTTATTTATTTATTTATAATAAGGAGGCTACTGGCCTTTCTTTGTTGAGCTAAATTGAGGTAACTAAAAATGTGGATTAAAATTAAAGTTAATTTTTATAGGGGTTGACAAACTATAGTCCGTAAAGTACATTCAGTCTGTAATGTGATTTTGTATAGCCTAAGAACTGAGCCTGGGTTTTACATTTACAAAGGGTTATAAAGTATAAAAACAAAAAGAAATATAAATGTGCAACAGAGAATGTATGTCCTGTAAATCTTAAAATATTTATTCCTTGGTTGTTTGCAAAAAGAACTTGCCAACTCGTCTCATAGGAAATAATAAAAATAATATATTATTATTTTCACATAAAAATTAGAAAAAAGTCTAAAGATTTAATGGGCCACAATTTTGATTTTATAGTAGGCATAATATTGAGATTTATTTTAATATTTTATTTTATTTTATGTCCACGATACATATGCAGGACGTGCTGATTAGAGTAAGATTTTTGCCAGTGAAGAATGAAAATAAGTTATTCAGAACTTTTGGTGCTCTATAGAATAGTATACATAGGCTGAATGCAGTGGCTCACACCTGTAATCCAGCACTTTGGGAGGCCGAGGCAGGTGGATCACCTGAGGTCAGGGGTTTGAGAGCAGCCTGGCCAACATGGTGAAATCCCATCTCTACTAAAAATACAAAAATTAGCCAGGTGTGGTGGTGGTATGCCTGTAATCCCAGCTACTCGGGAGGCTGAGGTTAGAGAATGGCTAGAACCCAGGAGGCAGAGATTGCAGTGAGTGGAAATTGTGCCATTGCACTCCAGCCTGGGTGACAAGAGAGAAACTCCATCTCAAAAAAAAAACAAAACAAAACTATGTGTAGTAGTATGTCACACACACACACACACACAGAGAGAGAGAGAGAGAGAGACAGACAGACAGAGAGATAGTATCAGTGGGATCTTGTGTTATATAAAGAAAGCTTAGAAAGGAATTAGGCGTCAGGGCTTTTTCTCTTGGAATGCTGACTGACCCCAAACCATAGCAAGGTCACAGTAGTCTACTAGAGCAGAGAGAAGAAACGTACAGCCCATTGCCCAAATCTGGCTTGCTACCTGTCTTGGTTCCTTTGTGAGTTTAGGCTTGGATAACAAACTACCAAAGAGTGAGTGACTTAAAGAACAAGTATTTCTCACAGCTCTGGAGGCTGGGGAGTCCAAGATCAAGGTGCTGGCAGATTCCGTGTTTTGTGAAACCCACTTCCTGGTGCATAGATGATTGCCCTACTCTGTCCTTACATAGCAGAAGGATAAGGAAGGTCTCCGTAGTATCTTCTTGTAGAACAAACTCATGAGCGCTCCACCCACAGGATCTAATTGCCTCCCAAAGTTTCCACCTTCTAATCCCACTACATTGTGAGTTACTTATGATAGCAACATATAATTTTTGAGGAAACATGTTAAGTTTAGAACTTTCTGTTTTTATAAATTTTTATTGAAGAATAGCTGCATTCAATTTGTTTATACATTTTCTGTGGCTGTTTTCACGTTACAATGGCAGGATTGAAAAGTTGTATTTCAGACCCTATGGCCCACAGAACTGAAAATATTTACCATCTGGCTCTTTATGGAAAAAAAAGCGCTAAACCTTGTGTTAGACAATGAAAGTCACATGGAAGAGAACCAAGGCACACCTGCTAACTGGCAGCACCACCTGCTAAATGTGTGAATGAAACCACCTTGAACCTTTCATCCCAGCCAAACTCCTAGCTGAATTTAGCCACATACCTACTGGTGTATTAATTACGGTTCTTTTAGAGGGACAGAACATATACACATATATATATATGTATATATATACACACATATGTATAATTTGTATATAATATAAACATATATATATGGAGTTTGTAAGTACTAACTTCCTAACTTACACGATCACAAGGTCCCACAATAGGCTAGGCTGTCTGCAAGCTGAGAAGCAAGGAGAGCCAGTCTGAGTTTCCAAAACTGAAGAACTTAGAGTCCAGTGTTCAAGGGCAGGAAGCATCCAGCACAGGAGAAAGCTGTAGGCTGGGGGGTTAGGCCTGTCTCTCCTTTTCACATTTCTCTGCCTGCTTTATATTCTCTGGCAGCTGATTAGATTGTGTCCACCAGATTAACACTGGATCTGCCTTCTACAACCCAGTGACTCAGATGTTAATTTATTTTGGCAATACCCTCAAAGACACACCCAGGATCAATACTTTGTGTCCTTCAATCCAATCAAGTTGACACTCATTATTAACCTTCACACCTGGGACCAGGTAAAACCACCAGAGAATCACTCAGCCCACTCACAGAATCATGAGAAGTAATAAGCTACTGTTGCTCTAAGTCACTAAGCTATTGAGTTGATTTCCACACAATGGATGACTAAAATTGGTACCGAAGTTTGGATGCTGCTGTAGGAATAAAATGTGTGGCACTGGCTTTGGGATTATGTGGCAGGTGGAGATTGAAAGGTCACCGACAAGACTGTCGGTAGAGGCTGGCAGAGGACTGAGAAAATTGTTATTCAGGGTTAGAGCAAAAGCAGCACCTGCGTGGTATTGGCAGAAATTAGGAAAAAAAGTTTCCTTCAGTAATTTGAAAACACTGAATATGTATTAAATTGCTTGTGAATCTGACTGCGAACTGTCCTGGCAGAATGAACGAAGTGTCAACTGGCACCCTCTCAGTTGCAAATAGGACTTTTGGTTTGAAAAATAAAATGGTTTCTTCTCCCCAGTCTTTCAGTGAGGGGGGGGGGAGCGGAAAGATGTCCAAAGAAAGAATCGTGTCTTCGTGTAATGATTTAGTTAAGGTTGAGACTCTAAGACATGTTTTTAAGACCTTAAAAGAATTTTGGTATTGCCTCATTTACCCACTCAGCTAAGTTAAAGGACTTCTACGAATCTTACAATTTCTATACTGAGTAGCTTTTGTCCCAAGGTCAATGACTATTCAACACCTAGTTCTGAGTGGTGAGTATAGGCATCCTTACTTGTAGCATTCACATGGTGTAAATACTCCCAACTCACTAAGAGGTCACAAAACACCTTAACATTGAACAATTGGCCCTTACCAGCTAGTGGCAGCTGGGTCCTGAATTTTACCGTGAATTAGACCCACAATTCTCAGTGAGTCCCAGAAACCATTAGTTTTTGTGTATATGGTGTGTAAGCTGTCTCATACTCTCAACTTCATTCTTCAGAAATTGCAATGTTCTGTGGAACCAGAGGCATGAACGGAGAATGACCACAAAAGGGATAAGAGAGAAGCCTGTGATCCTTGAGAAATCAGAAGCCTCAGCAGAATAGCTTTATAGAAAAGACAAACTTTTGAGAAAAGGAAAATTATTTCCATGAGAAAAAGTGGATCTCTGAGAGCAAAAGCAGCAAAGACACGCCTAGAGGAAGTTCTCATGCAATAAAATGCCTGATTCGTTCTTAGTTTTGTCTTTCCAGATTTGGCACGCTGGGGAGAGAAAGAACATGGAAGGCATGGTACAAGAGTGGACACCAACACAAGTGTTAGAGACTGAATGTCTATGTCCCCTTTGGGGTCCTATGTTGAAATCTTCATCATTGAGGTGATGGTGCAAGGAGCTGGATCCGCTGGGAGGTAATTAGGCCCTTGTGAATGGGATGAGTGCCTGTATAAGAAACACGAGTGCTCGTGCACTCTCTCTGTCTTTCTCTGTCTCTGTCTCTCTGTTCTTAGCCATGTGAGAATACAATGAGAAGATATCCGTCTGTAAGTTGGCGAAAAGTCCCTCATCAGACATCGGATCTGTGTGTACCTTGATCAAGAATTTCCCAGCCTCCAAAACTGCAAGAAATAAATGTCTGTTGTTTCAGCCACCCAGTTTGTGGAAAGTTGTTAAAGTAACCCAACCTAATTAAGATGAAGACGATCAAAAAGTTCAAAGGATTTGAGAAATAAAGCACTGGGGCAGTTTGTAACTGCAACTGTGGTCGGCTAATTGGCCCTTATATTTATTTTTTTAAGGTGTTATGTCTTCTATTAATTTATTTAAGTAGAAGAAAGAAATCATAGTTTAAAAATTGGTCATTTAGGATTTAAGATTATAAAATAGATAAGATTTTCAATTTGTGGTTTAATAGCCTTGGTTAGAATTTAAAATAAAGAGGCATAGAAAATATAAATTATTCCACTAAAGCAATAAAATCAAACAAAAATGCTTTAGAAAATGCCATTTCATGGCAAGGAGCTATGTTAGGGTATCAAAAGGAAAAGGGAAAGCAATACTTGTTATGGAACTTAAAATTCAGTTGGATAAATGCAGAAATATGTTTCAGGCAAGGAGTGATTGAAAAAAGGTAAACTTTTGTCTCAATTGCTGTCAGATTGGAATCATTAATTGGCCAATAAGGCTGTGATTATATGGACAATGGTTCAATTTTATCTTTTACTGAATGGTTATTGAAAGAGATTTTAGTGATTTTACTGACAACTATTTTCTAAAATAATCAATGAAAAATACTTTTTACTTTTCTTGGATTTTTTAAAAACATACTTTAAACTGATTCTGAACTGCATGTTTTTCCAGATTCAGAACGTATCCCACTGACAGGCATTCATGACCAAGTCATGGCTGATAGGCATAGGACAGTTTAATTAAAACTGTGTTGTCTATCAGACTCAAATAATAGCTATTAGCATGGGCATATATAAATATACATGACCACATATACTATAATAAGTATTTGTACTATGCACAATATGTTCAATCACTCATGAGCAGCAGTCCCCAACCTGTTTGGCGCCAGGGACCGATTTCATAGAAGACAATTTTTCCATGGATAGGGGGTGTGGAGGAGGGGATGGTTTCAGGGTGAAACTGTCCCACCTCAGATCATCAGGCATTACTGGCATTAGATTCTCATAAGGAGTGTGCAACCTAGATCCTTCGCATATGCAGTTCACAGTAGGGTTTGTGCTCCTATGAGAATCTAATGCCAGGGCTGCAGGAGGCGGAGCTCAGGCAGAAATGCTCGATGGCCACTCACTTCCTGCTGTGCGGCTAGGTTACTAACAAGGCAAAAATCAGTCATGGTCCATGGCCCAAGCGTTGCAGACCCTTAATCATGAGAGCATCAAAATTGTTACAAATGGACTTTCTTAGCATGGCTATATTAACATGGAAGGAATCCCATGATTACAATAGCTGGCATTTTTACATGGGTAGTAAATAATGTTAACTATCACAATTAAAGTATTCTAATTGCTATTGTTTTTAAATTTGGAAAGGAATATAGCCTGACCAAGCAAATTCATTAAGATTGTCACCACAAATATGTTTCATGTTTGTATTAAAATACGTCGTTAAAACAACTAGGATTTACATGCCTATTGAGCTGATAGATACAATCACTGGCTCAATTTTTCCTATGGCATATCTTTATTGCTGCTATTCTGACACTGATAATAACTTGCATTATTATAATCACAAGCTTTTTTTCCTCATCTCTATCCTGCCAAAGTTTCTATTCTTTGCAAGGCAACCAACAAGAAAATGCTGAAGAGGAATCTAGTTTTAATGGCAACTTGAGTCTTGCTTTACAGAATTTTTACTCTACAGAAATCGATAATGTTAGCATAGCTTTTGGGTTCTAATGCAGTTTCAGATCTCTGAATACTATTATTTTGACCTCAGAAATAACTCTTGGAACACTACTGAAAAAAAAAAAAAGCCGGCTTAGAATGATAATGTTTGTGACAAGAAAATAGATACAAGCTTGAAACATGTTACTGAGCTGCCTATCACAAAGGCATACACTTGTAAAGGTGTAATCCAGCCTATGAAACTGCTAAGATTAAACTTTTCAAAATAAGTCTGTTGTTATATTTTATCATCTGTAATGGATATAAGAATTTGGTGAGCCTGTTAAAACTAATCTTTCTAAAAATAACCTACACGTTCAAGACAGGGATATAGATATTGATTGTATCTCAAAATTTATTAAATGAAAATTTTCTCAGTGTATGCTTGTCTGATATTATTCTAGTGCTGGATACAATTACATAAAGCCTTACCTATGTTTCAGAAATTTTATTGAATAATACGTGAATGTCAGTGTAAAACTTACCACAATAATTGATGTCGTTATTATTAATCTTACTTTTACAGATAAAGAAACTAGAGCCCAAACAATAAGTTATTTGGTAATAACAAAATTTATTAACTGGTACAACTGGAATTTAAAATTGTCTCTTGAAGTATACAGTATTTTGTTGTCTTTTTGATCTATAATATTATCCAATCTATACTTATTTAGTGATGTTTAAGTGGTACGTTCTTAGGCTCTCCCAATACTGAAAAACAAAAAATAATTTTTGTCCTCCTACAACGGATGTTGGATTGGAAGCTAATAACTGGCAAATAGAAAAATAAACAAGATGCTGTATTAGATTAAAAGTTTTCTATAAATGAAAATACAAGGAACATTTTTCACATAGTGGATTTTGAGCTGATTCTTGAATGATAGGATAGAAATTAATAGACAGTTGAGTTACAGAAGACAATGGATATGCAATTGGATTCCCAATAAGAAACAAAATTAAGGGCCTGGCGCGGTGGCTCACACTTGTAATCCCAGCACTTGGGGAGGTCTCGGTGGGCAGGTCATGAGGTCAGGAGATTGAGACCAGCCTGGCCAACATGGTGAAACACTGTCTCTACTGAAATACAAAAAATTAGCCAAGCGTGGTGGTGCATGCCTGTAGTTCCAGCTGCTCTGGAGGCTGAGGCAGGGGAATCGCTTGAACCCGGGAGGCAGAGGTTGCAGAGAGTACAGGTCATGCCACTGCACTCCAGCCTGGTGACAGAGCGAGACTCAGTCTCAAAAAAAAAAAAAAAAAAAGAAAGAAAAGAAAAAGAAACACAATAAAAGATGTGATGAAAGAAATATATTAAGTGATAATAGCTTAAGTTTTGAAAAATTCATGAAAAATACCAACCTATAAAATGAAGAAATCCAATGATCTCCATTAAATATAAAAAAACATGAACTTGTAGATTATTTTCATAGCAAATACATAAAATATACAATCTTAGAGAAATAGTATATTTATATATAATATGTATTCATATATAAATATATAAAACATATATTTATATATTTTATAAATGTACATATTCACATTATATTTATATAAATTACATATAGGTATATTTATCTATACCTATATATAATGTATGTATACATAAATCACTATGATGATGTAAATAATAAGACTACTCTGGAACTTAAATTGTATATTTAATCAAAATATAGAACATAATAGGTTACTTGCAAGGATGAGGATAATGGAGGTGGCTTAGAAATATAATAGAAATACCAATTACTATACAGCTCTGTCAACCCTAGCATGTTTAGGAATGATTTGCTTTCTCACAAAACAATATTGTAATACTACATACAACTATATTTAACATTCTAAATTTTCATTTGCTTATTAACATAACTTCACAGATTTAAAGCAAAGCTACATGGGGAAACAGATGGAACATCAAAAGATCAATGTTCTTTTTTAAAATATGGCTAGGCACGGTGGCTCACACCTGTAATCCTAGCACTTTCGGAGGCCGACTCTGGGCAGTCACCTGAGGTCGGGAGCTCGAGACCAGCCTGACCAACCTGGAGAAACCCTGTCTCTACTAAAAATACAAAATAAGCCAGGTGTGGTGGTGTATCCCTGTAATCCCAGGTACTCCGGAGGCTGAGGCAGGAGAATCGCTTGAACCTGGGAGGCGGAGGTTGCGGTGAGCTGAGGTCACACCATTGCACTCCAGCCTGGGCAACAAGAGCAAGACTCTGTCTCAAAAAGGAAAAAAAAAAAAAAAAAAAAGGTTTTAAGTTATTGAACTAAGGTCCATAGGAAGAATTTAGGAAAATTTGTAAAAGAAAGAAAGTAATAAGATAAAAACAAAAATTAATGAAGTAGTACACTAGAAAAAATAGAATCAAAATTTTTGTTTTTAAAAAGATTACAGTAATACATGCCAAGAAAAAATAATAAAGACAAAGATCCTGACTATCATAACGTTGATTTAATACTAAATGGAAGATCCCAGATAGTGTCGTAATGCAAAAGGAAGAAATAATATAAAATAAGAAACAAACAAAGAAAGCTCAGATTTTTCAAGAGGACATAGAACCTAAAAATGTAGAACATTCAAAAGGATTTATCAGTAAATTTAGGGTCATAAAACTGAGTTTAGAAACCTTTCAGGATACAAGATCACTATAAAGAAATTCTACTATGTTTCTATAAACAACTTGGCAGTGTAAATAGATATATATTTTAATTTCAGGAAAATATATCAAATATTCAACAAAATAGAAAAATATTCAACAACATGTGAAAGGCACATGTAACAAAATTGTAAAGCTGAGGAAAATTAGAAAATGTAAATATGGTTAACAAGAAAGACATCATGTATACAGATAGAAAGACCTAGAATGATGCATATTGTCCCCAAATTAATCTAAGAGTCAAATCATTCTTAACCAAAACTCTAACAAGTAGATTGTAAAACATATATGTGAAGAAAAGAAGTAAGAATGACCAAAATACATTTAAAGAGGAGAAAACATATATTTGCTCCTCCAAATATCAGAAATTATTATAAATCTGAAGTAATTAACATTGCATAAATTAAGATATGGATAAATGAAATAAATCATTAACTAGACAACAAGACGAACTACTTTTTAAAAATTGGTACTGAGTTATTCACTATTCATATATAGAAAAAATAAAACTTGACAGCTGTTTTCTGTCTGCACAAAATTATATTCTAAGTGAATTGTGTGTTCAAATTCACATCTAAGTTGTATATCTAAATTATAT
Source organism: Macaca mulatta (assembly GCF_049350105.2). Classification (NCBI taxonomy): domain Eukaryota; kingdom Metazoa; phylum Chordata; class Mammalia; order Primates; family Cercopithecidae; genus Macaca; species Macaca mulatta. The sequence continues at coordinate 25,217,912 of NC_133408.1, read as the reverse complement.
ATCATAATCAGTAAAAATATATTTTTGCCCTGTAGATAGTTTTTTAAAACAGTAGGCATGAAAGCACTTATCAAAAATGTAGTGATGAGTGAACTAAACTATCAATACTAAAAACATCATCAAAAAACCAAGAAGATAGTAAAAACAAAAACCATTTTTTGAATATATATTAACAACTTATATAATTAAAATATTATCAATACAATACACAGATATACCACTGTATATGTAAAATAAGTGAAAATCAACAAGAGATCTCATCCACTACATTTAAAAAGAAAATATTTTAAAGTCTAATACAAAAAGGGCCTCGCCCTAGTTACTTATCAGGAAATCAAACTTTAAAAAATGCTATGGACCTACAATTAGGAATAAAATTACAAAGATTTAAAAATTAAATAATTTATGAGAATGTGGATCAATAGATCTTTGATGAAACAGTAAATTAAATTACTATAACTACTTTGTAAAAATCTCTAAAAAGCTTAGGAATATCTACTGAAATTGAACAAATCTATATTCATAAAAGTATGCTCATCTGCACCAAAAAATATGTATAAGGAAGTTCTGTGTAACTTAATTATTATGACTAAAATCTGGAAACAACACAAATATCTTTGCATGATACAATGCGAAAGTAAATTAGATCTATATTAGGAATCAATTTAAAAATTAATGTAAAAACTCAATGGAGCAAGTTCCCATTAAAATAATTTATTTTTTTAAAAAGTAAATTGGGATAAATCACACAATGGAATAATATTTACCAATAAATAATAATGAAGTGCTACAAACTGTTTACAAAGATAAATCTTACCTGTACAATTGAATCAAAGAAGTCAGGCACAAAGAAGCACAAGTTTTAGGCTTTCTTTGAGGTAACATTTACCAGCATGCAAAAGCAAACTGTAAAGCAGTTTTCATGAACACGTGTTCAGTATTGCCTTAATATTTTTTGGTGGGAGTGGGAAATACTGAATTCACTTTCTCTTTATTGACCTATAGCTTCACATGTGTTTATGAACCCTTAAAAATAACAAATGATAATTGAAAATAATCATGTACTGTTTAACTGAGGATAAACACAGTTTTGAATTATTCTTTTTAACTCCATGATTTATAGGTTTATTAACCCATTAATTGTTCTCTAATTAATTGATTATTAATTATTAATTATCTAATTAATTATTTATCAAACACTTAATAGTATGTTTAAGGTAAATTTTGTTCCAAAAACCTTTAATAGGCAACCAGTCCAATAGGCTAGAGAGAAAAGCCAATGTTTACAAAATAATGCATACTTTGATTAAATAATTGATTCTTTCATACCAAAAATATTTTTTGAATTACTACAAAATGCATCACATGTATGTTGTTGGAAAGCAATGGATTTTATAAAGTGGGAGCAAACAGAGAAAATACTAAAAGCGGTGAGAATATAGGAAGAGGAATCAATTAGAAGTTCAAGGATGCCTGTGGCTTTCATGGGGTCTTAAGCTAATCTGATTGAGAGGGAGGGCTATTTAAGATAAAATGCCAAATTACCTCTATATGTACATAGTTATTTCAAGTAGGGAAAAGAAAAATTAAAAAACCTTTAAATGTTGATGCGTACTACAGATATTATGAAATTTTTCAAAGTGATACACTCTTTATATGAATTAACTTAGCAGTTACTACTCTGTAATATTGTTTTCGTTTCATCTAGCTGTGTTTCCCTTGAATGACTCATCATGTGACATTTCTCTACAGAGAAAAGTGAAAGACATTTTTGTCTTTTAATTATTACAATCAACATTTGTTTTGCTTTGTTTTTGTTTTATTCTGTTTACTTATTTTTTCAAGTTTTTGTTTGTTTATTTGTTTGTTTGAGATGGAGTCTCCTTCTGTCACCAGGCTGGAGTGCAGTGGCATGATCTCGGCTCACTGCAATCTCCGCCTCCAAGTTCGAGCGATTCCCATGCTTCAGCCTCCCTAGTAGCTGAGATTACAGGTGCACCACGCCCGGCTAATTTTTTGTATTTTAGTAGAGACGAGGTTTCACCATGTTGGCCAGGATGGTCGTGATCTCCTGACCTCGTGATCTGCCCGCCTCGGTCTCCCAAAGTGCTGGGATTATAGGCATGAGCCACCACACCTGGCCTATTTTTTCAAGTTTTGTTTTGGATTCAGAGGGTACATGTGTAGGTTTGTTACATGGGTATATTGTGTGTTGCTGACATCTGGGGAATGGATGATCCTGTCACCCAGGTAATGGGCATGGTGCCCAATAGGTAATTTTCAACCCTCATCTCTCTCTCTCCCCAGTTAGTAGTGCCCAGTTTCTATTGTTTCCATCTTTATGTTCATGTACTCATTGTTTAGCTCCTGTCTATAAGGGAGAACATGTGGTACTTGCTTGTCTGTTCTTGCACTAATTTACTTAAGCAAATACCACGTGTTCTTGCTTATAAGCAGGAGCTAAACACTGAGTAGAGGATGGCCTCCAGTTCCATCCATGTTGCTGCAAAGGACATGATTTCATTCTTTTTTATGGCTGTGTAGTATTCCATGGTGTATAGGTACATCATTTTCATTATCTTTTTATTTTATATATTTTTTTGAGATAGAGTTACACATCCTTGTTGCCCCTGATGGAGTACAATGGTGCTATCTTGGCTCACTGCAACCTCTGCCTCCCAGGTTCAGGTGATTCTCCTGCCTCAGCCTCCCAAGTAGCTGGGAATACAGGCGTGCACCACCACACCCTTAGCTAATTTTTTTTGTATTTTTAGTAGAGATGGTGTTTCACCATGTTGGTTAGGCTGGTCTCAAACTCTTGACCTCAGATGATCCATCCGTCTCAGCCTCCCAAAGTGCTGGGATTACAGGCATGAGCCACCGCACCCAGCCTCACATTTCATTATCTAATCCACCATTGATGAGCACCTAAGCTAATGCCATATCCTTGCTATTGTGAATAGCACTGTGATGAAAATAGAAGTGCAAGTGTCTTTTTGGTAGAACAATTCATTTTCCTTTGGGTAGGTAGCCAGGAATTCCTGGACCCAACGGTAGTTCCATTTTAACATCTTTGAGAAATCTTCAAACGGCTTTCCACGGTGCCTGAACTGATTTGTATTTCTGCCAGCAGTGTATGTGTTCCTTTTACTCCACATCCTTGATAATAATTATGATGTTATTTAACCTTTAAAATAGTCTTATGTTAAAATATTATTATAATATCATTTGTATTTTTATATCATAAAAATGTATGACATGAAAGGTTAATTAACCTGCCCCTGACAATCCCTAAGTGGTAGAGTCCAAATTTTAATTCAGGCATTTGCTTCAGTATCTGCACTCTTAAACACTGCGCTCAACTCTCATCACTACAAGATACTGTATTAAAGTTATGAGAACATAAATCATGATCCCACCAGAGCTTATTTTTCACCATCTTATCGGCTGCTAAATCTCATAGGGGCTTCCTCTTTGGAGATTTGTCTTCTGCTGAAAGGAGCCGTCTCTCCAGCAGTGAATTTCCAATCCCACCTGTAGCCCTCAGTCAATGGCTGCCTGATGTACGGTTGCAAAAGGCTGGCCCAGGCCCTCAACAGGGATAACCTCCAAGTAAGGTTTATGCTCCATAGTAGCCCGTCTGTTGATACAGCCAAGGCTAGGTTTTACCTGAGACCAGATCCCTGCTCAGCTGTCTCACTCTTCCCGATTTTTCTTCACATTCTCTCTTATAGTCTGAGGAGCACACCTCCAACAAATCGTGTGCACTTGGATCCTTCACTTAGACTCTACTTTTATGGAACCTGATCTAAAACATTTTTCATTCTTATTGCACATCTTTAAAATGCAAAAAACTACCTAGAAAGTTGACATTTGTAAAAATAAATGAAGTCAACTGCAGACATTTTCATATGTATAAATTTCTGTATTTACTGATTTCTATATTTCCTTCTTACAATCAGAAAATAGATTGTGAAGAACAGAAAATAAAGTCTCTTTTCTGATCATGTTGGGTTTTCTTCTACTAACTATTGTTTATTGAATCTTCTTAACCATTTTATATCTACTCCTTTAATCATCAGAACCTAATATTTCAATAATCTTTATAATTAGTTATTAGATATCATTATAATTTAGACAAGAGAGTTGGAAGAGATATATTAATTAACTTATTATCTGTCTGACAGTGGGCAAGTGGTGGATAGGGAAGTCTAAGATTATGTTAGCTGGGCATGGTGGTGTGCACCCTTATTCCCAGCCACTCAGGAAGCAGAGGAGGGAGGATCGCTTGAGCCTAGAAGGAGGAGGTTGCAGTGAGCCAAGATCACACCACTTTACTCCAGCTTGGATGACACAGTGAGACCTTATCTTTAAAAAGAAGAAAGTCAAAGATTATGTTTTAAATGTAATATATTGGCCCTGATAACAAATTGATCACTTTGCTTTGTTCCTCCTTGAAAAGAAAATCTATAAAGAAGGTATCAATTAGATAAGTTCCTTAAAAGATATTAAACCACTCCATCAAATTACAAACTCTCAGGAATAATCAGTTCCTCATAGAACTAGCTAATCAGTTTTATTGATTATTGAACTGAATTGACCAATTTAAATAGTTGATTTGACTTCACGTAAAGTATATCTTTGAAGAACAATAATAAATCCCAGGTTTAACGGGAGAGGTGTCAAACTATATTAGGGTCAGATTTGGAAACTGACATATACACAGAGGTATACATACACATGATTTTCAAATTGACATTTTTGCCTTCTCTTATGATTAATTTTTCAATATTAATACTTTAAAAATGCATATTTAATGTAAGACTTTTACTTTTTGCTTGCCTACAGGGTTGTTTTATAAAAATAACTGGCTGAATGAAAAACCTTATGTCTGAGACCATTGATGTGGGCAATGGATAAGAAGACCTTGAGAACTTAGTGACAGGTAGTAAGTCTGACTTGGCAAAGAAAAATAAAATGTAAGAACTTCTGAAAACATAAAATGCTTTATTAAATATTGTTGACTAAAGAAAAACAATAGACTTTTAAAGAATTAAAGTTGATTTTATTCAGAAGTCTTACTGAGAACTATAGACTGAGGCCTGCAGCCTGGAACTGTTACCGGAAAGGGGTCTCAATTCACACCCCAAGAGAGGGTTTGCGGATATTACAAAAGGAAGAATTCAAGGTGAATCCATAGAGTAAAGTGACAGCTAGTTTATTAAGAAAGTAGAGGAACAAAATAATGGCTACTCCATAGACAGAGCAGCCCCGAGAGCTGCTGGTTGCCCATTTTTATGGTTATTTCTTGATTATATGCGAAACAAGGAGTGGATTATTCATGCCTTCTTTTTTTCAGACTGTATAGCGTAAATTCCTGATGTTGCCATGGCATTTGTAAACTGTCATGGCACTTGTGGCAGTGTAATAGTGAGGGCCACCGGAGGGCACTCTCATTGCCATCTTGGTTTTGGTGGGTTTAGGCCAGCTTCTTTAGTGTAACCTGTTGTATTAGCAGGATCTTTATGACCTGTATCTTGTGTGCACCTCCTATCTTATTCTGTGACTTAGAATGCCTTAATCATTTGCAGCTCAGTAGGTCTCAGTCTCATTTTACCCAGCCCCTATTCAAGATGGAGTTGCTTTGGTTCAACCGCCTCTGACAGAACCAGCCCATTAGAGAGGTTCTTTTGAACTGCTCCTAGGCTGTAGGCCTCAAGAATAATTCTCAGGATGACTTCCAGATAAAACTAGCTTTCTTTCTTTCTTTGTTTTGTTTTTGTGGGCCACGTTTTATTTGTTCTTTTTAACCAAACAGGATAACCAAAGATACAGACTATTCAATACAATGAAATAGACAAAACCAATTATAAGAGACTGTGATACCACTTGCTACATTTAACCTTATTTTATTCATGCTTGCCTTGGGATGGGGAATAGACCATTCAGTAAAAACATACAGTAAAATCAAAATGTCTTATCATGTACAACTTTTAAACTACAATAATGATGTACCTTAATTATTTCCACACACACAAGTTTAACATTAATTTTTTTAATAAACACAAGACTTCTTGGAGTAATTTACAATAAAGTAATTCCTAATTTTTCTTTACAGATAAATCAAGCACTTACACAATACAAATTCCTATGTACAGTGATCATTTACTTAAAATAAACACTTAAGTAAATTAAATACACAGACATGCTTAAGATACGCTGACATTATATATTCAGTTAGGTAGGAAACAAACCGTAGTGTCAAATGGAATAAGTGTATTTGCAAATATATTTTAAAAACTAAGTTACTTTTTTTAACTTAAATACAGAAAATATACTGATTTGCTAAAAGAAATGTGATATATTAACACTTCACTATAAAGAATGCATATCGGAACATTGATAAACAGCAAATGAGTCTTATTAAGAATAGTTTACTACAGTAAATGTTGGCTAAATAAATGTGCATATTGTGAAGCACTGTGAGTGGTATATGTTTTGCCACATACTTTTATTATCTTGAGCTAGATAACACATGTGTACCCAATTTGGCAGTCATTTTCCATTGCTACTAGTGTCATATGTTTTAAGAAATGTGTACAGTGTGAAAAACTTAAAAATATTCATGAATAAAAAATGTTTTAGAAAAAAATAGATATTTTCAAGCAATTATGTAGAGTCTCACTGTGTACATTTCTTTTTTTTTTTTTTTTTTTTTGAGACAGAGTCTCGCTCTGTCGCCCAGGCTGGAGTGCAGTGGCCGGATCTCAGCTCACTGCAAGCTCCGCCTCCCGGGTTCCCGCCATTCTCCTGCCTCAGCCTCCCGAGTAGCTGGGACTACAGGCGCCCGCCACCTCGCCCAGCTAGTTTTTTGTATTTTTTAGTAGAGACGGGGTTTCACTGTGTTAGCTAGGATGGTCTCGATCTCCTGACCTAGTGATCCGCCCATCTCGGCCTCCCAAAGTGCTGGATTACAGGCTTGAGCCACCGCGCCCAGCTCACTGTGTAAATTTCAAGGCAAGAGTTGTTTCCTGTAAAACAGATCATTGTTCTATGAGAGGATGTTTTTTACTTGTCTTAGTGCATTTCTTTTGCCTCCTCCAGTGTTGCATTATTTTGCTCTATTCTTTAATTTTGTGTGCAAATGACATGCCAGTTAAAATGAAAACTATCTCATATGCAGAAAAAAAAACGTCTGGATTGTAAAAACCAAGAGCTAATTCTTACTAAATTACACCATCTGATTCAAGTAAAAAATGACCTAAACACTAGTGATAAAATAAAGACAAAACACATTTCATGAAGAAAGCAAGATAAATGTCTGCTGAGTATTTTAGTTCACATGTTTTAAAATGCTGCTGCAGGTTTTGTGAGGAATTTGAGGGGAAGATTCCATAGCAAAAGGTGGTAATGTGGCCTGTATTGACTTAAGTGGTGACCCAACTGGGCTGCGAAACTGCAGGATGCCCATAGGCTCGAGGTGCTTGTTAAAGAAGAATTCCACACTGTTGTTCAGAAATCCTTCATGTCTCTCTCCCCAAGCTTCCCATCCTCTACCAGTTCGGTTTCTAGTATTTCAGCATCTTCTTTCCTGTTAAATAACTTGTCTAAGTAACTAGTGTAAATGTTTTCCTTCTCCACTCATTCACACTTCCTTACCTCACAACAAAACTAATTTGTGATAAAATAGTTCTCCCCACCACCCACAAACCGGCTGTCCCAAGAAGATTGGTACAAGACTTCTAATGGAGCCAAATTTGCCGTTCCTTTTTTCTGTGTTTCTTGGCTTACTGTCTTTCATATCAAACTTTTCATTTCTAGCTGGGACTCTGACCTATTCCAGTTATTTAATTTCTCAACAACATCAGTAGGCTCGTGTGGTGAACTAAGTTGAGTAGTTTCTACAATAAAGGAATCAAAATCAAACCCCTGATTTTTTTTCCCTTCGTTTTTCAACCAGTTGCTGAGAGGCTTCCTCAAGCGCTATCTGGGCTTTAACCAATCCATTCCTTTCACATTTTCACTTCCTTTCTTATCAGATTTTTCTCTGCTTTATTATTTCCAACTGGAAATATCTATAATAATCCTGGGCTCATAGTAATGGTTAACTATACTCTCTCTCCAAACTAAGTTATGTAAATATGATGATGACCTGGCTTTGTAGTTACAAATATGGCTACACTTCAAATGCCTATTTGTTGTCATGATGATCTGGATGCTGCCAAAAAGGCTTAGTACAGCAATTGGACCCTCCAGATACTTTATACTTTTCCCAATGTCCATCCAAATATTTTTGGAGATCAACTTGGACTTCATCAGTGACATCAGACAGAGTTCCTGGGTCAAGCAGAATTTCATCAATATCAAATTTGTTATGCATAGACCAATCATGCGCTGAAAACTAACAATCATACCTTTTCCAGTTATAAATGTGACTGTGAGTTTCATCCATAAGCAAAATATCATAAACTTCATCATCAATATGAAAAAGATGACTTGAAATTGGCTCATCCATTGGAAAATAATATACGTTCATGTAACGATGGGACAGCACTTCTTCTGCTGTTAACCCATCTGTGGGGATAAACATCAAAATTTATTCCAGGAAACCCAGTGCTTCTCAACTAATTCCCTGAAGCAACTGAGTTAGAGGTTTTTGTGGTTCAGTCATTTCATTTCTAATGTGAACTGGAATTACACTGAGAAGCTCCTGACAATCTTCCTCATGTATAACAGGACTGGATTCTAAAATCAGCTGCACCTGTTTGAGTTCAGGTGCACCTGCAAAAAGGGTTTACCAGTCAGTATTTCAGCAAGGATGTGGCCTGCAGTCCACATGTCAATGGCTTTACTATAACTATTAGGAGAAAGTAAAATATGTGGAGATCTGTACCATTTACCTACCAGTCCTTCAGAAAGATGATCATTATGGGAATAATGAGGAGCCATGATCTCTGCAAGACCAAAGTCCCCTATCTTCAGCATCATGTCTTCAGTGTTAATGAAAAGATTAGTTGGTTTGAGATATCTGAGCAATACATTTGCAGAGTGAATATACTTAAGCCACCTTAGCAGCTGATACATGAAAAGTCTGGCACGCTCTTCCAGTAAAGTGTCCTGCTTCAGCATATTCGTCAAGTCTGTCTCCATGTAATTCTGAAAAACGTAAATACTGTTAAGTTTGGTAAGAGAGTTCACATTGTTTGTTAATTGGCTTCCACTGGTACTAGGAATTTCAAACACTTTCACAATGTTATGATGTCAAATCTTCTAATAATTTTGATTTCATGTACAGCATTTTTGACAGTCTGGGGATCAGTAAGGACAATTTTCTTGATGGATTCTTTTATCGCAGTCATTGTCTACAGCAGAAAAAAAACCAAGCTATTGCCTCCACAATCCAAAGGTTTTAAGTTCATATATCCAGAGCCCAGATCAAAACCATGAATGTTCATGAGACTTTCAACTTTCTCTGCCAGTTTGAAACCCTTACTATCGAGTTTTCCTTTTGAATTGTTGAACTTTTGTAAACAAGGAAGAAAACTGACATCAAAAGGAAAGATCTTTTAAACAGGGAGAAGAAAAATAATTATGCTTCCACAGCAAGATGGTTTCTTGATGTTCATTGCATTTAACAAACAGGCTTGTTCAGTTCCCCTCAGATATAAAGCTCAAAAAGCTCTACTCATATTGAGAATTTAAGAGATTGCAGTACTCATAGTTCAAGAAAGGGACAGCAACTCTGCAGACATTTAAAGAAAACACTCAAGAAGCTCCAATGGAATGAAATTATATACTATGCACCCAGATTTACTGTGATAAATGATTTAACATTTAACAAAAATATGAATAAATATGCACACAACACAACAGGCTTCTATGAACATTCCCCTCACAGTGCAGACACATTCAATGTTGGACTGGCCCTGAGCAGTATTGTTCTAAGGTGCTGGCAAGCACTATTTCCATTTTGCTTCTTTTCTTCCTTTGTTGCTATATATTTCATCAGAAAGCCCTGGCGACTGTTGGTTAACAGATGTCTTTTGTTAGTGATCAGGTGGCTCCGGCTCACCACAATCACAACCAAAGCTACTGTCCATCTTACTCTGATCCAACAGGACTTCCGCTCATCAAGAGAGTGTGGGCCCATGGACAGCCCCCAGTATGGGCTCACGTCTCCAGCTGTACTGGCAGCAGCAGCTGCTTTGCCACAGTTGCTGCCATGTCAAACTCTATTTCTCTAAAAGCTTGACTTTTTCTTCAGTTGACAATATGTATTTGAAAAGAAAGTGAAAGTGAAATATTAAAATACAGTGAGAGATGTAATTCTCAAATGCCTCCCATGAACCAGCAGCATCAGCGTTACCCAGGAACTCAGTAATTTAAATATTTGCACCCCATTCCAGACCTTTGAAACATGAATCTGAAGACAAGGCCCTGAAATGTGCTATAACGAGCCTTTCAAATGATTCCAGTTTGCTTAAAGTTTTGAAAATCAGTGACACATGGAGTAAAACGGAGATGTTTATGAATAGGACTCATGTAACTTAGCAAATTTTGTAGGTTAGAAGGCTCTTTGTTGTTTATCCAGTTGTTTCATTGTTTGTTTTAATTAATTAATTAATTTATTTTTTGAGACAGTCTTGCTCTGTTGCCCAGGCTGTAGTGCAGTAGCATGATCTTGGCTCACTGCAACCTCCACCTCCTGGGTTCAAGCTATTCTCCTGCCTCAGCCTCCCGAGTAGCTAGGAGTTCAGGCATGTGCCACTAGGCCTGGGTAATTTCTGTATTTTTGGTAGAGACCAGGTTTCATCATTTTGGCCAGGCTGGTCTTGAACTCTTGATCTCAACTGATCCTCCCCCATCAGTCTTCCAAAGTGTTGGGATTACAGGCGTGAGCCACTGCGACCAGCCCACATCATGCTTAAAATGTATGATAACAATAGCACAAACTATGGATGGGAGAAAATGAAAATGCAATGTTTTCAGGTCCTTATTCTGAAATTAATGGAGTATAAAATTATCAGAAGGTAGATACTGAATAATGATAGAAGTATATTTTAAATTAGCCTGCCACCATGCACTGCTAATTTTTTATTTTTTTTTAATTTCAGTAGAGATGGGGTTTCCCCATGTTGGCGAGGCTTGTCTTGAACTCCTGACCTCGGGTGATGCCCCCGCCTCGGCCTCCTAAAGTGCTGAGATTACAGGCATGAGCCACTGTGCCCAGCCTATTTTAATTTAAAGATTATCTTAATATACAGGTCATCAAGGTTTAGAACTACTTGACTTTGCTAAGCAATTCAAAACGAAATGATGCAGAAATTAAAAGGACATTATTCATTTCCTAAAATAGATTAATATGTAAATAAGGTATTTGCTATGAAAACAGAAAACACTCCAGGTATTTAAATTACAATGAAATTTAAGCCAAGAGCAGTGGTGTATGCCTGTAGTCCCAGCTACTCAGGAGGCTGAAGCAAGAGGATTGTTTGAGCTCTGGAACTGGAAACCAGCCTTGGCAAAACAGCAAGACCCTGTATTAAAAAAAAAAAAAAAAATTGTAGGAGGGAGGCCAAGGTGCGAGGATCATTTGAGCCCCAGAGTTTGAGAACAGCCTGGTCAGCATAAAAACATACCAATTCTACAAAAAAAAAAAAAGAAAGAAAGAAAAAAAAAGTTCTAATTAACAAATTAGCTGGGTGTGGTGGCATGTACCTATGGGCCCAGCTACTCAGGAGGCTGAGGCAGGAGGATTACTTGAGCCTGAGCCCTGGAGATTGAGGCTGCACTGAGCTGTGACTGAGCCCTGGAGATTGAGGCTGCACTGAGCTGTGACTGCATCACTGCACTCCAGCCTGGTTGACAGAATAATTTAAAAATGGAATATATGCAGGAAACTTGTTTTCTTTAAAAGTATTAGAAAAGGATAAGGAACAGTTATCAGGAGGAATCATGGGAGGAAATCTGGAAGTGTAGAAATCAAGGAAGTTATTTCCAGTGGTCCAGCTGCCTGCATCATTAAGAAGAGCTGTACTCTAGGGAATTAGCCACTCAAACAGCATTTCTTCAATGTGTTCAAGCACTTGACATATCTGCAGGAGTAGGAAATTAATGATGTCTGCTTTCCTTCCAACTTCCAAACCTTTTATATGCTCCTCTAATTTTAGCATCTATATTGGAATCCTACTGGCAAGGGAGTCTGGGAAATGTAGATCCTAGATGTCCAGTGCTTGACACAGAGCTAGACATTAAAAGGGCAATGGCTGTTTTTATTTTTTGTTTGCTTTATTTTGTTTTGTTTTTTTCTTTTTTTTTTGAGATGGAGTCTCGCTCTGTCGGCCAGGCCGGAGTGCAGTGGCTGGATCTCAGCTCACTGTAAGCTCCGCCTCCCGGGGCAATGGCTGTTTTAATACAAAAAGAAAACATTCCACACAATCAGTCTACCTCTCTGAATGATCAGCTTTGAAACACACCTTTCTATCTACATGAAAGCATAGAAACAATCATAATGAAAAATATGTGTGTGTTCCAAGTATAATTGTGTAAGTGAACAAATGATCATTGTTTTCCTTAAAATGAAAGACATGAAATCCCATCAACCACTGGAGTCATGTCTGGGTGTTCTAGAGAATGTTCTGGTTTACCATTATACACCTGTTACCCCATACGATCTCATTTCTTTATGATAATCAGAATCAATCACCACATGGTCATAAGGAACCATAAGGACAAAATATCAGCTTCTAGTTCAATCGAACCTTTGTTGTGTTCTCTTTTGGAAGCACTCCTATCTTGCAGACAACAAGACCTCTAAATAAAAAGAGGACAAAGATGGAAAAATAAAAGGTAAGAATAACTGAGAGTGCAATTAGAAGTAGTAGGGAGAGAGTATTCTGTTTACATCTCTTGTTTCTTATATCTATGTTCCGGCTTCAATAAAACTGTTAAAATATCAAGTCTGTGGCATACTCCTCATAGATTGGTAACCTAAATATGTAAGCTCTTATTACCTAGTTGTGACATAGCTTAGATTTTAACATTCTGTCACAACTGTTTCGCTATATATCAAAACCATTAGTTGTGATAGGTGTTGCTCATTGCCTCCTTTTCTACAAAATGATTAACTTGTCAAAAGCAGTATTGTTTGAGGCAGCAGAATAATTAGTAAGATATTCACTCAATCTACATTTGGGCAAAAACGTTGGAAGGAAGGAAGGTAAATAAATATTAACATTAATTTTATTTTATAACACAAAAAATAATCGTGTTATCTTAGATTTGAAAGTGGTTCAATATTATCAACCTGCCACCATGTAGCCAGTTTGTTCTTTCATGGAGAGGGAGCATACTAGTGGTTCCGCTTTGGATCCTACCCTTGGCAGATCAGGCACTCAGAAATAGTGACAGGTGTCATGATAGGTCATGAATTAATGAACAAGTATGGTATGGCTGAGAACAGAAGCTGACAATCATATACAGAATAGGATAATTGGTTCTCTTGACTATCAAAACCCTCCCCTACAGTGGGTGAACTTTGGTGAGCTTCCAGATAGAACACAAAATATGTTCAAAATATCCATCTTACTATCAACATAAAATCATCACAAGTATTCATGTCAACGATCTATGACCATGCACTAAACTATCTTACTACCTAAAAATCAGTATATATTTTACTTGTGGTCATATTTTATACAAAAAAAAATTGAGCAATAAGCTTCACTTTTGACATACCAAACATTGGGAGGATGTCCCTCCAACTTTTCTATATAACCACATAGGTATGCCATTGTAATGCAGCATCATACCTCTTCAATAGATGCCACAACCTTCTAAAATCTAGAAATAAGATTTTCTTTATTGTATTTTGTTTTTTCCTCAGATACATTTTATGAGAGCTCCATGAGCCCATAAGAGAGGACTAATGGACAAATCCGAATATATCATAAGTAGGTACCCAGAAGTTGAAGTCGCTTTCAAGAGTCATAAATGGCCTGAGATTTTAACCAACTTGTAAGCTAACAAATTTGGGTGCCAGAGTCTCATGGATATTAGTGACTAACATCCATTGGTCAGAGATGAAGAGAAGTTCATTACTCATGGAAATAACAGTTGCCAGAGTGTCAACATATTTTACTAATTCCCCAAGCCCAGGACAATGACAAGAGGATTAGACGACACCAACGACCACAGTGAATTCCATTGCAAGAGAGGAACTCAGCTCTGGGAACCCTGACATTTTATAATAGGCCCTAAACATGGCTGTCCTTTGCTCTTGAAGAATATGTATTCATTGTATGGAACAATAAACATACGTGTCCTTTGCTGTGGAGAGAGTAATTGAAGTACATGTACATGACAAATAAATTGTATCTGAAATATATATATTTAAAAACCCTTCTAATTCAATAGGAAGTAGACTAACAACTCAAAACAGGCAAATGTTTTGAACAAACATTTCAGTAAATATACAGAAATGTAATCACATAAAAGCATGCTTATTACTTTTAATAATCAGAAAATTACAAAGTAAATCACAATGAGTTTCTATGTCCGATAGAATATATAATATTTAAAAGACTGAGAGTGCTTATTTTTAACAAGAATATGGAACATATTGTTCTCACACATTGCTAGTGACGTTGTAAAACATGCAATCACTTTGGGAAAACATCTGTGAGTTTCTTATAAAGACAAATATTGTTTTTAACATGCAAATTACCTATTTCATTCTCATGCAGGTATGTTGTATCTTATTTATTGACTTTTCTCTGTTACCAGAATATAAGCACTGTAACAAATATTCAAATTCAAATTCCAACTCATTGGTATCTAATACTGAGTGAACAATAGAACTATTTGTATATTTTTTTAAAAATATTTATGCCTCCCTTACACACACACACACACACAGAGAGAGACAGAGAGAGAGATTGAGAGAAAGAGAGAGAGAGAGAGAAGGACCCCAATGCCTAGGCTGCTCTCCAAACAAATGGAATTAGAATCTCTAGAAATGGGTCTGGGTATCACTGTCTCATATGAAAAAAGTCCATACGACATCACAGCTATGCCAGCCATTAATACAAGAGACAAGATTCCCACTTGCTTTAACTATTTCAAGGAACAATTAAGTAGCTACACAAACATTTGTGACATATTTTGCAAATAAATTTGGAAATCATTGATATTAAATGTCACAATGACCAATGTCATAAATTATTTCTACCAATAAAATATCAGGAATATCACAAATTTAAAAACTAGCATGCCATATTTGGGTTGCCATATAAGAAGCCTAAAGCAGTTAGAACAGTACTTGGCATATGTGCAACTTTCAATGTGTTAGTAACTATATATACATATATATACACACACATATTTATTATACATAATATATTATGTAGATAATTAATTATATATATAATCAATGAGCCTCTGCAGCCTATTAAAATAATTATATAGGAGCTAACTGACAGATAAATATTATTTAAAAAAATATATATGTATATTTTTTTTGAGATGGAGTTACATTCTTTCATCTAGGCTGGAGTGCAATAGTGTGATATCAGCTCATTGCAACCTCTGCCTCATGGATTCAAGCAATTCTCCCTGCCTCAGCCTCCCAAGTAGCTGGCATTACAGGCACCCGCCACCACGTCCAGCTAATTTTTGTGTTTTTAGCAGAGAGGGAGTTTCACCATGTCGGCCAGGCTGGTCTCAAACTCCTGACCTCAGGTGATCTGCCCACCTTGGCCTCCCAAAGTGCTGAGATTACAGGCATGAGCCACAATGCCCAGCCAAAAATAATAATACTAATAACTATTCTTGGTTTTATTATTAATAGTAATATTCCCATTACATTTATTATCTTCCTCTCAAAATCAAGATAAAATGTGATATAATGGATATATAATCACAAGTTTTATTTATTTTTAATTGTAATTCCCCCAGCATATATATATCTATACATCACAAGAGTAACTAAAATTAATTTTGCCTCAATATCTTTATTTTTTAAATAAAATGGTGATGTAGTCTTACAGATCAGTTGAGCCTCTGTAGCCTGTTAAAATAATTATATAGGAGCTAACTGTCAGATAAAGGCTCTAGTTATTTAATGTGCATTGAAAATATCAGGTTGACAAAGCTTTTGCATAATCTTATGCAATATGAATGTTAGTTTTAATCTTTTTGCATGGCTGTATCTTGTGTCTGGAGCATCTCTATTTCACAGTCATTTCCAGCTGTATGACAGAGGCTAGAATTATATCTTCTACAAGTTATTTTCAGGAGTAAGGATCCATGAGTATAGCTACTTTCTGAAATTTGTGCATGTATGTGAGAGAGAGAGGGCCACAAATTAGTTATATCACTCTGCTCAATTATACCCAGCAACTGTACTTAACTATAGAAGAAAATATATTAGATTTTTAATTTAAAAACTAAAGACAATGTAACTCTCCAATTCTTATTAGAATCACAGACCTGATGATGTTCTTCTCAATATTATATTTCTCTCTTTTTTTTTTTTTTTTTTGTATATTGAGCTGTTTATTCATGTGCTTAGAACAATAGGAAGACAAATTAGTCGTAATGGGTAAATTATTTTTCAGATCATACATGTTACCAACTTCCGTTTGCCTCTACTGAAGTTTAGATTTTAAGCAGCAATTCAATTTCCAAGTTGATTGTTGCATATCAGCAGCAATTAAATTTCCAAGTTGATTTTTGCAATGGAAGTTAAAATGATCCTTGGCAATACATAAGTGAGAAAGTATTCTTTGCCTCTTACAGAATCCACATCAGGTAATGGTTACACAAGCCACCGAATTTTCAAAAGCTTGTATTATTACTTATTGTCGTCCCTTCCTTTTTTTCCCAAATGTCCCATATTTCCCAAAATTATAAAATTCTGGTAATTTTATTTCTTGGGTAGTTCTCACAGTGATCATCTCCTCTGCAATATCACTGCTCCACGGAGATCCAAGTCCTCATCATTCTTTGGCTGGTGTCCTCTAGTAGATGACATATTCTTTTCTCATCCATTTATCTCACTAATCAACTGACAAAAGATCCTTATCAAATATATAACTCCCGGTGTTTATATTTTTTAATCTTTATCATCACTTGCAAAGATTTTCTTCTCAGTATGTATCTCAAAAGCATTATTGCCTTATAATAACTGTTATTTGTATGACTTCTGCCATAATTAACAACCTTTGTCCTGTGTATCACAGACAACATACAGAACGTCATGAAGAAGTCTTGGAGATAGGATTGAGACGTTTCACTAATACCTTCAATATTACATACTCTATGTCTATAGGAAATTTCTACTCAGAAGAAAGGAAAACTCATGGTTTTACACACTATTCAAGAGTGAAGAATCCACACTGCTGGCTTCTAGCTATCACTCTAACGTTAACTTTCGCCACCTAATATAAACAGCTATGTATTTCTTAGGTCAAAATATTTTTCCACGACTCCTACAAATGCTTCTTTATGAAATCAGGACTAAATCCAGCACA
Organism: Macaca mulatta; assembly: GCF_049350105.2. NCBI lineage: Eukaryota > Metazoa > Chordata > Mammalia > Primates > Cercopithecidae > Macaca > Macaca mulatta. Next base: position 25,200,381 of record NC_133408.1, on the reverse strand, counting down.
TAATTTTAAGCTACGTTATGTATGTTTGTATGCAAGAGATGAAAACCCACTGGAAAACTTAACTCAGAAGGACAATATATTCAAAATCAAAGAGTTAGAAGGCTATGGCTATGTTCTAAGTAAGAGGTAACATAGTTGGGGTTATAATAGTAGGAAGTGAAAGCGTTTGCGTTATGGATATATTTATAAGTTTTAGCCAAATAATTTGATAACACTAGAAATAGGAAGAGACCATACAAAAACACTCAGTGCTGACTGAGGATTTTGCCTGAACTACACATAAACTAGGGGAACACTGGGGGAAAAACCTGTTTTTTTTTTTTTTGTTGTTGTTGTTTTTGAAAAGTGAAAATCCAGAATTAAGTATTGGTTATTTTAATGTACAGATGCTAATTAACATTCCAAGAGCCTATTTTAGATAGCAGGTTGAAATGTGAGCATCAGGATCTAGAGGGAGGGACGATATGGGGAATATATATTCAGTTACTAAATTAACCCCCAAACCACTGTGTCTTAACAGAATATGTAGTTCTTAAACCATAATTCAGTAAATATTGCATGACTCATTAAATAGCACTGTGACAAGTTTCCTGTAATTTTGTGATTCCATCATCTTAAGCACAATACTCCTATATAGCCATCAGAGAAAGCAATAGAGAACATAGAATACCATATAGGAGTAGTTATGTCTCCTTCTGAAGGGTTCTATCTACTTATTCCTCCATAACATTGACCAGAACTCAGTAACCTACTGCTAAATTAAATGCAGAGGAAAGGTGAGAAATGTTTTTAGCCTATCTGTTCATGAAGAAAAAATGTGACCAGTAAATCCTTGGCAATCTGTGACAGTCTGTGGAATTAACGAGCAAAGTAAGAAAGGTCTCTTTATAAGATTAATATTTTTATTATACTTTAAGTTTTGGGGTACATGTGCAGAACGTGCAGTTTTGTTACATAGGTATACACGTGACAGGGTGATTTGCTGCACCCATCAACCCGTCACCTACATTAGGTATTTGTTCTAATGCTGTCTCTCCCCTAGCCTCCAACCCCGCACAGGCCCTGGTGTGTGATGTTCCTCTCCCTATGTCCATGTGTTCTCGTTGTTCAGCTCCCAGTTATGAGTGAGAACATTGGGTGTTCGTTTTTCTGTTCTTGTGTTAGTTTGCTGAAAATGATGGTTTCTAGCTTCATCCATGTCCCTGCAAAGGACATGAACTCATCCTTTTTTATGGCTACATAGTATTCCATGGTGTTTACGTGCCACTTTTTCTTTATCCCATCTATCATTGTGGACATTTCGGTGGGTTCCAAGTCTTTGCTATTGCGAATAGTGCTGCAATAAACATACGTGTGCATGTGTCTTTATAGTAGAATGATTTAAAATCCTCTGGGTATATACCCAGCAATGGGATTGCTGGGTCAAATGGTATTTCTAGCTCTAGATCCTTGAGGAATTATCACACTGTCTTCCACAATGGTTGAACTAATTTACACTCCCACCAACAGTGTAAAAATCATTCCTATTTATCCACATCCTCTCCAACATCTCTTCTTTCCTTTTTAATGATCGCCATTCTAACTGGCGTTGAGATGGTATCTCATTGTGCTTTTGATTTACATTTCTCTAATACCCAGTGATGATGAGCTTTATTTCATAGGTTTGTTGGCTGCATAAATGTCTTCTTTTGAGAAGTGTCTGTTCATATACTTCGCCCACTTTTTAATGGGGTTGTTTGATTTTTTCTTGTAAATTTGTTTATGTTCCTTGTAGATTCTGGATATTAGCCCTTTGTCAGATTGATAGATTACAAAATTTTTCTCCCATTCTGTAGGCTGCCTGTTCACTCTGATGATAGTTTCTTTTGCTGAGAATAAGTTCTTTAGTTTAGTTAGATCCCATTTGTCAATTTTGGCTTTTGTTGCCGTTGCTTTTGGTGTTTTAGACATGAAGTCTTTGCCCATGCCTATGCCCTGAGTGGTATTGCCTAGGTTTTCTTATAGGGATTTTATGGTTTTAGGTCTTAATTCATCTTGAGTTAATTTTTGTATAAGGTGTAAGGAAGGGGTCAAGTTTCAGTTTTCTGCATATGGCTAGCCAGTTTTGTATTTATAGATAATTATTATTTTTTAACTCTGCAGGGAAGAGTTTCTTTACACGGGTGAACTTCTGGTCAGAGGTATCTTCTACCATAGAACATAATGAAACAAGACTTGGCCATGACATAGGAGGACATAGAAAGGGAATTTGGGAAAGGTATCTGTGTCCTCATGAAGGGATATTGGGACAGAAATATCTTGTGCCACAAGAGGTCTTCAGACAGGGACATTTTGTTATAAATGGTTGTGTTACCTTAACTGAGAGAATCAAATTTGTCAAATGTTGCTTACAGGCTGAGTAAGATAATTTCTGAGAAATTACCATTGAAATCAACATTTAGAAGTAAATTTCTGCTTGAAAGGACTATAGGGACAGAATCCTGGGCAGAAAAGATAAAAGAAATAGTACAGTTGTAAAAATGAGCATAGAAATAAGTGAAGGACATATAGGGTCATATAGGGTCATGGGAGGGATTTTTTTCTCTTTCTTTTTCATGTATGCTTGTACATACAGGACTAATTCAAGAAAGATGGAACAGTTAATTATGAAGAAGTGAATGGGAAGAAATGCATATGTAATGAGATTAGATCATTAATCCAGTGCACAAGAAAACCTGGCCTTGGACAGGACAACAGATGGTACCTCAGTACATCATTCAGTTAGGGGACTTAGTGATTCTGCTAGTTTTGTGTATTTGATTTTGGTTACTTTGTGACCAGAATAATCCCCTAGAACAAAATATTAGGGGACTAGAGGACATGTACTGGAAAGTCAAGAGTGTAGGCTGAAGTACAGGAAGCTTGGATGTCAATGAAGGTGTCATTATTGGCAGTGCAAGTTCTAGGGTTTCACCATGGAATATGGCTGAGTAAATGAGAGGAAAGCTATTTGGTGGTGAATTCAAGGATTTAAGGATGCATGTGTATGATAGTATCAAATATAGCTTTATTTACTTCTAGATTTTTAGGGTAAATTTCTCTGCCAAAGACTCCTGAGTGTCTCATACAAATAGACCAAAGTGATAAACTGATCCCTAAAACATAAAAATCATCCTAGATATTGCAAATTCTTGCTTAATGACTTAAAATAAATTATTCCTGCTTTTCTGATTGATGATAAAAATAGAGAATTAAAATTTAGCTAAATTAAAGCTAAAATTCAACTTACTATGTTTGACATAGTAATTATTTCTGTCAATTTTTCTTTGGTAATTAGTACATTTTAATTAAATGTAAAAATTAATTCATTACTTTTGTTCTCAATGCATGAGCATTTACCAATCTCAAAGGCAAAAGAGGGCATTAAAAACTTTCTAAGTTGAAAATGTTAAGCCGAATAGAATTAAGGAAAAATGGCATATATGTATGTCATTCTAAAACAAAATTTAATATAATACAAAATTTTCATTTTTTGGTGAATATTAACTTGATCCTAAAGGTCATATTTTATTAAAGTACTAAGCTCTATTTTTTATTTTGTTTCAATTTTGAAAATTCATATATACAGGTGTTAGTTTATAACAAAAACAAAATTTCATTTTCATATTTTAAACACGTTTAATGATGTGCATGTTAATGTTAAATTAATAGAATTTATGAATTAATATGTAATTAAAATAAAAATCCAATTTTAAAATATGATTTATAATTTTTAACTGTAGTTCAAAATATCACAGAAAATATCACAGAATGGAGGGAGAGGCAAAGGGAAGAGGGAGAAGAGAAAGAGGAAGAAAGAGATTAAGAAAAAAATCTAAGAATAAATATTCTAGTTCCAAGAAAAATAATGTAACGGTACAATATGCATTTAAAATTGAAGGCACAAAAGCTTGATTCACAGCTTTCCTACTATTCTTCTTTTTGGAGCCATTCCAAGTGTCATTATTAAAGTGGCTATTTACATATAGTGTCATAACATGGTAAGCTAAAGGCTAAAGTTGGTAGTAGAAAGAACTTCATTAAAAAGGCTATATTTTAAAAATAAGAAAGTCTTTTTACAAGTAATGTTAAATGGGAAATTAAGGCAATGACCCAAATAATTAAAGTAAAACAAATCCTATGCATCTGAGGGAAAAATAGAAGTTTGAGGCTTAAATCATCACAAATTACTGTCTACATTCATCAAATTAATGGGGCAATTACTCATCATGCACTTTAGGTTACGTATCCTCAAATTGAAGTCATTTCTATATGGAAAGACTGATTTACTGACTTTGCTTTTTTCTTTTCCTCAAAGTAAAAGTTTGAGATTTCCTTTAATTCAGTGATTGATTTCTTTTAATAAAGTGAACTAATTCTAATAATGACAGGAGACAAATTGGATATTTGATCTACACTGTCAAACTGTGTTTATTTTATTTTGAAACCCATATATTTTGAGGGTCAAACATTCAACTTGTAACAAATGTAAAAATCACATAATAAAATTTGATTCATTTAAGTTTTCTTTTTTCTTATTTATTTATTTATCTATTTTATTTTGAGACAGAGTTTTGCTCTTGTCGCACAGGCTGGAGTGCAATGGCACGATCTCTGCTCACTGCAACCTTCGCCTCTTAGGTTCAAGAGATTCTCCTGCCTCAGTCTCCCGAGTAGCTGGGATTACAGGCTTGAGCCACCACACCCAACTAATTTTTGTATTTTTAGTAGAGACAGGGTTTCACCATGTTGACCAGGCTGGTCTTGGACTCCTGATCTCAGGTGATCCACCTGCCTCAGCCTCCCAAAATGCTGGGATTAAAGGAGTGAAACACCACTCCCAGCTTAAGTTTTCTTAAATATGAAAATTAGAACCTTATGACCATTAAAACTCTACATACCTATTATTTCCTGACATTCTTTGAAAACCTTTTAAAATGTGGTCAGAACCCACAATCTTACATTTTTCATGAACATCAGAGGGCATTGAGAATGGATGAACAGCAGCAACATGTACATCTCTTTGCTTCAATAGTTTATCTTTCTTTTCCTTCCTTCCTTTGTTTCCCTTTCCCTTTTCTCCTTCCTTCCTTCCTTCCTTCTTTTTCCCTCCCTCTCTTCATCCTGTTTTTTCCTTCTTTTTTCTTCTCTTCTCTCACCCCCTTTTATTATTTCTTTGTCACGGGAAAACAATGAAAAATAGGAAATAGTACTGAAAATAAGAAAAAATTGCTTAGAACAGTATAAATTCAGTCACGCCACTATTTTTCAAAAAGAAAATTCAAATTTTAAATAATATGAAAATGTTATGTGTTCTTACCATGAAAATGATAATCATAGGAGGTAACATACGTTAAATAGTTTGTTTTAGCCATTCAAAAAAGTATACGTGTCAATGCATTATGTTGTACACCATAAATATCTACAATTTTTACTTGTCAATTTAAAAAAGGATGGAAATTTTAAAGCCAAAATGTAAAACAAATTAAAAGAAGAATTCTACAAAGGCAAAACTATTGTAAAAGAAGGAAAGAAATCGAACTTATTTCAGTACTCAATTGATAAATGCCATTAGAATTGGGTCCAGTTTTGTGTTACTGGAAATAAAGCTTCTAAGAGTATGTGTGTCTGTGTCTTTTGACGGGCACATGCATTGCATTGACATCTGTTATGTGTTCACTGATGCAAAATTGGGGTCACAGGTCATGAGACTGTTTACTGAAAAAGTTTTTCTGACAAAAGTTTTTATGGTTGTTCATACTAATTTAAAATCTTACCATGAATGTATGAGAGTTCAGTTATTCCATGTCCACATTAAGTTTTTCCATATTTATATCTATAGTTAGAGTATTCGGTCTTTTGAATGTTAACCAGTTGTGTACTTCTGTGGTGGTATATCACATTGGTTGCTAAAAAATAATTTTATTGAAAACAAGTTTATTTATTTATTGGACCTTGAAATAGTATTTACTTTCATGTGTGTGAATTCCCTCCTTTCCTATTTTCATTTTGATCTTTGTCTTTTTTATGAATATTAGACTTTTTTTTTATAGATTTTACACAGCATTAGATATGAGTGTTACAAAACAGTGCATGATTTTTTCAAGAAGAGGTAAGAGTACTTATGAATTCCTTTATTCACTCTCTTAGGTAGGCCTTCCTTTAGCAAACAAAAGTTCTTAATTTTAATGTAATCAAATGTATATCTTTTTTATCTAATACTATTTACCTTCTATTTAAAAAAAAAATCTTTACCTCATGTTACTCATGCTTAAAAAGATATTATTTTATTTTTATTTTTACAAGCTTTATTGTCTTACATTACCAGCTTGATTTCACCAAGCTTTTTTGCATAGCATTTAGCCCCACAGCTACTTCTATTTACTGAAATTCTTGGTGTTTCACCTAGTGTATTAGTAGGTTACATGTAGGCATATCTTTGAAGGGCAAAAAGCTGTCACATTTTTAGATTATGTTTCGTCAGAGCATTTTTCTCTCTGTAATTTTATCTTCTATTTTTAGCTGCTGTGGTTAAATATAAATCAAGTCTTAATTTCATCATCCCATTTTTTTCTCTCTTGTACTTAAATTTCCACCTTTTCTGGATTTTTCTATATCATGTAGACATACTTGGATGTTCTTTATAATGAAATATGCATTCATGCAAAACATCCCTCTTCTTTCACATTCCTCTCCAGCTATTTATCGATTTCCCTTTGCTTTCACCCAAAACTCTTTAAAATAATTGTGCGTATTCTCTCCAATTAATCACCACCTTCTTTTCACAACCCACTCCATTCCAGACCATTTCACTCTAACTGGTCTTATCAAGGTCACTAATGACCCTCGTATTGCTGAATTTGCATAGTTGCTTGTCTGTCAATATCTTTATTAGTTTCTCAGCATCATTTGATGTAGTTTTCCATCTCTGCTGTACCAAAATGTTCTTCTTTTAGATTATATGTCACACTGATATTATGTATATGTTAAGCCATTTCTTTATCCACTCAGTGGATAATTGATTATAAAGAGTGAAAAGTAAAAAGAGGGAGCCATCCTAAGAGGCTGTTACAGTAAACCATAAGAGTTAGTTTTGGACACAGGTGCTAGGGAAGGATAAAGACACACACACACCACACACACACAAACACACACATAAATCAGAACAGAGTTTTTGGTTAGAATTAATAGAACTATAAGGTATTATGAGCTAGTGAATGAAAGGGAATAATATCTCAAACTGGCTTAATTTTTAGCTGTGACAATTGACTGAATGTGGGTGCAAGTAACTAAAACGGACATTCGGGAAAGGAGAAGATTTAGACAAATTTTGAAATTTCTCACTTAGGTACATCAAGTAGGGAATAGGATGTATAACTTTTGTGGCATTTGAGATATAATTTTGAGAGTCCTTGGAAGATAATGTGCATCAGAACAAAGAATCTATGGAAATAATATAGAAAGTAAAGAAAAAGAAATGAGAGCTGCACCCTTGCTTCTTCCAATGTTTATAAATAAAGTTACAATGTGGAAATAACAGAGGGCATTGAAAAGGATGGCAAGAAAATGAATAATTTTGATATTCCTGTAAACAAATAGAATATTTAAAAACATATGAGCTGTCTTCTATACCAAACAATGTTAGGAAGTAGAATAATATTGTATCAGAACTAAGGTCACTGGGATTTGTCAACTTAGAAATTATTGATGATCAAAAAATAATTTTATGACAAGAAGAAGATGGAAATTCAAAGTGGAGTGGTTTAAGAATAGTAGATTGCAAAGATGAGAGTAATTAAAACAATTACTTAAAGAAACTTGAGGATGAGCCAGGAAAATGTGTTCCATTAATTATCTGGCACTTTGAAAAATTAAGACACAATGAGAGACAGTTTTGGAATAATACAAATCTAAGGAAAAATTCAATTTATGTTTGAAGTAGAATATCAAAGATTGACTGAAGAATGGAGACTTTTAAGGTACAATCTCCCAGTACAAGGAAAGGGAGAAATATTTTGTAGGTCTTTGTTTCTTTGTGTGAACCAGAGATTGACTTAAAGATGGAAAGACGTTCTTTGGCTCTGTTTATCTCCGACACGTATTATGTAACCCTTTAGAATAGCTGTTTGCCATTAGATAAAGTAGCCTTTAGAATCAATTTACTCATAACTCTCTCCTAATTTACCCCAGAGGATTTTGGACGTAACATCAAAACTGATTCACAAAAGTCTGGAATTAAATAGAAACAATGACTCTGACAAGGAAATAGCTCCATAAAAGTGAGTATATTTTCTCTGATACTCCATGATTTTGACTGCCCCAATCCAAATCCTAGAAAGAAGCCTTACTCCTAGAAAATAACAAACCCAGTCGTTAATCCTCTTAGAGTTACAGGAAGTGGAGGAGGAGAAGGAAGAGGGGGAAAACTTACCTGACCAATAAATGAGTTAATGTTTCAGGATAATTTCGGTTTATATTTAAAGGTTCATCTCTTTATTTCTTTTCTATTTCATCACTCTACATCAAAAATGGGTCACCATCTATGATACTCTGCCTTGACGAAGTGTTCTCTCTGAGGTGAATCTTTCAAGAAGGTTAAAGTTTGAATGCATGTAGTATGCACTGACATTTTCATGAGCCTCTTTAGCTATCAGATATATTTAAGATTTTTATTTTCAATAGTATACCTGAATCTGTATTTTAGGTGTGGGCTTGGGATAGATGAAGGCCAACCTATATTCTGAGGTTAATATTGCCTGCATAACAAAAGTCTTTTCCATGCAAAAGCATAGCCCAGCCATGTTCTATATTGAATTTAGGAGCTAAACGCCAAGACAATTGAAATATAATGTCATGCATGCTTCATTGTCTTTTCACAAATGTCCTTCTTGCATTTGGAGGGGCTGGGTAAAAGTAGAATTCAGATTTGAGGAATCTAATGTTATATAAGTCTATATGTTTAATCTATCTGCATTGATTACTGGCACAACTAATGATTTCCTCTATTTCATTGTTACAAACATTAACAAAATCTCATATTGCATGGCTAGGTTTTTATATTTTAAAATGATATACTAAGAGGTTTTTAATTTTTTAACAATAAGAAAAATCCCCTTTTTATTCAGGGGAAGAAAATAAATGCTCCCTCTGGCTTAGGAATGAGCTAATTATTTGTCATCATTCTAAACAAATAGATATGATCATCTAAATGGTGTTTCAAACGTCTGCAAAGAATATTAGCATTCAAACTAAAACCAAGGCACTTTAATATTCTCATCAGAGCTGATCAGTTAACCAAAGTGGGTCATTAGAAAATAACTAGCTAGGCATTTCATTAATGCACAAATAACCCAGAATAATATTCATAGTTTTCACATTTGCCTAATGTGCATGCAGACCACAGTGTTCAAACATGACTTTTTTTTTTACTATGTTACTATCTTAATTTCAAATTGTATTTTAATGTATTTGTATAAAAACACTGTGGCAACAGGAAATGTAAGAAACAGAAAACAAATTCAGAGCTGGTCATTTGATTGTGTAACATCAGGGTCACTAGCTCTAGCTATATTTCAGGTCTTTTGTACTTTGACGTTGGAGCAGATCTCTTACTCTTTCGAATACACTTCCCTTTTGGCAGCAATGTCTTTACACTCTCGATTTTCTTCCTGCCTCTCTAACAGCTTTTTCTCTTTATCCTTTCTGCCTTCATCCCTCCATAATCTTGGGAATTGAAAACCATTCCTGATGCCTCTTTTTTCTACATCCCGCATATCCAATCATATTAGTCATGCTGCTCCCGTGAAACTAAACAAATAGTGCATATATATATATACACACTATTTGCCTGCATAACAGAAGTCTTATATATGTGTGTATATGTGTGTGTGTGTGTGTATATATATATACATATATATATATATATAGAGAGAGAGAGAGAATGAAATAGATTATAGATATAGGTATGGATATATACAAAGAGATTTATTATGAGGGATCAGCTCACACAAATAGATGGATGAAAAGTCCCACAAACTTCCATCTGCAAGCCAGAGGTCCAGGACAGCCAGTGGTATAGGCCTAATCCAAGTCCAAAGATCTGAGAATTAGGAAAGTCAGTGGAGTAAGTCCAAGTCTGAGCCCCAAGGCTTGAGAACCAGAAGCTCCAATGTTTGCTAGCAGAACGAGATAGATTTCCCAGCTCAAACAAAGAGAGAGAACTCTCTTTGCCCCTGTCTTTTAGTTCTATTCTGGCCTTCGGAGGATTGAATGGCACTCACTCAGACAGGTAAGCATTATTTTCTTTACTCATTCTACCAATGTAAATGCTTATCTTTTCTGGAAACAGCTTCACAAACACACACAGAAATAATGATTTACCAGCTCTTTGAGTATCCCTTAGTCCAGACAAGTTGGCACATTAAATTAACCATCATACCAATAAACACACATTTTTGTAGATTTCATTTCATAATCATCTAAAATTTCACCCACTTTTCTTTATTTCACAAGTTAATCCAAACAACCAAAATCATTTTTCTGGACTATGATAATTGCCGTTATTACTGGTTTCCCTAAATGAACCATGCCTCTCCTAGCCACATATTATGAATATTTATTGAGTAAAAATGTATTCTAATCATTCTTGTGCTTTCTATACTAAAAAAGCTTCCAACCACTTTAAATGAATAATTTCCAAAATAATCTATCACTTGGCTATGGTTTTATATAATGATTTTCCCATGTAACTTCCCAACATGTTTTCTTGTGAGAAAATATGCATTGCAATACCCAGCTAGGCTTTACATACTATTTTAAAACTTATTTCCATAGTTTTATTTTGGCTAAATCTGATTTGTCTTTTAAGTAGTTGCTTAAATGTGACTTTATAAATAAATCATTTAATGACCACTAAAATTGATTGAGTAGCCAGAGTAGATGGTTTCATAGTGTGAAGGTTAATATTGAATATCAACTAGATTGGATTGAAGGATGCAAAGTATTGTTCCTGAGTGTGTCTGTGAGGGCATTGCCAAAGGAGATTAACTCTTGAGACAATGGACTGGGAGAGGCAGACCTACCCTCAGTCTGGGTGGGCATCATCTAATTAGCTGCCAGAGTAGCTAGAATAAAGCAAGTGTGGAATAAAGAACGTGGAAGGACTAGACTGGCTGAGTCTTCCAGCCTTCATCTTTCTCCCATGCTAGATGCTTCCTACCCTCGAACATGAGACTCCAAGTTCTTCCACTTTTGGACTCTTGGACTTTACATCAGTGGTTTGCCAGTGCTCTTGGGCTTTCTGCCACAGACTGAAGGCTGCACTGTCAGCTTCCCTATTTTTGAGGTTTGGGGACTTGGACTGACTTCCTTGCTCTTCAGCTTGCAGATGGCCTATTGTGGGACTTCATCTTGTGATCGTGTGAGTCATTACTCTTCAATAAACTCTTTCATAGATACGTCGATCCTATTAGTCCTATCCCTCTAGAGAACCTTGACTAATACACATAGCATGCTGCACTTGACATTTTGTAAAATATGTAATGCACTCCATAACCTATTTGACTATCACCACACTAGAGTGTAAGCTCTAGGACAGAAGTGATGATATATTTTGTACACAGTGCATTTCAAACATCTTATTAATGCATACTACATGGAAGAGGACTACATGATGAATTAGTACACTTTATCTTATAATTCACTTGATTTTGGAAGATGTGCAAAATTCAATTGATGTTAATCCTCCCAATGAATTAATAACTGTCCTTTTTGGTAAGATATATTATTTATCCCATAAAAATCTTCATTTGTTGCATGCCGTTAAGACCTTAGAACAAAGTAGTTTATCATAGTTTTAAAAAAATGGTAGACACTATAGGAGCAAGTAGAGGGGCATTAATTAGACTTTCTGAAATGAATGGTTTAGGGCTGTTTTTTTAAAAGTACACTTACATGAAAATAGTGGTTTCAAACAATAAATAGATCAAAATTACGAAGACAATGAGAGCAGAGAAGACTAACCAGGCTTTGGAAACAGGAAAGCAGATGCATAAAAGAAACAAAACATAAACAGACAGAGTGGGAAATCAGAAAACAAAAATAAGGCTGAGATTCTCAGAATGTCTTGGGAATTATTATCGATGATCCACATATCTCTAAAATTGCGGGGTGCCTATGAAGCTGCAACAGGAGAAATCATATGAAATCTGTCTAAGCAAAGATTAGATCCCTGATACCAACTATCATACATTCAATCTGATAAATGGGTTCTTCTCCCTTTGCCAGTAGACTGTAAATTTACTCTCTGGGGACATTGAGCCCAATAGACTCTGAAGAGGTTACAAGACACAGCTGCAACTAATGGTACTCTAATCATGGAAGTAATTGTAAAGTCAATCTTCAGAACAGTGGTGAAAAGTTCTCACTAGACAGTTTCTGAAACAACCTGTGAGAGCAATGGTAGCCAGGCTTCAAATTCCACACAGAGACTAAAGGATTCCTCCAAGCAACACTTGTCGGTTTATGAAAAGAAACGTGCGGATACTTTCTTGGTTGGTGTCTGTAATGTAAGGGTCTGGGAAAGTCATTTTCCAATAAAATAAAAATCAAGAAGCTCCTCTGATCTACACAGAGTTTTCATTCAGTTTAAAGACTATCCTACTCCTAAATACGAAGAGAAAAGCAAGACTCGATAAACAGCAGAAAACGTCGAACATGAAACACTGATATCAAAGCATACAGACACATAGAAGAAATCTAAGGAAAGAGAACATTCAGGAAGCAGGAAAAAGGGAAATGTAAGTAAATAAACAATATTTATATTCTAGAAGAAAGAATAATAGAGTATCCATAAAAATACCAAAATACAAAGGAACAGTAAGAAAGATTTCAGCAGGACTTTCTCCAGGAAATAGAAAAAGTTGCTAAACTAGATGAAAGTACTGAAAGAAAAGTGGCATTTCTGGTGGAAAGTTAAAATATATTTTATTACAAATACCTGAAAAACCAAGCAAACAGAAAAAAATCGATTATTTATTCTAGAGAAAACATAAATTTTACAGGTAAGAGAATAAAATCATGATATAATAAATTTGCGTCTATAAGTAATAATTATCTAGTCTATAATGTCAACATCTAATACTGATGTAGCCCAAAATTATGATACAATTATTTTTTAAAAGTTAAGAGAACGTTGTGCACACCCATGTGGAGATGGATGTAAGAGAGGTAATTGTATTTTTCCTTGGCTTCACTTAAAAATATTCTCAAGAAGACAAGCCAAATATATATATATATAATATATATATAAAATATATATATAAAATATATATTATTTATTTATTTATTTATTTATTTATTTATTTATTTATTGAGATGGAGTCTCATTCTGTCACCAGGCTGGAGTGCAGTGGAGATCTTGGTTCACTGCAACCTTCACCTCCTGAATTCAAGCAATTCTCCTGCCTCAGCCTCCCGAGTAGCTGGGACTACAGGCACCTGCCACCACGCCCAGCTAATTTTGTATTTTTATCAGAGACAGGGTTTCACCATGTTGGCTGGGATGGTCTCGATCTCTTGACCTCATGATCTGCCCACCTCAGCCTCCCAAAGTGCTGGGATTACAGGTGTGAGTCACCGTGCCCGGCCATATATATATATATTTTTTAATGGAGACAAACACAAGAAGAAAGTAGCTAAAGCTTATAAAGCTTCTGCCTCTGTGAAATGGAAATCAGAGAAGTGAGAAATGTGGGAGGGTGCTGTTGTTTTTCAGCATGTGTTGGGTAGAACTCTAGTTGTTTAACTATGAATATCTGTATCTCCAGTACAAGTGCTTGCAAACAAACAAAAATTACATATGCCCAGATATTCTATAAAGCTTTGTGTACAGAAGCATATCCTAATATATTTTATTCTAACTCTGAGAAAACACATGATTAGATAGGAAATTTAATTCTGCTTGAATAGTATGGATTGGCTCTTTTGTGTATTTCTTTTTCTGAAATTACGTTTTAAAAAGTAACAAAAGTATGCATTTTTACTAGATTACTATTGTATAACTGGTAACCTAGTAAAACATGTACTTCCGTTACTGGTTTTTACAATAGTAACATAATAAAAATATATTTTGCTACTGTAAAAACTGATTTTTACCATAGTAACCTAGTAAAAATATAGTTTTACAGATACATACACTTAAAAAGTGCAATGTTGTGAATTGAAATAAAATTAAAATAAGGTATATTTCTGTTAATGCAAATGCTACTAAATGTAATTGTATTTAACTCTAATGGTAGTGTGGGACTATGGAATCATGCTTTTTTTAGTATAAACCAAGACATTTTAAACTGTTAACTTATTTTTTATTTTTCTGTAAACTCTCTTAGATGCATCAATATGCATTAACAAAGTTTTACTCACTATATTTGTGAATATAATACATTAGCTTTTATTATAATTTTTGTAAGTTATTAGTAATTACTACTCTTCCTTTATATATCTTCCATTTACAAACTTGTGTTATATTTAAATGACTGAAGTATTATATATTAAAATATTATTATACACATCAATATAATCAATGTGACCATTTAATTTACCTTAATATGAGACATCTTTCCATTTATTAGATGCCTAAATGAGTCAGTATAATGATGCTTTTGAATAATGAAATGAATATAATGAAAAACATCATCAGTTTATACACTGAGTGGCAAGAAATTTACAGAAGTGTTCTGTAACCAGTTTGCTAACCAGTTCTGTAGAAATTATATATATATTTTTTATATATATATAAAAAATTTATGGAGTTTGGCTGCAATTTTTTAAAATGTATATTTTGCATAGAGGTCAAGTCATGACTTTAAGGGTATCCATCACCCAAAAAATGTACATTATACCCATTAAGTAATTTGTCTTCATCCACCTTCTCACCCATCTGAGCCTCCATTTTCTATTATTCCACTTTCTCTGACCATGTGTACACAGTTTTTAGAACCCATTAATGAGTGAGAACATGTGATTATTTACTTTCTGTGTCTGGCATGTTTCACTTTAGATAATGACCTCGAGTTTTATCCATGTTACTCCAAAAATGTTTATTTATTTATTTATTATATTTTGGGGGACAGGGTCTCACTCTATCACTTGAGCTGGAGTGCAGTGACATGACCATAGATCACTGCAACCTCGGACTCCTGGGCTCAAGTGATCCTCCTGCTTCAGCCTTGGGAGTAGCTTGGACTACAGGGGTGAGTTACCACCATACGTGGCTAATGTTTTACATTTTTTGTAGTGAAAGGGTTTCGCTGTGTTGCCCAGGCTGATCTTGAACATCCGGCATCAAGTGGTCCTCCTGCCTCGGCCTACCAAAGTGCTGTGATTATAGGCGTGAACCACTGCTCCAGGCCATTTTGTTCTTTTTTATGACTGAATAGTAATCTAATGTGTAAGTATACCACATTTTCTTTATGAACTCATCAATGAATGGACACTTATTTTGATTCCTATTGTGAAAAGGAATAGGAACAACTGTGAATAATGCTGTGATAAGCATTTAAGTGCAGGTAATTTTTGATCTATTCATTTTTTTCCTTTGGGTAGATACTCGGTAGTAGGATTGCTGGATTGAATTTTAGTTCTATTTTTAGTTCCTTGAGAAATGTCCTTATTGTTTCCCACAGAGGTGGTACTAATTTATATTCCCACCAAAAGTGTATAAGCATTCCTTTTCTCCACATTTTTGTCAACATCTGCTATTTTTTTCTTTTTAATAATAGTCATTCTCACTGGGATCAAATGATATTTCATTGTAGTTTTAATCTGCATCTCTTTGATGATTAGTGATGTTGAACCTTTTTTCACATATTAATTGGCTATTTGTATGTCTTCTTTTTAAAAGTACCTATTAAGGTTCTTTGATCACTTTTTAATGCAGTGGTCCCCAAACTTTTTGGTACTAGGGACCATTTTCATGGAAGACAATTTTTCCATGGACAGGGAATTTTGGGGGTTTGGTTTTGGGATTAAAGTTGTCCACCTCAGATCATCAGGCATTAATTAAATTCTCATAAGCTGTGCGCAACCTAGATCTTTCACATGTGCAGTTCATAATTAGGTTCGTGCTCCAGTGAGAATCTAACGTTGCCACTGATCTGACAGGAGGCAGAGCTCAGGTGGTAATGTTCACCACCCACTTCCTGCTGTGCCACCCAGTTCCTAACACTGGTACTGGTTCACAACCCAGTGAACCACCAGGCCAAAGACCGGTACTGGTTCATAGCCCAGGGTTTGGGGACCCCTGTATTAATGGGATTATTATTATTTTTTATTGTTGTTGTTGAGTTGAGTTCCTTATACATTCTGGATATGAGTCTACTGTTGGATAAATGGCTTGAAAATATTTTCTTCCATTCTGCCAGTTACCCATTAACTTTGCTGATGATTTATTTGCTGTACAGAAGCTTTTTAGTTTAATTAAGCTCCATTTGTCTGTTTTTTGTTTTTGTTGCTTGTGTTTCTGAGGTCCTAGTAATAAAGTTTTTGTCCAGATCATTGTCCAAGAGAGTTTTCTCTCCACGTTATTCTAGTATTTTTATAGTTTTAGTTCTTACATTTAAATCTTTAATCCATCTTTAGTTGATTTTTATGTATGGTTAAAGATAGGAGTTCAGTTTCATTTTTATGCAATAGCAATCCGGTTTTCACAACCTTGTTTATTGAAAAGGATATCCTTTCCCAAATGTAAGTTTTTGTCAGTTCTGTCAAAGATCAATTGACTGTAAATATATGGCTTTATTGTTGAGTTTTCTATTCCTGTTTACCTTATCAGTGTGTCTATTTTTATACCAGTACTATGCTGTTTTGTTTACTATAGCCTTGTGATATAGTTTGAAGTAGGATGCCTCCAGCTTTATTCTTTTTCCTTAGGATTGCTTTGACTGTTCCACTCTTTTTTGGTTCCACATAAAATTTTGGATTGTTTTATTCTTTTTCTGTGAAATATGAAGTTAGCATTTAAATAAGAATTGCATTGAATCCAGATTTCTTTTAGGGCCATTCAGTCATTTTCATGATATTGATTTTTCCAACACATGAGCATGGTGTGCTTTTCTATGTTTGTGGCATCCACAGTTTCTTTCATCAGTTTTATGAAGTTTTCATAAAAAGGAGGTAGCAATCTTTTACCTCCTCGGTTACATGTATTCCTAGGTATTTTTATTTTTAAAGCTATGTAGATTATTTAACCAAGGAAATAAAAGATCTATTTTATATTCTTGGAGATTAAAAGAGATTTTTGTTTGTTTGTTTGAGTCGATGTCTCACTCTGTCACCCATGCTGGAGGGCAGTGGAGTGGTCTTGGCTCACTGCAACCTCCATTTCCTGGGTTCAAGTGATTCTCCTGCCTCAGCCTCCCGAATAGCTGGGACTACAGGTACACACCACTGCACCCAGCTAATTTGTTGTATTTTTAGTAGAGATGGGGTTTCACTATGTTGACCAGGCTGGTCTTGAACTCCTAACCTCAGGTGATTTGCCTGCTTTGGCCTCCCAAAGCTCTGGGATTACAGGCAGGAGCCACCACACCTAGCCAAAAGGTTGTTTTTAATCTCTTGGAATACTTTCTTGATTTCGTTCTAGGTTAGATAGTTATTAGTGTATTGAAATGCTACCTATTTTTGTATAGTAATCTTAATTTCTACAATTTTATTAAATTCATTTAACAAATCTGAGAGTTCTTTCTGGTGAAATCTTTAGGTTTATCTAAATATAAGGTTATATCATCAGCAAGGGAGGATAATTTGACTTCCTCTTTTCTAATTTGGATGCCTTTAATCTTGCCCAATGGCTCTGGCTAGGACTTCCAGTATTATGTTAAATAACAGTGGTGAAACTGGGCATCCCTGTCTTGTTCTAGTTCTTAGAGAAAATTAAATTTTCTATCCAATATAATGTTGGCCATGGGTTCCCCAGTGGAAAAATGAACCAAAGAACAACACTCAACCTTTCCTGTGCTAGGGAGTCATTCCTGGTTCCCAGCTGGCCTCGGGCATGCAGGCTACCTGTTTTCCTTACCCTTCCTCGATTTTGGTGTATCCTTTCATTTTTCTGTTGGTCTTCCATGTCACCTCTTGTAAAATGTATTCAAAACATGATTGCCTGCACACTATTTTGGTTCTTCTAAGTGGATCAGGTGTACTTGAAATACTTCTAGTCAGCCATTAAAGAAAAAAAAGAAAGCAATTTTTAAGTTACTAATTTACATATTATACCTACTGTTTTTAAGATTACTTATTCACTCAAATACAGCTAAGTGTATTGCTATTAGTTTGTGTCTATTAATGTCTTTACTATCTTTCAATTTAATATTCAAAAGATATTTATTTTTCTTCTGAACATAAAAATTGTGTATCATATATTTTACAACAGGCATTTAGTTAGATTAAGCTACTGATCACATGCATTTATCAATCCCCAAAAAGTGATAAGGTTATAGTAGAGGAATTCTAATAGCAATTGAGTATCGATGACAATAAATCAGTTAAAGAGTAGGAATAGCAACTGAATATACTATGACATTAAAAAAACATCAAGTATAGCTAGAGGACCAGGAAATTCAGTATCTGATTATTTATGATATTCAGACAGATAACAAAGAAAACAATATGAAGCCTATTATTAAAGAATGGGGCTGGGCGCAGTGGCTAATCCCTGTAATCCCAGCATGTTGGGAGGCCCAGGTGGGCGGATCACGAGGTCAGGAATTTGAGACCAGCCTGGCCAACATGGTGAAACCCCATCCTTACTAAAGAAAAATTAGCAGGGTGTGGTGGTGCATGCCTGTAATCCAAGCTACTTGGGAGGCTGAGGCAGGAGAATTGCTTGAACCTGGGAGGCAGAAGTTGCAGTGAGCTGAGATCGCGCCATTGCACTCCAGCTCTAGGCAACAGAACAAGACTCCATCTCAGGGGGAGGGGGAGGGAACGAATGGTATGGAGTATAACGAAGAGTGTTAGAATGAAAAATATTTGATATATAGATAGATAGATAGGAAGACAAGTATAGATAGACGCAAACTTGTTTTTAGAAATCAACAAAAATCTGAGAGAAAAAAAATCTTGTACAAAACAATTTATAAATGGTGCAGAAAAAGAAAAAGAGATTGATTGGTTTAATGCAATCTGGAAAAGTGAGTCTATATCTTGGAATATATTTGATTACAAAAGCCAAGTGGAAATAAACTAAGCAATCACTGGGGTAAGAACTGACCAGATATAAAAGACATTTATTAAGAAAAGCAAACTACTGCCCTTCTTTATATTTTAAGGATGCATTAGAATAAGTATATATACGTACAAGACTAAAGGGTCCAGATAGAATTCACATACTGGCTCCTGGTAAGTACTAGAAGACAGAATCCAATCAAAGTAAGAGAAAGAACAAACAATGTGTTCAGAAGATTTCTACAAGTATATAAATACAGGCCAGAGTTTTTGAGATCTGTGATTTTCCTGACTTAGTACTTCTCAAAATGAAGTTGGACAAGTTATTTTGTGTAATAAACCATATCATTATATCATTTGGTCACTTCAACTCTCTTATAATCCATCTACATCAGTGTATGGTGACAATCATGAACTGGAAAATAAGCAAGGTCCCTTTTCCATTGTTTCTCTGTATGATTTGTTCTGATACTGAAATTGTTCGTTCGTTGTGTCGTTGGATTGTTTTTTCTGCTGTTGCCCTGAGCTCATTGGTGAATGGCAGTGGACCCATGTACCAAAAATCAAACAAACAAAGAAAAAAGAAGGCTTTTGGTTGAGTAAAACAAATCCCTAAAGTGATCGATATTTCCAACATGAAAAATGAAGAAAGGAAAAAAAAGACCTGCATTAAGTTATGAATTGGATTATAAAATTTAAAAACTCCATGAAGATAAAAAGATACTAACTGCACCAAGAGAAAATAAAAGTAAACCAAAGCAGGCTAAGGCTACATAGATGTACCCAGTTGATCAAAATATATCAAATTACTTACTTCAAAAATGTGCACATTTTGGCACATATATTGCCCTTCAATAAGTTATAATAATAATAGAAACCCATAAGACAGTTCAAATTAAGTATGCCATTAATGCATCTCAGCAGCAGCACTGCAAAACTGCCTGAGTACAAATTAATTTTTACTTAGAATTCCATACCCAGCTAAATAATTAATAAAATAGGATATTAAAATAGAAGTATTTTTGTTCCAAGCATTTGGAGATTTTCATTTGCGTCTACTTTCTTCTCAGAGAGTTAATTAAGAATGTACCCTGGATAAATAAGGACAGAGAAAGAGAAAGACTACGTGGTATGTGGAAAATTTTGGATAAACTCACGAATGTCCTAAAGGAAAGTTCAGGATGAGAACTGTGCAGAAGTGGGAGTAGTCAATATCAGAATAGAGGGACTGTAGGCTGTGGGATAATGCATTGTCAAGATGTTAGGAACAAATGGTGTGTGTGTGTTTAAGGGTGGATGTTAATAAACCTGGTAAAATGGATTACTTAAAAACAAATTTTTTGTACGTTAGTAGAGACCGGTTTTCACCACTCTGACCAGGCTGGTTTCAAACACCTGACCTTATGATCCGCCTGCCTCGGCCACTCAAAAAATTAGCTGGGAGTAGTGGCAGGCACCTGTAATCCCAGTTACTCAGCAGACTGAGGCAGGATAACCGCTTGAACCCGGGAGGCAGAAATTGCAGTGAGCCAAGATCGTGCCACTGCACTCCAGCCCAGGTGACAGAGTGAGACTCCATCCAAACAAACAAACAAACAAACAAACAAAAGAGGATACCATGATAAAAATTAATTGTAGAAAAAAGTGATTAGAGAGTCAAGAGAAAATAGAATTCATATAAGAGCTATAGTTGAGTTTAGAATAAACATTCTTTATTTTAATCTTAAATTTCTGGATGTCATGAACTCACTTTTTCCTTCATCCAACCTCTCATACAACTAAATATCCTGGAAATAATTTTTAAAATGAGAATACCACAAAATGACTTAGAGAATTGAAAAGAAGACGACTGTTTAGAAAACTTAGAACTTGAAGAATGATACTGCGGTCAAACAATAACACTGTTTTTATTTGTTTGTTTTAGCTCCCATTTTATCTCCATATATATCAAATCAGGCATCACAGAGGTCTTCTACCCAGAACTACCACTAAGAATAGATAAAATCAAACCAACAAAGAAGCAGACATAACAAAACCTAGAAAAGCCTAGACGCTTTGGCCAAAGGATTGGAAACAAAAATGTGCAGTGGAGATCTAGCAGGGAGAAGCAGCTCATGACCCACAACCCATGGTATATAGCTTGATTATCCCACAGAGACTGGTGTCAGTATCATTGGCAAGGCTGACCTAATCCTATGTGCCACAGCCACCGGCAGAGATGACTGATCTGCCTTAAAGGTGACATCAGCATGGTCAAGTTGAACCAATGCTTTACTCATCCCACACTAACCAACCGTGATGGGCCCCATCAGTCTTCAACTAAAGAGTCAGTGAAGTCTGAGCAATGACAGGCTTTCTCTATCTTCAGGGCAGTAAGTGTCACCAAAGTGAGATTGGGTGACTTTTCTTCTATCCATCACACAGGAAATGTAGTGTGATGCCTACCATGTGATTCAGTGACCCTAGAGAGAGAGAGAACCATGCCCTGCTCCATGACAGGCAGAAACAGACAGACCCCTTGGCCTGCATCTGCATTACTATCAAGCCTAGTTACTGCTGGCCCACCACTCTGTGGCAAAAGACAGCGTAAGTCCAGCAACTTCCACCTCTCTAACTTACAGCAACAGATAAACTAAGTCAAGTGTTTCATGACGCTCCACTTAATTACAGAGTTATCTAGATGCAGCTGTCCCTGGCCATTCATCTAGCAACAGAAGAAGACCAAGGCCAAACATTTTCCTCCTCCCAACATGTGGATAAGGAAACAGCTAAAGTGGTGCTTCTTTTCCCTAAAGAGAATGGTAGAGATAAAATAGGAAGCTACGAGCATCTAACAGTCGGAGAATAGACTGACAGACACACTCTGTTCTGCAGGCCCAACATCTACCTCCCACCCCTGCCCCTCACCGTAGCAATACCTGGTGGCCGAGGGAAGAACCTTGCTACCATGGTAGTTGTTCGGAACCAGAATAGATTTAGCAAGTGTTGCAGTGAAGCCCTCAGAACAAAGCAGATAAGAATATGATATCAGGAGCTCACAATACTAAACTGGAGCTATAGCCTATAGAGTGTTCTAGAAAGTACACACTAAACCTAATCAGAGTGACTGCCTACTAAGACGGATATATATAAGATTCATATTCTCCAAATGTACTTTATAAAATGTCCAGGATATAACCAAAAAGCCAGTGATCATACAACAAACCATTAAATCACAACTTCATGAATTTAATGGTTCATAAATTTGCTTCAACAAGCAATTATAAATTGTATTGAAACTAAAGAAAAAATAGATAATCTCCTCAAAGAAATTAAAGTTATGTAAAAAAGAACTAAGTGAAAATTATAGACTTGAAAGTTGCAAGTAACAAAACAAACAAACAAGACTCTTGGATAAGATCCATAGTAGACTGGAGGTGAGAGAGAACAGACACAGTGATCTTGAGGACAGATATAGTATTTACTCAGTCTGAATAACAGAGAAGATACAGACTGAAGAAGCAAAGACCTTTGGGACTATAACAATAAATCTAACATTTTGTTGTTCATATTATTGGCATCCTAGAATGACAGTAGAAAAAAAGCAGGGCTAAAAAGTTATTGGAAGAAATAAGAACTAAAAGTTCACTAAATAGAGCAAAAGACATAAATCTATAAATTTATGAAACTGAGAAAATTCCAAATAGAACAAGTCCACAGAAATTTATGCCACATCATGTCATTATTAAACTTCTAGAAAGGAAAGACAAAGATAAAATCTTGGAAACAGCAAGAGAATAATGATCTCTTTTCTATAAGAGAATGACAATGGATTTTATACCAGAAAACATGAAGATCAGAAGGAAGGAAAATAAGAGACCAGACTGGCGGAATGACAGGTGGGGGAAACCAAGAATTTGTCACAAGAGGATATATCTTTAAATAATGACTAAATAAACCTCTCTAAAAAGAAAAAATAAATAAATAAGAGAAGGGACTTCTATCTTCATAAAGAAGAGCAAAATAATAAATAAAAATAGAAGCAGATATCAGAATTCTTTCCTCTATGAATTTCTTAAATTATATTTTAAATTTAAAGCAAACATTATAACGCCTAATGTGTTACCAACTATACATAGTATAAATATTTAAGAAAATTATATTTAAAAAATAGGAAAGGTAAAGGGATCTAAGTCAAAGTAAGGTTTTAATACTTCACTAGAAGTAGTAAAACTGGTGTAATGTAGTCTGTGTTTTTACACATATATATTGTGATATCTAGAGAAACAACTAAAAAATTGTCTAAGCAATATGATTGAAAACATTATAAATTAAGACAGAAGAGTAAACATGTCTAGGCAATCTAAAGGAAGACAAGAAAAAAAAATTCTCAAAACTCTACAGTAAGAAAACAAACAACCTGATTAAATAATGTGCCAGAGGCCTGGCCAGACACCTCACCAAAGAAAATATAGAAATGGCAAATAAGCATATAGAAGATGCTGCACATCACATGTCATTAGAGAAAAGCAAATTAAAATAACAATGAAATACCACTACAAATGCATTAAATACTCATTTATTGCTGAGGGTAGGGGGTGCTGCAAAATAGTACAGCCACTTTTGAAGATAATTATGTGGTTTGGCCTTGTCCCCAACCAAATCTCATCTTGGATTGTAATTTCCATAATCCCCACATGTTGTGAGATGGACCCAGTGGGAGGCAATTGAATCATGGGGATGGTTACCCCCATGCTGCCGTTCTCATGATAATGAGTAAGTTCCTCACGAGATCTGATGGTTTTATAGGGGCTTTTCCCACTTTTGCTCGTCACTTCTCTTTGCTGCCACCATGTGAAGAAGGAAGTATTTGTTTCCCCTTCCACCATGATTGTAAGTTTCCTGAGGCTTCCCCAGCCATGCTGAACTGTGCATCAATTAAACCTTTTTCTTTTATAAATTACCCAGTCTTTTATTAGCAACGTGAGAACAGACTAATACAGGTAGTTTGGCAGTTTCTGACAAATGTAAACATGCCTTTGTCATATGAATCAGTAGTCATTGAGTTGAAAGTAACCAAGGTGCCCTTCAATACATGAGTGAATAAATAAACTGTGGTGTATCCAGACACTGGAATATTATTCAGCATTAAATGAAATGAGGTATGACATCATGAAAAGACACAGGGAAAACTTAAATGCATATTACTAAGTTAAAGAGCCAGTGTGAAAAGGTTACATACCCTACTATTTCAACTTTATGACATTCTGGAAAAGGCAAAGCTATGAAGACAGTAAAAAGATCAGTGATTGCCAGGGGTTGGGAGGGAGAAAGGCATGAACAGGTGGAGCGCAAAGGATTTGAGGGCAGTTAAAGAAAAACTACACATTGTATTATATAGGTAGATACATGTCATTATGTTGTATCCCAATCCATAGAATGTATACCAAGAGTGAATCTCAATATCAACTATGGTTTTGAGTGATTATGATGTGTCAACATAAGTTCACCAATTGTAACAAATGTACCATGCTGATGGAAGATGTTGGTAATGAGGGAGCCATGCATATGTGGAGTCAGGGTATATATAGGACATTTCTATGCCTTCATTTCAATTTTTCTGTGAACTTCAAACTTCTCTAAAAAAAGTAGTCAAAAAAGGAAGAAAAAATGTACTGAGAAACAGAAGAAACAAAGAGAAGACAAATAATAAAATATCTCAAAATGAAGATGGAAAGAACTCAACACTTGGCAGTATTTAAAAATGAGAACATGAAAAAATACATAAAAAGTTGTTTTTCCCTGGAGAAGATAGCAAGTGCGCAAAGGAAAATATGTTTTAAATTGATACCCATTAGATCAACAAATATTAAAAACAGATGTCAATACTCACCTTTCACAATGGCCTAAAAGTTGTGATGACATCAAACGCTGATGAGGTTGTCATGTAACTGTATCACTCATACATTTCTGGTGAAACCGGAAGATAATAAAGCTACTCTAGAAAATCATGCAGCAGTTTCTTTTAAAACTAAAGATACACCTGTCCATATGACCCAGCAAGAGCAGTCTTAGACATTTATTCCCCAAAATAAAATTATGTCCACATAAAAGCTGTATACAAATATTTATAGCAGCCAGAATTTGTAATATCCAGAATTTGAGAATAATATGTGTATCCCTTAATGGGTAAAAGAAACAAACTCTGGTGCACTCGTGTCATGCAATACTACTTAGCACTAAAAATAACAAATGATTAATAAGTTTTACATGTATATCAACAAAGTTCTGCTGTGTGAAAAAAAGCCAGTGTTAAAATGGCACATGCTGTGTGATTCTATTTACATAACATTCATTAAATAAAAATCAAGCAAACAGAGATAAAGAACAGACTAGTAGTTGCTGGTGGTTAGGGATGGGAACAGGAGGTAAGGATGACTGGCTGTAAGAGGCCAGCATGAGGGAATCTGGAGATGATGGAAAAATTCTGTATGTTGATTTTGGTGGTGGTTACATGAAGCAACACGTGGCAAAATGCAAATAATTACACATACACACCTAAATGAGGACATGCATAAATGGCGAAATCTGAATAAGCTCATTGGCTTGTATCAATTTCAATTTTCCAGTTTTCTCATTGTGTATAGTTATTGCAAGATGTCAACATTTGGGGAGTTATATAATAAAGTCTGTGCTATTCTGTTATAATAGCACAAAATGGATGAATATAGGTGCAGAGCACCTCCTTATATATTTTTGCAATTTCCTGTGAATTTATGATTATTTCTGAATTAAAATAATATGTAAACAGTAGTTATATAGTTTTATTTTTTAATTTTAGTATTTGTGGTTATGTAGTAGCTGTATATATTTATAAGGTATATGAGATATTTTGATACAGACATAAAATGAGTAATAAATACATCAGGGTAAATAGGGTATCCACCACCTCAAGCACTTATCCTTTCTTTGTGTTACAAAGCAATCAATTATACTCTTTTAGTTATTTTAGAATGTACAATAAATTATTATTTACTGTGGTTATCCTGCTGTGCTATCAAGTGCTAAATCTTATTCATTCTATCTAACTATAATATTGTACCCATCAAACATCCCCACTTGCCCAAGATCTTATTCATTCTATGTAATTGTAATTTTGTACCCATCAAACATCCCCACTTTCCCAACCCACATCCTTCCCAGCCTCTGATAATCATCCTTCTACTCTGTATCTCCATAAGTTCAACTGTTTTAAATAATAAGCTCCTGCAAATACATGTGAAGTTTGTCTTTCTCTTCCTGGCTTATTTCACTTAACGTAATAATTTTCAGTTCCATCCATATTGTTGCAAATGACAGAATTTCATTCTTTTTGTGGCTGAAGAATCCTCTGTTATGTATATGTATCACATTTTTCTTGTCCTTTCATCTGTCAATATACACTTGGTTGCTTCAAAATCTTAGCTGTTTTGAATAGTGCTGCAATAAACATGGGAGTACAGATATCTCTTCATTATACTTATTTGCTTTCTTTTGGGTGTACACCTAGAAGTAGGATTGCCTGATCATATGGTAGCTCTATTTTTAGTGTTTTGAGGAACTTCCAAACTGGACTCCATAGTGGTTATACTAATTTACCTTCCAACAAGCAGTGTATGAGGGTATCGTTTTCTCCAAAACCTCACCAGCATTTGTTATTGACTATCTTTTGAATAAAAGCCATTTCGACTGAGTTGAGATATTTCACTGTAGCTTTGATTTGCATTTCTCTAATGTTCAATAATTTGGAACACCTATTTATATACTTGTTTGCTATTTGTATGTCTCCTTTTGAGAAATGTCTCTTCATATAATTTGCCCATATTTTAGTAAATTATTAGATTATTTTTCTATATACTTGTTTAAACTCCTTATATATTTCGGTTATGAATTATGTGACAACCAGTGATATGGTTTGGCTGTGTCCCCACCTAAATCTCAACTTGAACTGTAGTTGCCATATGTCCACATGTCATGGGAGAAACCCAGTGGCAGGTAATTGAATCATCAGGGTGATTTCCCCCATGCTATTCTCATGATAGTGAGCAAGTTCTCATGATATCTGATGGTTTTATAAGGGGCTTCCCGGTTAACTCAGTTCTCCTTCTTCTCCTTCCTGCCACCATGTGAAGATGGATGTGTTTGTGTCCTCTTCCATCATGATTGTAAGTTTCCTGAAGCCTCCCCAGCCCAGCAGAACTGTGAGTCAATTAACTTTTTACCTTTATAAATTAACCAGTCTCAGGTATTTCCTTATAGCAGCATGAGAATGAACTAATTCAGCAAATTGGTACCACAAAGAGTGAGATACTACTGTAAAGATACCGAAAAATGTGAAAGCAACTTTGGAACTGGGTAACAGGCAGAGGTTGAAAAAGTTTGGAGGGCTCACAAGAAGACAGGAAAATGTGGAAAACTTTGGAATTTCTTGGACATTTGGAGGGCTCAGAGACAGAAAAACATGGGAAAGGTGGAACTTCTAGAGACTTGTCGAATGGCTTTGACCAAAATGCTGATAGTGATATGGACAATAAAGTCCAGGCAGAGGTGGTCTCAGATGGAGATGAGGAACTTGTTGAGAACAGGAGTAAAGATCACTCTTGCTATGCAAATAGATGGTTGACATTTTGCCCCTGCCGCAGAGATCTTTGAAACTTTGAACTTGAGACAGATGATTTAGGGTATCTGGCAGAAGAAATTTCTAAGCAGCAAAGCATTAAAGAGGAAGCAGAGCATAAAAATTTGGAAAATTTGCAGCCAGATGATGCAATAGAAAAGAAAAGTCTATTTTCTGGAGAAAAATTCAAACCAGCTGCAGAAATTTGCATAAGCAACAAAGAGCCAAATGTTAATCAACAAGACAATAAGGAAAATGTCTCCGGGACATAACAGAGACTTTAGCAGCAGACCCTCATCTAGCCCAGAGGTCTAGGAGGGAAAAATGGTTTACTGGGACAGGTCCAGGCCCCACCTGCTGTGTGCAGCCTTGAGACTTCGTGCCCTGTGACCCAGACACCTCAGCCATGTCTAAAAGGGGCCAAGGTACAGTTCAGGCCATTGCTTCAGAGGGTGGAAGCCCCAGTCGTTTTTTGTTTGTTCTATTTATATCTTTTTGTACTGTTGATGTCTTGAAAAGTGGTTGTAGTGATTAATATTCTTGGTTCATCTTTTAGTCTTGTACTCAAGGTATGAGTAGTTTACACACCACAATTACAATTACTAGAATCACTGTATTATTCTGTGTTTTTCTGTATACTTACTGTTATGAGTGACATAACAGTATGTTATGAACCCTCAGATGTTTTCTTATTGCTTATTACCATTCTTTTTCTTCAGATTGAAGAATTCCCTTGAGCATTTCTTGTAGGACAGTTTTGGTGTTAATGGATCACCTCAGCTTTTGTTCATTTGTGAATGTCTTTATTTCTCCTTCATATTTGGAGGATATATTCACCGAACCTATTAATCTAGAATACAAGTGTTTTGTTGTTGTTTGTTTGTTTTTCCCTTTAGCATATAAATATGTCATCCCACTCTCTTCTGGACTATAAAGTTTTCACTGAGAATCATACTGCCAGGGGTATTGCAGCTCAATTGCATGCTATTTACTTCTTTTATCTTGCTGATTTTAGAATCCTTCCTATTTCCTTGGCCTTTGGGAGTTTGATAGTTAAATGTATTGAGGTAGGTTTATTTGGCTTAAATCTGTTTGGTGTTCTATAACTTTCTTAGACTTGAATATTTATACCTTTCTCTAGGATTGGGAAGTTCTCTGTTATCCCTTTGAATAAACTGTGAATAAACTTTCTTTTTTTTTTTTTTTAAATTTATTTGAGACAGAGTCTAACTTTGTCACCCAAACTGGAGTGCAATGGTGCAATCTCAGCTCACTGAAACCCCTTCCAGGTTCAAGCAGTTCTCCTGTCTCAGCCTCCTGAGTAGCTGGGACTACAGGTGCATGCCACCATGCTAGGCTAATTTTTTGTATTTTTAGTAGAGATGGGGTTTCACCGTATTGGTCAGGCTGGCCTTGAACTCCTGAACTCAGGTGATCTACCCGCCTCGGCCTCCCAAAGTGCTGGGGTTACAGGAGTGAACCACCAACTCGGCCCCCTTTGAATACACTTTCTATCCCCATGTATCTCTCTCTACCTTCTGTTTAAGGCCAATTACTCTTACATCTGCTTTTGGAGGCTATTTGCTAGATCTTGTATGTGTGCTTTATTCTTTTTACTTCTTTTTACTTTTATTTTTCTCTGTGTATTTTCGAGTAGCCTGTTTTCAAGCTCACTAAGTTTTTTCTTCGGCTTCATCATTTTTGTTGTTAAGAGAATCTGATTGATATGGCTAGGGTCTGTGTCCCCACTCAAATCTCATCTTGAATTTTAATCCCAATAATTCCCATGTGTCAAGGGAGAGTAATTGAATTATGGGGGCAGTTTCCCCCATGCTGTTCCCATGATAGTGACTGAGTTCTCATGAGAGCTGATGGTTTTAGAAGGGGCTCTTTCCCTTCACTCAGCCCTTCTCTTTCCTGCCACCTTGTGAAAGAATGTGCCTTGCTTCCCTTTCACCTTCCACCGTGATTGTAAGTTTCCTGAGGCCTCCCCAACAATGCTGAACTGTGAGTAAATTAAACCTCTTTCCTTTATAAATTACCCAGATGTGAGCAGTGGTTTATAGCAGTATGAAAATGGACTAATACCCTGGTTCAGTCTTCAGTATGTCAGTTGTATTTTTCAACTCCAGAATTTCTGTTTGATTCTTTTTAGTTATTTCAATCTCTTTGCTCAGTTTATCTCATAGTGTTCTGACTTCCTTATCTGTGCTATCTTTAAGTTCATTGAGTTTCCTCAACACAGCTATTTTGAATTTTCTGTCTTAAAGGTCACATATCTATGTCTTCCAAGATTGGTCCCTGGTGCCTCAATGAATTGCTCTGGTGAGGTCATGTTTTCCTGGATTGTCCTGATGCTTCTGGATGCTTGTCAGTGTCTGGGCTTTGAAGAGTTATGTATTCATTGTTGTCTTTGCAGCATAGGTTTGTGTGTAACTGTACTTCTTGGGAAGTCTTTCCAGGTATTTGAAGGAACTTGGGTGTTGTGATATACGTTTTTGGTCACTACAGCCATAGCTGCATTTGGAGGCACTCCAAACCATGGCAACTCTTGTTTTTCTCTCTTATTTTTTTCCCCAAACAAATAGCACCTCTCTCTCTCTTTCTCTCTCTGCTTAACTTCCTGGAGCTTGCGGAGGGGTGACAAAAGCACCTCTGTGGTCACCACCACTGGGACTGTGCTGCATCATATCTAAAGCCAGCACAGCACTGATTCTTGTCCAGATTCTGAAGCACCTACTGCCTGGTTATTGCTGATTTTCCCTCAAATCCCAATGGCTCTACAATCAGCAGTTTGCAAAACCATCCAGGTTTGTGTCCTTCCCATCAGTGTAGTGAGTTTTCCCTAGTCCCAGGCAATTACAGAGATACGATCCAGGAGTCAGAACCTAGAAATGGAAACCACTGGAACCTATCTGGTGCTTTATTTTGCTGGGGCTGAGGTGGCACCCAAGCCACAAGACAAAGTCCTTTCCACTCTTCCATCCCCTTTCCACTAGCAGAAGAGTGTCTCCCCATGGCTACCACTGCCCAAGGTGCATGGTGACTACTGCCTAGCTACTGCTAATGTTCACTCAAGGCTCAATGGCTTTTCAGTCTGCTTGTTATGAATTATGTCAGGCCCGGAACTCTCCCTTCAGTGCAGTGGGCTCTCTTTTAGCCCTAGGCAGGTCTAGAAATGCCTGAACAAATACCTGGAATTGAGGATCCCAAGAGTTTACTTGGTGCTCTAGCCCACTATGGCTAAGCTGGTACCTAAGCTGTAAAACAAAGTCCCATTATTCTTCCCTCTCCTTTTTTCATCAGAAGGTATCCCTCCCCATAGCCACCACAGCTGGAAATGCGCTGCGTCACACTTGAAGCCAGCACATCTTGGAGTCTCATCCAAGGCCCACAGTGTGTACTTCTTGGCTCCCACTGTTGACTCTTCAGGGTTCAAGAAACCTTTAGTTAGTAGGTGAGGAATCCTTCCAGGACTGGGTCTTTCCTTTCAAGGCAGTAGGTTCTCTTCAGGCCCACGGTGTGACTAGAAATGTTGTCCAGAACATAGTGCCTGAAATGAAGGCCTTAGGAGTCTGCCTAGTGACCTGTCCTATTATGGCTGAGCTGGCAACCAAGTTTCAAAACAAAGTCCTCTTTACTCTTCCCTCTCCTTTCCACAAACAGGAGGAAGTCTTTCCCAGAGCTGCAAGTTGTGCTGCCTGGGGTTGGAGAAGGAATGGCACAAACACTGCTTTGGCCACCCTGTCTGCTTTTTAACTAGTTTGAATGAATCCCAATTCCACTAGATCTGAACCTAACACAACACCAAGACTTGCCCAATAATTCCAGTCCTTGAATACTAGACTGACTTTCAAGTTTATTTAGAACTCCAGAGCCATTTAGCTCATAGTGGTGAGGCTTGTTGGTACTCAGGTTCCACCACTGGGATAGGTGATTATCCTATAGCTAAGGCTAATGTAAATGCTCTCTCCGTGGACATCACCTGAGTTCTTCCTGTTGTTGCTTTCTTCTGTGACAGGGAAGCACTGAGTTCCAATGCAAAGTTTCACAATCACTGCACGCTCCCTCCCCAAAGCAAACAGATTCTTTCTCTGCACCATGTGGAAACTGCCTGGGGATGACAGAGGGGCAGCATCTACAAGTCAAGGCTGTTTTATCTACTCCGTTTACTGCATCTTTCCTTGCTATGATTTTAAAACCAGGTACTGGGATTGCTCATCTGACTTTGGTGCTTATTAAGGTGTTTTTTTTGTTAGTTTGTCTTTTTCTGATAGTTGTTCAGTTTGGTGTTCTGTGGGGACAGTGGTCAGTGGTTTCTCCTGTTTGGCCATGTTGTTCTGCTTCCTCTCTATAATTTTTAATAACCACCTAAATATATGTTGAGGGCAGAAAATTGGAGTATATGTTGGTCAGTGTCAGAAAACACTAAGCACTATGACAAATGACAGAACATTTCTCCGACTAAACAGAATTCCTTTTTCAGAAAAAGAGAGCTGAGACAATGTGTTGTAAGTGCACTGATGCTATGTCATAAGATCAAAAATAAATGGTAATGCAGGGAAACCTGAATCTACAAAAACCAATAGGGAGTTTCATAATGGTAAATATGTAACTTAATTAAAACAAACATTGATTTTTATTAATAAATGTATTTAACAGACAGTTGATTTTCAAAGCAAAAATAATTACCAAGCATTGTGCAATGTATAGCTTAGATAGAAGTGAAGTAACTTTATATGATTGCCAAAAGGATCAAAGGAAGGGTAGAAATATAAAATTCTGATATTTACATTATACATATCACAGTGCAATATTGTATCAAATTAGAGGCTATAAGGTTAAGACTTGTATTACAAATACTAGAGGACACATAAAAATAAAATGCAAATTAAAATAAAAGATTTATAATTTATAAGGCTATTATGAAGATTAAATAGACTATTAAACTATAAACTTGTTACCAAAAAAAAAAAAATTGACAAAATAAACAAAAAGCAGAAGGACCACATGAAAATATTTCAATTTAATAGACAAAGTCAACCATATTTATAATTACAGTTAGTTTAAATGTTCCACACAACCAGACCAAACCTTATTTAAAATATGCTATGTTGAATAAACCTCTATTTTAAACATAAAGGCATGGTAATTTAAAATAAAAAAATTAGGCCGGGCGCGGTGGCTCAAGCCTGTAATCCCAGCACTTTGGGAGGCCGAGACGGGCGGATCACGAGGTCAGGAGATCGAGACCATCCTGGCTAACACAGTGAAACCCCGTCTCTACTAAAAATACAAAAAATTAGCCGGGCGTGGTGGCGGCGCCTGTAGTCCCAGCTACACGGGAGGCTGAGGCAGGAGAATGGCGGGAACCCGGGAGGCGGAGCTTGCAGTGAGCTGAGATCCGGCCACTGCACTCCAGCCTGGGCGACAGAGCAAGACTCCGCCTCAAAAAAAAAAAAATAAAATAAAATAAAATAAAATAAAAAAATTAGTAGAATAAGGTGTTCTGTGCAACAATTATTCATGATATGGTTTAGATTTGTGTCCCCACCAAATCTCCTATGGAATTGTCATCCTTAGTATTGGATGTGTGTCCTGGTAGAAAGTGATTGGATCATGGTGAAGGGTCCTTCATGGCTCGATGCTGGCCTCATAATAGTGAGTGTGTTCTCATGATATCTGGTTAAGTGTGTGACACCTCCAACTCTAACCCTTCTCCCCACACACACACTCTCTCTTGCTCCTGCTTTTGCCATTTGACATGCAAGCTTCTACTCGGACAACCTCTTGCCATGATTGTAAGCTTCCAGAGGCCTCCCCAGAAGCAGATACTGGCAGTATATTTCCTGTACAGCCTGCAGAACCATGAGCCAATTAAACCTCCTTTCTTATAAGTTACTCAGTCTCAGGTATTTCTTTATAGCAATGCAAAAACAGACAAATATGATTCCAAGAAATATGCAGAAATTAAAATAATGCCAGACAGCCTAGATATCAAACACGGAATATGATCAGAAGCAATGAGGTGAGATGATGATGAAATGAACCAATATCAAGAAAATTGAACAATTTTAGATAAGTATGTTCCTAACTTAAAAACTTCAATATACAAGCAAAATAAGATATTGACAGAATTAAAGAACAAATTAAACAAAGCCCCAATTATCTGTGAGGGACATAGCAATCATAGTTATTTTCATACCTAATAACAAAGCTTCAAAATACATGATAGAAAAGTCAAGAGAACTGTGAGGAAAAAAACAATTAACAATAAAGTTGGATAATTTAGTATTCCTTTCTCAATAATTGATACAATAGTGAAAAATGTTAGTAAGGATATAAAAGAACGAAATACGACTACCACTGCTTTTAATAACATAGCATTTCATACTCACATTAGAAAATAAAGGCACGTTATCTATAAGTTTTAACTTTTAAAAGAAATAATAATCTAAATTTTAAAAATAAATAAAATAATAAGCCAAGGTATATACAATAAGAATTAGTGAAATATAGGCTGGGCGCGGTGACTCACGCCTGTAATCCCAACACTTTGGGAGGTTGAGGCAGGTGGATCATGACGTCAGGAGTTCGAGAGCAGCCTGGCCAAGATGGTGAAACCCAGTCTCTATTAAAAATACAAAAATTGGCTGGGCTTGGTGGTGGACACCTGTAATCCCAGCTACTCAGAAGGCTGAGGCAGGAGAATTGCATGAACCCAGGAGGTGGAGGCTGCGTGAACGGAGATCACACCACTGCACTCTAGCCTGGGCGACAAAGAAAGACTCCGTCTCAAAAAAAAAAGAGTCAGTGAAATATGGAAGATGGGATATCACTGTAACTATCAAAAATACTAAAAAGATAGTAGGATAATATGATGGTGCATTTTGTGGTTAAATTTTCTGTAAACATTTTTAATAGTCCCATTTATGATTTGTCTTGTTTGTTCTTTTGTATGTACCTGAAAAAAATATGTAACTTGAGGTTGTTAGCTGTGACTTTCTACAAATAAATGTATCAAGTGGACTGCCAGAATTGTTGAAATAGTCAATGCCACTACTATCTTTTTGCTAATTTCTTCCACAATTTTGAAAAAAAATAGAATTAAATTAATAATAATAATGCCTGCAGATTTTTCTCTTTTTAAATATTAATTACTTATTTTATAATTTAAAGTTTGTTACTAGGTACATACTATATTGAGATGATTAGTTTCTCTTGTAAATTCATGCTTTATTACTATGACAGTATTCTCTTTATTTTGGTAATACTCTTAATATAATATTAAGTTAAATATGTCCACTTTTATATTATATAATATTTTTGTATTCTCTTATTTTCAGCTTGTCTGACGATTTTATAAAAAGTATACTTTTTGAAACCATTTAATTTGGGCTTGCTTTATTTTCTGTTATGACTGTCTCTGTGTTTTAAGTATTTTGTTGTTTATTTGCATTTCTGCTATTGTTGGTATTTTTGAATTTAAGCTTACCATCATGCTATTTCCTTTCTCGTTTTTCACTCTCATGCTGTTGTTTTGTATCTTTTCTCTGTTTTTTCACTTTTTCTGCCTTCTTTCGGGTTGAGTAACAATATTTCATTCTGTTCTCTTTGTTTTAACTCATGCATGTGTGTGTGTTTTGTGGGTTTGTGTGTATACTATTTTTTGAGAAACTAAATCATGCTTTCGTAATTTTTTATATTCTATGTGGAAACAATGTTTTTTCAGTTCATATAAAATGAAAACCTTTACAAGAGTACAATTTTATTTCTCCTAACCATGGAAGAATACATATACTTAATTTAATTTGTTCCGTATTTTAACATATCTTTTTAGACAAACTTTATTTTGTCACAGCTGCTGTGACAAAAAATATCTATTCATTGGTAATCTTCATCCCCTGTAGCTTTTACAGCAAAATCTACCTGAATAGTTTTTCTTCTACCTTCAATCTCACACGTGCACCCAGTGTCACATTTCTACTAGTGTTTTCATTGCTTCTTCATTATCGACGGGATGAAATAGAATCCTTTACAATGACATATATAAAGCTTTATATTTTTACATTTGATTTTTATAATTTTCCTTTCAGCAATACAGATCTATCTTCCAGCAACACATAGCCTCTTGTTATTTTCTAAACATGACACGTTTTGTCACATAATTATGTCTTTTCCCGTAGAATTTTTTTTAGCTAAAATACCTCAAGACTCAGTTTGAGATTTTTTTGTACTTTATATTTTTATATTTCTCCATTTAAAAATCAGAGCACAGTGTCATTCCTTTATGCTTAAGTTATTGTTTTGCAAATAGACCATAAAACCCTAAAAATATGTCCATAACTTTACAGAAGATTTCAATAAATACTTGTAATAAATATATAATTTCAGGCTGGGCGCGGTGTCTCACGCCTGTAATCTCAGCACTTTGGGAGGTCGAGGCAGGCAGATCAAGAGGTCAGGAGATCAAGACCATCCTGGCTAACACGGTGAAACGCGTCTCTACTAAAAACAAAAAAAACAAAAAAACAAAAAGCAAAAAAATTAGCCGGGCATGATGGTGGGAGGCTGTAGTCCCAGCTACCCAGGAGGCTGAGGCAGGAGAATGGTGTGAACCCGGGAGGGAGAGCTTGCAGTGAGCTGAGATCACACCACTGCACTCCCGCCTGGGCGACAGAGTGAGACTCCGTCTCAAAAAAAAAAAAAAAAAAAAAAAAAATTATATATATATAGAGAGAGAGAGAAAGAGAAAGAGAAATCATATATATATATATGATTTCAAAAAAGATATCCAACCAATTTTGTAGGTTAAGAAAACGTTTTTGAATGAATAGTCATGAGACAAGTGAATATACAAAATAATAATGTTGAGCACCTTTTATACACCACACATAAAAATTAACTCAAAACAAAAAGCTTTTCCATTTAGGAGAAAACCCTTATGAGAAAATAAAATCTTAAAAGAAAAATGAAAATTAGGAGTAAATCTCTGTGTCTGGATTTTTAAAGCAAACCCTTCTTGGACACTGCACTAAAGCACAAGTTACTAAATAAATAAATAAAATTAGTTAAATTTTATCAAAATGTAGTTTTTTTCTTAAAGGTCACATGAAAAACAAATGAGATAACTCACAGGTTGGAGAGAAAATATTTGCAAATTATGTATCTGATAAAGGACTTGCATACAGAATATATAAAGAACACTTCCAACTCAACACTAAAACCCAAAACAAAAGCATAAGTAATCCAGTTAAAAAAAATAAGGACGGGTATGAAATAGACACTTTTCTAAAAATGACATACATATGGCTAATAAGCACAGAAAAGATGCTCAACATCATTAGCCATTAAGCAAATGCAAATCAAAGCCGCCATGAGATGTCACTTTAAACCAACAAGAATGGCTATAATTAAAAGAGAGACAAAAATAAGTGTTGGCAAAGAAGTGGAGAAATTGGAATTCTCATTTTGGGAATATAAAATGCTATGCTATTTTGGAAAACATGTTGGTATTTCATCAAAATAGTAAACATAAAATTACTATATGACCCAGTAATTCTATCCTTAGGTATATACTAAAAATTAACAGAATCGTATGTCGACACAAAAACTTTTACAGAAATGTTAATGCCATTATTCATATTAGCTAAAGAGAGAACACAATCCAAAATGTCCATAAATTGATGAATGGCTAGACAAAATGTGGTATAGACATATAATGGACTGTTATGCAATAATAAAAAAGAAATAATGTACTGCTTCATGCTACAACATGGATGAACTCTGAAAACATTACAAATGAAATAAGCCAGCCACAAAAGTCCACTTATTATGCATTTCCATTTGTAGGAAATGCCCAGAATAAATAAATGTATAAAGACCAAAAATAGATTAGTAGTTACCTCAACATGGGGGACATGTAGTGATGGGAAGTGACTGCCAGTAGGTAGGGATTTCTTTTAGAAGTAACAAAAATATCCTAAAATTGATTATGGATAGTTATGCAACTCTGTTAACATACTAAAAATCATTAACTAGAGACTTTAAATATGTGAATCCTGGCTGGGCACAGTGGCTCATGGCTGTAATCCCAGCACTTTGGGAGGCCGAGATGGGTAGATCACGAGGTTGGGAGATCGAGACCATCCTGGCTAACACGGTGAAACCCCATCTCTACTAAAAATACAAAAATTAGCCAGGTGTGGTGGCACATGCCTATAGTCCCAGCTACTAGGGAGGCTGAGGCAGGAAAATCGCTTGAACCGGGGAGGTGGAGGTTGCAGTGAGCCAAGATTGTGCCACTGCACTCCAGCCTGGGTGACAGAGTGAGACTCCATCTCAAAAAAAAAAAAAAAAAAAAAAAAGAAAGAAACATGAATATTGTATGTGAGTTATATCTCAGAATAAACTCTGTTTTAAAAGAGTTAAATAAAGAGGGATAAATGGATCCAGAGTGCTAAAATAGACTATACAATCTAGCTATTTTCAAGTTTGTTTTTATTTTTTGAAAATAACATTATAAACTACTTAATATTATTTATGAACTTGAACCCTTAATTTATTTCCATTTTAAACCCAATTTAACATGTGCTTCTTTCTTATGTATTAAGTAGTTTTTGGTCCACATATAAATTCTAATACATAGAAAGAGTTGCTATACAATTTCTATTTCTTTTCTCCTTTGAAGAAGACAGGTAGAAAAAAAATCTTTTTTGGTTGTTGTTGTTTGTTTGTTTTTCTAGAACAAAGTGATATTATTATCCCTTCCTAGAACTTTATTTTA
Source organism: Macaca mulatta (assembly GCF_049350105.2). Taxonomy (NCBI): domain Eukaryota; kingdom Metazoa; phylum Chordata; class Mammalia; order Primates; family Cercopithecidae; genus Macaca; species Macaca mulatta. The sequence goes on along the minus strand of NC_133408.1, from coordinate 25,161,718 downwards.
AAATCAGTATTCCATTAGATATACTGAAATGTGTGAACATCTGTGAATTAACGTATAATCTCACACAACCTAAATATATTGCCCATGTTTAAGTACAACTCTTTTTTCTATAAAATGCATTTAAAAATCTTTTGAATAATATTAACTTATAATGAAATGTTATTAATATTGTTCTTCCTTAGAGAGAAAAGTGGTATGTTAATCAGATACAGAAAGTTAACACTGTTGTAAATACCAAAGGCAATATTTTAATTAACAACATTTCATTACATTTCAATTATTATTTTGACTCCTATATCTAGCACTTTATTTTTCATTCTGAAACTACTTAACTAAAGCTGAACAGGAAACTACGTTTTTGTCTTTTCTTTCTGGGTTTTCTTCAGATAATTTTCAGAGACTCACTAGATTATGGACAAGAAAAGATGTGCAAATGTTATGATTAGACAGACTAGCATTAAGTTTCATTTTCTCCATAAATTGAGGAAAGTAGATATGAAATTTTGAGTAATTTTTTCTACCTCTCTGACTGTCAATATTTACATCTGTATAATATTGATGACAACACTTCCTTTCAGGGTGGCTAGAAATAATAAAAAATAATGAAAGATAAAACACCTCACACAATAGCTGCCACTCCCAGAATGTGATCATATATTATAATAATGATGAGGATTATATGTGTAATAGGTAATAATATTGCTGGACACTGAAAAACAAATGGGCTTTGCCCATTGAGTAAAATCTGTAATAGTGAAAAACCCGGTTAATGTGTCCCAGAGAGGGCTGTATCTTGATCAATTTTAGATTTAGGTGTGTTCACACAATCCCATGAATGTGTTGCAATCTCAAAATTATTCTGTTGTGTCTTGATAGAACAAATACCATATCGGGACTGCTCCTATTCTACAAGTTCATCTTTACATAGATTTTTCAACCTATGTAAATGTCTTATTTAAATTATAATACCTGGTAGGTTTTCTCCAATAATGTTTATATGGCTTTAAAAAACTTTACATAACTCCTTATTCCCACTGAACTTTTGTCTGTGTCTGAGATTTACACAGCACGTAAGAGCTTTCAAAGAGATGTGATAAAAAAAAAAAAAAAAACTAAATTAGGTTAACTACATGGAGATGTTTGCAATGTGATGAACCTTCAAACTATGCTGTTTTCTGATTTCACTCTCAGTTATCATGTGCTATCCTCCTTTTTTTCTACATTTCTAGGTCTGTTTTATTTCCAAAAGGGCTAGACATCCTCTAGGTCAGAGATCAAAAAGATTCTTTCTATAACTGCATTAACACTATAATATTTCAATAAAGAAAGTATGAAATGGGTTTTGAATTTCTATCTAGGACCTGATAAATTTTCCAATATTTGGTATATTCTCATGCAAACTTTTGGAGATCTCTCTTACAATTTTCTATAAAACATGAAAAGGCTATGATTTAGGGCTAAAAATTGTGTTTCATTTCTAGAATTCTGATGTCACCACTTATTAAAAATATAAGAGTTTAATATTATATTACATTATATTCGTGCACCCATCAGCCATATTATGATTTTCTGCCATTTATGAAAAAATGGTAAACATATACTTCTGAAAAGCTGGCATTTGTTATACTTGGCATGTGTAACAAATGTTTTTAAGTCATTGTAAAAAGAAAATCTAATGCCATAATGTAGAAATACCACAACAAAAGAAATACATTCTCATTTAAAATTTTGTTAATTGTCATATTTGGTGTGAAAAACTTTTGAATTCAACAAATGAAACATACATTATCTAAATAGTATTAAATTATACAATACCTATCAGTCAGATTTCTAAAATAAACTACAAAGCAACTCTTCCTGATGTTTAATAGTTAAATAAAAAACAATTGTAAAGAAAAGACAAGGTATTTGAGTACATTGATATCACATAAACATTAATGTTGACTGTTTTATAGCTAAAATTATAAGCATTTTTTGGCAATATTTACCGTGTACATTCTTACCTTTTACATTTTCAAATGCAACATAAACAGATGAGCCAAGGTTTTACGATGTACTGAGTAGTAACGTAACAAAATTTAAAGTTCACATTTCCTATTAACTTTCCAATTTCAATTGCAAAAATTGCTGCTTCTTTCATTTCCTCTGATCACTGCTGAATTAGGTCTGAACTTACACTTCCCATTAAATGCTGGATTTTAAAATTTTTATCATGTGCACCACAGAAAATGAAAGCATTGTTGCCTGACAAGGTTAACATAGAAGATTGTCTGTTAAGGAAAAGAGACATCAGTTCGATTAAACAAAAAAACTATCACTTGAGGCAATATAGAATATTCCCTAGATATGTCATCATTTTGAAATATTCTAGATGATATTTTTAAAAGCAGAAAGTTATTTATGTTTTTTGAAGTAAAATAACATTATTTTGAAAAATGTGTGTAGAGAAAAATCTAGATGCTTTTCTACAAATGAATTTTAGAATTAGGGCTAAAAAAGTTTTAATTTGATGGTTAATTTAAAAAATAGGTAAGTTTTGACTTTTACATATGTTTCTGTACATGTTTCTTTATACATGTACATAAAATTTACAGACATATATTTCGTTTGATATAGCATCACTACAGTAAATGCCAGTATCAGTAACATAATCACAATATTATTTTTTGCACTTGTATTCATCAATGTTTTGTGAAAAGAAATAAAAACTCAGTCAAATATTAGAATAATTTTTTAAACCTCCATTTAGAGCAAGATGGATGACCAGTTAATTAATATAAAATAATATGATTACCTAGATTCAATGATACAATATCATTATTTCTTTTCATTTGCACACTTAGAAATTTATAAAAATATAAGCTAAATAACCAGTCTTATGGCTTATAGGTGACTTTTATGTGATTCCTGCTAAAGTTTAACCACTCTAAAATTATTTCTAAAATTGTTTCACAAACCACAATATTTATAGGTTTTTTGTATTTTTTATTTGCAAACATAAACAAGAAATATTACTTTCATCATTTCACGATAATTAATTTTTATGATTTGTATAAACATAGAGGAGTTTCCTGTAAAAAATCATTGTTTATCAGTACTTCTTAAACATTTGTAATGACAGCAGGCCCTCTTAAACAATTTCATGAAATTCTGGATCTTAACTGTGGATAAAATTACACTTCGATATATTTTACATTTTAGTTTCTTTTGGAAATCCCTTAAATAATTGCTAAGATTTATCATATAAAAATGATCTGAATGTATTCATTTATTCTTATAATAGATCATAAATATTAAAGAAAACAATGTTCATTAGCATTTTGTTTTAGATGGTCTTCATCATTAAAAAACTTGAATATAAATTATCATATGTATAATACTGGTTTTAACCATATTTTATGAAAGCCAGGAGAAAAGATGAGAAATTATGTTAGCTTTTAGTATACTTTGGATACTTGTGTCCCCAAATCTTATGTCAAATATAATCCTCAATGTTGAAGGTGGGGCCTGGTGGGGTGTTTGGTTTATGGGGGCACATCTCTCATGGCTTGGTGCTGTCCTCACAATAGTGAGTGAGTTCTCATGAGATCTGGGTGTTTAAATGTGTATAGCACCACCCCTCCTACTCTCTCTCGTTCACACTCTTGCCATGTGGTATGTAAGCTCCCTATTCACCTTCTGCCATGATTGTAAGCTTGCTGAAGGCTCCTTAAAAGTCAAGCAGATGCCAGTGCCATGCCTCCTGTAAAGCCTGCAGAAACATAAGCCAATAAAACATCTTTTTAAAAATAAATTACTAAGTCTCATGTATGCCTTTACAGCAACTTGAGGACTGCCTAACACAGAAAATTGGTACCGAGGAGTGGGGCATTGCTAAAAAGGTACCTAATAATGTAGGAGCAGCTTTGGAACTGCATAACAGGCAGAGATTGTGTATTAGTCCTTTGCCACACTGCTATAAAAAATCTACTTGAGACTGGATATTTAGTTGACTTTCAGTTGACTGTTCCAAAGGTGGAACAGGAAGCATGGCTAGGGAGGCCTTAGAAAACCTACAATCATGGCAGAAGGTGAAAGAAAGAAAGCACCTTCTCCATACTGCAGAGTGGGAGAGAGAGAGAGATCAAAGGGGAAGTGCTACACACGTTTAAACAACCAGATCTCATAAGAACTGTATCACAAAAACAGCAAGGGGGAAGTCCACCTCTATAATTCAATCATTTCCTGCCAGACTCCTCCTCCAACAGATGGGGATTCAAACTTAACATGAGATTTTGGTGGGGTAGGGGGTGCAGACACAGAGCCAAACCAATCAGGTCAGGAGGTTCAGAAGACAGGAAGATGAAGGGAAGTTTAGAACTACTTAGAGACTGATTAAATGGTTGTGACAAAAATGCTGTTGTTAATATGAACAGTAAAAGCCCGGCCGATGTGGTCTCAGATGGAAATTAGCAACGTATTGGCAACTGGAGATGAGGTCATACTTTTATGCCTTAGCATAGAACGTGGTTGTATTATGCTCCCACTCTAGTGATCTATGGAAGTTTGAACTTAATTGTGATTACCTAGGGCATCTAGAGGAAGAAATTTCTAAGCAGCAAATCATTCAAGATGTGACCTAGCTGCTTCTAACAGCCTAAGCTTAGATGTGGGAGCAAATAAATGAGTTAATGTGTGAAGTTATGTTTGAAGGGTAACCAGAGCATAAGAGTTTGAGAAATTTGTAGGCTCATCATGTGGTACAGAACAAAAAGGTACTGTCAGGAGAGAAATTCAAGTGAGGTGCAGAGCAATCACTTGAGAGATTTACATAACTAAAATGGATCCAGGTACTGACAGTCACAACAATAGGAAAAACCTTAAAGACATTTCAGAGATCTTTGAGGCCACCCCTCCCATCACAGGCCCACAGGCCTAAGAAGAAATAATTTCAGGGATCAGGCCCAGGGCCCCACAGCCCTCTGCAGTCATGGGACACTGCTCCCTACATTCAGGCCACTCTGGCTCCAGGCTTTGCCCAAAGGGGCCCAGGTATAGCTCGTGCTGCTGCTCCAAAGGGCATAAGCCATAAGCCTTGTTTGTTTACACATGGTGTTAAGCCTGTAGGTGCCCAGAGTGCAAGAGTAAAGAAGGCTTGCTACTCTCCACCTAGATTACTGAGGATGTACAGAAAACCCTGAGTGCCCAGGCAGAAGCCTGCTGCAGGATTGGAGCCCTCATAGAAAGGCCTCTACTAAAGCAAAGCCAAGGAAAATGTGGAGTTGGAGACCCCACACAGTGCTCCCACTGGGGTACTGCCTAGTGGAGCTGTGCAAAGGGGGGGCCATCATTCTCCAGACCCCAGAATTGTAGATCCACAGACAGCTTACACCCTGTGCCTACAAAGGGTGGAGGCACTCAACTCCAACCTTTGAGAACAGCCACAGGACCTGTTCCTTGCACAGACACAGAGTTAGAGCTTTTCAAGGAATTGTGAACTCTCCCCTTGCAGCAGTGTGCCCTGCATGTGGTACACGAATTCAAAGGACCTTATTTTGGAACATTAAGATTAATGAGATGGAATCTCACCCTATCACCCAGGCTGGAGTGCAGTGGCACCATCTCGGCTCACTGCAAGCTCTGCCTCCCAGGTTCACACCATTCTCCTGCCTCAGTCTATCGAGTAGCTGGGACTACAGGCGCCTGCTACCACGCCCGGCTAATTTTTTGTATTTTTAGTAGAGACAGGGTTTCACTGTGTTAGCCAGGATGCTCTCGATCTCCTGACCTCGTGATCTGCCTGCCTCGGCCTCCCAAGGTGTTGGTATTACAGGCGTGAGCCACCGCACCTGGCCCAAAAGTAATTTTAATTGTTGTTAATATCTGTTTTTTGTTGTTGTTGTTATACATTTTTTAAATGCATCACATAGAACCTTGTTTTATTATCATCTCTTCTTCACTTTTCTCCCTGTATTTGTGGCTGCTTCTCCCCTAGTTGTGTTCTATTACCTTCTCAAACTGTATACTCAGTCCCTATAGACACCAACCTGTCTATCAGGATACATAAAAGACTTGTTTGACAAACGTGCGTTTTCAATTTTCTGACCAAAGTGCTTGATTTAAGCAATGCATAAAAACCTAAATGATCATCAATTACTCACAAGGATTGTTATATAAATACTGAATGCTTTTTTTCTTCCACAATATAGAAAATACCTATTTATAGAAAAGAGACCAGGGGAGCAAATGAGGCAGAAACAAAGTGAGAATATAAATCAACACAAAATACAGTGCCTTAGCAGGGTGAAGTTCACAGCTCACCATTTTTCCATTCTGTGTTTCTCGTAAGTCTAAAAAAAATTAATTTGGGTTCAGATAGCAATTTTTTTTTTCTAAAACAAATGAGTTACTTAAGTATCAATAATGACACTGCCTCACACTTTTAGTTTGCAATTGACTTCTGTATGTAGAAGGCCATGACGATTATTATATCGTGTTTTGTGAAAATATTTTAAGTGTTATGTGAAATATTTTAAGTATTATGTGAAAATTTTAAGATAAAAATTATCTTTATGTCTTTTCATTTCTTATCTCTATCTAATGACCAACAGCAGTAGTGTCAATAGCTTTTTAACTACATTACCTTTCTGTCCTACAGGGGTGCATCATTCATGTTTTTCAAATGATAGAACAAGCAAATTTCACTAAGAAAATTTGTTTCATGCATGTAAAGGGCCATGAGAAGAGTTTCCACTTTAATCTCTTCTTTTTTAAATACTTAGAAATATTTTCAGTATCTCCTAGCTTATATTTTATAATTCCAAATCATATTTGTTTTATTGGCAAATATTTCTATCCCAAAACATTTATTTTAAGCTCTAGTTCTAACTTATGTGGAAAATTTTATTTCCATAATATATGACATGAGTACATTATCTATTATGGGTGTGATAGTTAATATTGAGTGTCAACTTGATTGGATTGAAGGATACAAAGTATTGATCCTGGGTGTGTCTGTGAGGGTGTTGCCAAAAGAGATTAACATTGGAGTCAGTGGGCTGGGAAAAGCAGATCCACCCTTATTCTGCTTGGGCACCATCAAATCAGAGGCTACCGTGGCTAGAATGTAAGTAGACAGAGAAATGTGAAAAGAAAGACTGGCCTAGCCTCCCAGATGACATCTTTTTGCCATGCTGATTGCTTCCTGCCCTCAAACATCTGACTTCAATTTCTACAGTTTATATGTATCTATTCCATTAGTTCTGTCCCCCTAGAGAACGTTGACTAATTGACTAGTACAATGGGAATAAAAATATAATGAACATAATATTGGTGCCTTTACATTGATTCGTGTTTGTTTCATTGCATTATTTAATGTGGTAAGAGGAAGCCAGTTTAAACTGATTGCTGTTAAATAATAAATAACTATTAAACAGTGGCACCATTTTGACTAAAAATTTATTTTATATAGTTTAAAATACCATTTATCCTGGAGAAAAAAGTATAAGGGTCTAACTCTCATTTAAAAATTATCATTTTCAATAAAACAATTATTTTTCTATCAAGTGTTAAAGATGATAAATAAATGTATACAGAATTGTCTACATGTAGTTTTCTCAAATTTAGGTTTGGGTTTTATAATTTTTACAAATACATATATTTCAACATACATATAAAACATATATATATATAAAAACATGTCAACATATGTATGCTGATCAAGAATTTGCTTATGTTCTAGGAGCAATGAACATTTACAGCAGCAGGCTTGTCTGATAAATGAATCATCAAAAGGTCATGTAGCTCACTGCTTAACTAACTCTGTCTACTGGAAGACCACATGAAAGACAATAAAGCCATTCAGAATAGAAAGATTGATCTAAATCTTCCAACATAGCTGGACTTTTTCTTCATATTTCTTTCACTTATGCCTCTCAATCAATGGCCAAATATTGACAGATGTCCCCACTAATTATTTTTCACTCCCTCTTCACTGTTACTCTCTTAAATCAGGACTATACGTTTTCTCAGCAGCACCCTAACAACTCCCACCACAGTCAGCTTATTTTGAAAGAAAGTCCTGATATAAGAGAGCAACGCAGGATAAGAAGTGAAATATTTTTCACTGGGATATCTATCAATATTTGGTCATTGATAGGCATAAATACATGAAATTAGCAGCATATATTCTGCTAATATGAAGACATGTATACACAGATATGACTATATAATACATTCACATATGTAAATGAATCTATAATACATTCTTGTGTGTATATGTGTGTGTGGGTTATTTCCCGCCTTCGTTATTTCCACACAAACTATACGTGTAAACCCCAAATTTCTTTACATGTCAAGCAAGACCTTTCATATCCAATACTGATTTGTTCTTGGACACTGTCTAATAAAACCTCTTTTGGGAGTAAGATCATTATATCTGCAATAAGCACATTAATTATATTCATAATTTTGTACTTTAATCCTTCTTTCCTGAATATTCTCGACACACCGTACCATCTCAGAAACACACATAAAGTCAACTATTACACTTTCTGTGTTCCTTGTCCTTCATTCTCTTCCCAATATTTTCTCTCTGTTACCAGAACATCATCTGTATACTTCTCATATCAATTGAAGTGTGTGGATATGTGGATATGTGTGTTTAGGTCGTTTGTCTATCTCCACGCATAGCTATAAGCTTCTGATCTCTAATTTTAATTATTTATATGTACTCACAACATATTTAAAATGTACAGATTATAAAAGAAAGGCTTCACAGATGTTTATATATGTAGCATAAAGCTCATATTATATTATTTGCAAAAGATTCTTAATCAGTATAAGAATGCATATACATTTAAAATGTAAATTTTAAGAAATCGGGAATGTTAAAGAACAACTTAAGTTTGTTAAGTGCTAACTCACACAATTTACATACATGTAAAACATATAGGCAATAACTTCACTTATCATTCTTCTACCCTATTTCATCGGTCTTTAATTATTCATTAGTAGTAGAAATTTAAAAAATGATGATACTTATTAAGGGAACACTAATTGTATGATGATGAACTTCTTTGCATACAAGCGAGGTCAGAAGGTCCTTGAATGAAAACCAAGGTCCTTTCTCATATCTATCAGGAGGCCTCCTTATGCTATGAATGACATAGTGTACAGTGGCAAGTTTTATATTCTCATTTTATTCAACACTCAATGGTTATTCATTTGTAAAGCATCCTGTTGCAACTGTAAAGAATGATTGTTGTATTATATTAGCAGGTATGGATACAAATTGGACAATTAACTCTTATAAGGCAGACTATTTATTGTATCAGAGTTCTACTAAAGAGAAAAATAATAAAGTAAGGGTACATATTTTGTGAAATTTATAAAACTGTTGTTAATGAGCCTTTATTCCATCTAATTAATATCTACTATGTTACACAACTATAAAACAGAATTAGAATATTGGAAATTCTAAAATAAATACAGAATTAAAGTATAATTCCTCCAATCAAGAAGCTAGCTAAATTTTCATGGATAAGTACACTATGCAACCAACTATAGGGCAATTTGGCTTTGTCAGCACACACAGAAAAACAAATCTTGTTGGAGCATATAAATAGAAGAAAAAACAATTCAATCCTCTGCTTAAACTCAACTAGACTTTTAAAAAATCAGTATTTTATGTAAACCCCCCCACCATTAAACATCATTGTGAGTTTTCAATGACAGCTTAGCTTTATCAAAACAAATGACAACACGGGAAATTAAAAGGCTGTTCTTTGAGCATTCAGTGAGCATGATGTTGAATATACCATACATATCCTACACATATACATATAAGAGAGAGTATGAGAAAAAGCCAGTACAAGTTATTAAGGAAGAAAACATATATTATATACAGTTCGTTATTACAATTCATAAGGACATTTCAGAATTCCGGACCTGATCTGTTTATTAGATGAAGTCTATATTTTGCATAATACTTAAGTCTCAGCTTACATTTCTAATCCAATATAGTTTTGCCATAATCTACATTTCTGTCATGGACCACAGCTGAGAATATGAAATATGAAATTTGCCAAAGTAAATTGAAATGATCATTAAGACTGTAAATATAATCTCAATGGAAATCAGTTTTAAAGGTCTAAAATATTACATACAATTTCTCACTCTGCTCTACCATCTCCATAGCTGAAAATGGCTTCTACATTTGTAGATGTTTCTTTCCAGACATCTGTGGATAAATTTTATCCAATGCCTATTTGTTTGCTGTTTTAAGCTATCAGGTTGTTCAGAACATCCAGAGTGTCTTTACTTCTGAGTGGAAAGAATACGATACAGAAGCACTCAGAACCTTTAAAAGTTTTAAGTATATCTTGTGCTAGTATTAGGTAGATAGGAAAATTAGCAATTGATTTCCTGGCAACAATTGGATTCACCCCACTAGTGATTTCCTTTGGAAGTGAGCAAAAGTTATGTTTAATACAGCAGATCAGTACTCTTGGGGTTTTTTTCCAGAAGACTGAAAAAGAACACTTTTTTTTTTTTTAAAAACTTCACATGTTCTCATTTATTTGTGGGAGCTAAACATTAAAACAACTGAACTCATGGAGACAGAGAGTAAAATGATAGTTACCAGAGGCTGGGAATGGTAGTGGGGATGGGAGAAGAGGGGATAGTTATTGGGTACAAAACTATAATTAGATAGCATAAATAAGACCTAGTATTTGATAGCAAAACATGGTGACTATAGTCAATAATAATTTATTGTGCATTTAAACATAACTAAAAGAGTGTAAGTGCATTGGTTATAACACAAAGAAATAAATGCTTGGGGTAATAGAAACCTTATTAACCCTGATGTGATTATTATGCATTATTTGCCTTTATCAAAATACCTCATGTGCCACGTAAATATATACAACAACTAAGTTCTTACTAAAATTAAAAATTTTTTAAGTGTATTTTCCTTTTAACCAGTTTTTTTTTTTTTTTAAATTTAAGTGGGTTTCTTTCTTTTTTTTTTTTTTGACAGAGTCCTGCTCTGCTGCCCAGGCTGGAGTACAGTGGTGTGATTAATCATAGCTCACTGCAACCTTTGCCTCCCAGGTTCAAGCAATTCTCCTTCCTCATCCTCCCAAGTAGCTGGGATTGCGGGTGCCCACCACCACACCTGGCTGATTTTTTGTATTTTGGTAGAGATGGGGTTTCACCATGTTGGACATGCTGGCCTCAAACTCCTGACCTTAGGTGATCCATCTGCCTCGGACTCCTAAAGTGTCAGGATTACAGACGTGAGCCGCCATACCCAGGCGGTACCCTCCTTTTAAAAAGGCAGGTTACTCTATATCATTTGAACAAACCCAATTTCGTGTAATCTCAGAGAAGTAACCATTTAAGTTTTCTCAAAGGGTTACATATATATCTATGAATTTATTACCATAATATTAGAGATGGCAACTTTTTTCAGCAAAAGCTTAATGTACCTACTTGTGCTTATATCAAGTATAGCATGTAATGTCTACCAAATGTTGGTAAATTTATGAAATTGCAAACTTTTGGAAAACAATTTTTTTTTTTTTTGTATTTTCCACCATTTTCTTCTTTCCAGCACAGTTCATGGCACAAATTAGATAGGCATCCAAAATATCTTTGTTGAAATGACAGTTGTATGTACTAGTTCTTTATGTGTTTCAGCTAGTCTAACATGTATTCAGTGTCTAGTATATAAAATAAACATTGATTGCAACATCATGGCATGTTTTGCACACCAAGATATAAACAACAAGCTATTCACTTGCACAGATAAATGTTTCGTGCTGCTCTGCTTATACAGGAGAAAAAAAGAAAACCATAATGATATTCAAGGAATTATCTAATGTGCTGTACATACTTTGCAATACAAATTGAGTACATTGTTTTCACTAAAAATGCAACTGCAAGCAAAAACCTTAACAGAGCATTTACATTATTGAATCCTTGTTATTAACAAATAAAACATGTATTCATTCACTGAAGCTGTAAGATACCACCTCTAATTTATTATTTAACTCATTTAAGTAAAAAGTGCACTATATATACCTACATACACACATATGTACAGTCTCAATAACACTAATTGGAATTCCAAATGTATCTGTTCATAAATATAAATATGAAAATAAATATATTATTCTTAAATATTAACTGAATGTACCCAGTTATATCATTAAAGATTATCTATTTAATGGGAAAAAATTACAGCCAATAGTTTTTGGGAAAGAGGCTGTATCTCAAAAATACTACAGAATAAAAAATGAAGTTAACCTAAATGTCCAGGCATGCTATGCAATTTAACATTATGACACTTTAAAAATGACAGATAGAAGCTTATATAGTATAAAGGGGCTGCAATGGTTAATTTTTTTGTCAGTCTGGTTGAGCTATGATGCTCTGATATTGGATCAAGCATCATTCTGGATGATTCTATGAAGTTGTTTTTTTGATAAGACTGTCATTTACATCAGTGCACTCTGAGTAAAGCAGATTACCCTTCATAATGTGAGTGGACTTTATCCAAACAATTGAACATCTTCATAGAACAAAGACTGACCTTTTCCAGGTGAGAATAAATTCGGCCAGCTGACTGCTTTTGAACGCAACTACAACTCTTTCCTGAGTCTCTGCCCTGCTTAATTTTGGTCTTAACCAAGTTTTCACAATTACATGAGCCAATTCTTTGAAGTAAATATGCCTCTGTATACACATTCTTTGGTTCTGTTTCTCTAGAGCACCTTTTGGCTAATCCAGGGACTTAAGAGTAAACTGGTTACATGTGTAGACAAGGTTGTCAGAGAACTATAGCCAAGTTGTGTTCCAACAGAGAGATCAACATTCTAAATCACCTTAGCTCCTGCTAACATCATAGCTGACATCGTTGCCAGGTTTCTCATTATCATATCAGAGTGTTGGTGGAATTTGACTAAATATATTGTGTTTAAAAATATTGAATTCATGTAAACTCTGTGGGTAAATATATAGAAGTATTTGAAATTCAAACATAAAATTATAAAGACAATCAAACTAATGAGCATTGTTAATTACTAAATATGGTTTTATTGCAAATATGAGTTCAGGCCTCTTTGATTAACTGTAACAATTCATAATTAATAAGTATGGTAATATCTAACATATATTGTTAGTTACGTGTCAGAACTTAAGTTATGCAGTGAATGTTCATTTAAAAAAATGAAAAGCACTCTCTGAGGTAAATACTATTGGTAATATACATATAAGGTAACAGTAAGTGACTGGACTGGAGAGTAAGTCCAGGTCTGTTTCACTACAGAGACCCAGAGCCAGAAACCTCAACCCCTTGGCTAATAGTCTACACAAAGTTGTTCACAGTCAGTGGTTCCGTAATAGTTGTTCAGCCTCACCAGTTTGTTTAAATCTTCAGTTCACATTGATACTTGGAAATGTCAGACTACCATTTTCATTTTCAATTGTGCTAAAATATTTATGTGCCAAATCGACTATCACTTTATGTTCCTCAAACCTTGCTACATGTAGCATATGACACCAGAGCCCTGCTCTTTCAAGACCCGAAATTCAGCTCATTCTTATGAAAAATCATGCACTTACTGTATTATTCTGTATAAAAACATAATTGTCTGAGTCCAGAATAGATAGATGATAGGTAGATTTATTTTTATGTAAATTTGATCTTTTATTTTGGGTGAGACATAATCTAGCATTGTTTTACTAAACAAATTTTACTAATGATTGAGTTGAAAGATAATACTGCAAGAGGCTAAGCCACACAGTCTTTGGAGTCAAAATGTTTAGGAAAGTTTCTCAGCCCCTCAACTTTCTATAGCTGTGCGAACGAGATCAAGTCACTTAAGCCTTGGGGTCTCAGTTTCTCTATGTGTAAAAGTAAGATGGTTAAAGTGTCTACCTCAAAATGTTTGTGTGGAGTTCACATGTGTTTATACTTACAAAGCTTCTAGAACAGTGTCTGGAGTATCATAAACTTGGTTTAAACATTTGGTAGCAACACTCTCTTTCTATAGTTAAATGCCATTCTATATTCTGAAGTTTAAATTTTTAAGCAATATTTTTCCCAATATGATATCTGGTTACTTTGTCCAAGTTATAAACTTCATCTTACCTCTTGGCCGCATTCAGTTTTCTATGCTTGCTTAGTCAGCCTTTTAAAGCCAACCTCAATTGCAAGCAGAGACTCAGTCATCCATTTTGTTAGTTCTGTTATTCAGGATCAGTTGTTAATGGATTTCTGATGTAGATGGAAGTTTTTGTGTAACTGAGCTATCACTTTGACAGATGAGGTCACAATAGTTTTAACTGATGTTCTTTCAAGCCTCAGGAACGCTTGCTTACATGGTATAGCTGAAGCATTTCAAAAGCAATGCACGATACCTAGTAGCCTAAATTACTCTACACAGACACACATTATTTAAAAAAAAATGTTTCAAGGTTTTTAACAAGCTTTACAAATAGATAAAAGCAAAATCTTTTTAATTAAATATAATCTTTTAAATGAATAGTTTGAAAGGGCTAGGCAGCCTCCCTACAATAAAATACTGTCTTTGAAGTAATTTCCATTCATTTGAACTTGAATTTAAAGGTATTAAATCCAACCTCTTTTTTCTTAACAAGCCTCTGCTGATTCATTTATATTGCTATATTTTCCCAGTAAAAGGTACGAAAAGCAGAGCAGTTAAAGAGACAAAAGTTTATTTTAAAAATGTGTATTATTTATTTGTTCCTATTAAACCATTGCTATTGTCATAGTAATACTGATACAAGTGTAATTCTATTTAGAAGTTTGGAGAACTACTTTTTTTTAGATTGTTTTCTTCACTAAGAAAAGAACAAAACAAAATTGAAAAATAATACTTTTTTTCATCTTACCCTTAGTAGAAAAAATATCAATTTGCAGTTCAAATTAGGTAAATTTAACATTTTTTCTATTAAAAATACATGGTATATGTAAGTATGTATGTGTGTGTGTTGATAATTTAAATAACACAATATATTTTCTTGTAAGTGGACCAAAAGTACAAAAGGAAAAGACATGTAATTTGTAGACAACAAATTAAATTAAAAGCATCTTAATGTTTTAAATAGAGTTCATACTTACATGTTTAAATACTTATAAATAAAATAGAGGTGAGACCAAGTAAAACAGATGAATAGAGAACCCTCCAGCAGCCTTCCCCTGTACAAGAACACCAAACTGAATAACCATCCACACAAGAAAACACCTCCAGAGGAACCAAAAATCAAATAAGCAGTCATAATACCTAGTTTTAACTTAGTATCAAGAAAAGAGGCACTGAGGAGGGAAGGGAAAAGAGCCTTGAATTGCCTCATTCCCATATTCCAACAGCAGCAGTGGTCATGTGTGGTGTGGAGAGAGAATCTGTGTGCTTGGGGAAGGGAGAGTGCAGGGATTGTAGGAATTGGCACTGGAACTCAGCGCTGCTCTGTCACAGTGGAAAGCAACATGGGGCAGAAATTTGCTGGCACCCATGGAGGGAGCATTTAGGCTAGCCCTAGCATGAGAAGAATTATCACTCCCAGTGGCTGGAATTGATTGCTGGCTAATCTCACCACTGCAGGCTAAAGGGCTGTGGAGCTCTAAATAAACTTGAAAGGCAGTCTAGGCCATAATCACTGAAAAATATTTCAAGGCAAGTCCTGGTGCTGGGCTAGGCTTGGAGCAAGTGGGCTTGGGTTGTACACGAACTAGTGAGGCACCAGCTGGAGCAGGCAAGGGAGTGCTTGCACGACAACTCCCCTAGCCCCAGGCAGTTCAGCTTGCAGCTCTGGGAGAGACTATTCCTTCCATTTGAGAAGAGGAAAGGGGAAAGTAAAGAGGTCTTTGCCTAAAAACTTGGATACCTGCTCAGACAAAGTAAATTAGGGCATCAGGCAGAGTCCTGAAGCCCTCATTTCAGGCCCTAGCTATTGGACAACATTTCTAGACAACCCTGGGCAACAGGGGAAATGACTACCTTGAGGGGAAGGACACAGTCTTGAAGGATTCATTGTCTGCTGACTAAAGAGCACTTGAACCTTCCATAAATATCAGTGGTTTCCAGGTGGTACTCACTGCAGGCCTTCGGTGAGACCCAGTGCTGTGCTGGTTTCAGATGTGAATCAGGGCATTCCCGGACGTAGTGGCCATGGAAAGTTACTCCTTGTGTTTGAGGAAAGGAGAGGAAAGAGTAAAGGAGACTTTTTCTTTCAGCTCCCGAACCAGCTCAGCCACAGTGATGTAGAACATCAAGTGGGCTCCTGGGTTCCCTGATTCCAAGACTTGGCTCCTGGATGGCATTTATGGACCAGACTTTGGCCAGATTGGCACCAAACTGTCCTTAAAGGAGGCCTGGGAGTATTCAGTACAAGCTGACTGCTGAACTCTTGGTCCTTGAGTGAACACTGGTACCAGCCAGACAGTACTTTGTATTCCCCGCTTGCTCATGGGTTTCCTTCCTTTAGAAGAATAGCTAATTCATGGTGGGCTTAATACCTAGGTGATGGGTTGATAGGTGCAGTAAACTACCATGGCACACGTTTTCCTATGTAACAAAACTGCACATCCTGCACGTGTACCCTGAAACTTAAAGTGCATTTTTAAGTGAAACTATGGCCAAAATAATTCAAAACATTGAAATATCAAATAATTTTCTGACCACAATGAAATAAGACTGGAAATCAATAACAAGAGAAATATTAGAAACAGTACAAACACATGAAAATTAAACACTACGCTTCTATATGGGCAGTGGATCAATGAAGTAATTTAGAAGAAAATTTTTAAAAATTGCAACAAATGAAAATAGGAACAAACACATCAGAACCACTGAAATACAGCAAAATCAGGACTGAGAGGAAAGTTTGCAGTTACAAGTAACTAAATCAGAAAAAATAAACACAAAAAGACATCTTTATGATCCATCTTAAATAGCTAGAAAAGCAATAGCAAATCATACCCAACATTAGAAGGAGAAAAGAAATAAGATTAGGGCAGAAATAAATAAAATTGAAATAAAAAATACAAAGGTTAATGAAAGATAAAATCCATATGAGCTGTACAATTCATAGTTAAAAAGCATTTGATCAAATTTGACATCTCTTAGTGATAAAAACTCTAAAAAACTCGGTGTAGAAGAGGCATACCTAAACATAATAAAAACCACGTATGACAGACACACAACTACTATCATACTGAATGGGAAAAAAAGGAAAGCCTTTCATCCATAATCTGGAACATGACAAGGATGTCCACTTTCACTACCATTATTCAACATAGTACTGGAGATCATATCTAAAGCAATCAGACAAGAGAAATAAATGAAGGGTAACCAAACTGGAAAGGAAGATGTCAAATTACCATTGTAGATGATATGGTCTTATATTTGGAAAAATCTAAAGACCACCAAAACACTAATGGATCTGATTTTTAAAATTCAGTAAAGTTACAATATATAAAATCAAAATATAAAAATCAGTATCACTTTTATATGCTAACAGCAAACAATCTGTAAGAGAAATCAAGAAATTAATCTCATTCATTTACAATCATTACAAACAAAATATCTAGGAATAAACATAACCAAAGGAGTGAAAGATATCTGCAATGGAAACTACGAAACATTGATGAAAGGTATTGTTCCATGAACAGGGCACACAAAAAAACTGAAATAACATTTCACTCTCATGGATTGGAAAAATTATTATTCCTCCAAATTCCCAGAATAGCCAAAACCATTCTGAGCAAAAAGAACAAAACTGGAGAACTCACATTACCTGACTTCAAAGTATACTACAGCATTATATTAAAAAACAAACAAACAAACAAACAAAAAAACAGCATGGTACTGGCATAGGAACAGTCATATAGACAAATGGAGCAAAAAGTGAACCCAGAATACATGCATACATCTACAGTGAACTCATTTTCAACCATGGTTCTAAGAACGTACACTGGGAAACAGTTAATTCAATAAATGGTGTTGGGAAAATTGGATATCCATAAGGAGACGAATGAAACTTGACCCTTATCTCTCCCTATATACAAATGTAAAATAAAAATGGATTAGAGACTTAAATCTAAAACCTCAAGCTCTGAAACTAATAAAGAATGGATAAACTCTCCAGAATATTGATCTAGGTGAGGATTTTTTGAGTAATACCCCAAAAATACAGAGACAACTCAAAGCAAAAATGGACAAATTGGATTACATCAACTTAAAAGGGTTCTATACAGCAATGAAAAGAACAAAGTGAGGAGACAACCCACAGAATGGGAGAAAAATATTTCTAAACTACCCATCTGACTAGGGACTCATAACCAGAATATATAAGGAACTCAAACAAGTCTCTGGCGAAAAAAAATCTAATAATCAAATGAAAAAAGTGAGCAAAAGATCTTAATAGAGATTTCTCAAAAGAAGGTATACAAATGGCAAACAGGTATATAAACAGGTGCTCAACATCACTGATCATCAGATAAAGGCAAATAAAAACTACAGTAAAATATCATCTTACCCCAGTTAAAATGGCTTTTATCCTAATGAAGGGCAATAAGGAATTCTTGTGAGGTTGTGGACGAAAGGGTATCCTTGTACACTGTTGACAGAAACCTAAATTAGTATGACACCTATGGAGAACAGTATGGAGATTCCTTAAAATTTAAAAATAATGCTATTGTATGATCTAAAAATCTCACCTCTAAATATAGTGCCAAAAAAAAAAAAAAAGGAAATCAGTATATCGAAGAGATATCTGCATACCCATATTTATTGCAGGACTCCACAATAGCCAAGATTTGGAAGCAACTGAAGTGATATGGCTTGGCTCTGTCCTCACCCAAATCTCATCTTGAATTGTAGCTCCCATGATTCCCAGGTGTCATGAGAGGGACCTTGTTGGAGGTAACTGAATCATGGGGGCAGGTCTTTCCAATACTGTTCTCATGACAGTGAGTGTCTCGTGAGATCTGATGGCTTTATAAAGGGGAGTTGCCCTGCATCTCTCTTGCCTGCCGCCATGTAAGATGTCACTTTGCTCCTCATCTGCCATCAGCCATGATTTTGAGGCCCCACCAGCCATGTGGAACTGTGAGTCAATTAAATCTCTTTCCTTTATAAATTACCCAGACTTGGGTATGTCTTTAGTAGCAGCATGAGAACAGACTAACACACTAAGTGTCCAACAACAGACTAATGGATAAAGAAATTATGGTACATATATACAGTGGAGTACTATTCAGTCATTAAAAAAAATGAGATCCTGTCTTTTACAACAACATGGATGGAACTTGGGAATATTATTTTATGTGAAATCATCCAGCAACAGAATTATAACTTCCCATGTTCTCACCGTGGGAGTTAAAAATTTGCACAGTTGGACCGGGCGTGGTGGCTCACGTCTGTAATCCCAGCACTTTGGGAGGCTGAGGCAGGTGGATCACGAGGTCAGGAGATCGAGACCATTCTGGCTAACAGGGTGAAACCCCATCTCAACTAAAAAAAAAAATACAAAAAAATTAGCCGGGCGTGGTGAGGGCGCCTGTAGTCCCAACTACTTGGGAGACTGAGGCAGGAGAATGGCTTGAACCTGCGGAGCTTTCAGTGAGCCGAGATTGTGACACTGCACTCCAGCCTGGGCTACAGAGTGAGACTCTGCCTCAGAAACAAACAAACAAACAAATTTCACAGTTGAACTTGTAGTGATAGAGAGTACAATGATTGAGAGGCTGGGAAGGGTAACAGTAGTGAGAGGGAAAAGTGGGGATACATAATGTGTACAAAAATATATAGGATAAAAAAGATCTAGTATTTGATAGCACAACAGAGTACAGCCAACAATAATTTATTGTGCATTTAAAAATAACTAAAAAATATATGTTTGTAACGCAAAGAAACAATAAATGCTTGAGGGGATGAATATTTCATTTATTCTGTTTTGATTATGACCTATTGTATGCCTGTATCAAAATATTTCATGTAACTTATAAATGCATAGACCTAATATGTACCCATGAAAATTAAAAATATATAATAGAATTTTGTGTTGATTATTCAAATGTATATATTTTATGCTGTCAATAACAGGGAATAAAATAACCCAATTGTGTAATGTCTCTTACTGTAACTCACTTGGAGTAATTGTTGGAAATACAGATTCCTGTGAAGATTTTGATGTCAGTTTCAAGTTTTTCCAGGAATCTGCTTTTAAAAGGGACCACAGGCAATGCTATTATACACAATTAGGAAAACATGTTTGAATCATTTATTAACTGTAATCCTTTTTACATAGCTAATACACTGGATAATATTCATTGAAAAGAGTGAATGATACCGCTTATGTTAAACATGAGCTATATGATCCTTAAATATGTTCATTAACTAACAAAAATTCAAATAAAAATTAATTCTAATGCAATGTAGTCAGTTGTAATATAAATATGCTATACTTAAAGAATTTCACTATACATCAATGACACAATGATTACAGAACAGAGGAATCAAATTTTACTCTTGAAAGTTTTTTGTGTTTGTTTGTTTGTTTTTCCAAGTGCCCAGACTCTGAGAGGATGAAGAGGGATGCACCATATCTAGGAAATTGCATCAATGAAGGCAAGGATAGGAAGATGTAATTTATCCTTGGAAGGTATCACCTGGGTCTCACTGACACAGTTTTCATGTAATCAAGAATACTGACAAGAAAAGAGGATTGTAGGGCATATTATTAGATTAAATATGCATGGATTGTTTACTACATGCGAAGTACAAGAAATTAAAAAGAACAAACAAGTACTTGGCAGCCTTTTGGCACAATGGATGGGGTACTGGACTTTCATCTGAGCCTGATGTGGTCATTGTAAAAGGAGAAAAGAAATAAATTTTAAAGACCTCTCAAGCAGTTTACAATTCTGTTGCGGTGTCAAACCACAGCGTTTTATGTTACAAGAAAATACAGCAAAGTGCCCCATGTAAGAACATAAAGAAGCACATCCTATAGTCTAAAGAAGGAGACACGGTGAGGGAGGGATTAAGGAAGGTTTTCCTATGAAGCTACATGTAAGTTGGAAGCTGAGGCAAGGTGACAATCCAAAATATTGTTTGTGTATGAGAGAGAGAGAGAGTGTGTTTTTTTTTGTGCAGTAATCTCCCCTTATCCACAAAAGATGCATTTCTAGATGCTCAATAGTTGCCAGAAATCGTTGCTGTACTGAACCTTACAAACACTTAGGATTTTTCTATACTTACATGACTATGATAAAGTTTAATTTGTAAGTCAGGCACAGTAAGAGACTAACAACAATAAATAATAAAAGAGGACAGTTATAACAATATACTCCTCATAATTTCACAAATAGAAGATTCATTCTTATCATAGATCTTAGCAATCTGAGCATGCAAACTTTTTTCTTACTAAGGTGAGAACGTTCACCTTTTCATTTGACAGGAGCACTTTATGGCTTCCCTTTGGCATATCCAAAATGCCAGCATCACTTCTCTTATACTTTGGGTCATTATTAAGAACAACAAAAATGACTTGAATACAAGCACTGCAATGCCATGACAATTGATCTACTAATTGAGACAGCTAGTAAGTGATGACAGTTGGATAGCACAGACAGTATGGATCAGCAGGACAGAGTAGTGATTCACATCCCAGGTGGAACAGAGCAAGATGGTATGACATTTCATTACGCTACTCAGAAAGATGGTAATTTACAAGTTGTGAATTATCTATTTATAGAATTTTCCATTTAATATTTTGATACTGCTATTGACCACAAGTAACTGAAATTGTGGATGTAAAATTGTAGATAGAAGGGGAACTGTTGTACATGCACATACATTTGTCAATACTGAATTGGGTTAAGATTTCATTTTTTTTTATATACTAGGGTCACTCTATGTGTTGCCTTCAGATGTTTTAAACAACTTTATGAGCTATAATTTACATTTAATAACTACACATATTAAAGTATATAAATTTGATGAAATTTTGACACAAATACACCCATGCAGTCATCACTACAGTCAAGAATATGAGCAAATCCATCACTTCCGAAAGTTTTCTTATACTCCTTTGTAATTATTTCCTTTCACCTGTTTTCATCGCCCCACCATATTTACAATTTGGTGATGGTCTTACATCACTAGACATTAGTTTGCAGTCTCTAGAATCTTATATAAATGGAATCATAAAGTATGGACCCTTTTTTATCTGGCCTGGGTAAAGGTTTCTAGGTAAAGTAAGCTCAATCCAATTGAGTACTCACAGAAGTGAGATGATAATAGTCTTTGAATTTCAAAAACTGTCAATCTAACTGAAATATGAAAGAGTGAAATACAGGAGTCAAGTTGAGAAAGCAAAAGTTTAACAAAAAATGAACCAAATAAAGCAGTAAGAAGAGTGTTGAGGTAATTCAAAATATTTGTTCAACAATTATTTGTTGGAATTACAAATGCTTCCAATCTATTTTTCTAGGTACCAAAAATATAGACCAGATAGTTGTTCTGTGTCTGTTAGAGGGAAAATGCTGAAACTAAAATATAAACAAATAAATAAGTAAAATAAGACAAGTAAAGATAGAAACAAGTGTTATAAATGGAATATACAGTGCCTAGAGCGATATGATAGTCACAGAAGAAACTTTCCACTGAAAGTAGATGATTACTAGGAGAGGCCAGCTGTGGCAAGATCTGGAAGAAGTGTTCAACCAGCAGCTGGGGAAAAGAGCTTTAGGTAAAGAAATATCAGGGTTTCCAAGGAACAACAAGTGTCAGTATGAGGTGAGCATAATATAAGTAAAAAGGAGAGTGTAAGTGAGTTTAGAAAGTTAGACACAATGATTAACAATAAAGAAAACATTATAAATGACCATAAATACATATATTAGTAATGTAGAAAGAACGCATCAGTTAGACTTAGCAGTTAATTTGGCATGGTGAAAAAATCAGATGTTTATATAATTAGTACGTCTTTTGCTTGATAAATGGTGTTTTAATTCCCTGATATAGAGTTTGTGTGCATGTGTGCAGGGGGGGCAGTATTTATAGCAAGAGAGTGATGAAATGCCTGAAACACATATTTAAAGCATTAAAAATGGTAAAATATATTTCTATTTACTCACTTATTTACCATTTTCAGCCCTCTTTACTCTTTGGTGAAGATCTAAATATCCTTCCAGTGTAATTCTCCTTTTGTCTGAAGAAATTCCTTTAAAATAATTCTCATAGCAGAATTCTGAACATAATACATTTTTATGGATTGAAGTGTGTCCACTGAAAATTAAATGCTGAAGTACTAACCTCCAATGGGATGGTATTGGAAGATGAGGCCTTTGGGATGTATATACAGGCCTACCTCATTTTATCGTGCTCTGCTTTATTGCACTTCACAGATTTTGTGTCTTTTACAAATTGAAGGTTTGTGGCAATTCTGCACTAAGCATGTCTATTGTTGCCATTTTTCCAACAGCATGTGCTCACGTACATTATGTCTCTGCCAATTTTGGTAATTCCACTACTTTTTTAAACTTTTAAATTATTATTATATCTATTACGGTGGTCTGTGATAAGTGAATTTTGATGTTACCATTTTGTTCTGGGTTGCTACAAACTGCTCCCTTATAAGATGATGAACCTAATACCTAAATGTTATGTGTATTTTGATTGTACAACCAACCAACAATTCACCATATCTCTTTCTGTCCTGGGTCTTCTTATCTCTTGGGACATAAAAATATTGAAATTAGGACTAATAATAACTCTACAACGACTTTGAAGGATTCAGTTAAAAGAAAGAGTTGCACAGCTCTCACTTTAAAATCAAAATCTCCATCAGTGATTAGGCTTAGTGAAAAAGGCATGCCCCAAGCCAAGGAAGGTCAATGGCTAGACCTTTTGCATCAAAATATTGGTCAGGTTGTGAGTGCAAAGGAAACCATTTCGAAAAATAAAAGTGTTGGCTGGGCACGGTGGCTCATGCTTGTAATCCCAGCACTTTGGGAGGCCAAGGCGGGCTGACCACAAGGTCAGGAGTTTGACACCAGCCTGGCCAACATGGTGAAACCCCGTCTCTACTAAAAATACAAAAATTAGCTGGGCATGGTGGCACGTGTCTGTAGTCCCAGCTACTCTGTAGGCTGAGGCAGGAGAATCGCTTGAACCCGGGAGGAGGAGGGTGCAGTGAGCTGAGATTGCGCCACTGCACTCCAGCCTGGCCACAGAGTGAGACTCCATCTCAAATAAATAAATAAATAAACAAATAAAAAAAAAAAAAAAATTATAAGTGTTACTTCTTTGAATGCATGGATAAGAGAGTGATAAGCCTTTTATGCTGGATCAAAGACGAAATCATCCACAACATTCTTGTAAACCAAATCCTCATCTAGAGCAAGGCCCTAACTCTCTTTAATTCTATAAAGGCTGACAGAAGTAAGAACATCACAGAAGAAAAACTTGAAGGTGGCAGAGTTTACTTCATGAGGTTTAAGGAAAGAAGCCATCTCTATAATATAAAAGTGCAACGTGAAGCAGCAAATGCTGATGTGGAAGCTGCAGCAAATTATTCAGAAGAATCAGCTAAGATAATTGGTTAACGGGTCTACACTGAAGAATAAAATCTCAAACTAGGTGAAATAACCTTCTATTGGAAGAAGATGCCATCTAGGACTTTCATACCTAGAAAAGTGAAGTCAATGCCTAGCTTCAAAGCTTCAAAGGACAGACCGACCCTTTTTTAGGGATTAACTCAAACTGCTGACATCAAGTAGAAATCAATGCTCATTGGCCATTCTGAAAATTTAAGTCCCTTAAGAATTATACTAAATCTACTCTGCTTGTGCTCTCTAAATGGAACTGAAAAGCCTGCATGACAGTACATCTGTTTACAGCATGATTTACTGAATGTTTTCAGTCTATTATTGAGAACTACTGCTCAGAAAATAAGATTCATTTCAAAGTATTACTCCTAATTAAAAATGCACCCAGTCACCCAAGAGTTCTGACGTAGGTGTACAAAAAGATCAATATTGTTTTTATGCCTGCAAACTCAATATCAGTTCTGCAGTCCATGGAGCAAGAAGTAATTTCAACTTTCAAGTCTTATTATTTAGAAATACATTTTATAAGGCTATAGCTGCCATAGATAGTAATTCCTCTGATGGACATGGAAAAGGTAAATTGAAACCTTCTGGAAAGAATTCGCCATCTAGATGCCATTAAGAACATTTGTGATTCATAGAAGAAGGTCAAAATATCAACATTGAAAGGAATTTGGCAGGATTTTAACTCTCATGGATGACTTGGAGTGGTTTAAGACATCAGTGGGGGAACTGCAGATATGACAGAAATAGCAAGAGAACTAGAATTCAAAGAGGAGCCTGAAAATGTAATTGAATTGCTGCAATCTCATGAATAAAATGTAAATGGATAAGGAGTTGCTCCTTATGGATGAACAAAGAAAGTAGTTTCTGAATATGGAAACCACTCCTGATGAAGGTGCTGAAAACATTGTTAACATGACCACAAAAGATTATAATATCACAGAAATAGTTGTTAAAACAGTGACAAAATTTTAGAGGATTGAATCCAATTTTGAAAAAGTTCTGTAATCCAATTTTGAAAAAGTTTGGTAAAATGCTACCAAATAGCATGGCATGCTTCAGAGGAAGAGTCAGTCGATACAATAAACTTTATTGTTGTCTTATTTTAGAAATTTCTGATAGTCATCCAGACCTCAGCAACCACCACCCTGATCAGTCTGCAGCCACCAACATGGAGGCAAGACTCTCCACTAGCAGAAAGGTTAGAACTACTGAAGCCTCAGACGTTTGTTACCCTTTATGAGCAATAAAGTATTTTTAATTGAAGTATATACATTGCATTTTTAGACATAATTCTATTACATATAATAGACTACAATATTATGTAAACATTACTTTCATATGTATTGATTAACCAAAAATTCATGTTACTAGTGTTATTGTGATATTTGCAATAACAATTTGTATTGCAGTAATTGGAAGCTGAACCCATAATATCTCCAAGGTATGTCTGTAATTGGGTTTAGATGACTTCCTGGAGGAAGGGTTCTCATCATGGTATTAGTGCCCCTATAGAAACAAAGCAGAATTTTCTCTCTTTATCTGACACTCGAAGATACAATGAGAAGGAAGCAGTCTGTTACCTAGGAAAATAATTCTCACCAAGAACCAATATGCCTAGCACCTTAATCTTGGACTTCTCACCCTCCACAACTGTAATGCCTCTTGTTTAAGCAAAAGAAAAAAAAAGTACATGTTTCAGTAATGTTTAGTCTCTTTCTCATTTCTCTTCCTGAGTCTCTAGTTCCTCTTATTTTAGACTGCTTGATAATGTCTCACAGATCACTGATTTCTGGTTCTATGTATTTTCTCTCTGTCCTTAATTTTGAATAACTTTTATTATTATATGCTCAAGGTCAGCAGTCTTTATCTGTAGCATGTTATCTACTATTTTTTGTATCTAGTGTCATTTCCATTCCAGATGCTGTAGCTGTTTTTAAATTTTAATGTAGTTTTATTTTAAATTCTGGGATACATGTGCAGGATATGCAGATTTGTTCCATAGGTAAATGTGTGCTATGGTGTTTTCCTGCATCCATCAATACATCACCTAGGCATTAAGCCCTGCGTGCATTAGCCATTTATCCTGATGCTCTCCCTTCCCCAACTCCACCCTCCGCCAGGCCCCAGTGTGTGTTGTTTTCCTGCCTGTGTCACTGTGTTCTCATTGTTCAGTTCCCACTTATAAGTTAAAACGTGTGGTGTTTGGTTTTCTGTTCCTGCATCAGTTTGCTGAGGAGAATAGCTTCCAGCTCCATCCCTGTTCATGAAAAACACATAATCTTATTCCTTTTTAAGGCTGCATAGTATTCCATGGTGTATATGTACCACATTTTCTTTATCCAATCTATCATTGATGGGGCATTTGGGTTGATTCCATGTCTTTGCTATTGTAAATAGCACTGCAATGAACATGCAGGTGCATGTGGCTTTATAATAGAATGATTTATATTCCTTTGGGTAATCCCATTACTCAGTAATACTACTGGTGGGTCAAATGGGTGTTTCTGGTTCTAGGTCTTTGAGGAATCATCATACTGTCTTCCACAGTGGTTGAACTAATTTACATTCCCACCAACAGTATAAAAGCATTCTATTTCTCGACAGCCTCACCAGCATCTGTTGCTTTTTGACGTTCTAATATTTGTCATTCTGACTTGTGTGAGATGGTATCTCATTGTGCTTTTGATTTGCATTTCTCTAATGATCAGTGATGGTCACTTATTTTTCATGTTCGATGGCTGCATAAATGTCTTACTTTGAGAAATGTCTGTCCACGTCCTTTACTCACTTTTTAATGGGGTTGTTTGTTTCTTTCTTGTAAATTTGTTTAAGTAAATTTGTGTAAGTTGTGAATTCTGGATATTAGACCTTTTTCAGATTGATAGGTTGCAAAAATGTTCTCCCATTCTGTAGGTGATTTGTTCACTCTGATGATAATTTCTTTTGCTGTGCAGAAACTCTAGTTTAATTAAGCTCTTCAGTTTAATGTGCTATATTTTTACCTGTATGTTTGTCAATTTTGCTTTTGTTGCAATTGCTTTTGACATTTTTGTCATAAAATCTTTTCCTGTGCCAATGTTCTGAACTAAAAAACAGCCTGTATAGACAAGACAATTCTAAGCAAAAAGAACAAAGCTGAAGACATCATGCTATCTGAATTCAAACTATACTACAAGGTTCCAATAACCAAAACAGCATGGTACTGGTACAAAAATAGATACATAGACTAATTGAATGGAATAAAGAACTCAGGAGAAAGACCACACATCTACAGCCTTTCTCGACAAACCTGAGAAAAACAAGCAATGGGGAAAAGATTCCCTATTTAATAAATGGTGCTGGAAAAACTGGCTAGCTATATGCTGAAAATTGGAATTGGACCCCTTCCTTATACCTCATATAAAAATTAACTCAAGATGGATTAAAGACTTCAATGCAAAACCCAAAACTCTAGTTATAATTATGAGGCATTTTCTTTGAGTTTTTTTGTTTGTTTGTTTGTTTGTTTGTTTGTTTTGAGATGGAGTCTTACTCTATTGCCCAGGCTGGAGTGCAGTGGTATGATCTCAGCTCCCTACAACCCTGCAACCTTTGCCTCCTGGGTTCAAGCAATTCTCCTGCCTCAGTCTCCTGAGTAGCTGAGATTACAGGTTTGTACCACCACACCTGGCTAATTTTTGTATTTTTAGTAGAGACAGGGTTTCACCATGTTGGTCAGGCTGATCTTGAACTCCTGACCTTGTGATCCGCCTGCCTCAGCCTCCCAAAGTGCTGGGATTACAGGCGTAAGTCACTGCACCCAGCCTCCTTTTCTTTTCTTCACATGTTCATATGTACCCTACCTTCTGGAACATAAGAAGAACCACATTTATAATGGTTATTTTAAAGTAATTTCCTGTTAGCTTCATCATTTTTGTCATGTGTAATGTGCTGTATTTTTTACCTGTATGTTTGTCAGAATTTTCTGTTGTTTGCATAATTGGCAATTTTGGATTGGGTGCCAAATTTGTTGTATTATTTTAAGTAATGGTGTTTTGTGTTTTCTGGTTTTTTAAGGACATGTAATTATTTGGAATAAATAGGGTCATTTCAAGGCTTACTGTTTTATAAAATTAATAAACATTTTATATAGAGAAGTTTTAGGCTTATAATTTTTATTTACCTACACTATAATACAGATTAATTCAAGAACACTTTTCTTATTAACTTCTGCACGGAATCCTAGAGAGCAAAAATCCAATATACAGGGAACAATTGAGAAGAAAATATCTCACGACTAAAAATCAATTTGACCTTGAAAAAAACTGAAGGCTATCTCTTTAAAACTTAAATGTTAACAATAAAGTTGTTTTTAAATGAAAATAAGATAGCATTAACACAAAGTTTTTCTATGAATTACCAGAATTCTCACTGTTATCCTCTCTCAATACTTACTTTAACCTGTTGAAGATGGTTATTGTACTCTAAGATAATAAAACAATCAGTAATGACATATGTAAAGGATATCTTCCATTTTTTTCTTTCTCGATGTTTACAATATATTATTAATCAGTAAAAGTTCTCTGCAAAATAAATTATGTTTTCACTTTAAGAACACATTTTCAGGAAAAAAGCAAACATGTCTTATGTTAAATGATTAGATAAGATTTTTATATTTTTATTTTAGTCATATTTAAACATAGTATGAAAAAAATTTTACACTGCTATTCATATATCTGTCATGCATGAAAAACAATACCTGTACTTTTCTAACACAGCATGCATTATTTTTTATTCTACTAAGTTAACATCTATTTCATGTATATGCACACATATATATCCATAATAAATTCATAGTAATTGTACATATTTAGTACATGTAATATTTTGATACATGCATACTATGGGTAATGATCAAATTGGGGTATTTGGAATATCCATCACCTCACACATTTATGTCCTAATTTTAGTAACATTTTCAGATCTTCCCTTCTAGCTGTTTTGAAATATACAATAAATTATTAACTATATTCATGTTACTGTGCTATCACATACTAGAACTTATGCTTTCTATTTATCTGTAAATTGTATCTTTTAACTAACTTGTCTTTATCTCTCCCTTCCTCTTACCCTTTCCAACCTCTGGCATGCAGTAGTCTTTTCTGTGTCTCCATGAGATCACCTTTTTTAGCTCCCACATATGAGTGAGAACATGCAATATAAAAGTCAAAGCTGCAACTCACTAAATTGCCTTTATAACTCACTAACAGTTTATGACCTACATTATGAAAAACATTATTCCACGCAGCCTTCTAAAACGGAATATACTAATGCAAACCAACGTTGACTCACAATCATTGGTAAATGGGTGTGGTAATTGCTAAATATTACATATCATTCACTAAATGCCAGACACATTTTTAAGCACTCTTCATATATATCTTCTGATAATAAATCTTATAAGCCTGTAGAGCTAGGCTTCAGACTCTCAGATTTTACTAGTGTTTCATAAAGAAAGTACTTTAACATTATGGATCAAGTAGACCCAGAACTTTTGTTTTAAATTGACAGAAAAAATTGTATATATTTATTGTATACAACATGATGTTTGGAATGGTTACATCTAGCTAATTAAAAAATGCATTACCTCATATATTTTTTATTTGTTGTGGTGAGAATGCTTAACATCCACTTCCTTTGCATTATTCAAAAATACAATTCACCATGGCATACAATTGATATATTGGATGTATTCCTCTTTAACTGTAGCTATATATTTGACCAATATTTCCCCATCCTTCCTCTCCTCTTTCCCAGCTTCTGGTAACCATCTATTTTCTACTTATGTGCATCTCTGAGTTTTTAAATAGTACATTTTCATATTCAGGGCCATTCTCTTTTTGCTACTTTTCAGAAATGCTTACTGATTTTTTTTCCATTTTTTTTTTCAAAATGTTATATATAGCTGACATAGAAAAGCATATATTTCAAAACACAGGATAAACAAAAAATATTTATTAGTATGTCTGGTTTTTAGTTTTAATATCAAGCACAGGCTGTTTTAATTGAGAATTTACAGTTCTTCAGGGAGTGATTGTATTTTATTTAGAACATGGGTGAACATAAAAATTATAGTTTTATGAGGTAATAACTTGCATAAATGGTTTAAAGAAGGCATGGAAGACTGATTTCATGGGCATTTACCTGGCAACCAGATGTCATGTATGTGTATCTAAAATGCCTAAAATTGTGGTCACATTGAATTATGTGAGCAGTCTTTCATCAGACAAATAGACGTTATTAAAAGATTAAAGAAAGTTGTGTTTCCAGAATCGGCACTGCAATAACATTTTTTTTTTCTTAAACAATAAACTATTATTTTTCCAAATAGAATGGGGAAATGTCTTTGTAGTTTGTTATTAATTTTAAAATACAAGTAAGTACATAATATATTCATATATATTTTCACTTAGCTTGTTTGGATATGCTAGGGCTGTCATTGAAAGAGAGGCATTTCTCCATCATCCCACTACATATTTCCAGGCACCTGAGAACCACCTCTGTCATCTTATCTTGATGCTTTAAGAGGTATTTACTAATATTACTCCCAAGAGTATCTGGAAGACCCTCTAGATAATCTCTTTCAATAGTATCATTCTGGAGATGGGTGAGTGGTGAAAAGAAGCTCCAGATCATCAAGCAAGAAAATAACTTCCAGAAGGTAATAGGCATCTTGCATTCCAAACATTTTGAATACCATCTTTGAATATAACTAGATCTTTTGCTCCTTCTGTTCCTAGCCTCTCACCTCGCTCCTTGCCAGGGTTTCCATAAGATTATACTGAAGCATTCTCCAGCAAAGGAATATAAAATTATGTTCATATTCTGTTTTAAACTTACAGCTATCATCTTACTTGATCTTAAAAATAGACCTGTGCCTGCATTTTATAAGTGCAGTGTGAAGAATTCTTTGATCGATGCTCCAATTTGTTTGTTGTACTATTTATTTTTCTGTAGCACTGAGGGACTTTGGGTGGACTAGCTTTCCTGAAAAGCAGTGTCATCTGCAAACACAACTGAAGAGGGAAACTAGTCAATTATACCTGTAGTAGAAATTAGCAGCTATACACGGCAGAATTAGTGCACTAAGTGGCTAAGACGAAAGCTAAAGTTTCCTCTCTGCTATGAAAATAGTCTAGAAGATTTTTCTATGTAGGACATCACTAACATTTGATTAAAATCTGTAATAAGTAAACTGTAACAGGTAAACCTGTAATAAACATTATTGATGCCTCACACTACATAAAAACATGTTTTCCTGTTTTGTTTTATATTTTAGTGTTAATAACTAAGAAGAATCTTATATAATTAATATATGTTTCATAAGTAAAATGCAGCTTTAACTAGAAACTTTAATATGGCCAGTATTATTTATGACAATATTTACTAAGAAACAAATGTGAGATGATAAAATGAAAACAGCAAAACTTAGTGACAGTTGTAGACCGATGTGGTGGCACACATCTGTAATCCCCGCACTTTGGGAGGCTAAGGTGGATGGACCACCTGAAGTCAGGAGTTTTAGACTAGCCTGGCCACCATGGTGAAATTCCATCTCTACAAAAAATATAAAAATTAGCCGGCGCGGCCGGGCGCGGTGGCTCACGCCTGTAATCCCAGCACTTTGGGAGGCCGAGATGGGCAGATCACGAGGTCAGGAGATCGAGACCATCCTGACTAACACGGTGAAACCCCGTTTCTACTAAAAATACAAAACTTAGCCGGGCGCGGTGGCGGGCGCCTGTAGTCCCAGCTATACGGGAGGCTGAGGCAGGAGAACGGCGTGAACCCGGGAGGCGGAGCTTGCAGTGAGCTGAGATCTGGCCACTGCACCCCAGCCTGGGCGACTGAGCGAGACTCCGTCTCAAAAAAAAAAAAAAAAAAAAAATTAGCCGGTGGTTGTGCACACCTGTAATTCCCAGCTACAAGGCAGGCTGAGGCAGAGGCTGCAGTGAACAGAGATCATGCCACTGCACTCCAGCCTGGTGACAGAGTGAGACTCAATCTCAAAAACAAACAAACAAACAAAAGAACAAAAACAAACCTTTGTGATAGTTCAGCTCTCACTGCTTAATATAGGGCAAAATAAGAATCTATTTTCTACTTTAAAGTAAGTTGCCCTAATATATCTTAAAATTATCTAATAGGTAAGAAAAATTAATAGAGAAAGATAGCTCTAACGCATGTTGTTAAATGTCCATTCATAAAAAAACACACGTCAAAATTTTGCTGGAGGTATCTATATTTTTCTCATATCAATAAATTCACATTAATTTATCAGGCACTTACTACTTGAGTGTTATGTGATATAAATGAAATCATTTTATGCTAAACCATATAAAACTGATATACTACACACTATAAAACAATAACCTTGGTTTTAGGAAGATAAGACTTAGATTAAGTCTTATCTTAGATATTATCTTAATAGTTAAATTCACTTCATACTTGTTGAATGACAAATGCTTTGACAAACAACACTATAAACTGTCTAAAACTGTAAACTATAAAAGCATAAACTGAAAAGCATACATTAAGCAAAGCTTAGCAGATATAAACAGAATTCTTACAATACATTTTTTCTATCCTCAGATGATCTCACTGCACTGGGATTAGGTCAACATTGCGTTATGTCACTGTGTGCAAGGTCAAACTTTTTCTCATTTGTCATAAAACAACTAATTTATTATTTTTGTATGTTTATTTGTATTTTGGTTTTTTTGTTTGTTTGTTTTGTTTTTTTTTTTGAGACGGAGTCTCGCTCTGTCACCCAGGCTGGAGTGCAGTGGCCGGATCTCAGCTCACTGCAAGCTCCGCCTCCCGGGTTCACGCCATTCTCCTGCCTCAGCCTCCCGAGTAGCTGGGACTACAGGCGCCTGCCACCTCGCCCGACTAAGTTTTTGTATTTTTTTAGTAGAGACGGGGTTTCACTGTGTTAGCCAGGATGGTCTCGATCTCCTGACCTCGTGATCCGCCCGTCTCGGCCTCCCAAAGTGCTGGGATTACAGGCTTGAGCCACCGCGCCCGGCCTGTATTTTGTTTTATAAATAAAGGCTATCCTAGGAAACTTTACCGCTCTTCATGCCTTTCTTTTAATATTGAGGCTATTTTCCAATTAACATCTCCTATTAGCTAAGAGAAAGGAATTAAAAAAAAAAAAAACTCCAGTAAGAGCAAACATAAACCATATATATATTTATATACCATATATACCCACACCATATATACACACCATATATATATGTGTGTATATATAAAAAACATTGTATGTTATTTGGACAGGAAATATATTATATATTATAATTAAATATTTCTTTAGATTTTATAAAATGAGTGAAGTAAAGCTAATAAGGTGAACTGTAGAATGAAAAAAAATTTGCAAATCATATATCTGATAAAGGACCAATATACAGAGAACTCCTAAAAGTCAGCAACAAAACACCAAACAACCAAATTCAAAAATGGGCAAAGAACTTAGATGTTTCTTCAGAGAAGATATGTACAAATGGCCAACAGCACATAAAAAGATATTTTATATCATTAATCATTAGACAAATGCAAATCAAAACTACAATGAGAGATCAACTCACACCCATTAGCATGGTTACTGTTACTGTCAAAAATCGAGAAAATAGCATGTGTTGTTAAGGGTGTGGAATAATTAAAAGCGTTCTGCATTGTTGGTGGGAATGTAAAATAATATAACCACTAGGCAAAACCGTATGGCAGATCTTCAAAAAGTTAAAAATAAAATTTTCATATAATCCAGGAATTCAATTTTTGGGTAAATACACACACACACAAATGAAAGTGGCCTCTTAAAGAGTTAGTTGCACACCTCTGTTCATAGCAGCATCATAAGTAGCTAAAACATGGACACAACCCAAATGTCCATCAACAGATGAATGAATGAGCAAAATGTGGGCTCTGTGTGTGTACATGTGTGTGTGTAATGCATATAGATACATAAATTAGAATATTATTCAGCCTCAAAAAGGAAGTTTCAACATAGAAGAATCTTGAAGACATTATGCTAAGTGAAATAAGCCATTCATGAAAAGAGAAATACTGTATTATTTCACCTATATGAGGTACTCAGAGTAGTCAAAATCATAGAGACAGAAAGTAGAATGGTTCCCCAGAGCTGGGGGAAGAATAATGGGAAGTTACTGTTTAATGAGTAGAACGTTTCAGTTTTGCAATATAAAAAGAGTTCTGGGCCTGGCTGGGTGGCTCACGCCTGTAATCCCAGCACTTTGGGAGGCCAAGGCAGGCAGATCACCTGAGGTAAGGAGTTCAAGACTAGCTTGGCCAACATGGTGAAACCCTGTCTCTACTAAAAATACAAAAAAATAAAATAGCCGAGGGTGGTGGTGCATGCCTGTAATCCCAGCTACTCAGGAGGCTGAGGCAAGAGAATTCTCGAACCCAGGAGGCAGAGGTTTCAGTGAGCCAAGATTGGTGCCACTGTACTCCAGCCTGGGCGACTCCATCTGAAAAAAACAAACAGTTCTGAAAATGAATGATGGTGGATGGTGATGGCTCCCCAACATTATTAATGCATTTAATAATACTGGATGGTATGCTTGAAAATAGACATGGTAAATTTCATGTTATGTGTATTTTCTCACTATAAAAACTAACTTCACAGTGGGGAAACCCCTCACTACCAAAACAAACAAAAATTGCCAGGCATGGTGGCATGCTCCTGTAGTCTTAACTACTTGGGGGGCTCAGGTGGGAAGAGGTGAAGGCTGCAGTTAAGTTGTGATCATGCCACTACACTCCAGCCAGGGCAACAGAGTGGCACCCCATCACACACACACACAAACACACACACACACACACACACACACACCCCTTGGGAAAAGATATAGACATTTAAATGTCTCTCCATTTTTTTCTCACATGCACAAATTAAAAAATGAATGTAATTTATATAAAAAGAAGAATGCAATAGAAGATTATAGTTCAATGATATAATCTAGATGAAATATAAGACTCACCATCTATTCTTGTTCATTCTGCTTTAATGATACACACAATACAAGGTGTCAGCAATAATTATTTAAATAAGTGAATTATATTTTTGCCACTGAATTATTAGATCACTAAAAGGGATCATGTCTATACTGCAGCTAAAGGTCGATTATAGCACTGGGGTGGTTGCAGTGCATTTACGTCAAGCTGTAATAGGCAATCAGAAAGGTCACCCTTGATGAAGACTGGTGCCGAGACAGATTAGTAATGACATTTCAAATGGGCTTGATTCAAATAGCTGCCATTTCTAAGCTCAATGTTCTTATGAATTTGCACAAGCAAGCTAGGAAAATAAGCAGAATTTATAATAATGCAACTATAAGTCCTAATAACTCTCATTTCATTGCATGCATTTTATTGTATTTCACAAGAAAGTGTCTATCTCAGATTTAATGAAGCCAAAATTAACTTTATAAATACTAAAATAAATTTACATTCATTCAGAAATATTGAGATTTTTTAAAAGAGAGTAAAAAATAATAAATTGAATCATGACTATAAAATATCATCATCTCCCAAATGTAAATAACTTTCATTAAACTAATATACGTAAGTATATATTATAGTATCAGACATTTGTATTAGAATGTATAGGATTAGTGTGTGTGTACTATGTGGATACATATATGTGTGTGTGTGTATATAGGTATGCATGTATTTACAAGGAGAGTAGACATAAGGAATTTATTTTGTGAATAAGACAGATTATATTTTTATTCAATTATATTGAAAATTGAATTATATTTAATACTTTGGGGAGCCAAAACTTTACTTGCTGAAGTTGTTTAAAATATTTCATTTAAGATTCCCCAGGCAAGATGGCCGAACAGGAACAGCTCTGGTCTGCATCTCCCAGCGAGAACCACACAGAAGCTGGGTGATTTCTGCATTTCCAACTGAGGTACACGGTTCCTCTCACTGGGACTGGTTAGACAGTGGGTACAGCCCATGGCGCGTGAGCAGAAGCAGGGTGGGGCATCACCTCACCTGAGAAGCGCAAGGTGTCATGGAACTCCCTCCCCTAGCCAAGGAAAGCCGTGAGGGACTGTGCTGTGAGAGACGGTTCCATCCGGCCCAGATACTACGCTTTTACCGTGGTCTTCGCAACCCGCAGAACAGGAAATTCCCTCGCGTGCCTAGATCACCAGGGCTGTCGGTTTAAAGCACAAAACTGGGTGGCCTTTTGGGCAGACACTGAGCTAGCTGTAGGAGGTTTTTGTTTGCTTTGTTTGCTTGTTTGTTTGTTTTGTAGCCCGGTGGCACCTGGAACACTGGTGAGACAGAACCATTCACTCCTGTGGAAAGGGGGCTGAAGCCAGGGAGCCAAGTGGTCTAGCTCAGATGATCCCACCACCATGGAGCCCAGCAAGCTAAGATCCACTGCCTTGAAATTCTTGCTGCCAGCACAGCACACTGAACTTGAACTGCCATGCTAGAGCTTGGTGGGGGGAGGGGCATCGACCATGACTGAGGCTTGAGTAGGTGGTTTTCTCCTGACAGTATAAGCAAAGCCACTAGGATGTTCCAACTGGGTGGAGTCCACTGCAGCTCGGCAAAGCTGCTTTAGCTAGACTACCTCTCTACATTCCTCCTCTCTGGGCAGGGCACCTCTAAAAGAAAGGCAACAGCCCAAGTCAGGGGCTTATAGATAAAACTCCCATCTTCCTGGGACAGAGCGCCTCGGGGAAGGGGCAGCTGTGAGCACAGCTTCAGCAGACTTAAACGTTCCTGTCTGCTAGCTCTGAAGAGAGCAGATCTCCCAGCACAGTGCTTGAGCTCTGCTAAGGGACAGACTGCCTCCTTAAGGGACCCCCCATGCCTCCTGATGGGGAGACAGCTCCCAGCAGGAGTCAAGAGACACATCATACAGGAGAGCTCCAGCTGGCATCTGGCGGGTGCCCCTCTGGGATGAAGCTTCCAGAGAAAGGAACAGGTAACAATCTTTGCTGTTCTACAGCCTTTGCTGGTGATACCCAGGCAAAGAGGACCTGGAGTCGACCTTTAGAAAACTCCAGCAGGCCTGCAGCAGAGAGGCCTTACTATTAGAAGGAAAACTAACAAACAGAAAGGAATAGCATCAACACAAATGAAAAGGACATCCAAACCGAAACCCCATCCGAAAGTTACCAACATCAAAGACCAAAGGTAGATAAACCTACGAAGATGAGGAAAAAACAACACAAAAAGGCTGAAAATTCCAAAAACCAGAATGCCTCTTCTCTTCCTGAGGATCACCACTCCTTGCCAGCAAGGGAACAAAACTGGATGGAGAACGAGTTTGAAGAATTGACAGAAGCAGGCTTCAGAAGGTGAGTAATAACAAACTTCTCCAAGCTAAAGGAGCATGTTCTAAACCAATGCAAGGAAGCTAAAAACCTTGAAAAAAGGTTAGAGGAATTGCCAACTAGAACAACCAGTTTAGAGAAGAGCATAAATGACCTGATGGAGCTGAGAAACACAGCACGAGAACTTCATGAAGCACACACAAGTATCAATAGCCAAATCAATCAAGTGGGAGAAGAAAGGATATCAGAAATTGAAGATCAACTTAATGAAATAGTGTGAAGACAAGATTAGAGAAAACAGAATGAAAAGGAATGAACAAAGCCCTCAAGAAATATGGGACTATGTGAAAAGACTAAATCTACATTTGATTGGTGTACCTGAAAGTGATGGGCAGAATGGAACCAAGTTGGAAAACACACTTCAGGATATTATCCAGGAGAACTTTCCCAACCTAGCAAGACAGGCCAACATTCAAATTTGGGAAATACAGGAACACCACAAAGATACTCCTCAAGAAGAGCAACCTGAAGACATATAATTGTCAGACTCACCAAGGTTGAAATGAACAAAAAAATGTTAAGGGCAGCCAGAGAGAAAGGTCAGGTTACCCACCAAGGGAAGTCCATCATACTAATAGCAGATCTCTTTGTGGAAAACCTACAAGCCAGAAGAGAGTGCGGGCCAATAATCAACATTCTTAAAGAAAAGAATTTTCAGGCTGGGCGTGGTAACTCATGCCTGTAATCCCAGCACTTTGGGAGACCAAGATGGGCAGATCACGAGGTCAGGAGATCGAGACCATCCCGGCTAACACAGTGAAACCCCGTCTCTACTAAAAATATAAAAAAATTAGCCGGGCGTGGTGGCAGGCACCTGTAGTCCCAGCTACTCAGGAGGCTGAGGCAGGAGAATGGCATGAACCTGGGAGGCGGAGCTTGCAGTGAGCTGCGATCAAGCCACTGCACTCCAGCCTGGGCGACGGAGTGAGACCCCGTCTCAAAAAAAAAAAAGAAATAAAAAAAAAGAAAAGAATTTTCAACCCAGAACTTCATATCGAGTCAAACTAAGCTTCATAAGTGAAGGAGAAAGAAAATCCTTTACAGACAATGAAATGCTGAGGGATTTTATCACCACCAGGCCTGCCCTACAAGAGCTCCAGAAGCACTAAATATGGAAAGGAAAAACCTACAAGGGTCACTGCAAAAACATACCAAAATGGAAAGACCATTGACACTATGAAGAAACTGCATCAACTAATGGGCAAACTAACCAGCTAGTATCATAATGACAGGATCAAATTCCCACATAACAATATTAACCTTAAATGTAAACAGGCTAAATGCCCCAAATAAAAGATACAGACTGGCAAATTGGATAAAGAGTCAAGATCCATCAGTGTGCTGAATTCAAGAGACCCAGCTCATGTGCAAAGACACATATAGGTTCAAAATAAAGGGATGCAGGAATATTTACCAAAAAAAGGAAAGGAAAAAAGCAGGGGTTGCAATCCTAGTCCCTGATAAAACAGACTTTAAACCAACAAAGATCAAAAAAGACAAAGAAGGGCATTACATAATGGTAAAGGGATCAAGGCAACAAGAAGAGCTAACTCTCCTAAATATATATGCACCCAATACAGGAACACCCAGATTCATAAAGTAAATTCTTAGAGACCTAAAAAGAGAGACTCCCACACAATAATAGTGGGAGGGTTTAACATCCCACTATCAATATTAGACAGATCAATGAGACAGAAAATTAACAAGGATATTCAGGATTTGAACTCAGCTCTGGACCAAGCAGACCTAATAGACATCTTCAGAACTCTCCACCCCAAATCAACAGAATATACATTCTTCTCAGCACCACAGAGCACTTATTCTAAAATTGACCACATAATTGGAAGTAAAACACTCCTCAGCAAATGCAAAAGAACAGAAATAATAACAAACATTCTCTCAGACCACAGTGCAATCAAATTAGAACTCACGATTAAGAAACTCACTCAGAACTATACAACTACATGGAAACTGAACAACCTGATCCTGAATGGCTACTGGGTAAATAACAAAATTAAGGCATAAATAAATAAGTTCTTTGAAACCAGTGAGAACAATGACACAGCATATCAGAATCTCTGGAAAACATGACAAACAGCAAAAGCAGTGTTTAGAGGGAAATTCATAGCACTAAATGCCCACATGAGAAAGCAGGAAAGACCTAAAATTGATACCCTATTATCACAATTAAAAGAACTAGAGAAGCAAGGGAAAACAAATTCAAAAGTGAGCAGAAGATAAGAAACAACTAAGATCAGAGCAGAACTGAGGGAGATAGAGACACGAAAAACTCTTCAAAAAATCAATGAATCCAGGAGCTTGTTTTTGAAGAGATTAACAAAATAGATAGACCACTAGCCAGACTAATAAAGAAGAGAGAAGAATCAAATAGATACAATAAAAAATGATAAAGGGGATATAACCACGGATCCCACAGAAATAAAAAACCACCATCAGAAAATACTATAAACACCTCTTTGCAAATAAACTAGAAAATCAATAAGAAATGGATAGATTCCTGGACACATACACACTCTCAAGACTAAATCAGGAAGAAGTTGAATACTTGAATAGACCAATAACCAGTTCTGACATTAAGGCAGTAATTAATAGCCTAACAATCAAAAATAGCCTAGGACCAGATGGATTTACGGCTGAATTCTACCAGAGGTACAAAGAGGAGCTGTAACCATTCCTTCTAAAACTATTCCAAACAATAGAAAAAGAGGGACTCCTCCCTAACTCATTTGATGAGGCCAGCATCATTCTGATACCAAAACCTGTAAGAGACACAACAAAAAAAGAAAATGTCAGGCCAATATCCCTGATGAACATCAATGCAAAAATTCTCAAAAAACACTGACAAACCAAATCCAGCAGCACATTAAAAAGCTTATCCACAACAATCAAGTTGGTTTCATCCCAGGGATGCAAGGCTGGTTAAACAAACACAAATTAATAAATGTAATCCATCACACAAACAGAACCAATGACAAAAACCAAATGATTATCTCAATAGATGCAGAAAAGGCCTTCGACATAATTCAACACCCCTTCATGCTAAAAACACTCAATAAACTAGGTACTGATGGAATGTATCTCAAAATACTAAGAGCTGTTTATGACAAACTCACAGACAATATCATACTGAATGGGAAAAAGCTG
Organism: Macaca mulatta; assembly: GCF_049350105.2. Taxonomy (NCBI): domain Eukaryota; kingdom Metazoa; phylum Chordata; class Mammalia; order Primates; family Cercopithecidae; genus Macaca; species Macaca mulatta. The sequence continues at coordinate 25,120,498 of NC_133408.1, read as the reverse complement.
AAAACATTCCTTTTGAAAACCGGCAAAAGACAAGGATGCCCTCTCCTACCACTCCTGTTCAACATACTATGAAAAGCTCTGGCCAGGGCAATCAGGCAAGAGAAAGAGATAAAAGGCCTTCAAATAGGAAGAGACAAAGTCAAATTGTCTGTGTTTGCAGATGACATGATTGTATGTTTAGAAACCCCATTGTCTCAGCCCCAAAACTCCTTAAGCTGATAAGCAGCTTTAGCGAACTATCAGGATACAAAATCAAAGTGCAAAAATCACAAGCTTTCCTATACACCAATAATAGACAGCCAAATCATGAGTGAACTCCCATTTACAACTGCAACAAAGAGAATAAAATACCTAGGAATACAACTTACAAGGGATGATATGAACCTCTTCAAGGAGAACTACAAACCACTGCTGAAGCAAATGAAAAAGGACACAAACAAATGGAAAGGCATTCCATGCTCATGGATAGGAAGAATTAAAGTTGTGAAAATGGCCATACTTCCCAAAGTAATTTGTAGAGTCAGTTCTGTTCCCATCAAGTTACCACTGACTTTCTTCACAAAATTAGAAAAAACTACTTTAAATTACATACGGAACCAAAAAAGAGCCTGTATAGTCAAGACAATCCTAAGCAAAAAGAACAAAGTTGGAGGCATCATGCTTAAAACTGTATTACAAGGCTACAGTAACAAAAACAGCATGGGACTTGTACCAAAACAAATATATAGACCAAAGGAACAGAATAGAGGCCTTAGAAATGACACCACACATCTACAACCATCTGATCTTTGACAAACCTGACAAACACAAGCAATGGGGAAAGGATTCCCTATTTAATAAATGGTGCTGGAAAAACTGGCTAGCCATATGCAGAAAACTGAAACTGGACCCCTTCCTTACACCTTATACAAAAATTAACTCAAGATGGATTAAAGACTTAAATGTAAGACCTAAAACCATAAAAACCCTAGAAGAAAACCTAGATAATACCATTCAGGACATAGGCATATGCAAAGACTTCATGACTGAAACACCAAAAGCAAACACAACAAAAGCCAAAATAGATGAATGGGATCTAATTAAACTACAGAGCTTTTGCATAGCAGAAGAAACTATCATCAGAGTGAACAGGCAACCTACAGAATGGGAGAAAAGTTTTGCACTCTATCCATCTGACAAAGGGCTAATATCCACAATCTACAAATAACTCAAATTTTCAAGAAAAAAAAAAGTACCCCATCAAAAAGTGGGCAAAGGATATGAACAGACACTTCTCAAAAGAAGACATTTACGCAGCCAACAAACATATGAAAAAAATTTCCTTGTAGATAAATGCCAATCAAAACTACAATGAGATACCATCTCACGCCAGTTAGAATGGTGATCATTAAAAAGACAGGAAACAACAGATGCTGGAGAGAATGTGAAGAAATAGAATTGCTTTTACACTGTTGGTGGGGGTGTAAATTACTTCAACCATTGTGGAAGACAGTTTGGCAATTCCTCAAGGATCTAGAACTAGAAATATCATTTCACCCAGCAATCCTATTACTGGGTATATACCCAAAGGATTATAAATCATTCTACTGTAAAGACACATGGATATGTATGTTTATTGCAGCACTATTCACAATAGCAAAGACATGGAACCAACCCAAATGCCCATCAGTGATACACTGGATAAAGAAAATGTGTCACACATACACCATAGAATACTATGCAGCCATAAAAAAGAATGAGTTCATGTCCTTTGCAGGGACATGGATGAAGCTGGAAACCATCCATTCTCAGCAAACTAACACAGGAACAGAAAAACAAACACTGCATGTTCTCACTCATAAGTGGGAGTCGAACAATGAGAACATACGGGCACAGGGAGGGGAACATCACAAGCCCGGGCCTGTCAGGGCATGGAGGAAAAGGGAGGGATAACATTAGGAGAAATACCTAACTTAGATGACGAGTTGATGGGTGCAGCACACCAACGTGGCACATGTATACCTATGTAACAAAGCTGCACATTCTGCACATGCATCCTAGAACTTAAAAGTATAATTTTAAAAAATTTAAAATATATATGTATTTTGATATTTTATTTAAAATTTTATTTCGTATTAGTAAGCATGTAATAATTTTAAATGAAGAGTTATTTACATGGGAAACTTTTTTTTTTTTTAGACGGAGTCTCACTCTGTTGCCAAGCTGGAGTGTAGTGGTGCAATCTTGGCACAGTGCAACCTCCGCCTCCCAAGTTCAAGCAATTCTCCTGCCTCAGTCTCCAGAGTAGGTGGGACTACATGCACAGGCCACCACACCCAGCTAATTTTTGTATATTTAGCAGAGACGGGGTTTCGCCATGTTGGCCAGGATGGTCTCAATCTCCTGACCCCCTCCCAAAGTGCTGGGATTATAGGCTTGAGCCACCACACCCGACTTACGTGGGAAACTTTTAAATATATTTTTATTTATAAAAAACTTTAAATCACTGTAACTCGCCTAAAATAGTTTATTTTCAAAAAAGGAAAATAATTTAGAAACATTATTTTTACTTTAAAATATTTGTAAAATTAATTTTATATTATAACAAAACAAAATATCCTGAAGTGTATAGTAAAATCAAAGACATTGATTTATTATTAGCTAGTTAATTAATCAATTAATTATTTTTTGTTTATTTTGAGACAGGGTCTGGCTCTGTCACCCAGGCTGGAGTGCAGTGGTGTGATCTCTGCTCACCGCAACCTCCACCCCGCCAGGCTCAAGTGATGCTCCCTAGTTGAGACCACAGGCACTTGCCACCACTCTCGCCTAATATTTTTTGTCTGTTTTTGTACTTTTGGTAGAGATGGGGTTTATCATGTTTCCAAGGCTGGTCTCCAACTCCTGAGATCAAATGATCCACCCTCCTCTGTCTGCCACAGTGTTGGAATTACAGACATGAGCCACTACTTCCAGCCCAGGTTTATTATTTAATAGGAAGCTTTCTTGCATCAAGTTCTATGTTTATTGTTTTAATCAACAGTACTTTAGTTTATATTATTTAAATTATAAATTTGTTTAATCGGGCCAGGCGTGGAGGCTCAAGCCTGTAATCCCAGCACTTTGGGAGGCCGAGACGGGCGGATCACGAGGTCAGGAGATCGAAACCATCCTGGCTAACACGGTGAAACCGCGTCTCTACTAAAAAATACAAAAAAAAAAAAAAACTAGCCGGGCGAGGTGGCGGGCTCCTGTAGTTCCAGCTACTTGGGAGGCTGTGGCAGGAGAATGGCGTGAACCCGGGAGAGGGAACTTGCAGTGAGCTGAGATCAGGCCACTGCACTCCAGCCTGGGCAACAGAGCGAGACTCCATCTCAAAAAAAAAAAAAAAAATTGTTTAGTCGTACAACCTTTCTAGTTGTTTGACAATGTAGAGGTAATTTAGAATAAATTTAAAAATAAAAAAAAAAACTTTCTTTTTACTTTAACTAAATTACAGATGTTCCTTCCAATTACAGAATTGAACATTGCCAATATAGAATATTCACAGGAAACTTGAAGGATAATTACATGTAGTATTGTGTATTGTGTATGTTAATAACTGTACCAAAATTGTTCTTGTTTAAATAGTATATGACATACAATATGCTGGACTTCAGTGTGAATAATTGTAACAAGGCATCCCTGGGCACTGCTGCCTTAGCTACCCATGGATGCTTTTTGCCCATATGCCCTGCAGTATTGCTTTCTCCAGTCATAAACTTGGTACTCTAGAGACTGAATCATGAGATTATTTGCTTTATCATGCAAGGTGTTGGGGGAGACAAAGTATGAACTGTTCATTAATATTCATATATTCTTTTTCGTGATACTGTTATTACTCACCCACCTCATAGCTGGCCAAATGAAAAAAGAGAAACATTAATCATACTGGATGTGATCTGATGAAAAAATTATCAACCAGGTTGTATGGACGAGAATTAAACTCACGGATTTTCTTCTGTTCACTCCTCATAAGCAGACAAACAGTAGTGATGGTAAGGTCTCCAATTCTGTGTATACTCTAGAAACAATTTATTAAATGAGTCCCATTAGCAAATGACTGTATAAAAGGAAGGTGTTAGCCAACTATATATCTTCATCAAAAATTAAATGTGGTAGAAAAATATTACTTTTTGATTTTTTTTTGGATTTGAGAAATTGTGTGCTTTTTATTAAATGCCTAAGCAGAAAATTTCAATTAATTTGAGCTTTCAGTGAAAAGAACATATTTCCAAACTTTGTCAAAAATTACCCTATCTTGTCTCAGGAACTATAACAAACCTCATGTTTTAATGTACCAGAAAGGAAGCAAACAAGTAATTTTCCCTTTCATTCAAGTTACTTAGAATTTATTTTATTTGACAAATGTATATAGATTTTTGTTGACATTCAGATTAAACATTTAACCAATTAATTCAAAATAATAAATTTCACCAAGAGCTTCATGTCTAGAATACAGTAGTAAATGTTCTGTTAGTCACTTAATCATTATTCATTTTTATGCAAGATTTCTGTGTAACTTACATATTTTAAAGTAAATTCTGAAATATAGATATCGGTATTTTTTCCACCATTTAAAATTATTCCATACATTAACCTCCAACAAAATCTATACACATTAGCATTGTAATGTCTAAGACAGCAGATAGCAGGTTTTACAAAATACTAATGCCTAAAGTGTGACTTGGACATGAGGATTTAAAAATCCTCCCAAGTGGTTCGATTTGCCACTAAGGTTGATAATAAATGTTAACAAAAATACAGAAATTTCTCTGAAGAATCCAGAATACACAGTGACCGATTTTTCTCTTTAGAATCACTTTTCTAATTATTTTTGCATTCAAATAGAGATTGTGAGTTTAATACAAATATAAGTGCATATCAAATTAGTGTCCAGGTAGCTCCATTTTATGAAATAAATATGTTACATGGAGCTTAGGCCATATTTGGGGGAAATGGAGTGGTCAATGACAAATGAAGTTAGTCTTTAAACGATTTTTTGAACTCTAGTAAAGCAACTTTTTCAATGGAGGCATAGAGTTTGCTTTGACAAAGAGAAAGTGAAGAGCAGGATGATAAAGAAGGCATGCTGACATATATAACAACTTGGTAGTTTCAGTAACAGTTTGTCAAGTTGTCAGCTCTCCCCACTATTACAGTTTACAACTAAAGGTTCCTGACACTCCAAAACAGTCACATTTCTGTGCACAGGGTATGTCATTGTGTGATGTCTACCAATTTTACAATTTCAAGAAAATAAATGAGTGTGTGTACAATAAAATAAAACAACTCCTTTTCCCCGTTTCTCAAACTAAATACTACTCTTGGTTTAATATATGTATGAATGTATGAATAGTTATATTTTAAATATTGTGCTGTGGGATCCTGTTAACAAGAACCTGCTAGACTTCAAACAGAATATAGAACCAAATGACCCCTTATCACTCAAGGAGGCCTTAGTTCAAAGTATTATTTAAAGTAAGTATATCAATACAATTGTTTTGTATTGTATGTATGATACTTTTCTCAAATTGCTATGGCAAATATCACAAAGATTTAGAGTTCCCAATACTTACATAATTCACCTTATTGTCCTTTATTTCCTAGAAAAAAGACGATAATTTCAATATGTAGTTTAAATATAGCAAAATAAGTAGTGGCCTCAGAAAAACACTATGTTTCTTCTCATTTTTTTTCTTAAAAATATTAAGTTGTCTTTTATAGTGTAGAATTTACATAATGTTTCAGAGAATCTTCACATTTAAATCAATGTTCATTTGAAAGCTGCTGCTCATAACTGATTTTTAAGTTTTAACAATAATTATAAAATATATATGCAAATTATGAGGAAACGATGCAAAATTTACTTCTTTGTTTCTGAAGGACACCTTTCTACTTAGATGTACATGAAAGCATATTGCCTTTAGTTCTTAAATTTACTTTACATTTGTTGGGAATTTGTACATTTCTATACATAGTGTTGCATTTATAAACAAATACATATAACTTTAATTTTGTTGTAGGTAATTCTATTTTGTGTGAATTTCTTCATTGCTGATTAATATCCTAAGAGTACATTGTTGTTTTCTGGTATCCATTACAATCTAGTCTGAGAAGAGTGCTGTGTTTGTATCTCTGTCTACGGAACATGTCGTCTTGGTATGAAGTACATTGTCTTCATCACTGTCTTCTTTTTGCTTTCATCTTCCTTCAGGCTGCTAAGCTGCTAAGCTTATTCTCTATTCTCTGAGTTAGACTTATATGTTCAATTTCTGGGTGGTATTTATTACATAAAGATTTTCCAGAGTGAGACTATTTCAGACAGAAAGGGCAAGAATGATAAGTTTCTGGTTATAAATCTATAAATTTTACAGCTGACTATATGCGGAGGGATATTCAGAGGGCTGCGCCAGACATAATCTCTTCAATGTCGGATCTATAAATAATTGTGAAGACGGTGATACCATTACCTGAGACAGGAAAACATCAAAAACGGCATATTTGTGAGGAAAGAACACATGTTCTTTCTGAAAATAACTATACCTTCAGTCTGACCCCTTATTTTATAAGAAGCAAGCTGAAATATATAAGGATGTTTTTGTCCTTTGCTATATAATAGAAGGTTATGAAACCTCTATTCCATAACTAATTACATCATTATACAGGAATTCTATGCAAAAAACATTTTCTATAAAAATATTTACTTTGAAACATTTCTGTCTTATCTTTCTGAATGCCAGAATTTTGTTATTTTTCAAATTCACTGTGACATGAATCCTTTTTTTTTTTTTTTTTTTTTTTTTTTTTTGAGATGGAGTTTTGCTCTTGTTGCCCAGGCTGGAGTGCAGTGGCAGGATCGCAGCTCACTGCAACCTTCACCTCCAGGTGAAGGTGAAGGTTGCCTCAGCCTCCTGAGTAGCTGGGATTACAGGCATGCAGCACCATGCCTAGCTAATTTTGTATTTTTAGTAGAGATGGGGTTTCTCCGTGTTGGTCAGGCTGGTCTCAAACTCAGGTGATCTGCCACCCTCGGCCTCCCAAAGTGCTGGGATTACAGGCGTGAGCCATCGTGCCCAACCGAATACTTTTAATTTTAAATTTTACATCAGTTTATGTTATCTTACATTAAACTATGAATGTCTTGAATAAGGAATATAAAACATAGAAAATGACTTATGTCTAGGTATAGGGGCATAGGACCAGATGTGAATTACAGGTTTATAGCTGACAATTGTTGTAGGATGTATTTTAAATAAAATTTGCCCTATGTCCGGTTTACCCGAAGCAGATGACTAAATTTTGATATGAAAACTTTTAAAATTTAATTTTAAGACCAAATTGCTTTTAGAACACAGTTATATATTTTATTCGAACTGAAAGATTTTTAAAGACCTTTAAAGCTCTTTTATTTATACAATCTTTTTAAACTAAGATAACTCTAGGTTGAACAGAAGTAGATGTGCTATTTCTGAGTTTAATATTTATTAGAACACCAGTGCTGACTTAACTGATTTCTACAACTATACCAATGCCCCTATGAGTTATGTTTCACTTGAAATCTGTATTTTGTATGATAAGTCCTATAATTGCTTATCTGAGGTTATCACAAAATTGGCAACGCTGAAAATAGATATGCCTAAACTTTTGGCCCCTTGGAAGGCAAAATAGATATTTGTAGTATTGTAACAAACTACTAACATGTTTCCTATGGTTTGAAACCTTTTTCCCCTCCAGGATTCATGTGTTGGGAACTTAATGCCCATGCAACAGCACTGGGGCGTAATGAAAGGCTCTTAGATCATGAGGGCTCCACCCTCATAAATGGATTAATGCCATTATGAAAAGGGAACCCATGAGAGTGGGTTCTCTTTCTTGTCTGCTCTTCTCTGAGGCGTGGTGTTCCTTCCCACCAAAGGATGCAGCGTTCAAGGCATCTTGGAAGCAGAGAGACTAGACCCTAGCCCGCCACAGTCTTGAGCTTGAACGTACGAATCTTGGAGGGGAAAACGCATTCAAAAAGGTATTGTCTCTACAAAACATACTAATAAAAAACAATTAGCTAGACATAGTGGCCCACGTCTGTGCTCCTAATGATGATAGGCTTAAAAAGGGAAGAATACAAATGTTTTCCTTCACTTTACACAAACACATACACACACATGCACACATATTTACATATAAATACACATACATATATATTTTATTAGACTATAAGACTATTTTTATAAATCATAATAAATTCTTATTTTTTGCTTTTTGTACAAAACCTAATTTAATATGTATACCTACTTTGCTTTTTATGCTTGTTATTGTTTGCTACTGTTACAGTCTTTCCTCATTATCAATTTACATTTGTCTGCTTTCTTCCTGTTGTGATGAATTATCCATTTAACTTATTTTGTTTATGGGTAAAAGTATCTCAAATACTGTAGATACAGATAATGAGTTTGAAGAAGACTAGAGGAAAATTGCAGCCCTCTCCAACTCATGGTTTCCCTGAGCCTTCCTTTGTCTGGAGAAAGATTGTGGGAACCGGGCAGTTCCTATGTTTCAAGAATTACATAGGAATTTCACAGCTGAAGGTTTTGAATATATTGTGACTTTGAGAATCATTATATTGCCTGCCTGTCTATCTGTGCTTCTGTTTCTCTATCTGTATATATATGTGTATACACACAGACACAGACACACAGACACACAGACACACACACACACACACACACACACACACACATACACACACACGGGAACTTCAAAAAGTCTGTGGGAAATTGAATTAAAAGACAAAAATAAATTATGTAAACTTTATTCTACAACATTACCTTGATCAAGTTTGAGACGCTTTTATAAGTTATGGTATCAGTCATTTTAGTCTATCCCTAAAGAACTGATGGTCATAGAATTTAACCATGTCAATGCAGTTTTTTTTTTTTTACATTATTACCTGAAAAAAAAAAAATGGGTGCCCTTTACAGACTTTTTTCAAGATTAAGAAACAAAAACAAAAATAAGTCAGAAGGAGCCAAACTGGTACTGTGAGGTGGATGCCTAATGATTTTCCATCAAAACTCTTGCAAAATTGCCCTTGTTTAATGAGAAGAATGAGCAGGAGCTTTGTCATGGTGGCAAAGGACTCTCTGGGGAAGGTTTCCTGAGCATTTTTCTGCTGATGCCTTGGCTTTCTCAAAACATTCTCTTAATAAGCAGATGTTATTTTTTCTTGACACTCCAGAAAATCAACAAGCAAAATGCCTTGAGCATCCCCCAAAACTGTTGCCATGACCTTTGCTCTTCGCCAGTACAGTTTGCTTTAATTGGACCATTTCCATCCCTTGGTAGCAATATTTTTTATTGTGTTGTCTTCAAGATCACACTAGTGAAGTTATGTTTCATCTTCTGTTACAATTTTTTGACCTGTGCTTTAGTATCTTTACCCGAGTTATTAAAATTTCCATGAATAGCTTGGCTTTTATCTGCAGCTGATCTGGGCACAATGGTGTTGGCACCCATTGAGGGGAAGGTTAGCTCGGCTTCCATTTTTTAATCAGAACTGTGTCAGCTGAGCCAATAGAAATGTCTTTGGTGTTGGCTGTTGTTTCTTCTATTAATCACTGGTCATCTTCAATTAAGGAATGAAGAGATTAATGTTTCCTCACAAATCGATGTGGACGGTCTGCTGGGCAGGCTTCATCTTCAGCGTCATCTCTTCCCTTCTTAAAACAAGTTACCATTTGTACACTGATGATCTCTTTCTGACATTGTTCCCATGAGCTTTTCATTTAGCATCAATGATTCCGTCATTCTTCCACCCAGGCTTCGTCATATATTTGATGTTTGTTATTGATTTAATTTTAGTAGAATTTTTATTGCTCTGGTACGGGCTCTTTTAAAATTTATGTTTTACCCTTCTTAATTCCACAAACTGGATCCCCTTCAGACACTCAAGTTAGTATGAGTTTGTTTCGGCAAAAATGATTTGAAATCTATTCATACTTTACTTGTGATATGTAGTTTCCATAAACTCTTTGAAGACAGTTTGTGGGGGAGGTGGATGTGTATACATAAAAACATATTTTTTATGTATACTGTACACTATATTATAGTATAATGTACTATAATATAATATAGATTTTATTATATATTATAATACTAAGGTTAAAATAGAGTCTAAAACATAATATATGTTATATATTTCATATGTATCATCATGTTATCTTATATATTTAAATAATATTTTATACTATAATTATATTTATATAATATAATAATATACGTATGTTAACATTATAATCATAATATAAAATTATGTATAACAATATATTATGTAATATATAATGCTATATTATTTTATATATTATTTAACATACAATAATATATTATTATTATAACATATATATTATAATTATCTAATATATAATTATATCATTTAAATAAAATAAAATATAATTATATATTATATATCTAAATATAAATATTCATATTTTAAATATATTATATATTTAACTACATTTATATATAATAGATATTTTTATATAACATATTTATATATTAATTGTATATTACATATATTTTATGATTGAATATATTTATATATTATATATAATACATATATATTTATTGATCTAGCTACATCTGTAATTATCCAACTTACATAAAATGTATATTCCCTATATCTGTGAATTTTTGTAAAAACAATAAAATGCAAATGCATTTAATGGGTAGTACTGTAAGCCTTTATTAACTATTAAACAACTATAGCAATTTGAGACAACTTGTTAATTTCTGTGCTTCAGTTATTTTGTCTGTAGGAATAAGAAGACCCACTTCACAGGATTATTTGGCAGAGTTGTGAATCAAACTTCTACACAGTTTCTGGCATACTAACCACTCTTTCCATTGCCTTTTCACTATTTCCCTCGTTCTCATTCTACTATTGCCCCCAAACTCCCTTGATGTCTTCATTCCACATAGCAGCCAATGTGATTATTCTGAAAATTTATCAGTTTGTCTCTTCCCTTACAAACCCTGAAGTGCCTTCCCATTTTACTCAGAGTAAAGATGCAAGTTCTTACAAGGTGCCAACAAGGCTTTAGGCCACCTAGACCTTGTTTACACTGTAATCCATCAGTCACTACTTTCCCCACTTTATGTCCTCCAGCCACAGTGTTCTCTCGCTAATATTCAAAACATGTCTTTCCTTAGATTCCTGTGCTCACTGTTCACTTAACCTGAGTTTATTTTCCCTACATATCTTGTACCAATGGCCTTTCCATACTGAAGCCTTTCTTTAAATCTCACCTTCAAAAGTAGAGAATGACCTGGGTATTTCAACTGAAAATGTTATCTTCCCGAATCTTTATGTTCTCTACTTTTTGAACAGCAATAGTCTCTTTTATCACACGATATAATTCACTTTTCCGTTATATTTAGTCATTTTTGTCCTTTTCTATCCACCAGGATATAAATACCACGAGGCAAAAATATATTGAGCTCTTTTGTTCGCTGGATTACCTAATGATCTTAAAGTACCTTCATGATCATAGTAGCACTCAATATAGCTTTGTTGAAAGAGTGAATGAATGTTACTGTGGTTTAAGAGCAAGAAAACCAGTTTTCAATGGTGCCAGAAGAATCTTCTTTATCTTTGTTGTTTTTATTGACACCAACTACATGAAAGTAAATTTTATTGTAGGAATGATATTAAACATAAAGACATATATGATTTCATGACAGAAAAGCAACTGCCTCAATGTAAAAAAGAATGTTGTGCTTATTAATTTGCAATAAATTCTATTTAGAATAAATGGAACTAGTTATTTATGTCTATTACACTCATATGACTCCTATAGGAACATGATAAGAGTTTTAAATATTTTCTAATAATCATTTTAGGTAAAACAATAGTACATTCAAAATCATACAAGCTCCAAAATCACATTTTTGATCAATTTTATATTGATAAAATATTCTTGACAGAGGCAAAAGGATAACATGAAAGAAGACATTTTTCCAAAGGGAAAAAAATTATTCATTTTTTGTGCGAAACTTGAAATATTACCATTTCAAATAAATTTTCTAAGGACATTTTCAATTTAAAAGATTTAAGCAGAAACTTGAATGCAGGGTCATAGAATTAAGTCTCGTTTTATTTGCAGAATTTAGATTAGCATTGTAGATCAAAAGGGCAAGAATCCTTTAAGTAACTGAAATACCATGTTTTAGCTTTATAACCAGATGAAACATTAAGAACAGAAAATAGTTTAGAACACTAACTAGCCTTATTATAAATAATATTTAGGAATTTTAATTGTCCTTTCTCTAGATAAGATGACTCGTTCACAAAGTATTAAATTTCACTGAGCTCTACTCTGGACGACTGAAATCCTGCCATCTCTTGTTTCATAAATACATGGTTTATTACATATAAAGTTTATTCATCATTTTTTGAAGTTTGATATCTTTAAAATAAATTCTATAATGCTAAATAATTTATATTTAATTTAAAAAAAAGGTAGGATAAATTTATAGTTTTTCCCAGTGCCTGTTCACCCTCTCATTTTTAGTTTTAATGTTAACCTTTCCTGACTCCATCATACTTTGTTTATCATGGGAAGGGAAAGTTTCTGTGGTCTCAATAGCCACTAACAAGAGGCTTAATTACCAGTGAAACCTGGAATTACTTAATTCCATTCAAATGAGCATTGATTGGCATCAACATTATAATTAGGACATTTCTCAGAACAGCCTCAACCTTAAATATTTCTTTTGTTTACCTGCCCTATATTTAACCTTCTCATAAAATTAGACAAATTAAAATATAAAATAGTAAGTACTTATTTCCATAAAGGTAGACATGTTCATAATCTTGATGTGATGGCAAAGAACAAATTGTAAAGAAGAAAATCCAAAACAGTTATGTAATTTTCTTAAAGGGAGTTGACCAGTAACTAATTTGTCTAAATTAGGTGTTTAACAACTGATCACCACCTTTATATAAGCCAGCAGATGTTTAAAATAGCAGCAATATTTTTTCAACATTATAATGATGATAGCAGCTATAGATGTGCAAATTAAGTTCAAATCATCATACCATGAAAGTAAATTTGTGTCAATTGTGTCTTGACTTGATGGTACAATATTGGGGCAAAGAGAGAAGAATAGACCAAGTTAAAAAGTCAAAAAATATATGTAGATGAGATGAGAAGAATTAATAGCTACAGAGGTAACAATTTATTGAAATTTTCAGCCCTTTTCTGTCCCTTAAATTGACAGCAGGTAATAAGAAATATATATATATATATATATATATACACATACATACACACACTTGCTACTAGGAAATATAACTATATAAGACATATTAATACAGATGTTATATCTTGGCACCATCTAATACACATTTGTATCCCTGACATTTTTTTCTGAGGGAAATTTGTTGATATATTTGGCAACAAATCTAACACGCTCCCAGTTACCTATTATTAATATGAATTGTAATAGTTATGCTATGTTGACAAATATTTTCATCCCTCCTTCTTCCTATTTAATAGTATTTTATAATTTACTACTTTGTGTTTGGGTGGAGCATCTGACTAGTTTAAACCAATTAATTGTAAGAGGCAATGGCTTGAGTCACTCCCATGCAAGATGAGCACTTACTTGCCAATAGAAAAGCCTACTGCAATTTCTTTTCCTCTGCCACAGTCACAGAAAAATTTCAACCTGTTAGTTGCTCTAGTAGCCTAGATCCCTGGAGTGAGGAGATATGTAGCACAGCCCTTACTTTGTCTGAAATGAACATGCGACAAAGGTGAGAAATTAACCCTTGTTGTTAAGTATCTAAGAAAAGGTCGGTTTGGTCCTGATATGACATTTTTATCTCACCGTAGCCTAACTTAAATGACATATGAAATAGTTGAACAACTCTTTGCAGAGGACTTTCTATATGCCTAGTACTATTCCTGTCACAGTAAGTACATTGATGAACAAGACTGTAAACTTCGTGCCACAGTAGTTAAGGCTATACTTAATAATTTCTTAATTCAACGATATATAAATACTATGAAGTAATTAAAGCAAGGTAATGGTAAGAAGCAAGTAAAGGAGGTACCTTGAAATAGTGATAATTGAACTGAGAAAATGATCATACAGAAATATCATGATAGAAATCTGGATCAAGTGCATTTTAGATATAGAAAAGCAATTTTCTGCAATAAAAACCATCATAACAAATTGAGGAGAAAGAACATCCTTTTTTGGCTGAGGATGCCGGAAATTAGATTGGAGAGAAAAAGATGGGACCAGTTTGTATAGAAACATGTTTAGCACGAACCGATCTTTGCAATAGACATTTATTGGAATGTTACAATAAACAGGGAGATAATCTGATCTCACCTACCTTTTGAGGAGGTTGCTGCATTTTAGAAAAACAATTGCGGGCAGGGAAGAACAGAAGGAAGATCCCTGTGGCAGGGGCAAGGTACATTAGGCTATTGACTCAGAATAGCTATTTATAATGGAAAATATGAGAAATGGAGGAATTTGAGCTATATTTGAAGATAACACAGAGTATATGCCATTGTTTGAGATGACTGGTGTTGGTGGATGGAATAGAAGAATAATCTGCCTCAAGGTTTTGGCCTAAAGAAATGTGTATATGGTAGTGTAATTATAGACCATGAGATAAGGAGATTGGCTTTCATCATGTATTTACAATAAAAAGTCATTTTCTTAAGCCTTCATTGTAAAATAAATACAAATTTTCAGGACATTATAAATAGTATAACTTTTCTAAGTACATGCCAAAGGTATTATACATAGCACTGTCCAAAAATGTTGACCTCAAGAACAGCCCAATCCTACCAGAGTATGTCTGCAATATACTAAGGACTGATATAAAAGTAACATTTAAATGTATCAGTACGACAAATATAAATATATTCTAATATATATCATTGAACATTAATATTAAAATGTTAACTACTAACATTCATATAATAATTACTAATAATTGTTAATTTAATATTCATTTTTGGCCTAATTCTTTTGAAATTATTTTTACATACTGTATTTTACTAGCTTTAAGAAGCCACTATAAGTCAGGGACAATGAACTTCATATGATAATCGAGAAGACACCATCAGAGAATTTTACTTGTTAATAAATTTGCAACAGAAATTCAAAATGCTGACTCTTAAACTGGTAAATTTGGTGTCATAGCATGCTACTGGTTACTAAAATGTTCTTCATGCAATACCATGACACATTGGAAAAGGGAAGACAAAGTCAACAGAGAAAATAGATGGGTCACATAGATCACAAAAGTGTCCTATTTTATTTCTTACTTGTAGAAAAAAATCTAGAGATATCATGGCTCCAGCAGACAAATAAATATCAAAATCTCAGAGGAGAAAGAAAATGCAGAAACATATAATGATATATGAAGTTTTTGAAGAGGAAATCCTACAATATTACAATTTCTTTTCTTTTTTTTAGACAGAGTCTTGCTCTGTCACCCAGGCTGGAGTGCATGGCACGATCTCGGCTCACTGCGACCCTACTTCACAGGTCCAAGCGATTCTCATGCCTCAGTCCCCTAAGTAGTTGGGATTACAGGTGCGTGCCACCATACCCGGCTATATTTTGTGTTTTTAGTAGAGTTGGGGTTTCACCATGTTGGCCAGGCTGGTCTCAAACACCTGACCTGAAGTGATCCGCCTGCCTCAGTCTCCCAAAGTGTTGGGATTACAGGTGTGAGCCACCACCCTCAGCCAGTGTGACAATTCTTATCATCTCTAGTCTAGTGAAATCAGGCATAGGGAGTTCAAAAATGACTCTAGATTTTGTTTAATTATTTTTGTTTGTTTTAAGTGGAAATATTTTATCCAGCTGTGTGGACATAAGAAGCTATCTCAATTTCTTTATAGTTAGGTTGAGGAAGAGGAATGTTTTGTGTGAAAGAAAGCTAAAGGTTTCCCATCATTCCTAATTCTCCAAAGCAAAGGAATTGGTAACTTCTAAATTTTATTATATTTAAGATAACTTTTACGACTTGTTTTGTTGAATCATAATTTGGTGTATCGTGAAGTCTTTAAAGTACTATTCCCAAGGATATTAGGTGTATTCCCAAATGTTATCAATAATATTTGCAATCTTTGAGAGATCATGGTTATCAGAAGAAAGAAATATTGCATCACCAAAATTTCTGTTTGATATCTAATCTTTTCACTTTGTAAGGCAAGACAATATTTTTTGTCAAACTTATTTAAAATCCAGTCTCTCTGTTCCTACCAGAGTTCTAATTAAAGTGAAATTATATAGGACAAGAATTTTTAATCAGACAGTTAAAAGTATATTTTTAGGTGATATCATTAACCTCTAGGACTTAACATTAACTATATAATAATACATAAAGTTGCTTAAATAAAAGTAAGTTTGATTATATAACCTAGGATCAGGAAAGCCAAAAGGTAATAGATTTAACTCTATAATAGAACTTGAATATTTTTTGTGAATGATATGTTAGTTCAACATTATTATTATTGTTATTGTTTAATTTTAGCTTTTATTTTAGATTTGGGAGTACATGTGCAGATTTGTTACATGGGTAGATTTCGTGATGCTGAGTTTGGGGTGTGAATGATCTTGTCACCTAGGAAGTGAGCACAGTACACAATAATTAGTTTTTCAACTCTCATCTCCCTTTCTCTCTCCACCATCTAGTAGTCCTCAGTGTCTGCTGTTCCCATTTATAATATGCATACTCAATGTTTAGCTCCCATTTACAAGTAAGAACGTATGGTATTTGGTTTTTTGTTCCAGCGTTAATTTGCTTAGGGTAATGGCTTTCAGATGCATCCATGTTGCTTCAAAGGACAGGATTTCATTCTTTCCTACGGCTATGTCATATTGCATGGTATACAGGTACCATATTTTCTTTATCCAGTCCACAACTGATGGGCATATAAGTTGATTTCTTTTTTTTCTTTTTTTTTTTTTTTTGCTGTTGTGAATAGTGCTTTTATGAATACTCAAGTCCAAGTGTCTGTGGTAGAACAATTTATTTTCCTTGGGGTCTATTCCCAGTAGTGGAATTGCTGGGTTAAAAAGTAGCTCTTTTTTAAGTTCTTTGAGAAATTTCCAACTGCTTTCCACAGTAGCTAAACTAACGTACATTCCCACCAACTGTCTATACGTGTTTCATTTTCTCTGCAACCTCACCTACATCTGTTATTTATTTATTTATTTATTTTTTACTTTTTCATGCCATTGTGACTGGTTTGAGATGGTATCTCATCGTGGTTTTCATTTGCATTTTTGTAATGATCAGTGATGCTGAGGATTTTCTCAGGTTTGCTGGCCACCTGTACATCTTCTCTTGAGAAGTGTTGATGTTCTTTGTGATGTGGTCATTCTTTTTCGATTATTGAATCATTTATGTTTTTTATGGATTCTAGATATTTCATTAGATCTTTGTCAGATGTATAGCTTACAAATATTTTCTCCCATTCTGTAAGTTGTCTGTTTACTCCCTTGATTGTTTCTGTTGCTCTGCAGAATCTATTCAGTTTAATTAGGTCCCACTTGTCAATATTTGGTTTTATTGTAATTCCTTTTGAGAACTTAGTCATCAATTATTTGCCAAGGCAGATATCCATAATGGTATTTCCTAGGTTTTTGTCTAAGATTTTTTTTTTAGTTTTAGGTCTTACATTTAAGTCTTTCATTGATCTTGAGTTAATTTTTGTATATGGTGAAAGGTAGTGATTCAGTTTCATTCTTCAGCATATGACTAGCCAGTTATCCCAGCACCATTTATTAAATAGGAAGTCCTTTCCCCATTGCTTGTTTTTCTTGACTTTGTTAAAGATCAGATGGCTGTATAGATGTGCAGCTTTATTTCTCGGTTCTCTACCCTTTCCACTGGTTTATGTGTCTGTACCAGTACCATGCTGTCTTGGTTGCTGTAGACCTGTAGTGTAGTTTGAAGTTGAGTATTGTGATGGCTCTGGCTTTGTTGTTTTTGCTTAGCATTGCTTTGGCTATGCTAGTTCTTTTTTTAGCTTGATATGAATTTTAGAATAGTTTTTTCTAATTCTGTGAAAACTGATGTTAGTCTGATAGGAATAGTGTTGAATCTGTAGATTGAGGCACTGTGGTCATTTTAACAATATTGATTGTTCCAATTCATGAGCATGGTATTTCCATTTGTTTGTGTCATCTATATTTCTTTCAGCAGTGCTTTGTAGTTCTCCATGTAAATATCTCTTACCTCTTTGGTTAGATGTATTCTTGGATACTTTTTTGGTGTATAGGTTGCTATTGTAAATTAGATTGCATTCTTGATTAGCCTCTCAGCTTGAACGTTACTGGTGTACAGAAATGTTGCTTATATTTGTAATTGATTTTGTATCCTGAAACTACTGAAATGATTTATTAGGTCCATAAGCCTTTTGGCAGACTCTTGCTTTTCTAGGTATAAAATCATTAGTAAAGAGATAATTTTATTTATTTTCCTATTTGGATGCCTGTTATTTCTTGCCTGATTACTCTGGCTAGGACTTCTAGCTCTATGTTGAATAGGAGTGGTGAGAGTGGGCATCCTTGTCTTGTTCCAATTCTTAAGGGGAATGCTTTGAGCTTTTGCCCATTCAGTATGATGTTGGCTGTGACGTTATCATAGATGCTGTGAAAATATCCAATTGCTCCAGCAATCTCGATTGAGAAGATCAATCATTTTCTAACTAAACTGTAGTTGGAACGCTGCAATAAGTACAATGACAATGTATGTATCTATTTTAATTATTTGGTAGATTTATCTATCTTGTAAATTTCACTTCACTACAATGACAAGAGTTTTACTAACATTTTAAATCTGGTAGTAACTTGGTCCTTTATATTGCCATTTAAACTTTAAAAATTAGACTGTAAAGCCCCTTTAGGGGCAATAAAAGCCTTCTGATGATTTGCTTGAACTTTTATAGAATCTATAAAATGTTTGAAAATTAAGAAAGAAGGCTTCTAAATAACTATCAGTGTCACCATATTTAGCCTTTCAACCCTTTAACCTGGTATATATCTTTATTCATATAGAATTCTTAATTTGTTATAAACTTTTTTCAAATGTGCTTTAAATTTTCTTATTTGACATAAGGGTTACTTAACATATCTTGCTAGTTTGCAAATATGTGATGATTTTCACTCATTTTTATTTTTATTTTTCTAGTTTGAGTTCACTATGGTTGGAGACTATGCTATGTGATTTCAAAATGTTAAAGTTTTGTTTTGCTTTGTTCTTTCATAGTCCATCATAGGATCTATTTCAATAAGAGAAGGAAGTTTTCTGCACATTTTAGTTGTCATATTCTAAACATTCAATTTACAATGTAAATTGATTAATCATGCATTCAAAGTGCAGATATCATGAACATTTTTTCTGCCTGCCTTATCTGTCACTAAAGAGATTTATTTCAATCTTCAGTTATGTTTTCTGATTTTTATATTACTCTTAGAATTCCATTACTTTTTTTGTTTTAAGTTTTATAGACGTTAAAACTATGTTATAAGCGTAGTGGCTCACGCCAATAATCCCAGCACTTTGGGAGGCCGAGGCAGGCGGATCAATCACAAGGTCAGGACGTCGAGACCATCCTGGCCAACATCGTGAAACCCCATCTCTACTAAAAATACAAAAACTAGCTGGATATGATGACACGTGCCTGTAATCCCAGCTACTTGGGAGGCTGAGCCAGGAGAATCGCTTGAACCCGCTTGCGGTGATCCGAGATCGCGCCGTTGCACTCCAGCCTGGGCAACAAGAGTGAAACTCCGTTTCAAAAAAAGCACTTTGGGAGGCCGAGACAGGCGGATCACGAGGTCAGGAGATCGAGACCATCCTGGCTAACACCGTGAAACCCCGTCTCTACTAAAAATACAAAAAACTAGCCGGGCGAGGTGGCGGGCGCCTGTAGTCCCAGCTACTCCGGAGGCTGAGGCAGGAGAATGGCCTAAACCCGGGAGGCGGAGCTTGCAGTGAGCTGAGATCCGGCCACTGCACTCCAGCCCGGGCTACAGAGCAAGATTCCGTCTCAAAAAAAAAAAAAAAAAAAAAAAAAAAAAAAAAAAAAAAAAAAGAAAGAAAAAGAAAGAAAGAGGGCTGCTCTTTACCTTCACCCATTTTCACCATATATTTCCACTGTACACTAATCCAAGAAAATGTCTGTAGATCCAGCTCTCTAAGAAAACTCTCTTCCTTGTCTAGAACTTTATTTACACCTTGTTTTCTGCACACTCCACAAATGTTTTAAAGATATGACACATTTCAATATTTTCATTTATTTCTAGTTATTGAAGTAAAAACAGTAGCCTTGTGCTACCTACAACACTCTATCAGGAAACAAAGTTTATTCAAATTTAAATTGTATGGCATTCGGTACCTTCTACAGATTGTCTGATAACTATTTCTATATTATCTGATAGTCTGATAACAGTGTAGGTGAAGTATCTTAGATTCTTGTGATGTAATTTACAAGATAACACATAAAAATTCAAAGTAGAATATTTTAAAGGATTACTATTGTTTTTCAGAAAGACACCTACTAACATTTCATTTTTGTATGTTGAATCATTATTACTATTACTATTCAAAAAGACACCTACTAACATTGCATTATTGTATATTGAGGATTATTTGTAGTGTGCTAGTAGATTTGCACATGCTTTTCTCAGTCCTTTGTTAAATTCCCCTAGAAATTAATGCTTAGATAAGAGTGAGAGTGACAAAGATAGAAGTACTTTTGCAGCCAGTAAACCAACCATCCTCAAATGGTTTGATAGCAATCGTAAGTAGAAACAGATTATTCTTAATTTAATAAGATTCCTGGAACATTAGGAATATCCTACATGTGCCCACTCTCTCCCATGTGTTTTTCACTTTCTGCAAGATACGTGAAATTCTGTAGGAAAATTCTGCCGATTTAGAATCCATATTTTGTGGTTTTGAAATGTAGAGACCACATAAAATAGAAAATTATTCAACGAATACTAAAGTAATTTAGTTTGTGGGGGCAAGATGAAAGGTAAATAATTGTGTGCTGGAACGGGGAAGGAAAGAAAGTTTGAAAACAAGGGAAAAGGACAATTAATAAAAGAGGCTGGAGATCCTAAAGAAGACCCTCTTTGTTGTCCAAAGTGATATCTACATGGATTGTCTTAGCAAATTTCTCTCTCAATAGCTAAACTTCCAAACAGTTGTACAATAAATTTCCTGAGATGATAGATACAAAATACCAACAATGAATCTAAATAATGGAGATAGACTTTTCTGCCAATGATCTTAGAATAAAATGAAAAAAAATTAGAAAAAGAACAACAAATTTCTTGCAAAACTAATGAAGTGTTAGTCTTGCAAAGCTAATGAAGTGTTGTGCTGGAATAAGTGAATTCATTGAAATGAAGTAGCATTAAACACAAACAAGGAAGGAGGAGTAAGAAGAAATTAATAGAGAAAAATATTCCTCATCTTGAAATTTTAGATAATTCTTTTTATCTTGAGATCATCCTTTATAATTCTACTTATTTTTATAAAGTGGTATAATGCTCTCATTATTAATTATTCTAATAAAAATTTTTAAAAGTTTATAATTTTTATTTTATTTGTAAGGATTTTTGCATGGGGACAAGATTTTACTTTACTTTTTCAATTTTTTTTAATGGAACATACGTTCCTATGAACAGATTTAGTAGCTAAATCACTGTCACTTTAAAATTACTAAAGATGACTTTTGATACTTTTAAATGCCAATTACTAAGTCATTTGCTTTCTCAGCTGGCTTTCTTTTCCTTTTTGTTGAATCTCAACTAATTGTGACACACTGTGATCTTCTCATTAACACTTTAGACACATATCATTAGCACATTATTTATTGCTTTTTATCTAATTGCCTATTCAAAAAGATGAACACTCTACAATATATTCTGCTGTAGCAACCAAAGATTGTTAAGCATTTGTCTTTTGACTTATTTTAGGATAGTAGTTCATCTGGGGGGCAAACAATATGTCAAATTTGTTATGTATCTATATGAAACTTATGATTTGAGGCATTCTGGGATATACTTTAAAAATTTATACATATACACATAAACATATATAATGTAATACATATTTTACATTTCTCCTTTAATGAATTATCTTTATATATATATACACACACACACATAAACACACACATGTATTTTTTAATGAATTATTTTAATAAATAAATGTATATGGCTTTGTGTTACAAAAAATATTCCCAAGAAAATGGAAAGTGTCGGGAAAATGTGAATGATTTTTATAAATACTTGACTGTATTAGTTATAAATTCAGCATACCTTTACTTTTATATAAAAGAAGATGCCATAAAGTCTCATTATACTTAAATTTAAGGGCATATATACAAATAACTTTTAATGTAATATTGTGTAATAAAGAATGAAGACAGTAGATTTTCTTTTTTTTTTTTTTTTTTTTCTGAGACAAAGTCTCACTTTGTTGCCCAGGCTGGAGTGCAGTGGTGCAGTCTCAGCTCACTGCAGCCTGGACCTATCAGGCTCAAGCAATCTTCCCACCTCAGCCTCCAGAGTAACTGGCACCACAGGCGTCTGCCACCGCACCCAGCTATTTTTTCATTTTTTGTAGAGATGAGGTCTCCCTATGTTGCTTTGGCTAATCTGCAACTCTTGGGCTCAGGTGATCTTCTTACCTTAGCCTCGCAAAGTGCTGGGATTACAGGCGTGAGCACCACATTTGGCCTGACAATATAATTGTTTTATGTATCTACCGTTAACACTGAAGACATTTTCCTTACTGTGTTATGCACACTTTCACAATAGCATTTTTTGTTTATTAGCAAAGTAACAATAATAATTTGCCACTTTTCATCAGGAAAACACATTTAAACTTGCTTTCAATAAGTTTTGCAATAAACATTTACATCAAGGTTAGAATACAAGGAAAAATAACTGAAAGATGATTGGAAGATATTTTCATTTAAAGGATTTTTGTTTGTTTGTTTGTTTGTTTTGAGACGGAGTCTCGCACTGTTGCCCTGGCTGGAGTGCAATGGCACGATCTCAGCTCACTGCAACCTCCACATCCCAGGTTCACATGATTCTCCTGTCTCAGCCTGCAGAGTAGCTGGGATTACAGGCACACACCACCTCCCCTGGCTAATTTTTTGTACTTTTAGTAGAGACGGGGTTTCACTATGTTGACCAGACTGGTCTCAAACTCCTGACCTCGTGATCTGCCTGCCTCAGCCTCCCAAAGTGTTGTGATTACAGGCATGAGTCACCGCACCCAAACCATTTAAAGAATGTTTTAAAAGAGTGGACTTCATGTGGAATACATTTGGTTCATTTTTGTAAAGGGGGTATTTTTATTATTCTTTCTTATAAAATATAAAATCTGCTAAAATAGATTGACTTCTGTTCATTTTCTTGATATCAACAATTCACATGGAATAGAAAGAGATAAGAAAGAAAAAAAATTAAAAGTAAGGTCATTTACAAATATCAAAAATTAAGAAAAATGTTAAAAAATAAAAATTTTACCCTAATATTGTTTTTAAGTAGCAACTATTTTCTAAGAAAAAAAAATTCTCTATTCTGGAAGAACTACAATTTCCCTTAAAGCCTTATAAGTTCTAAGTTGGGACAGACTTTTTAAAGAAAAGAAAGATTAACAAGAGAAAAAGAGGCAAATGTATTAATATGTGTCCAGTACATCATAAGAGAGAAAATGCAATAAAAGGCAACAAAGTAGTGGCTTATAATGCTGGTTTATATATCATTTTTCATAAAGTGCAATAAAATTTAGAGAAGTGACAAGACAAAGGAAAGCAATTTGGGCTTCCTGAGGTGGAAAATTATGGAAAGGTAAATACAGGGGAGTAAACTAATAGAATAACATTTGTTTGAAGATTCCTCTGGTTCTGTCTGTGAGCTGCTAAGACTTGTCTCCAGAACAGTAAAGAATTTATTTCTGTTGGTGAAAAAGGCAGGAAGGACAAAAAGAGCTCTTCGTCTCTTTGCTTCGATGATTCTTAATTGCCTTGTGCTGAAACAAAATACGTGAAAGAGGTATATTTTAGGGTCACACGTTTTGGTTGTCTTCACCTTCATCTAAGTGAAATAGTGGACTTCATTTCTATTACATATTATTTCCTTCATTTTTATTACATAATAGCTCCTTGGAATCATACAAATTATTCATCTTTTTTTTCCTGCAGCAATTACATTACTGTCATATTCAAGCTTAAATTTTCATATGACATTACTTAGATAAAAATGATGTGTATGTGTGTGAGAGAAGACAAAAAATTAAGAGGATACATTTTGGGGTAAAACCTTATATTTCTCTATTTTTAACTCAAGGAAAAAAAATAACTGAGTAGGAAGATTTTAAGAATTACATAATTAAATATATATTGGATTACTTCATCTTTAGAATGCTCTTTGTGATTTTCTAAGTTGGATAATGTAAGAAAAAGAGAGATGACAGAGATATTTCAATGCCAAATATCATCCTTCTCACCTTAGAAAATTTAGGCTATTTTTATTTGAGGATTTGGTCACTAAAATATTTTGAACTTACAATTTATGAGATTTCAGAAAAGTATGTTATTAAGACATGGCGAGAAAAATATTGTTTCCCAAATCTGTACATTATGAGAAAACTTAAGTCTGGGCAAGATAAAAATTTTACTTTCATAGCCTTGAAGAATATTATACAGTGAGGGGCTGACTCTCTGGCAATGACAGAGGAAAGAGTTAGGGGCTGGCTAGGTAGATAGAGGGAGGGCCTCGAGAGAACGATAACACCTGTGGGAACACACTTGCACTGCTCCTGTTATGCAACTGGCAGATAGAAATGTGGTTAAGAACTTCCTCTTATACCAAGATGTTTGCTCAGAAAGGACTGTCCTGACTTAGGTGCAAGGGCAATAAATCAACTAAATGTCCTTAACCTGACCCAAGCTCATTATAATATCATTAACACGACATCTGCATTGCTGTTTGCCCCCACCTCTCTGAGTGGTCTTTTCTGTGGTGGTTATGGGTAAAAATTAAGAGGAAGTAACTATGGACAAGAATGCACCTGTGAGGACCAGGTAGCAACTAGGAAGTAGAGGGTTGTGTAAGATGCAGATGAGAAAGATGCCCCTAGAAAGGAGGTATAAAAACCACTGGGGACCAAGTTTATCGATGGCAACCCATGTTAAGGTCCTTTCTCTTTATAGAAAACTTTCTATTGCTTAAAAAACTCTGATCTGCCTTACCAACCCTCTTGTGTCCAAGTACCTCATTCTTCATGGTCGTGAGACAAGAACTCAGACCTTGCTAAACTAAGGAGTAAGGAAATGGCAACAGTAAGAAGTAAACTAGTAATAAAGCTCAACTCCCCATAAAATATTGAAGGTGGTTATTTAACACCTTGCTTGAATAGTTTAAGTATTGAGATCCTAATATACACTTCTTGTTCCCATATAGAACAAGCAAACCAAACAGAATTAGAATACAAAAGTAATCAATACTGGCTTGAAATGAGACTGTGCTCCCAGAGAAAGAATGTTCAGATAGTGAGATCTGTCTTTGGAATATTAGAGTTAGAAGATGGGGTGATGGAAACAGTTTTAACATGATTGCCTTCAAAAAATAGATATTTAAAAATTTTATTTATCTTTATATTGTGTGGTGTTAATGGGCACTTTATCTGGTTGAATCATTTTGGTAGACCAAAAAATCTTTATAATTTTTTTGTTAATCAATTAATATAGCTCATAGAAAATTTTTAAAATGCATTTGTAAATATCCCATCTCAAAAGAACTGATAAATATGTGCTGTGAACTGTGCTTGGCAGTGGTATGATTAAGAATTATCAACTTGTTTTTTCAGCTTTTTAATTAACTAATGTCTGTTAGAAAATAGAAAACCATATTTCAGCAGTCATATAACTATTATGAATCTCCTTTTTCGTTATCTTTCTCTATCTGTATATAATGTAATAATGTTATTTTCCCAATCACAACTACAGAAGATTTCTACAAATCTTTCAACCAAGTCTTTTATAACAAAATAACTGGCTTGCATTCTGCTCTTCATTAAACAGAGGCATTAATGGAGGGATTTTCTCTGTATCTTTATCTTTTAAACCTTAAATCATCAAAACAGACCCAATTTTTGTGCTGAGTGATGTTATTAAACAGAAATATAGCCGGAATTAACCACAGGCTAGCCAAAGAGGCTTTGAACAATATTCTCAAATCTTTTCTTGTATGTGATCCTTGCATTGTTATTGTATCCCAAACACTAAGAGAGCACATGAGCAAAATGCATTAGCATTTTGATTCTATAAATTCAGATCAGCAATGAAAATCTTTAATTATATTTGCATTAGATCAAAGAGATGATCATGCCTCAGCATACCATGTCATACTATATTCTACAGTAGTGTAGTTTTCAAAAACACTGAGATTGATAGTGTAGATTTTGTTTTGACTCAGGTATACATCTGTATGTTTGTGTGTGT
This sequence comes from Macaca mulatta, assembly GCF_049350105.2. NCBI lineage: Eukaryota > Metazoa > Chordata > Mammalia > Primates > Cercopithecidae > Macaca > Macaca mulatta. Next base: position 25,093,907 of record NC_133408.1, on the reverse strand, counting down.
GTGTGTGTGTGTGAGAGAGAGAGAGAGAGAGAGAAAGACAGAGAGAAAGAGAGATGGAGAGGGAGAGAAAGAAGGAGGGGACAAAACAGCAAATGAAGAGAGGGACAGTTTTGTTTTCATAAGAAGTGATATGAATCTCACTCATTGACATTATTATTCTCTCTGTACCTCTTTCTGGCTGAGAATTTTAGTGTCCTTAAACTTTCACACTCTATTTGGCATATTGAAATGTTATTGATTTAGTATATTTTTAAACATACTATCCTCCAACTGGGTGTGGTGGCTCATGCCTGTAATCCCAGCACTTTGGGAGGCCGACGCAGGTGGATCACGAGGTCAGGAGTACAAGACCAGCCAGGCCAAGATGGTGAAACCCCGTCTCTCTTAAAAATAAGAAAATTAGCTGGGTGTGGTGGCAGGCACCTGTAATCCCAGCTACTCGGGAGGCTGAGGCAGGAGAATCACGTGAACCTCGTGGTCAGAGGTGGCAGTGAGCCAAGATCATGCCACTGTACTCTAGCCTGGGCAACAGAGTGAGACTCCATCTCAAAACAAAACAAAACAAAAAAAATACTATCTTCCTTAGATTACTTTACATATATTTCAGTTGATTCTGTAAATTCAGGTCAGCAATTATAATCTTTGGCCATTGTAATTTTATTTCTTCTGACAACATTTATATTTTATATAGGTTAATTGACCACTATAACTCAATATTAAAGATAAATTATGTGTTCTTTTTTGAAATAATAACAAACAAGGAGGTTACCTTATCTACTTTCTTCAATAAACCTTAAACTGACTTATTACAACATCTGCATTTAAACAACTTGTCAACTCACATGGCATCTGTAAAAAGATTGACAATATCAGTAGTGACAGGTTCTGAGGAATCCATATAATATTCTAATAGCCGTGTAAGACAGAAGTGTAGTGAGCAGGTGGTAAGATGCAACTGTTAAATGTGCATCATCTGGGGGCAGGAAATAAAAGATAACAAATTATAGTTGCTAAACAGAAATAAAAACAAAGCCATCATGTATGTCTCTTCTCAAAAGCCAAAACTATTATTTTATTGTGTTATAGAAAAAAATTATTTTGCTTGACCTAAGAAATCATGTTGTTAAATAACTTTAATTGTATTCATTGTAAAACAAACTAACAGAATCTAATTAATTTTACTATTAAAATACATTGATAAAGATAATTGCAAATGGTTATTAGTTTTAGATGTGGATAGCTGTAGTTTTTACAATTCATTTATCCAAAAACTATAGTTAGTCAATATTCTATTTTAACTCAATAGAACAATTATTAAAACAATTTTGGCATCAATTACCTGTGTAACCCAGATAAGCCATATAATAGCATTGTTATGTGTTTAAAACCAAGTCACTGGAATTTCTCATATGATAATTTTGCACACAATAATAGTAATTATCATCAATCATAATGCTGAAATTTGTTTAGGGTAAATCTAGCTAAGGAATAAGTAATTTCAAATTTATTTAACACAGTTCTTTCAAATAAGGGTACTAATATTTACTTTATACGGTTTTTGCAAGTATTATATGAAAATGTATACAAAGAGCCTAGTAGAGTGACAAAAAGTAGCGTTTAAAATAATGGTTAAACTTATTAATTATGTCAATGTGCTGAATTATGTATTTTAAATTGTTCCAAGATTCTAGATTAACTGTTATTTTGCATCGATTTTTGCATATATTTCTGTGTATTCATATAAATTTTGGATTTGCTTAATATTTACATAGGAATTTTTTCCCAATATAAATATTATTATTTTTACTTTAGATAATTAATTAGCATCTAGTACTGATGTTACACTTGTCCTTGAAATAAACTCTTCTAATGCAATCTTTAATTTTCATTTAATCTGACATCTCAGTACAGAAGACCTCTAGCAGTATTTTTTTTTTATTTTTTTATTTTTATTTTTTTAATTTATTTAATTATTATTATACTTTAAGTTGTAGGGTACATGTACATAACGTGCAAGTTTGCTACATATGTATACTTGTGCCATGTTGGAGTGCTGCACCCATGAACTCGTCATTTACATCAGGTATAACTCCCAATGCAATTCCTCCCCCCTCCCCCCTCCCCATGATAGGCCCCGGTGTGTGATGTTCCCCTTCCTGAGTCCAAGTGATCTCATTGTTCAGTTCCCACCTATGAGTGAGAACATGCGGTGTTTGGTTTTCTGTTCTTGTGATAGTTTGCTAAGAATGATGGTTTCCAGCTGCATCCATGTCCCTACAAAGGACACAAATGCATCCTTTTTGATGGCTGCATAGTATTCCATGGTGTATATGTGCCACATTTTCTTAATCCAATCTGTCACTGATGGACATTTGGGTTGATTCCAAGTCTTTGCTATTGTGAATAGTGCTGCAATAAACATACGTGTGCATGTGTCTTTATAGCAGCATAATTTATAATCCTTTGGGTATATACCCAGTAATGGGATGGCTGGGTCATATGGTACATCTAGTTCTAGATCCTTGAGGAATCGCCATACTGTTTTCCATAATGGTTGAACTAGTTTACAATCCCACCAACAGTGTAAAAGTGTTCCTATTTCTCCACATCCTCTCCAGCACCTGTTGTTTCCTGACTTTTTAATGATCGTCATTCTAACTGGTGTGAGATGGTATCTCATTGTGGTTTTGATTTGCATTTCTCTGATGGCCAGTGATGATGAGCATTTTTTCATGTGTCTGTTGGCTGTATGAATGTCTTCTTTTGAGAAATGTCTGTTCATATCCTTTGCCCACTTTTTGATGGGTTGTTTGTTTTTTCTTGTAAATTTGTTTGAGTTCTTTGTAGGTTCTGGATATTAGCCCTTTGTCAGATGAGTAGATTGCAAAAATTTTCTCCCATTCTGTAGGTTGCCTGTTCACTCTGATGGTAGTTTCTTTTGCTGTGCAGAAGCTCTTTAGTTTAATGAGATCCCATTTGTCAATTTTGGCTTTTGCTGCTGTTGCTTTTGGTGTTTTAGATATGAAGTCTTTGCCCATGCCTATGTCCTGAATGGTACTACCTAGGTTTTCCTCTAGGATTTTATGGTATTAGGTCTAACATTTAAGTCTCTAATCCATCTTGAATTAATTTTCGTATAAGGAGTAAGGAAAGGATCCAGTTTCAGCTTTCTACTTATGGCTAGCCAATTTTCCCAGCACCATTTATTAAATAGGGAATCCTTTCCCCATTTCTTGTTTCTCTCAGCTTTGTCAAAGATCAGATGGCTGTAGATGTGTGGTATTATTTCTGAGGACTCTGTTCTGTTCCATTGGTCTATATCTCTGTTTTGGTACCAGTACCATGCTGTTTTGGTTACTGTAGCCTTGTAGTATAGTTTGAAGTCAGGTAGCGTGATGCCTCCAGCTTTGTTCTTTTGACTTAGGATTGTCTTGGAGATGCGGGCTCTTTTTTGGTTCCATATGAACTTTAAAGCAGTTTTTTCCAATTCTGTGAAGAAACTCATTGGTAGCTTGATGGAGATGGCATTGAATCTATAAATTACCTTGGGCAGTATGGCCATTTTCACGATATTCATTCTTCCTATCCATGAGCATGGTATGTTCTTCCATTTGTTTGTGTCCTCTTTTATTTCACTGAGCAGTGGTTTGTAGTTCTCCTTGAAGAGGTCCTTTACATCCCTTGTAAGTTGGATTCCTAGGTATTTGATTCTCTTTGAAGCAATTGTGAATGGAAGTTCATTCCTGATTTGGCTCTCTGTTTGTCTGTTACTGGTGTATAAGAATGCTTGTGATTTTTGCACATTAATTTTGTATCCTGAGACTTTGCTGAAGTTGCTTATCAGCTTAAGGAGATTTTGGGCTGAGACAATGGGGTTTTCTAAATATACAATCATGTCATCTGCAAAGAGGGACAATTTGACTTCTTCTTTTCCTAACTGAATACCCTTGATTTCTTTCTCTTGCCTAATTGCCCTGGCCAGAACTTCCAACACTATGTTGAATAGGAGTGGTGAGAGAGGGCATCCCTGTCTTGTGCCAGTTTTCAAAGGGAATTTTTCCAGTTTTTGCCTATTCAGTATGATATTGGCTGTGGGTTTGTCATAAATAGCTCTTATGATTTTGAGGTACGTTCCATCAATACCGAATTTATTGAGCGTTTTTAGCATGAAGGGCTGTTGAATTTTGTCAAAAGCCTTTTCTGCATCTATTGAGATAATCATGTGGTTCTTGTCTTTGGTTCTGTTTATATGCTGGATTATGTTTATTGATTTGCGAATGTTGAACCAGCCTTGCATCCCAGGGATGAAGCCCACTTGATCATGGTGGATAAGCTTTTTGATGTGTTGCTGAATCCGGTTTGCCAGTATTTTATTGAGGATTTTTGCATCGATGTTCATCAGGGATATTGGTCTAAAATTCTCTTTTTTTGTTGTGTCTCTGCCAGGCTTTGGTATCAGGATGATGTTGGCCTCATAAAATGAGTTAGGGAGGATTCCCTCTTTTTCTATTGATTGGAATAGTTTCAGAAGGAATGGTACCAACTCCTCCTTGTACCTCTGGTAGAATTCAGCTGTGAATCCATCTGGTCCTGGACTTTTTTTGGTTGGTAGGCTATTAATTATTGCCTCAATTTCAGAGCCTGCTATTGGTCTATTCAGGGATTCAACTTCTTCCTGGTTTAGTCTTGGAAGAGTGTAAGTGTCCAGGAAATTATCCATTTCTTCTAGATTTTCCAGTTTATTTGCGTAGAGGTGTTTATAGTATTCTCTGATGGTAGTTTGTATTTCTGTGGGGTCGGTGGTGATATCCCCTTTATCATTTTTAATTGCGTCGATTTGATTCTTCTCTCTTTTCTTCTTTATTAGTCTTGCTAGTGGTCTGTCAATTTTGTTGATCTTTTCAAAAAACCAACTCCTGGATTTATTGATTTTTTGGAGGGTTTTTTGTGTCTCTATCTCCTTCAGTTCTGCTCTGATCTTAGTTATTTCTTGCCTTCTGCTAGCTTTCGAATGTGTTTGCTCTTGCTTCTCTAGTTCTTTTAATTGCGATGTTAGAGTGTCAATTTTAGATCTTTCCTGCTTTCTCTTGTGGGCATTTAGTGCTATAAATTTCCCTCTACACACTGCTTTAAATGTGTCCCAGAGATTCTGGTATGTTGTATCTTTGTTCTCATTGGTTTCAAAGAACATCTTTATTTCTGCCTTCATTTTGTTATGTACCCAGTAGTCATTCAGGAGCAGGTTGTTCAGTTTCCATGTAGTTGAGCGGTTTTGATTGAGTTTCTTAGTCCTGAGTTCTAGTTTGATTGCACTGTGGTCTGAGAGACAGTTTGTTATAATTTCTGTTCTTGTACATTTGCTGAGGAGTGCTTTACTTCCAATTACGTGGTCAATTTTGGAGTAAGTACGATGTGGTGCTGAGAAGAATGTATATTCTGTTGATTTGGGGTGGAGAGTTCTATAGATGTCTATTAGGTCTGCTTGCTGCAGAGATGAGTTCAATTCCTGGATATCCTTGTTAACTTTCTGTCTCGTTGATCTGTCTAATGTTGACAGTGGAGTGTTGAAGTCTCCCATTATTATTGTATGGGAGTCTAAGTCTCTTTGTAGGTCTCTAAGGACTTGCTTGATGAATCTGGGTGCTCCTGTATTGGGTGCATATATATTTAGGATAGTTAGCTCTTCCTGTTGAATTGATCCCTTTACCATTATGTAATGGCCTTCTTTGTCTCTTTTGATCTTTGATGGTTTAAAGTCTGTTTTATCAGAGACTAGTATTGCAACCCCCGCTTTTTTTTGTTCTCCATTTGCTTGGTAAATCTTCCTCCATCCCTTTATTTTGAGCCTATGTATGTCTCTGCATGTGAGATGGGTCTCCTGAATACAGCAGACTGATGGGTCTTGACTCTTTATCCAGTTTGCCAGTCTGTGTCTTTTAATTGGAGCATTTAGTCCATTTACATGTAAGGTTAAGATTGTTATGTGTGAACTTGATCCTGCCATTATGATATTAACTGGTTATTTTGCTCGTTAGTTGATGCAGTTTCTTCCTAGCCTCGATGGTCTTTACATTTTGGCATGTTTTTGCAATAGCTGGTACCGGTTGTTCCTTTCCATGTTGAGTGCTTCCTTCAGGGTCTCTTGTGAGGCAGGCCTAATGGTGACAAAATCTCTCAGCATTTGCTTATCTGTAAAGGATTTTATTTCTCCTTCACTTATGAAACATAGTTTGGCTGGATATGAAATTCTGGGTTTAAAATTCTTTCTTTAAGAACGTTGAATATTGGCCCCCACTCTCTTCTGGCTTGTAGAGTTTCTGCCGAGAGATCTGCTGTTAGTCTGATGGGCTTCCCTTTGTGGGTAACCCGACCTTTCTCTCTGGCTGCCCTTAAGATTTTTTCCTTCATTTCAACTTTGGTGAATCTGGCAATTATGTGTCTTGGAGTTGCTCTTCTCGAGGAGTATCTTTGTGGCGTTCTCTGTATTTCCTGGATTCGAATGTTGGCCTGCCCTACTAGGTTGGGGAAGTTCTCCTGGATGATATCCTGAAGAGTGTTTTCCAACTTGGTTCCATTTTCCCCCTCACTTTCAGGCACCCCAATCAGACGTAGATTTGGTCTTTTTACATAATCCCATACTTCTTGCAGGCTTTGTTCATTTCTTTTTCTTCTTTTTTCTTTTGGTTTCTCTTCTCGCTTCATTTCATTCATTTGATCCTCAATCGCTGATACTCTTTCTTCCAGTTGATCGAGTCGGTTACTGAAGCTTGTGCATTTGTCACGTATTTCTCGTGTCATGGTTTTCATCTCTTTCATTTCGTTTATGACCTTCTCTGCATTAATTACTCTAGCCATCAATTCTTCCACTTTTTTTTCAAGATTTTTAGTTTCTTTGCACTGGGTACGTAATTCCTCCTTTAGCTCTGAGAAATTTGATGGACTGAAGCCTTCTTCTCTCATCTCGTCAAAGTCATTCTCCGTCCAGCTTTGATCCGTTGCTGGCGATGAGCTGCGCTCCTTTGCCGGGGGAGATGCGCTCTTATTTTTGGAATTTCCAGCTTTTCTGCCCTGCTTTTTCTCCATCTTTGTGGTTTTATCTGCCTCTGGTCTTTGATGATGGTGATGTGCTGATGGGGTTTTGGTGTAGGTGTCCTTCCTGTTTGATAGTTTTCCTTCTAACAGTCAGGACCCTCAGCTGTAGGTCTGTTGGAGATTGCTTGAGGTCCACTCCAGACCCTGTTTGCCTGGGTATCAGCAGCAGAGGCTGGAGAAGATAGAATATTTCTGAACAGCGAGTATACCTGTCTGATTCTTGCTTTGGAAGCTTCCTCTCAGGGTTGTACTCCACCCTGTGAGGTGTGGGGTGTCAGACTGCCCCTAGTGGGGGATGTCTCCCAGTTAGGCTACTCAGGGGTCAGGGACCCACTTGAGCAGGGAGTCTGTCCCTTCTCAGATCTCAACCTCCGTGTTGGGAGATCCACTGCTCTCTTCAAAGCTGTCAGACAGAGTCCTTTGCGTCTGCAGAGGTTACTGCTGCGTTTGTTATTGTTTACTGTTCCCTGTCCCCAGAGGTGGAGTTTACAGAGACAGGCAGGTTTCCTTGAGCTGCTGTGAGCTCCACCCAGTTCCAGCTTCCCAGCAGCTTTGTTTACCTACTTAAGCCTCAGCAATGGTGGGCGCCCCTCCCCCAGCCTCGCTGCTGCCTTGCCGGTAGTTCACAGACTGCTGTGCTAGCAATGAGGGAGGCTCCGTGGGTGTGGGACCCTCCCGGCCAGGTGTGGGATATGATCTCCTGGTGTGCCTGTTTGCTTAAAGTGCAGTATTGGGGTGGGAGTTACCCGATTTTCCAGGTGTTGTGTGTCTCAGTTCCCCTGGCTAGGAAAAGGGATTCCCTTCCCCCTTGCACTTCCCAGGTGAGGCAATGCCTTGCCCTGCTTCAGCTCTCGCTGGTCGGGCTGCAGCAGCTGACCAGCACCGATCGTCTGGCACTCCCCAGTGAGATGAACCCAGTACCTCAGTTGAAAATGCAGAAATCACCGGTCTTCTGTGTCGCTCGCGCTGGGAGTTGGAGACTGGAGCTGTTCCTATTCGGCCATCTTGCTCCTCTAGCAGTATTTATAAAAATATATATAGTAGTAATCAAAGTTAAAAAAAAGTAATAAACAGTGGCAAATTAGCCAAAAAGCTATTTGGGGGAAGTAATAATTTTATTAGCAGGTAATATTTTTATCTTTTTTCAAATTTTTATCTTTTTTATATATAGTATATTATATATAGCATATATATGCTATATATAGTATATTATATATAGTATATTATATATAGCATATATATAATTTTATATGTAGTGGTTGTTCATATATAGTAATTTTTATTTATGACAAATATGATTATTTGACTTTTTAAGCATTCTTTATTTTTAAAATAGGCTTTTATTTTTCCAATAAATTCTATTTTTCTTACCCTTCAAAGTGTCTGTGAGGCTGATCTTTCATGCTTGGAATATTGTCAATCCTTGTTGTGTTTTTCAGAGTCACAGAAACTTATTTTGAACTATTTTTGGCCTTTAATCATTGAGTAAGGAACACTCCTGTGATCAAGATTTGGATCATGTTTGTTTCTCTCTGCCTAGTTCCTCTAGAATTTGGAAATTATCAGTGAGTATTCTTAACTCATGACGATACAGTTATTTGCATCAGTGCAATCAGAATCCATATTCTTTTGCAGTAGGACACAATTGGAGAAACTGGTGGCTTTACCAAGGCTTTGACTGCAAGGATATGCTTCTCTTTAAGGAGTCAAGCTCAACTTACAGAGCTGATAAAAGCCTCATGGGAAAAAACTGGCCTCATACCCTTGCCTACACAGTCCCTGTACAGGGTTCCTGACCTGTGATCAGTAAAGAATGTCACTTCCTATCAGGCCCAGGAGCTCCAGCTTTATCTTGGGACCTTAAGAGGAGAGGATCACCTAACTCACAGGTATTTAAGTATATAACCCGATGGATCCCATGGCAGGGATTGACTTAAAAGGTCTTATCTATGATTCCTTGTGGAACAGAGTTCCATCAAAGCCAACCTAAAAGGCCTATGTAGAAATAATTATTATTGCTGCAATTTATATAAATAATCAGGCCAAGTATAAGACTAAAGTCTATTTTACAAACAACTCAGTCCTATCATGATTTGTGTTTTAGCAAAACTGAGTACTGGAGAGAAAGAACATTTCAAAACTTATACATTTGTCATTAGCTGTTTGTAAGTTTTGCTTACATTTTTAGACTATCCCTGCTTCTTCCTGTGAACCAACCAGTGATCTCCAGCTGCAGCTCAGAAGGAACAATAATGATGGGTAATGTAGAAACCTGTATTAATATTCTAGTTCTGGGCAATTATCCTATAAATCTTAACACGTGATAGGGATAAAAAAGATGCCCATCACTTAGAGTTTTCCTTTTGGGGAAAGAAAGACCAAGAGAGCTAACCAAAGCCAAGCATCGTGCCCCCAAATCTTACAAGCATAACAATAGCCACCAATTATCTGGGCATGTCACAAGATATCCTTTTCTTTCCTTCTTCTTTTTTTAAAAAAAATTTATTTTTTTGAGATGGAGTCTCCCTCTTTTACACAGGCTGGAGTGCAGAGGCACGATCTCTTCTCACTGCAACCTCCGCCTTCTGGATTCAAGCGATTCTCCTGCCTCAGCCTCCTGAGTATCTGGGATTATAGGTACGCACCACCATGTCCAGCAAATTTATTTTTGTATTTTTAGTACAGATGGGGTTTCAGCATGTTGGTCAGGCTGGTCACAAACTCCTGACCTCGCGATCCGCCCGCCTCTGCCTCCCATAGCACTGGGATTACAGGTGTAAGTTATCCTTTTCTTTCCCTTGTTGGAGGACTCAATCCCACAGCTTTACCTTAGCTTTTGGCGTATGATAAGGAGTCCATGCAGACGCCACAAGACACATTTTTGTTCCAAACTCAATTCCAAGCTTTAGGTCAAAGTCCTAAGAAAGAAAACTGGATAAAAGAAATCCAGAGGCAGATGATAACTGAAGTTAAAAGGCACAGCACAGGTGAGCATGGCTAATGCCCACTGATTAAGTCAAGCCTCTCGTTTCATGAATAAATGTCATGTTAATATCCATGGCATAAATGAGGCCTAGGGAACTCCCAGGCTACTGGTGGTAAGGCGGATAGAGACATAGGTGAGAGCAGATAATTCGTATTTTGTAGCCCCTACCTGCTTCTTGGGTGCCAGCAGCTTTGGGACCCATCGGTGGTACCTGCCAAGGTCACAGGGACTTGGGGACAAAGGATGAAAGAGGGAAAGAGGATGCTCTTCTTTCTCTCCCTCATGTACCCCGGGTATTTTCTAGGAAGAGAAGGGAGCCAGGGATGGTTGCTTCTCTCCTTCTAGATGAGTAGCTATTCATCTTCAGTCTGTACCCCTTTGGAATGCATCCTGAACCCCTGGGACTCCTTCGAAAAAATGTCTTCGTTTTTCCTTCCTTCTCCTCTGTCCTGTCTTCAATGATAGGTAATTGTGTCTCCATACTATGGAACACTCCCCACAGATCCATTCTCCCAACTGGAAAGAGTTAATTTCCCAAACCTTAAACTGGTTGGCTTAGGATTGGGCTCAGAGAAAGGAACCCAGAAAGTTAACATGCCGGCAAGAGGGTAAAGTTTTTGTTGTTGTTGTTGTTGTTTTTTATGAGTTGGGCTTTTGACCTTTCTCTCCCTGTGCAAACTGGTAAAAGGCCTCAGGATCTTTAACCTCCCTTTTTCTCATTTTGATACATGTTTTATAATAACCCTCTTTGTCTCTTCTTGCCTTCAGGCTCTCACATTCCAAAAGGTCATGCAACCGGAGCCTCTGACGATAGTATCTTCTGCTGGGAACCTTAGATAGGCCCCGAGAGAGGTCTGACTGCTGTTTTCTCAAAGAAGTGCCACCTGTCACCTGGAAACAGTTAACATAGGTCTTGTCCTTATCCTTATTATTCTAATGGCAGTTAGATGTACTTCTTTAGAGGGGGAAATGGGACAACCAGGTATAAAGAGGTCCACAGCGAACCTCTGACTCCTCACAGGCAGGAGTGTGCAGTGGGCTGGAGCCTTGGGAAGTCGGCGCTGTATGCGGGAGTGGGGGAGCGGGGAGCCTGGCCTCTCCTGTTCCAGGGTGGCACCTGGGATTCAGTCTGTGAGGTGGGAAACAGGCTAACAGGACTCTTGCTTTGTTGAGAGTCTTTGTTTCTTTTTATTTTTTTCCTCTTTGTTCAATAAATTCCATTTCTCTCACCCTCAAAATGTCTCTGAGCCTAATCTTTCGTAGTCATGTGACAAGGACTGTTTTTAGCTGAACTAAGGAGAAAGTCCTACAACAAAATGGCAGTAGTAACACTAAGAAAGACAGCTCTAGTGCTTTGAGAGAGAGTGTCCTTGAGTATGTGGCTGACTTAGAAAACCTAAGTTATCTGAGAAAACAAGACATCCGTAAAAGAATTAATAGAAGCAAGTAAGTGCAACAGAACAATCTCTGTCACCCAAACAGAGCCAGGAATAGTTAGTTGACTTCTTATCAGCCGGAGCTGAAACCTTTCAAAATGGACAGTAAGTTTTGGTTTTTGCTTTTATTTTTGCCCTCACTGGGCTTTAAAATCAACCCTCAAATAGGTAAAATTGATTTTAATTGATTTAACTGTATTCCAAAACAAAGTCCCAAACTGTAAAAAAAAAATCAAGTATGCAACAATCTAAAATTTAGCATAATTGAATCAAGAACTAACAGGCATGCAGGAAAAAAAGCAAAAACATATGACTCAAAATTAGGATGAGAAATATTTTTAAAAGGCATCATAAATAGAGAGTGACAAAGATACAAACACAGAATATATGTCATCACACAATGCAAGCCAGGAAGCAATGGAAAAACATTGTTAAAAGGTAGAAAGAAAAATGAAGCTGACAACATAGAATCCTAAACTCAGAGATACATATTTTTTGCTAAAACAAAACGAAGACAAAATAAAGGCTATTCACATATGCTGCAGCTGAAACAATGTACTGTCAGCATATCAGTTCTACAAAAAATATTGATGATTTCTTCTTATAGAGAATAATATATGAAAGGAAAATGTAGAACTATATAAATCAATAAAAAGCATGAGAATTAATAAATGTGTGGGTGCACATAAATGAGCTTTTTGCTCTGGCCTTCAATTTTTTTTTTCATATAATTACTGAATATTTAGAAGAAAACATTGAAAATGAATTGCTATGTTTATAATATGGAGGTAAATGTGAGGCAATACTAAAAGGCCAGAATAGAGAATATTGATAATACCATGGTGGTTTGATATTTTGCATTAGGCAGTTATCTAGGGAAAGATAAAATATGATTTGAGCTAAACCCTAATAAATTAATGACGTATATTGTAAATTCTAGATGAATCTAAAAAATAGTACAACTAAAAATCAACAAAATAAAATAAATGTAATAAAAAACAATTTATCTAGAAAAGCATAGAAAATAAATGAAAATGTCAAAATTCAGAATAAAAGTAAAATACATGAAAAATGGTAGTTAAAGTGTTAAATTTAGTTTAAAGCTTAACATCAGTAATCATCAGAGAAATGCAAATTAAAACTACTATGAGATAGGCCAGGCATGGTGGCTTACACCTGTAATCCCAGCACTTTGGGAGGCCGAGGCAAGCAGATCATGAGGTCAGGAGTTTGAGACCAGCCTGGCCAACATGGTGAAGCCCCGTCTCTATTAAAAATACAAAAATTAGCCAGATGTGGTGGTGCACACCTGTAGTCCTAGCTACTTGAGAGACTGAGGCAGAAGAATTGCTTGAACCTGGGAGGCGGAGGTTGCAGTGAGCCAAAATCATGCCACTGCACTCCAGCCTGGGTGACAGAGTGAGACTTTGTCTCAAAAACAAAAACAAAAAACAACTACAATGAGATATTGTCTTACACTAGTCAGGATATCTATTATTAAAAAAACAAAATAACAGATGTTGGCAAGAATAAAGACAAGAGAGAAAGCTTATACACTGTTGATGAAAATGTGAATTAGTTCAACATCTGAGAAAGAGAGTAAGATGATTTCTCAGAAAACTAAAAATCAAACTACCTTTTGACCCAGCAATAACACTACCAGGTATGTACCCAATGGAGAATAAATTGTTGTATCAAAAAGACCATACACTTAAATATTTATCAACGCACTATTCACAATAAAAAGATATGGAATCCACCTAAGTGTCCATCAGTGGGTGATTGGATAAGGAAAATGTGGTATACATACAGAATGAAATACTACCCAGCCAACAAAAAGAATGTCTTTTGCAGCAACATTGATAGGACTGGAGGCCATTACAGTAAGTGAAATAACTCAGAAATAGAAAGTCATATACTGTATATCCTCACTTATAGGTAAGTACTAAATAATATGTACACATGAAAATACAGTATAAACAATCGAGACTTGGAAGGATGAAGGAGTTGGAGGAGGATGAATAATGAGAAATTACTTAAGGAGCACAATGTGCATTAGTCATTTGGTGTCTGAAAAGCCCAGTGTTCACCATCATGTAATATAGTCATGTAACAAAATTACACTTGTATCCCTCAAATTTTTACAAATAAAAATATAAATAAAAAACAAACAAAAGAGTTTACAATGTTAACTAAAAGGCAAATATTGTAAAATTAGAGAAAAAATAATAACCAAGTGTATTATATCTACATATAATTCACTTAAACTATAGAGGTATAAACATTAAAAATCAATTAATGAAAAATGATGCATTGTGGTCACACTAATCAAAATAAACCAACAGTGGTATATCAATATTAGACAAATTACATTCAGAGCAAGAAACACAGGAACTACCTAAAGCTATAAAACTGGCAACTATAATTACATATAGTCAACATATTTAATTGTAAATAAAAAAATCTTTCTTCTATGATCAGGACTAAGTCAAGAATATATGTTTACACCATGTCTGTTAACATTTTTCCTGGACTCTCTACTCAGTGCAATAATACAAGAAAAATAAACAAAACTTACACCTAATGAAAAAGAAAATGCAATTTTTTGGATACATAATCAAAATATTAAGAATTATCTTACTGTAGATTATAAAGGTATAGGAAACAAAAAATAGTAAAACTCATTTAAAACTTTTCATTTATTTGTAAGAAACTTATCAGTACTATTTAAATTGTGCTGGTCTTCTTATTTTCATATAAATTACAATATAGACCAAATATGTTTTCTACATTTAGGCAACACACAACTTTTTAAGTTTGGATCAGCCTTCAACATTTTATTCATTGTGTTTTTATGAAAATTTGTTCATTTGATATCTGTGAGTGTTTAATTGGAAGTTATTTTGCTAGCATCACTTTCTTAGGGTCTTCTTTATCCTTTTGGTAATAATCATTTTTTTCATTTATGTTGACAATTTCATCTTCAATACGTTCCTCTGAGTGTGTATCTAGAATCTCTCAAATGATAACAGTCTCAACATTTCCATGAGCACCAATTTTCTACCTGCATTCAAGTTTTTTCTTTTATTATTATTTTTATTTTTTGTTTCCTGTACTTCCATATGTGTTGGCCAATTGTTTCATTGCATTATCAATTTTTGTAAAATAGTTTGTGGTTTTCTCTCTGGAAGATAAGAAAGCAGCAAAACTATATACTTTGCTATCTTTGTATGAATTGAATTACAACTGCATAAAGTAGTGTTTATACAGATACTTGTGGAATAAGACACATATTTGGAAGGAAGAACTGTCTGACATCAATGATTGAGGTTTTCCCAGTAATAAGCTAGAGAGAAAACGAAGAAAGAAGAACAAATTAAAAATTGTGTGTAATGAAGTAAAGAACATCATCTAACACAGGGGCCTCCAACCCTTGGGCCATAGACTAGTCCCAGTTCATGGCCTGTTAGGAACTGTGCCGCGCCGGGCAGCAGGAGGTAAGCAGCAGGCCAGGAACAAAGCTGAATTCAATCTCCTGACGGTTCAACAGTGTTAGATTCTCATACGAGCCCAAACCCTATTGTGAACTGCACATGAGAGGGATCTAGGTTGTGCACTCCTTATGAGAATCTAATGATAAATGTAATGTGCTGAGTCACCCCAAAACCACCCCCGCATCGATAGAAAAATTGTCTTCCACTAAACCTTTCCCTGATGCGGAAAAGGTGGGGGACCATTGATCCAACAGACACTAAAGTTATTTTTCAAATAATTTCAGAATGACTTTACATGCATAAATTTGGCATGATAGAAAATTAAGTTAACTTGAAAACATAACTAAGCAAAGTTCACTCATGAGAAGATAGATAACGCAAAAATTTATTCACCTATAAAAGGACTGAAGATGTATTAATAAAAAAAATACTTGCTAGAAAGATAATACAAACTAAATTCAAATAACCATCAGATTATTTGATGCAAATTCCTACTCAAATCTTGGCTAATTAAATACAGTAATATTTAAAAATTATCATTTCTAAACGTAAGTGGCATTTATCCCTTTTTATATGTCTGGCCAATTCAATTCAATGTATTAATAAACTAAAAAAGATAAAAAGCTTTTGATCACTTTATAATCTTTTAAAATAGACAAAAGTATTTTATAATTTAACAAAATTTAACATATAAAATCTATCAGTATTTAGAAATCAAACAACAGCCTTCTAGATAACATATTGGTCAAAGAAAAACGTACAAGGGATATTTACAAAATACTTAGAATTCAACGAAACGAGAAACAATACACCAAATTTGTTTGAGTGCAGATAAAGCAATGGTTTGAGGAAAATGTATAAATTAACACATATACTACTACTACTATTAAAAAACTTAATCAATGAATTAATTTTTCTAAATGAAGAAAATAGAAAAAGACGAAATTGAAAGCTTAAGAATAAATAAATAATAAAAAGAAGAAAAGGTGATTGTGATGCAATTTAAACCAAAATAAAATATAGACCAAAATTAAGCAGGTTAATTAATTCATTTCTGAGTTTTTAAAATTGACAAGTCTTTTCCCATATTGATGAAGACAAAAAGAGAATAGATACAAATACCCCATATCATGAATGATATAAGGGATATCAACTCAGATTACTGAGCCTGTGAAATTATAGTAAGGAAAGTTTTGTCAATAAATTTGACAAATTCAAAAATGTACAGATTTTTAAATGTCATATACTACTGCAGTAAATCAGATGGAAGTCACCTTAATATTCAAGTTTCTATTAAAATAATCTTTAAATATTTTATGAGAATGAAAATGCAGTATCAGAGTACTTTACTGATTAGTTTCATCCTACATTTAAAGAATAAAAGAATACACAAATTTTATACAAACTCGTCCAGGAAGCAGAGGAGGAAAACATATTTGTCAGCTTATTATATGATACTGGCATTATACTAATACCAAAAAAAGGTGAACCATTGCAAGGAAACAAATGCAAAAATGCTTAATAAATATTAGCAAATCAAATTTAGCAATATAAATAACATGTCATTATTTGGGTGAGGTGGAGATAATCCCAAGAATGCAACATTGGTTCAACATTCAAAATTAACTGATTTTATTTGTAGCATCAATTTAGTAAACAAAATATATAAACATATAAATAGATATAGAAAATTAACTTTACAAAATTTAACATTTATTATCTGAAAAATAAGAAATTAGAGGAACTTTCTTATCTTTTTCTTTTCTGGGTAGAGTATTCTTGGTTGGCATTTTTGTTTTTCCTTCAGCACTTTGTATATGTCATCCCATTCCCTCAGGGCCTAGAAGAATTTAGATGAGAAATATGCTTCCAGGTATATCAGAGCTTTTTCGCGTGTTATTTGCTTACTTGTGCCTCTTCTCTCCCTGCTTCCAGGATCCCTTTTTTCTCTTGACTATTGAGGTGAACTTTGATCTACAACAACTAACAAATCAAAAGATATATATGTATTTTATAGATAATGCTTTCAAGCATTGGGAAGAGAATTTCTTTCAGTCTTCCCTAAAATATGGCTGTCTAGGAATTACACTGATTCCAATGGGATATTTCTAAGAAGCTGTCTTTTCCATCATGTCCACCTTTACATTTTGAAATCACAGTAAATAAGTGAGTGACACCCTCTGAGGTACAGGAAAATTGATAAATTGAGGAATAATAGAAAAAGGAATAATAATATTAATAATATAGGTTTATCCTAAAATGTTTTTGTGTAAACATGGTATAATGTTTTTTAAAAAATGAAATTTATCCAACAACTGTTCATAACTTGCTTCTAGAAGATAAGGTCAACAATTATATATAAGGTCTTTTAATGTCCACTCCTCAGTTTAATGCAATTGTGTTTACTATTATTTTTAAGATGACTTTTAAATAAAATTATGTTTATTATAAGAAATTTATAAAAATAAAAGAGAGTGAAATACACTGTCACATAATATTACACTATCAAAATAACTTTTAAACAAAGTAACTATTTTTTTAATTATACTTTAAGTTTTAGGGTACAACCTGCAGGTTTGTTACATATGTATACATGTGCCATGTTGATGTGCTGCACCCATTAACTCCTCGTTTACATTAGGTATATCTCCTAATGCTATCCCTCCCCGCTTCCCCCACCCACGACAGTCCCTGGTGTGTGATGTCCCACCCTGTGTCCAAATGTTCTCATTGTTCAATTCCTACCTATGAGTGAGAACATGTGGTGTTTGGTTTTCTGTCCTTGCGATAGTTTGCTCAGAATGACGGTTTCCAGCTTCATCCATGTCCCTACAAAGGACCTGAACTCATCCTTTTTTATACCTGCATAGTATTCCGTGGTGTATATACTGTGAATAGTGCCCCCCCAAAAATATGTGTGCATGTGTCTTTATAGCAGCATGATTTATAATCTTTTGGGTATATATTCAGTAATGGGATGGCTGGGTCAAATGGTATTTCTAGTTCTAGATTTTTGAGGAATCGCCACACTGTCTTCCACAATTGTTGAACTAGTTTACAGTCCCACCAACACTGTAAAAGTGTTCCTAGTTCTCCACATCCTCTTCAGCACCTGTGGTTTCCTGACTTTTTAATGATTGCCATTCTAACTGGTGTGAGATGATATCTCATTGTGGTTTTCATTTGCATTTCTCTGATGACCAGTGATGATGAGCATTTTTTCTTGTGTCTGTTGACTGCATAACTGTCTTCTTTTGAGAAGTGTCTGTTCATATCCTTTGCCCACATTTTGATGGGGTTGTTTGATTTTTTTCTTGTAAATTTGTTTGAGTTCTTTGTAGATTCTGAATATTAGCCCTTTGTCAAATGGGTAGGTTGTAAAAATTTTCTCCCATTCTGTAAGTTGCCTGTTCACCCTGATGGTAGTTTCTTTTGCTATGCAGAAGCTCTGTAGTTTAATTAGATCCCATTTGTCAATTTTGGTTTTTGTTGCCACTGCTTTTGGTGTTTTAGACATGAAGTCCTTGCCCATGCCTATGTCCTGAATTGTATTGCCTAGGTTTTCTTCTAGGGTTTTTATGGTTTTAGGTCTAACATTTAAATCTTTAATCCATCTCGAATTAATTTTTGTATAAGCTGTAAGGAAGGGATCCAGTTTCAGCTTTCTACATATGGTTAGCCAGTTTTCCCAGCACCATTTATTAAATAGGGAATCCTTTCCCCATTTCTTGTTTTTGTCAGGTTTGTCAAAGATCTGATGGTTATAGATGTGTGGTATTATTTCTGAGGACTCTGTTCTGTTCCATTGGTCTATATCTCTGTTTTGGTACCAGTACCATGCTGTTTTTGTTACAGTAGTCTTGTAGTATAGTTTGCAGTCAGGTAGCATGATGCCTCCAGCTTTGTTCTTTTGACTTTGGATTGTCTTGACAATGTGGGCTCTTTTTCAGTTCCATATTAACTTTAAAATAGTTTTTTTCCAATTCTGTGAAGAAAGTCATTGGTAGCTTGATGGGGATGGCATTGAATCTATGAATTACCTTGGGCAGTATGGCCATTTCCAACGTACTGATTCTTTCTATACATGAACATGAAATGTTATTCCATTTGTTTGTGTCCTCTTTTTTTTTGTTGAGCAGTGGTTTGTAGTTCTCCTTGAAGAGGTCCTTCACATCCCTTGTAAGTTGGATTCCTAGGTATTTTATTATCTTTGAAGCAATTGTGAATGGGAGTTCACTCATGATTTGACTCTCTGTTTGTCTGTTATTGGTGTATAGGAATGCTTGTGATTTTTGCACACTGATTTTGTATCTTGAGACTTTGCTGAAGTTGCTTATCCGCTTCAGGAGATTTTGGGCTGAGATGATGGGGTTTTCTAAATATACAATCATGTCATCTGCAAACAGGCACCTCTCTCACCACTCCTATTCAACATAGGGTTGGAAGTTCTGGCCAGGGCAATCAGGCAGGGGAAAAAAATTAGGGTATTCAATTAGGAAAACAGGAAGTCAAATTGTCCCTGTTTACAAAGTAACCATTTTAAGTATGCCAACAAATATCTGTACAAGTAATAGATTGTCCAGAGGAGCTATTGCTCAAAACTCTCTGAAATTTTAGTCTTTTGCCCAAATAATGGGGTTAAAAAGAACTTTAACTCATTCACATGGAGGAATCAAATAGATACATGAATACAATGAACAATATAAGACGACTGCTGTATAATCAACCCCGGTTGTTTAGTGCACCCCTTTGCAATACTAATGGAAGCTAGCATAGGCCCCAAAGTATTTTAGCTACTGTCTAAATAGTAGCCTTAAGGAATTTTTTTAAAAAAGGAGACCTGAAGTTGAAAGACAGTACATTTTATTAAAGTACCTAAGAATGTCTGAAAGCCTCCTAAGAGAATATGTGTGTTCAAAGGCTAACCAAATGGAAGAGATTCCTCTCTATGTGGTAGTAGTTCCAGTCAATGTGTAGTCTTACTGATTTAAACAAAGGCAAAGAAAAATACAAACTTATTTTAATATCTAAAAATTCTTCTCTGAATATTACTGAATGTTAAATCACAGAAAGTTAGACTTGACTGGGTGCAGTGGCTCACGCCTGTAATCCTAGCACTTTCGTAGTCTTCAGTGGGCAGATCACTAAGTCAGGAGTTTGAGACCAGCCTGACCAACATGGTGAAACTTCGTCTCTACTAAAAATAAAAAAATATTAGCTGGGTGTGATGGTGCGTGCATGTAATCCCAGCTACTCAGGAGGCTGAGGCAGAAGAATTGCTTGAACATGAGAGATGGAGGTTGCAGTGAGCTGAGATCATGTCACTGCACTCCAGCCTGGGCGACAGAGCGAGACTCTGTCTCAGAATAAAAATAAAATAAAGTAAAAAGAATGTTAGACTGGGAATTACATGTAAAATAATATAATCTTACTTAACTCTAACTCTTAGCAAGGACTAAATTATTTCTCTCAGTTTAGAGAAATAGAATTATAACCTATATTTCTTAACTCCAAATTAGTGCTCTTCTAAAAACAATTGAGTAAACGGGTTTATCTTGCCTGAGCTAAACTGACTTACAAATTATATGATTAACATATGTGAAACACATATAATGAATCTATAATTCTGTAAAGACAACATTCTTCTTCATCTATTCCATTCTTAGAGAACACTGAAAAACTTCGATGAAGAATGACTTTCCTTTTAGCCTTTAAATAATTTAAATTTAGTGAATGCATTCACTATTATATTCCCAACATAAACGGCATAATCTTTCTCATCTCTGTTTTATTCCTCATTGCCCAAATGTAATTGACTAAACTAAAATTAGTATAGCAAATTTTTCTTCAGTTTGTGGAAGTTGCAAACATTGATTCTTGAACTAACAGCATTTTTTATAATAATGATACAGATAAAGATCAGCATCATTAGACTATGGAGCCGAGTTGCCTGAACATTCGTGGAAGAAAATAAATTGGAAGTGGTTATTACAAGTATCCTCACTACACTTCCTTGAAAATACACAGGATATCTATTGCAAACTTGGATACAAACCATTACTTCGCTATTAAACAATGTTAGTCTAAATATCTATAGTTTAACACAGTTATTGCCTCATTATACAGGATGTTGATCTTATCTAGTGTAGAGTTCAACTGGTTTTCTATTGCAAAAATGAAACGTACCTTACAACTTCAAAAGACAAAATACACTGTATTAAAAGGAATTAAATCTTTGAAAAAATGAAAGTTGATATGATAAATGATGATGCTGTCTACTAAAATCATCAGAATAACTAAAATAATTAGTCTCATCACAGAAGCAAGAGTCATTTCAAAAAGATTAACTATTACTCGAGCACTTTAAAATATTGACAATTGTTATAATTACCAATGAATCATTTGAAATACATAGTGTTTCTAAGATAAAATTCTTGTTAATGTACTTGAGACACTAATTCATAAATACACGGAACAAAAATGTAAAGATTATAATATGGTTTGGATGTTCGCCTCATGTAAATCTCATGTTGAGATGTGATTCCCAGTGTTGGAGGTGGGACCTGCTGGGAGGTGTTTGAATCATTGGAGTGGATTGTCCATGAAATGCCCTAACATCATTCTCTTGGTGGTAAATGAGTTCTCATTCTGAGTTCACACAACATATAGTAGTATATAAAGAGGTCTCTCTTGCTCCCTCTCTCACTGTGGGATGTGCCCGGTCCCCTTTCATGATTACAAGCTTCTTGAAAGTCCTCACCAGAATTACGTGCTGGCTTCACACTTCCTGTATCGCCTACAGAACCAGAAGCCAATTTAATTTTTTCCTCTATAAATTATCCAGCCTCAAGTATTCCTTTATAGCAATGCAAACGGACTAAAACAGATTGTATTGTGGTTTTTTTTACACTCATAAACATTGCTGAAATTTGTGGCATAATTTAAATGATTTTAATGATTTTACAAGTGGTCATTAAGCCATTTTAATTTTCCATCTCTAGAGAAAGATAAAAAGATCTGTAGCAGATATACATGAAAGTATCAAAAGAGTCTTAAAAACTGCCTGAAGAATTTCTTGTATAAATGGGGTTCTTGAATATTAATACATAAGTGAAAATATTTCTTCCCATACCTGTTTATTAAATTTAAAAAGCTGTATATTATTTCAAATATGAAGTGTTATGGATTGAACCGTGTCACCCAAGGGAAGATATTTTGAAATCCTAAGCTCCAGCATTTCAGAATGTGGCCTTATTGGAAATATAATTATCACAGATGTGATTGGTTAAGATGAAGTTATACAGAAGTAGTGTGGGCCCTAATCCAATATGATTGTTATCCTTATAAGAAAAATGCAGTAAAAACAGACACGGTGAGGGAGAACACTGTGTGACATCTAAGGCAGAGACTGGAGGCAGCTACAAGCCAAGGAGCATCCAAGATTGACTGAAAACCACCAGAAGCTAGAACAAGGCAGGAAAAGATTTTCCTACAGCTTTCCGAGGGGAGCATGGCTCACCCATCCCCTTGATTTTGGACTTCTAGCCTCCAAAAAATGCAACGATATTTTTTATTGTGTTTTTTGGGTTTTGTTGTTTGTTTGTTTGTTTTGAGACAGAGCCTCGCTCTCACCCAGGCTGGAGTGCAGTGGCGCCATCTCGGCTCACTGCAACCGTCGCCTCCCGGGTTCAAACAATTCTCTGTCTCAGCCTCCTGAGAGTACCTGGGACTACAGGCGCCCACCACTACACCTGACTAATTTTTTTGTATTTTTAGTAGAGACGGGGTTTCACCATCTTGGCCAGGCTGGTCTTAAACTCCTGACCTTGTGATCCACCTGCCTCAGCCTCCCAAAGTGCTGGGATTACAGGCATGAGCCACCGGTCCTGGCCAACAAATGGACCTACTTAATCATAGAGATTCTGTGCATCAAAAGAAATAACAGAGTAAAGAGAAAACCTATAGAATGGAAGAAAACATTTGTAAACTATGTGTATGACAAAGATCTAATATCCAGAGTCTATAAGAAATTTAAGTTAACATGCAAAAACCAAACAATGCATTTAAGAATGGGCAAAGAACATGAACAGACACTTCTGAAAAGAAGACATGCATGAAGCCAACAAGCATATGGAAGAATGTTCAGCATCACTAATCATTAGAGAAATGCAAATCAAAACCACGATGAGATATCATCTCACACCATTCAGAATGGCTATTATTAAGGAGTAAAAAATAACAGATGCTGGTGAGGTTGTAGAGATAATAAGGGAATGCTTATAGACAGCTAGCAGAAATATAAATTAGTTCAGTCACTGTGAAAAGCAGTTTGGAGACTTATCAAAGGATTTAAAACAGAACAAACATTTGACCCAGAAATCTCATTACTGGATATATACTCTGTGCAATATAAATCATTCTACCATAAAGACACATGTAAGTGTATGTCCATTGCTGCACTTTTCAAAATAGCAAAGACATGGAATCAATCTAGATGCCCATCAGTGGTGGACTGGATAATAAAACTGAGGTACATATTCACCATAGAATACTATGTAGCCAGGAAAAACAAAATCATGTCTTTTTCGCAACACAGATGGAGCTGGAGGCCATTAGTCTAAGCAAATTAACCCAGGAACAGAATGCCAAATACAACTTCTTCTCTCTTGTAAGTGGGAGCTAAACTTTTAGTGCACATTCGAAAAAAAGTGAGGGGAACAATAGACGTTGGGGCCCACTTGAGGGTAGAGGGTGGGAAGAAGGTGAGGAACAAAACACTATCAGGCACTTTGCTCATTACCTGAGTGATGAAATAATCTGCACACCAAACCCCCACATCATGCAATTTAGATGTGCAATAAACCTACACATGTACAACCTCAACCTACATTAAAGTTGGAAGACAAAAAAAGATCATCTCTCATATCAAGGACCAGGAAAATCACAACTTGAATGGGAAAGAAACAATTAGATAACAGTGACACAAAAGGAAATCATCTACTAAAATTATATGCCAAACATTTTAAAGTAAATATCATGAAAATAATTCAACTAGCAATTATAAGTTATCTTGAAACAAATTAAGAAATGGAAAAAAGCAAAAATTACAAATTATAAAAGAAAGTCAATGGAAATTATAGAACTGAAAAATAAAATAACAAATGAAAAGCTCATCAAAATAGATAATATTGGTAATCACAGGACAGTCCTCAACAAATATAAAATAATTAAAAATTATACAGAGATTGCATTCTCTGGCCATAATGAAATCATACTAGAAATTAATAACGAAAGGACAACAAAAAATCTTTATGCACTTGGAAATTAAACTACAAAAAAAACCACTTCAAAATAATCCATGCATCAAAAGAAAAGTATCAAAGGAAATTCAAACAAACAAAAAACATAAATATGTAAAATTTATTGGAAATGATAATACAACATCTCAAAATATGTTGGATATAATTAAAGCATTGCTGAGATTATTGCATACACTAACAAAGAAGAAAGGTCTGAAGTCATTAACCTAAGTTCCGACATCAGGAAAGTGAAAAGAAAGAAGTGCCCTTGGTGAAAGATGAAATGCCTTTCCACTAAGACCAAGAAGAAAGGTTCTCTCCTTTTCTCATTCTTGTTTAACACAGTGCTGCAATTTCCAGGCACTGCACTAACACACACGCAAAAAGAAGTAAACGGCAAACAGATGGGAAATAAAAATAAAAATAAAACTTTGCTTGAAAATGACATAATTCTCTGTGTAGAGAGAATTTACAAATCATCTCCTAGAACTAATAAGGACATTCACCAATGTTGCAAGATATATGATCAACAAATATGTCATTCACATTTTAATATAAGCAGTTTACCATCAAACAGCACAGGTTTAAACTGTCTGGGTCCACTTATATGAAGATTTTCTTCAACCTCTGTCATCCCTGAGTTGGCAAGTTTTACCCCACCTCTTCCACTGCCTCGTCAGTTTATTCAATGTGAAGACTCAATGTGTGGATAAAGATCTGTGAAGATCCACTTCCACTAAATGGATAGTAAACATATTTTATTTTCCTTATGACTTCCTTAATAACATTTTATTTTTGCTAGTGATTTTATTGTAAGAATACGGTATATAATACATATACAAAATATGTAAGAACATGACTATGTTATTGGTAAGGCTGCTGGTCAACAGTAGGCTATTAATAGTTAAGTTTTAGGGGAGTCAAAAATTACATATAGATTTTGGACTGTGCAGGGGTCAGTTCTCCTAACTCCTGCCTCATTTAAGGGTCGACTATACTAACAATGAATATGTGAAGAACAAAAATTAAAAAGTACAATGTCAATTTCCTTTTTTTTTTTTTTTTTTTTTTTTGAGACGGAGTCTGGCTCTGTTGCCCAGGCTGGAGTGCAGTGGCTGGATCTCAGCTCACTGCAAGCCCTGCCTCCCGGGTTCACGCCATTCTCCTGCCTCAGCCTCCCGAGTAGCTGGGAGTACAGGCGCCCGCCACCTCGCCCGGCTAATTTTTTTTTGTATTTTAGTAGAGACGGGGTTTCACCGTGTTAGCCAGGATGGTCCCGATCTACTGAACTCGTGATCCGCCCGTCTCAGCCTCCCAAAGTGCTGGGATTACAGGCTTGAGCCACTGCGCCCGACCAACAATGTCATTTTCAATTGCTCCAATGACAATGAAATCCTTGAGTATACACTTAAAGTATGTATAAGATCTATATTCTGTAAACTAAAAAATTCCAACAAAAGAAATCAAAGAAGATGTAAGTGGAGACATACCATACTATGATTCAACAAAGTGAAGATGTCCGTTCTCTTGAAATTCATCTCTAAGTTTAATGAATTTCAAAAAAAATTCCAGTATGGCTCATTTTAGATATAGGCAATCTCACTCAAAGATATCATATGAAAAGATCCAATCTCTTTTGGTTAAAACATTGTTGAGGAAAAGGGGGAGGAATCACCTTACCCGATATTATGGCCTGCTGTATAGCTACAGTAGTCAAGACAATGTTGCATTGGTACGGGGAAAGATCAATAGATCAGGAATATGGAACAGAATACAGGATCCAATTCCCCCTACCCCACATCTGTAGAATTCCAGCCTGAGAAGCCATCCGTGTGTAACACAGACAGAGGACCACTTTGGAAGTGAAGCCACTGTAGAGAATGACTTCGAGAAATGGGCCCAGACAGAGAGCTTCTCTGAGGATGGAGTTTCCCAAAGCCATAATGTCAAGACCCCCATCCCAAAATCTGAGGAAGGCAGAACCTCTGTCCCAGCGTTTCCTAAAGGCAGGACCCCCGCCACAATGGGTCCAGAAGGTGGGACTGAAGGCCCATTGCAGCTAGAGGGCAGAGCATTAAGCTGACGAAGACCATTCTCAAGTCTTTAGTTTAATATTACTTGCTCTGTTGGCTTTGGGACTTACTTGGGATGTGTTACTTCTGCTTTTTTGTTTGTTTGTTTGTTTGTTTTGTTTTGTTTGTTTGTTTCTATTCCTCACATTTGGAATGGAATGTTTGTCTTTCGCCCATCCTATCACTGTGTTTTCAAAACACATAACCCGTTTATTACATGGTCTCACACTGTAGGAAAATACGCTCAGGATGAATGTACCTTGAGTCTCATCCATATATGATTTAGATAGTATTTAGATGAGGCTTTAGACTAGATTTCGGAATTAATGCTGGATAGTTAAGACTATTGTGGATATCGGTATGGCTTGAATGCATTTTGCTGTGAGAGGGATATAACAGTATAGTTGAATATTGTTATAGTAACTACAATAATTAACTACAACAATTCATCATTATATTCAAATACATAGACCAAAAGATCATATTGAAACTGACCCAATAGTCTCATGGACAGGTGTTTTTGGATAAACATAGAAATTGCCCCTTCTGGTCTTAAAACTTGAAACCCATATTTGTTTCATCTGAGTTCCTTCCTCAGGAAAGTATCCTTCAGGCATCTCAAAAAGTATTAAAGAACTGAAACTGACCAGATCACCACTTACTGACAGTGAGATGTAGGACCCGTCATTCATCATGCTGGTTTCCTTGCCCCTCCGTAGTCATGTTTACTCAAAGGGCATGACTTCTTTCTGTCTGACACTCCAGCTAATGTCACAACACTTTCCAGTTTACTTTTGGGGTACGAAGTACATTAATTTTCTTTTAGTCTCTTTAGTATTTCTTGAGCAGAAATTTCTAACTGCTCATAATCCATTGCATCTTACTGGGCGCTGTAGAGGTCTACATTTCCTGGTTTCATTTGCAGTTAGTTTGGGTCATGTTTCTCTTATTTGGGATTTTACTTCCAGGCTGTGTTTAAAGCTACTTAAATGATTTCTTCCACCATCTTTGCTCCTTTTCTCTGTTGACCCATACATGCAGAATTTCCAGAAAATGAATCTCAGAGATCCTACTTAGGTAAGTATCACTCAGAAGAGTTACCCAGAATAAAGTGAGACATAGATGTCCTGGGTTGATCCTCTTAGTCTTCATTACCCTCAATAATACACAAACATTGCTCATGCCAGGACCACTGCATTTGTCATACCATTTGTCTGAGATTCTCTTCCACTTAGTTCTCACTTGTCTACTGTTCTTCCTTCATTTTGGGTTTTTGCTCAAAATTACTTTGTCAAAAATGCCCTGTTTTATTGACTGTTAGGTAACAATGGTTATTTAGTCTTTTCACACCCTCTATTTCCCTTTATTGCACCTACCAAACATACAACAAATGTTTATTTGTGTAGTCATTTTTTCAAATATGTGTTTTCTTACAAGACTGCACATTTCAAAAAATATGATTTATTCATAAGTCACTCCCCTGTTCCACCAGAAATAAATAGATGATAAAGAAAATTCAAATAAATGTTCTCTGGCTGGGCACAGTGGCTCATCCCTGTAATACCAGCACTTTGGAAGGTGGAGGCAGGTGGATTGCTTGAGCCCAGGAGTTTGATGCCAGCCTGGGCAACGTGGCAAAACACCATTTCTACCAAAAAAAAAAAGCCGGTGGTGGTATCTCGTGTCTGTAGTCCCGGGTACTCGGCTGAGGTGAGAGGACTGACTGATCCCAGGAGGTCAAGGCTGCAGCAGTGAGCTGTGATCATGCCACTGCTCTCCTGCCTGGGTGACAGAGTGAGACCCTGTTTCAAAAAAAAAAAAAAAAACCACCATTTTATGTAAACCACCTGGTTTATGTAATAAACAAGGCCATCAGCACAATGAGGAAACTGAGCGTAAAACTTCTAAAAAGAAAAGCATGATGATGATAAGAAAGAGCTACTAAAACTAAGAACAATAAGCCTAGCCAAATAAGCTTTCAAAGTAGGTATTTTCACAAGAAATATGAGAGAATTTGGAAAAAAAAATTAGTATTACTGGCAATATTTTTCAAATAAATATATAGATAAGATTTTATATTTTAAATATTCATATGGCATAACAATTTCTTCTACTACGATAATAAAAAAGCAGGAGCTTCTTATTCATAGAAACCAAATTGTTACGTTACTAAAGCTCTAAGGGTTTTTATAGATTTTGTAGGCCCCCCTTCCTCTTATGGATGGTTTGGAAAGGAGAGCTCAATAATATTATGAACTTTTTAGATTGCAAAACATTTGTGCATGGCCTTGTCTTTTTCCATTTCATTTTATTTTTCATTATTACACAAATTAAATAATTGAGCAATTACATCTGAATTATCTTCAAAAAAGCATTCTGCTTAGGGAACAAGTGTAAGATTTAAGTATATATTTAATTTTTAAAGAATTCAATATTTATATATGCACATATTAAAAACTCAGAGGAATAAGTTTGATATAGAATACATTTAGTAGTAACAAAGGAAATTAAATGTTGTAAGTAATGCAAGTAGGAGATTATAACCATAAAACACATGATAGGAATTTGAAATGAATGCTTTTCTTGACCAGAAGAACAGATATAGGAAATTCCATTTGAAGAAAATAATGATGTGGATCCAATTTTTAAAAAATGAAATTGCAGGTTCACTGAGGCCTCCTTCTGCTTGCAGAAATTAAAATAGAGTTTGAATCTATAATCACTATATCTGTTGTTCCCTTTCTAGTATTTCTTAAAGCCACAAATAATTTTAATGACACGTTCTTTCTGTCTGTTCGTTTTTATGTTAGTATATACTCAGATACTTAAATAAGTATAACACAGGAAAGAGGTGAGCCATTAGTAATAAACAAAGGGATTTAAATTTGAGAAAGCAAAATTAGCACTTCTATATTCATTTTTAATCATTCACTGATAAAAATGCATTAAGTCATCAGAATTGTGCAGATTTACATAAATTTCCAAGTTTAGTTGTAGCACTTCATCGATGGAGTCATGATGAATATCTTAGAAATTCCCATCTGTTAACAAATATGTGACCTTATTAGTACAGAAAATGTCAATTAGAAGTATTATTATAACTAGAAAGGTACTGTAAATCAGATATTTGGTTTTCTCTGCAAAAAATCATTAACTGTACAGGCTTAATGGAATTTGTGAAGCAACTTTGCAACTTTGGTAATTATTAATTAACACTGAATACATTAAAACCTATATGGGAACTATTGGCTAGTTTCACACACATAATCAATGAACTGCATCAGTCAAATTTATATTCAGTTGTAGACAAAAGTGCTGTGTAAGAATCATTATAAATTAATTAGTACTTAACATTTAATTGAAATGAGCACAATGAAAAATATTTTGTTTTCAGAAAATAAGCTTATAAGCTATGAACAATTTTGTTTGCTTTTCACTCTCCATTTCACTCCCCAAACACTTTTTAAAATTAGATCTACAAACAAAAACAAAACTGTCACTCATTTTTTTCCAACTTAACACTCACCACTACCAACTGCACAATTCTTATTACTGTAGTGAAAATTTAGTGTATGAAAAGTATGAGATCAAAAAGTAAACTCAATGAATGATGAGCTCTCAGATCCAATCACCCAGGCTTTACAATTTTAATGTTTAAGCTTTGTCATTGACTCTTGGTTTCCTTGAGTACAATCTCTCCTTCTCATTCAGCATGTCTACAAATGCTCCTCTTAACTTTTCCTAACCACTGTTCGCAGATACATTTGGGGAGAATCTTCTACAGGATGCTTAACTAATACAGCTTGTTGATGGACTCTTGTTAGTCTTTCTCTTATTTCTAAAACGATAGAAACAATTTTATCAATTAGCAACATATTCACCCTCTATTCCATAGTGGTTTCAATGGTCTACAATGATAAAGGTCAAATAAGTTTAATTCATTGTAATAAGAGGCATAATGGACACTATAGTTCCAGTATTATAGAACTCTCTAGTTCAACATTGTTACCTTCATGTTCTAACAAAGTTTTGTCTCTACCAAGCTGAAAATTTTCAACTGTGATCCAACTGTAGCAAACTCAGAGCCTCTAGGGCTACTAGATTTTGGCATGGTTCCACCTTATTAAGCAGTGTTTATTTATATGAATGGTGTAGATTTATGCTTGAATAAATCATGTTTAATCCAACTGTAGCTTAATGATGGCAGTGTAATTTGGAAGTCATCACCACAAAACATGAGAGTGTAAGGAAAACACAGGAAATCAAGAGAGCCAGATTGCAGCATGGATATAGAAACAAACAATATGAATCTTGCTCCTGTTGCTTAGGTTTTCAGGGCCTTTTCCATCTTAGCAGTAAACATATGTTCTTGAATGTCTCTAATACCCATTTAAATGAAAATCATACATTCCATTTTGGTGGTGACTTTAAGACCCATTATTTATTATGCCACATAGTGGTGTTTATCCACTATAATGATACTGCCTACCAGTTGACATTTTCCCATTTTAACCAACAGCTCTACTGATAGAAATATATGGCAGCATATAAACTATAGGTATTTTTACATTTTAATAATATTTATTTTAGGGTTGCTAATTCATTTTGAGTTTTAATATTTATAATATTCATATCCAACATGATCAGGACAGGTTTGAACATATGTACCTGTGCAGCATTTTACCATTTTATACAATCAAGTGGTGTTTTTTTGCATAGTGATCCATCTTATTTTTATTTCTCATTGGACTGCAAATCAAGTAACACTTTGCAAACAGCAATGTGGTCATTGAAACAGTTTTTCACTTGTTAATTGTAGCTCATGCCTTCACTGTCATCTGAAACTGAGACTAACAGTCTTCCTTAAAAGAGATCTGCTTATTGATTTTGCAAAGGTTGAACAGAAGAAACTTTACTCTTTTTGGTAACTGTAACAAGCACTACCTGCCTATATTGATTACTTACTCTCCATGTTATAGTAAATTGCTATTGTGAAAACATAATGATGCTGAACATTTGTGCTCAGATGATAGGGTAATGTTTGAACACTGTGTGCCCTGTTCTTTGTAGATTCACTAATAACCTCTTTAATCAATTCTGTTAAAAATACCATGGATGCTAAAGCAGAAACTAGCCTAATGGCACAACTAATATATGAAGCATAACATTTAATGACTTCAAAAGAAATAGCATCAATTACTTTCCATCCGTTAGACAGTATGTCAGATTTTTACTAATGGTATTTATAATAAACCTAAAAGAAATCTATAGAAACTTTCATTCTATGACTATTCTTCTTAAGTCAGCACTGGCGAATGTGATGGTTTATATTTTCTGACATGAATTATATGCTTAAAGAATATATTTTAGGCCGGGCGCGGTGGCTCAAGCCTGTAATCCCAGCACTTTGGGAGGCCGAGATGGGCGGATCACGAGGTCAGGAGATCGAGACCATCCTGGCTAACACGGTGAAACCCCGTCTCTACTAAGAAATACAAAAAAAATAGCCGGGCGAGGTGGTGGGCGCCTGTAGTCCCAGCTACTGGGGAGGCTGAGGCCGGAGAATGGCGTGAACCCGGGAGGCGGAGCTTACAGTGAGCTGAGATCCAGCCACTGCACTCCAGCCCGGGCTACAGAGCGAGACTCTGTCTCAAAAAAAAAAAAAAAAAGAATATATTTTAATGAAAACACACAAATATTTCAAAAATAAGTACATTTTAATTTAAAGGCTTATAGAATCGCATGTGTTAGAATAAGATGTCACCTGAAAAAAGCTCAATGTGGGGAATTTATGAAGATTATCATGAAAGACATTGTATCTCATCATAAAAATTATATTTAAAAAATTTTTCCTTTTAAAAAACACCAATATTTATGAAGATTATCATGAAAGACATTGTATCTCATCATAAAAATTATATTTAAAAAATTTTTCCTTTTAAAAAACACCAATAATTTATCTATTATATGGATTGAATTAGTTTAAATAAAAATAATTATTTGAGATAAAATTATCATCCTATTATAATATCATTCTTATAGATAGGAAATATTACTTAAACGGATTTGAATAGAACAATGAAGACTAATAAGAAAAATATCTGAAACTATTATAAGTAAAGGTGAAAAATAAAAAAGCTACATACATATAATAAAAGTTATAATTCTTAGAAAATATATTATGCTGTATTGTAATACAATATAAATACTAGCTCACTTAAGAGTATTAGCCAGTAGATTTATGTAATATTTTGTGTTGTTGCTCTTTGTTAATTTTATTTTCATTTTTCTCAGTCTTATTTTTACTTTCTATTGTTTGCATCCATTTAGAAACAAAACAATGACTATAATCTTATTATCATTATTTCTTTGGAACCTAAAATAATCAGGCCTAATTATATCAACCTCAAGATAATAACCACTTTTGAATTGGACTTTTTGTAATCAGTTGTGTATTCAATATTTTATTTTATTTTATACTTTATGTTCCAGGGTACATGTGCACAATTTGCAGGTTTGTTACATATGTATACATGTGCCATGTTGGTGTGCTGCACCCATTAACTCATCATTTACATTAGATATATCTCCTAATGCTATCCCTCCCCCACTCTCCCCACCCAACAACAGACCCGGGTGTGTGATGTTCCCCTTCCTGTGTCCAAGTGATCTCATTGTTCAATTCCCACTTATGAGTGAGAACATGCGGTGTTGTGTTTTGTGTTCTTGCCATAGTTTGCTGAGAATTATCTAACATAGTTCATGTGCTAGAAAACTGGTTGACTATATGATGATACTAATAGCACAAAATACATTTAAGAGAACATGAATTCTGTAACAGTAATATAAAATAAAATAATCAATATAAAAGAATCTATATGGATGCATTTAAGTTTGCCTGCAAAATTCAGAAGAGGTTTCTAAAATGAGGATTATTTAAGATGAGCCTCACTATGCTTTTGCTTTTTCATTGATTTATAATTGATTTACAAAATCAAGTGTTTGATTTGTCCAAACTCATACAAGTTTAAACTGATGCTTTTGTGCATCAATTTCATAAATCATCATTAAAAAGTGTTGAACATATATAACTTTTTAATTTTAATATTTTATTTTTTAATTAAATTAATTAATTAATTGATTTTGAGATGGAGTCTTGCTCTGTCACCCAGGCTGGAGTGCAGTGGTGTGATCTCAGCTCACTGCAAGCTCCACCTCTTGGGTTCCCACCATTCTCCTGCCTCAGCCTCCCGAGTAGCTGGGACTACAGGTGCCCGCCACCACGCCTGGCTAACTTTTTGAATTTTTAGTAGAGACAGGGCTTCATAATGTTGACCAGGGTGGTCTCCATCTCTTCACCTCATGATCCACCCGCCTTGGCCTCTCAAAGTGCTGGGATTACAGGTGTAAGCCACCACGCCTGGCCTAAAAAGAGTTGTACATACATAACTTATTTAATGTATTTCTTAAGATGTTTGATATATTTAAAAATTAGTTTTGTTATTAAATTTGAATATAACACATTAACTTGTGTATAAATATTGAACAAACACATGAAAGCTTTAATATTCATTAATTTTTTAACTTTACTTTTTTATATTCTTCCTGAGTTTATTTTTCTCTGAAAGTTTACATATACTCAGCAGCATATTTTCTAAAATGGGGTTAATTACATTTACAAGTTTTTCAAGAGCATATACTATTTCTAACTAAATGTGTGGGAACATGTAAACATTATCTTATTGAATTTAAATGACATTTTTCCAAAGAAGACATACAAATGGCCAAAAAGCATATAAAAAATGCTCAACATCATTAATCATCAGGGAAATGCAAATTAAAACCATAATAAGATAACCATCTTACACCAGGCAGGATGGTTATTAGCAACAAGTAAAAAATTAATAGATGCTAGTGAGGATGCAGAGAAAAGGTAACACATAAACTATTGGTGGAAATGTATATTAGTACAACCTCTATGGAAAACAGTATGGAGATTTCTTAAGAACTAAAAATGGAACTACCATTTCAATCCAGCAATCCCACTATTAGTTATCGACCCTATAGAAAAGAAACCATTATATTAAAAAGATACTGTACTTGTATATTTAGTGCAGCATTACTCACAATAGCAAAGATATAGAATCAACGCATGTCTCCATCAACAAATGATGAATAGAGAAAATGTAATGAAACACTACTCAGCCATGAAAAAGAAAAAAATCACTGCTTTGCAGCAACATAGATGGAACTAGATGCTATTATCTTAAGTGAAGCAACTCAGAAAAGAAAGTCAAATAATGAATGTTCTCACTGAGAAGTGGGAGCTAAATAATGTGTATACAGGAATATAATGAGTGGAATAACAGACATTGGAAACTTGCAAAGGTAGGATGTTGAGAGGGTAACGAGAAATGAGAAATTACTTAATGGGTACATTGTACATTATTCGGGTGATGGGTACCTTAAAGCCCAGACTTCATCACTACATGATGTCCATGAAACAAAATTGTACCCCTGAAATCTATTTTTCAAAAGTTAACATATTAAATTTTTAGAGCAGTTGTAGGTTCACAGTAAAATTGAATAAAAAGTTCAGAGTTCCCATACACTCCCTGCCCCATCCACATACAACCTCCCACACTATTCATTGACTTTTCTCGTATTCTTTCATAGTATGTTTAATTCCTTAGTTATTACTCTTTGAAAACTAGATTTTTCCTCAATGATTTTAGAGAAATATGTATGCAATAGGAATTCTAATGTTAAACATTGCCCATTATACTATTAATATATATGAATAAGATTTGCAAACCTGGATAATTATTTCAGCCAAGATTAATGTACTTAAAATACAAGATAATAGCTTTACCCAAATAAAATATTAAAATGATTTATACTATTTATTATAATCTTTATTAAAGGCTACACACGTGCATGCATCGCCATAGTTTAATGCCTTCTGTATTCTTTTTACCATATGTATCTTTTCACACTCATTGTTTGTGTACTTCTAAAGAAATCAACCATCTATAATATTTAAGACTCTATTTTTACTGAGGACCAAATATAAAATTCATCTCTCAGAGGCTTCAATTCGGGGTAAAGTGCTAAATAAATTAGCCAGCAAACAAAAAAAATCGTTTTCTTTTAAATGTTTCTTTGCTCAACACCTATGAAATGTCCTAAAGATAATTTTGAAATTCAGTAAATATGCTTGGTACAAGTCTCATTTTTCTCTTATATTTATATATTTAAGATTATATGCTTTATTTATTTAAATATTAATGGTGTCTAGATATTATTTAAATATTTAAAAATTATTTAAATATTTCAATATAAATAATTATTTAAATATAAATAAATAATATTTACATATTTTCTATTTATACTGCAATTTCAACTTCAGTATTTAAGAAATTATTTTAGTAAACGTGATTTTAGGTTTACTTTGGTTAGAGTTAATTTCTGTAGACTGGAGAGCATCAGTGAGGTAAGGAGGGTCTTTTAGAAATAAAGATTTTCATGCAGTGGGACTAGCAGAAAATGATTCATGGAAGTGTGGAATCACTTGAAACCTTCAGCAAACTGTTATGTACCTGGGTTATATCAAGGGATGGGTTTTTGTTTTTATTGTTGTTGTTTGTTTTTTGAGACAGAGTCTTGCTCTGTTGCCCAGGCTGGAGTGCAATGGTATAATCTCGGCTCACTGCAACCTCTGCCACCCACGGTCAATCAATTCTCCTGCCTCAGCCTCCTAGTAGCTGGGATTACAGGTGCATACCACCATGCCCAGTTAATTTTGTATTTTTAGTAGATACGGGATTTCACCGTGTTGGTCAGGCTGGTCTCGAACTCATGACCTTGTGATCCACCCGCCTTGGCCTCCCAAAGTGCTGGGATTACAGGTGTGAGCCACCATACCCGGTCAAGATGCGTTTTAAAAGCGAGGAATGTGTCAGATTATGAAAGGATATGTTTGCTAAATAAGTCATTTGATCTTTTTTTCCTAAGAGTTTTATTAGAAAAAAACATAATTTTTATTAACGGTAAATTGTACTTGCCTAATTTAATCAATTTATTTCAATATTCAGGGATAACAAGTTTGCACTGATGTAGTGAAATGATTAGGGGAGTATGGACTATCATCAGCACAAAAGTCAAAAGGCTGCTACAAGAATCCAGGTCAGAAGTTTTGATGATTTAAAGAAAGGACATACCACTGGGAAACAGGGACCCACACAAGATAGACATTCAGAAGACAGGCTCTGTTAATTGATGATGTATTTCAGTGTAATAGGGTAATAAAGAGAAAACCATATGGACATTCATTCTTCCCTAACCCTAAATTTAATGTACATCTAATAGTGTAGTGATTGAATTAAACTCTGATTTTACAGGTATGGAATTGGGCTTGATATTCTACCTTTCTAGCAAGCTTCCAGGTTAGGCTTATGCTGGTAGCACTCAAAATACACTTTGAGTAACACAGTACCAAATTTCTTAAGGTTTCATGATTTTAAAATGGCAGGAAAGATTAAGACAAAACATGTAGTACACACACACACACACACTCATACACACACTAATATGAAGGGAAGCGTACAAGTAAAGTTGTGAAAATATAGAGAGAATATACCACTACCACAAAAAGGAAAGCTGACAGTGATAAAGTTATAGTTATTTGTATCTGGAGAGGAAGAATTTTCAGAGGGTTCTAATAACCATAGAATAATTTCTGAGCTAATTTTAATAATACATAGTCTACTTCAGTACTTCCTGGACCTTTGGCTCAAGAAAATTAAGTGCTTAGTGATCTCTATGACAGAAAAGGAACAGGTTGACATTAGGAGATGTATTAAAAGGAAAGAAAAAAATTATATGGCAAATGGCATTCGCATTTTAACACTTTTCTACCTTACTTTCTCATTTCATATAAAGTAGAATTCAAATAAAAGTACAAACATCATGGTAAAATCAGGATGTTTATGAGGAATTACTTAAACTCTTATTCTATGAGGAGAATGGGTAAAAAACATTGACTAAGATATCTATAAATGTTAATAGAAAGCATTGACAAGTATGCCTGAGTCATACTCAACAGGTAGTAGCTCGAATATGGATAGTTGTTTAAGTTTTCTTCCATTTTAGAACAGATCTTTTATCTATCTTTCTTTTATTTACTCTACATGCTTTCTCTTCCTTTAGAAGAGTACTTTTCTATGTGCTAATTGAACTTTCTCCCTGCTTCAAATAAGTTTTCTATATGATCTGCTGATTTCTGATATAACTCCCTGTTTATTAGGTATAATTATAGACAGGAATGTCTTTTCCTGGAAACCATTAAACTGAAGCCAAGATTGCCTATTTTTCTCTGCTGGAATTTCTAATATGTCAGTTAAGAAAGCTGGTTGGAAGTAAGAGAGAATGGAGCCAGCATGCAGAGAAAAGTAGGTAGATGAGATAAAGAAACAGCTGAAATTGGAGTCTCTAGTTCTAAATGATTTTGTCACTCATTGGCTTTTCTGATCTCCAAGACTTTTCATCATCCAATACTCCACATATACTGTGGGCATATAATCACTGCCTCTTAGAGTCTAAAGCAGGGCTGGAAAGAAATTCCTTAGCAAAATAAAAAAGTATGACAAATTCATTCTCAAAATAATGTTATTAAGAGTAAAATACACAAAAAGGAAGAAACATATTTTCCATTTCTTTCCTATTCTGAATTTTGTAATAGCTGCTACTCTGCAGGGTTCAATAAAGTTCATTTTCATGTCATCCAAACTTTATTGATTCAGTTCAGCTTCGTGAGTTTGCACTGAAGTATTGCTCACCCTAAAAGAATGCTAATGAAATAATTCTACGACATCTATATAACCTTGCGGTAAAAGGCACACCAGTGTAAAGTTGGGTGAATTACAGTCTATTTGATGCTTGATTTACTCTATAGCTGTCTCCAGTAATGAAATATAGCAGCCAGGAACTAAAGCTTGGGTGAGTTTCCAACAGATTAGGAGTTATTTGGTGAAGAGAGTAGACCTCTGGGGAAACACTAAAAATAAATTTGGTTATTTAAAAATTCTCTCCTTTTTTTTTTTTTGGCTCTGGTCTATATTTGGGTTTGCTTCTGACCAAAGTAAGTTGGAAGTTGACACAGTTACATATATTTATCTTTCTTTCCTAATCAATTTAGGATATCAGAATCATTTCATTGATGCTAATATAGGAGAGATTAATATTCAAAAATCTTTACTGAAGTGAAAGTAAAAGGAATGGCTGAAAATCAGCTGACAGCCAGTTTCTACATGTTTCACTTCAACTTAACATTCAGACATTGTTCAGATCCCCTGAGGGTACTTATGTTCCGAATATTTACTAAAGTGCTGGACTGGATATTATGTTTTTAAAGAAGAAAAATGCTGTAGATTATTATAAAAGAAGGAAGCTTCTTTCTCTAAAGATCACATTTTTAAAATTTAGGAGTGGTGGAAGTTTCTAACATATATCCGTAGTGATATATCACTAGGATAAAACCATTATTATAATATTCAACCAGCACCTTTAGATATATCATTTTACTTATGAACCTTAGTGAATAAATACTTCGTTTTTCACAATAGAGGTACTTAAACTTTAATCAATACAAAATCTGATATTTATATTTTTTTATCCAGCAAAGTATTGTAGTAGAATATTTTCCTTAAAATGGAATATAGAATCCAATATTCCAATCCTATACGGAAAAATAAGGCTATGTGTACGTGTGTGTGTGTGTATATATAGATATATGTATGTGTGTATATATGTGTATATATGTATATATAATCTTATTATGCAAAGAAAAAAGAATAATTATTTTTATGAATATTTATGTAATGTAAAACCCAAAGACTGTCTTTTCTCTTCTCAAATATATCAACTTAGTTCTAATTTTTATACTATATCTATAAAGTTCATCATCATATACATGATATAATTTGGAATTTACTAATACTTTTGATGAATAATATACCAGTCAAAAGACAAGACATAATTTAAACATGTATTGCAAATTTAAAAATTGAAGGAATTTCAACTTTTAATAAATTTGTGGTTCTGTGCGGTATTAGACAACATAATATCATGTACCTATAATATATAGATATTGCTATAATCTATGATTCACCCTGCAACAAAAAAGTAACATAAATGAAAAAGATGAAATGTATTTAATATGAATTAGTTTTTTTTAAAACCTGGCAAAAATTTAAGAGATAAAGAAAAATAAAATATTTAGGATCATAATTGCACTCTTAACAACTATATGATATTGGACATATTGTTTGTTCTGATATTCCATCTCCCTTCCTTTGGTAACATTGCGCATGTTTTTGCCAGAAATTATCTCAAATTATTGCCATTATGTATTTTTCTTTTCATATTAAAAAAAAAGCAGATGAAATATGTCTTTTTAAAAGGTGCTTCACAAACATTTTATTAACTTGATATCTTAATTTATGCTTCCTTAGATATCACTGAGATTATGGTTACATGTAATTAGTGATTCTACATCTGAATTACTAAAGTTAATAATTTGAAGTTAACATTTTGCTACTAAATTGGCTTTGCCTTAATTTGGAATAGTTCTCAATTGTAAGATTTGTTTCCATTCACAGTCCAGATTTCACAATCCCTATTGGCCAATTTGGTCATGTAAATAAATATTTTATTAATAGTGATCTTGATTTTAAAAAGCACATATAAATACTTTGTAACTAAAATATAAACTGAATAAATTAAAAAATCCTCTAACAAAAATTATTCTTTTTACTTACCCAATGACAGATCTATGGCAGTACTGATTTGTCTAAACATTTCAGAATCAACCTGTTTATGTGAACTCTTGGTTCATTCAATCAAATATCTACACTGACAATTTGTTATTTGATTAATTGTTTTGATAAATAAGACAATGAAATGGATTATGGATACTCATATGGAAATAACTGTACATCTAGCTAAATTATTTAACTTTATAATTTATCTCAAAAATTATTCCATAAACAAATTCAACAGGATATTCATAAAAAATAAAAACAACTGAAATATGAATACAAACAAAAACATGATTCACGAAATAATTATGCTGAGTGAAAAAAACTGTGTAAAAAGGAATATATATTTTATGAAAATTCAAAGTGATCTTTGGTAGCCAAAATTATACCATTAGTTACATAAAGTACGAATCACCATGAGATAACTTTTGTATGTGACAGACATATGTTTATTTATTATATTTATTTCTTCATTCTGGTGATGGGTTTATAGGTATATAGATATTTGTTTCTTTTTCTTAACTTTTTTTTTAAGTTCAGGGGTACATGTGCAGATTTGTTACATAGGTAAACGCATGTCACAGGGGTTTGTTATACAGATTATTTTGCCATGCAGGTATTAAGCCTAGTACCCATTAGTTATTTTTCTTGATCCCTCCGTCCTCCAAACTCTTCACTTTCAAGTAGAACCCAGTGTCTGTTGTGTCCCTGTATGTGTCCACGTGTTCTTATCATTTAGCTCTCACTTATATGCTCTCACTGGTTTTTCTGTTACTGTGTCAGTTTCCTAATGTAGAAATAATAGATGATGACCTCCAGCTTCCTCCACGTTCCTGCAAAGGACATTATCTCATTCTTTTTTATGAACATATGGTTGGATAGTATTCCATGGTACATGTGTAGCACATTTTTAAAATCTATTCTACCACTGATGGGCATTTAGGGGGATTCCATGTCTATTTTATTGTGAATAGTGCTGCAATAAACATATGTGCATGTGTATTTATGATAGAATGATTTATATTCCTTTGGGTATATACCCAGTAATGGGATTGCTGGGTCAAATAGTATTTCTGTTTTCAGCTCTTTGAAAAATGGCCACACTGCTTTCCACAATGGTGGAACTAATTTACACTCCTACAAACAGTGTATAAATGTTCTCTTTTCTCTGCAACCTTGCCAGCATGTTATTTTTTGACTTTTTAGTAATAACCATTCTGACTGGTGTGAGATAGTATTTCATAGTGGTTTTGATTTGCATTTCTCTAATGATCAGTGATATTGGGCACTTTTTATATGCTTCTTGGTCTCCTGTATGTCTTCTTTTCTTTTTTTTTTTCTTGAGACAGAGTCTTGCTCTGTTGCCCAGGCTGGAGTGCAGTGGTATGATCTTGGCTCACTGCAGCACTCTGCCTCCCAGGTTCCAGCGATTCTCCTGCCTCAGGTTCCTGGGTAGCTGAAATTACAGGTGCATGCCACCACGCCTGGCTAATTTTTGTATTTTTAGTAGAGACGGGGTTTCACGATGTTGGTCAGGCTGGTCTCGAACTCCTGACCTCAGGAGATCCGCCCACCTCGGTCTCCCAAAGTGCTGGGATAACAGGCATGAGCCACCACACCTGGCTGTATGTCTTATTTTCAAAAGTGTCTGTTAATGCCTTTTGCCCACCTTTCAATGGGGTTGTTTGGTTTTTGCTTGTACATTTGTTTAAGTTCCTTATAGATATTAGATCTTTGTCAGATACAGTTTGCAAAACTGTTCTCCTACTCTGTAGGTTGTCTGTTTACTATCTATTCTGTGTCATTGGTATATGTATCAGGTTTTGTACAATATCATGCTATTTTGGCTACTGTAGCCCCATAGTATAGTTGGAATTTGGTAGCAATTTGTTCTTTTTGCTTAGGCTGCTTTTTTCTTCTTGCTTAGTTTTGCCTTGGCTATTTGGGCTCTTTTTTGGTTCCATATAAATTTTGAAATAGAATTTTCTAGTTATGGAAGGAATGTCACTGGTAGTTTGATAGGATAGTATTGAATCTGTAAATTGCTCTGGGGGCAGTATGGCCATTTTAACAATATTTATTCTTACTATTCATGATCATGGAATGTTTTTCTATTTGTTTGCATTATCTCTGATTTGTTTGTACAATGTTTTGTAGTTGTCATTGTAGAGACCTTTAATCTCCCTGGTTGTCTGTATTCCTAGGTATTTTATTCTTTTTGTGGCAACTGTGAGTGGGATTGCCTTCCTGATTTGGCTCTTGCCTTGATTGTTGTTAGTGTATAGGAATTCTAGTGAGTTTTGTACATTGATTTTATTTCCTGAAACTTTGCTGAAGTTGTTTATCAGCTGAAGGAGATTTTGTAACAAGACTATGGGGTTTCCTAGGTTTAGAATCATATCATCTGCAAACCGTGATAGTTTGGCTTCCTATCTTTTTTTTTTTCTTGGAGATGGAGTCTTGCTTTGTCACCCAGGCTGGAGTGCAGTGGCGTCATCTTGGCTCACTGCAAGCTCTGCCTCCCTGGTTCACGCCATTCTCCTGCCTCAGCCCCCTGAGTAGCTTGGACTACAGGCGCCCACGACCACGCCTGGCTAATTTTTTGTATTTTTAGTAGAGACAGGGTTTCACCGTGTTAGCCAGGATGGTCTTGATCTCTTGACCTTGTGATCTGCCTGCCTCAGCCTCCCAAAGTGCTGGGATGACAGGCATGAGCCACCCACACCCGGCCTGCCTCCCTGTCTTATTTTGGTGTACTTTTTTCTTTCTCTTGCCTGTTTGTCTGGCTAGGATGTCCAATACTATGTTGAATAGGTGTAGTGAGAGAGGACATCCTTGTCTTGTGTTGGTTTTCAAGGGGAAAGCGTCCAGCTTTTTCCCTTTCAGTATAATGTTGGCTGTGGGTTTGTCACAGATGGTTCTTATTATTTTGAGGTATGTTTCTTCAGTAACTAGTTTACCGAGAGTTTTTATCATAATCGGGCATCGAATATTATTGACTTTTCTGCATCTACTGAGATAATCATGGGTTTTTTTTTTCTTTATTTCTCTTTAAGTGATGAATCACTTTTATTTATTTGCATATTTAAATCAACTTTGCATCCCAGGGATGAAGCCTACTTAATTGTGGTGGATAAGCTATTTGGGTTAGCTGGATTAGCTGGGTTCAGTTTGCCAGTATTTTGCTGAGAATTTTTGTATTGATATTCATCAAGGAGATAGGCCTGAAGTTTTCTTTATTTGTTGTGTCTCTGCCAGGTTTTGGTATCAGGATGATGCTGGGCGCATAAAATGTATTAGGGAGGCATCCCTCTTTCTTAATTTTTTGGAATAGCTCCTATAGGAATAGTACCAACTCTTCTTTGTACATCTTGTAGAATTTGGCTGTGAATCCATCTGGTCCTGGGCTTTTTTAGTTGGTAGGTTATTTACTACTGATTCAATTTTAGAGTTTGTTATTGGTCTGTTCAGGGATTCAGTTTCGTCCTAGTTTTGTCTTGGGAGGATATATGTATCCAGGAATTTATCCATTTCGTCTAGATTTTCTAGCTTGTGTGCATAGAGGTATTCATAATATTTTCTAATTGTTATTTGTATTTTGTAGGATGAGTGGTAATATCGTTCTTTCAATTGTTCTTTCTAATTGTGTTTATTTGGATCGTCTCTATTTTTTTCTTTATTAATCTAGCTAACAGTCTATTTAATTATATTACAAAAAAAACCCCTCCTGTATTTGTTGATCTTTTAGTGTTCCGTGTCTCAATTTTCTTTAGTTCGCGGCTGATTTTGGTTATTTTTTGTCTCCTGCTAGCTTTGGGATTGGTTTGCTCTTAGTTCTCTAGTTCTTTTAGTTGTGATGGTAGCTTGTTAAATTCAAATCTTTCTAACTTATTGATGTGGGCATTTAGTGCTATAAATTTCCTCCTTAACACTGCTTAGCTGTGTTCCAGAGAT
Organism: Macaca mulatta; assembly: GCF_049350105.2. Lineage (NCBI taxonomy): Eukaryota > Metazoa > Chordata > Mammalia > Primates > Cercopithecidae > Macaca > Macaca mulatta. Next base: position 25,049,757 of record NC_133408.1, on the reverse strand, counting down.
TCTGATATTTTGTATCTTTGTGCTCATTAGTTTAAAATAAATGTTTGACTTCTGCCTTAATTTACTTATCCAAAAGTCATTCAGGAGCAGGTTATTTAACTTTCATGTGATTGTACGATTTTGAGTGATTTTCCTAATTTCGATTCTTAATTTTATTGCAGTCTGGTCCGAGAGAGTGGTTGATACGATATCAGTTCTTTTTGCATTTGCTGAGGATTGTTTTATGTCCAATTGTGTGGTCAGTTTTAGAGTATGTGCTATGTGGTGATGAGAAGAACTTTGCATGGCTAGCAAAGTTCTATTCACTAAAACATTTCCACGGATATTCAAACTTCTGAAGTTTTTTTTTTTTTTAAAGATGACAGAATGTATATATTTTAATAGGAAATTAATGATTCTGTTGTGACCGAATATATCCTAAAAAGAAAGATAAGAAAGGATATTCAATCTAAGGAAAATTCGTACGTTTGAGTAGTGACAGGGACTTGGTAATTGAAAAATAAAGAGTTAGGTCAATGCCAGAGAAAAATTTTATGTTAACAGTTTCTGTGAATCTACTTTTACACTTAAGCTAACTGAAGATAGTTACTTTAAAATTTATTTCTAGTGATTATGTCTTCATTAATAATTTCAGTTGCATCTAACAGTTTCTTATTATGTTTTGGTTTACTTTTTAGGAAAACAGCTACAGATTTCTCCTCTCATCCTAAAGTCAGTCATTCACAGTATGTATGGTATTTCAAATTGAGCTTATCAAAATGCAAATTAATACAAACAACACCCACAATCCTTTGCAACTAAATATTCCCTAAGTATGTCTACTTAATTATAATATTTTAGAAAGAAGTACTTATTTCTAATGTTAGAAACCTAGCAGAAATGTACAGATATCTAGATACTTGGCTCAAATAATTCTCCAAACCCAAATAATTCTTAGCAGATGTTCTATTCATATATATATACATATATATACACACACACACACACACACACACACATATATATCTTTTTAGACAGAGTCTTGCTCTGTCGCCAGGCTGGAGTGCAGTGGCATGATCTCAGCTCACTGCAACCTCCTCCTCCCGGGTTCAAGAGATTCTTCCGCCTCAGCCTCCCGAGTAGCTGGGGTTACAGTCACGCACTACTATGCACGGCTACATTTTTGTATTTTAGTAGAGACGGGGTTTCACTATGTTGGCCCGGATGGTCTCTTATCTCCTGAGCTCGTGATCCAGCCACCTCGGCCTCCCAAAGTGCTGGAGTTACAGGCGTGAGTCACCACACTTGGCCCATATTCTTTAAAAGACACGTGTTACCATTTTATTACAGTGTTTTAAGTTTTTATGAGTTTTTCTATTATGTCTAATTTAGATAACCACGAATCAAGCTATCTTCCCTCTCACTCTTGTATTCTCCTTTCTCCTGCTCTTTCCACCTTTTCATCTGTATTCCTCAAACTCTAACAGCAGCACAAAGTTTTCTTAAGCCTGGTCCGTGTAAAAATGAATAATATCTCAAACTTCGAAAACAGTCACAATAATAGAATTCAATTCAAAAAATAGAAGGATGCTAATTAAAAGTAGCTTGTTAGACATTTGAGGAAAAGGACAAAAAGTAAATGGCTGATTTCCAAACTGTTTGACAAAGAAAATAAATAAATAAATAAATAAATAAATAAACAGAAGAATAAAAGGATTAAATCTGTCCAACAAACCCTATTGTCTTCACTTTTACTAGCAGCTTTCAGGGTTATTGATTTTGACAAAAGGCTTCCCAAACAGAGGAAAGTTGTTCAGTTTTCTTTTTAACCTTTGGAATTCAGTGTTTTCCCTTTATAGGTGTTCAGAATAGTTCTATCACAGACTGGTTGGCATGTAAAATTATTTCCAAGTGAACACCAACTAGACTTATGTGGAATGTTCATATTCAGGCACATGCTTCGTATCATTGCCCAAATCCAAAACATTTTTGTCAGATATTCTGTTCAGCTTATTAATCCTTTAATATTTGTATTACAAAAACTTGTCTAATAATATTGTCTTGGATTTAATAATCATAACAATCAAAATGTTCTTATCCATGTCTATTTTCTGTTTAAAATGAAGTTCCTTTGGTCTTTTTCTCCGGCATATGTGCTCTATGATACTAATAGTTTCTCTAACATATGAGGAATCACTCTTTAGGTTATTTTCTTTTAAACAGATTCACAATCTTTACCTTTTTATATACACACATATGCATTACAGAAATATTTACTCTTCTATAAAAATGTTCCATAAAATCAAGATGCAAACAATTTGCCTACCATTTCCAGATAGTGTAGTTTGTTCCTAACATTACAATATATGGTAAGATTGTATTGAAAGAAAGAATCTACAGAATGTTTTACAATAATTTTATGAGAAATTACTAATGAGAGCAGTGAGGAAGGAAAAATCCAAAAGTAGTTGGAAGAAAAAATGTAAAAATAATCACAAGCATTTATCAGAAAAAACGTTCCTATTCAGTTTTCGAGAGTGCTGTATGGATAAATAATTAACATTAACTTATTCTCTTCCTACTGCCTATAATACGTCATCATGAGGCAGAAAATTTTGTCAAAAACAAATGGTGAAATTGATGACACATTGGAACGCAAATGTTATGGTTTGAAGGTCTCCTCCAAAACTCCTGTTGCAATTGAATTCCTATTGTAACAATATGAACAAAGAAGACCTTGAAGAATGATTAGGTCGTGAGGGTTCTGTGCACTCATTTGCTCTTCTGTCATTTTATGATGCAGTGAGAAGGTCCTCACCATATGTGGCCACTGAATATTAAACTTTCAGCCTCCAGAACCATGAATCAAATAAACTTCTATTGTTTATAAGTTACCCAGTTTGTGGTATTCTGCTAGAGCAGCAGAAAATTAAACAAGACAACAAGGGAAGAATTCAATCCTTTGTTCATGAAAATTTTTTAATGTGGAAAATAAATGTTTATTACAAAGAAGGAATGTGTACATAGAGTGAAACATATAGAGTGACATTTCTGTTCTTCTATTCTTCTTTGCTTCAAAACCAAGAGTGTTATACTACGTAGAAACAGCTTTGGTTTTACATTTTTGTCCCGATTTATTTATTTTTTTCTAGTTTAACTTAAAAATCAATAGTGTCAAGGAAAAGGTGAGAGGAAAATAAGCTAATCAACACTTAGAAGGTGACAAGTAGGTAATTTAACACATGATATCTTACTGGAATCCCAGTAAAGAAGGAATTATCACAAATTGCATCTTTATCTCTTACAACTACACAGTCAGGTAATTTATTTTTAAGTAGTAAATTTTTTATTATCTTAACTAGAATGTCACCACATATTTTCTTTTCTTTTTTCTTCTTTTTTTTTTTTTTTTTTGAGTCTTGCTTTGTCACCTAGTCTGCAGTGCAGTGAAACAATCTCAGCTCACTGCAACCTCCGCCTCCCACATTCAAGCGATTCTCCTGCCTCAGTCCCCTGAATAACTAGGACTACAGGAGCCTGCCATCACACCCGGCTAAGTTTTGTATTTTCAGTAGAGATGGGGTTTCACCATGTTCATCAGGGTGGTCTCGAACACCTGACCTCATGATCCATCCGCCTCGCCCTCCGAAAGTGTTGGGATTACAGGCATGAGCCACCGTACCAGGCCCACATATTTTCTAAGATTAAAGGTGGCATCCAATTTGCTGGTAATTATGAAATGAATAATTAATTGAATTTTTTTAAATTTTAATACCTATCTTTCTGTTTAGAAAGCATACTTCAAATTTTTTGATAATCCCTTTCATTGCTTTATTCATGTCATGGAATTGGGGGAAAAAAGATAAATCGTGTTTTCAAAACAGAAACATTTTCAGAAGGAAACAGATAACAGAAGAAAAAAGATAAATTAATAATTATTAATATGTAATAATTAATAACATATTAACATATGTTAATATTTATTAACATACTATTAATGTTAATAAATAGTAACAGAAAATTTATTCACATTAAAGATTAAAATGTTTCTTTAAAAAAAGCAAAGTCAACTATGCATTTCTCAATGCAATTATTTAAATGTAAACATGCTAAAATACATTTGACTATCATTTATTTACTTTGTATTATTTTTATAAAGACAATAAGTGCATCTATTTAATAACTAATGTACTCCTCAAGAAGCCTTTTAAACTTTTGTCACAGTAAATGTAACATTCTTGATCTTTTTGACAATCTGAATAGCCCTAACCTCAAAATAAGGTGTAAATTGTTGCTTACAAATATATACAGGACTTCTGTGATCAAAACATAACTAATCTCATAAATTTACAACAAATCAAAGAGCCAATCCCATGTCATATAGCGTAGGTCAAATATTAAAGAGGTTGTCGGATCAATTCTTCAAGAGAGTTTTAAAATGTACTAGCATTTAAGTACTATTGTAGGAGAGGCAAAGGAAAATAGGACTCAACCTCTTGCCAAGAAAGAGTATTTATTTTTTTCTTAGTAGTGGATATTCTCAGTATTATTGATATTTCATATGTTTTAGACCATCAAAAATATAAGTAAGAAAAAAGTGATGGGATTAAAAAAACTAGCTGTCTCAATTGGTGCTATATCTCTAGGATACTGAAAATTTTAAAAAATATGGATAAAAATAGACATAGCTACTGCAATGGCCCATTAGTGATTTTTTAAATGTTTTTATCTTAATTTTAATTTGATTTTTTAAAATTTTAAACAATTCCAATAATCTTTAAATTTAGTTACCTGAAAAATGATTAATGTAAATAACTAAATGCTAAAAAGTAATTATTTAAAAGGTGTTTTTTTTTTTTTTTTTTTTTTTGAGATGGAGTCTCGCTGTCGCCCAGGCTGGAGTGCAGTGGCGGGATCTCAACTCACTGCAGGCTCCGCCTCCCGGGTTCACCATTCTCCTGCCTCAGCCTCCCGAGTAGCTGGGACTACAGGTGCTGCCACCACGCCCGGCTAATTTTTTGTATTTTTGGTAGAGACGGGGTTTCACCGTGTTAGCCAGGATGGTCTCAATCTCCTGACCTCGTGATCCACCTGCCTTGGCCTCCCAAAGTGCTGGGATTACAGGTGTGAGCCACCGTGCCCAGCCTAAAAGGTTTTTTTAAAAGCATACACAACACTGAAAGAAAGTATAAGATTTTTAAATACCAAATATGAAATGTCAACATACATTTAAAGAGCCTGCTGAAGCCAGGGACTACCATAAGCCAGCTACCAGTCACTGCATCATAACGGGAAGAGTTTTCATGGTTGCGCTGGTAGGAACAGAATGGGCTTACGGCCAAGTTATCAAAAATAGAGAGTCTATGCCAACAAAACCCTCAGTGAAAGACGGTCTACCAGGTCAAGCAAAAAACAAAGGAAACAACTTATATACAAACGGAAAGAAAGTGACACTTGCCACTAGTTTCTGAATGACTGACAAGGTTTTCTTTGGGAATTCTTAAAAAGAGTAGTTTGACTCACGCCTGTAATCCCAGCACTTTGGGAGGCTGAGGAGGGCGGATCACGAGGTCAGGAGATCAAGACCATCCTGGCTAACACGGTGAAACCCCGTCTCTACTAAAAAATACAAAAAATTAGCCGGGCAAGGTGACGGCGCCTGTAGTTCTAGCTACTCGGGAGGCTGAGGCAGGAGAATGGCTGGAACCCAGGAGGTGGAGCTTGCAGTGAGCCGAGATCACACCACTGCACTCCAGCCCGGGCGACAGAGCGAGACTCGGTCTAAAACAAATAATAATAAATTAAAAAAAAAAAAAAAAAACACACAGCAGTTGGCATCCCTGAGTTTGAGGTCAATGTGCACACTATGTGACACATGCAAAGAATGTCAATATGATAAATTTTGTTTAAAGTGTCCCATATTGCCCACAATCCTATTCAGAGAATGAATTAAAACTTTCTCTGCAGGAATAAATCCTAAAACAGACTAGTTAAAATTTTGCAAGATAAAGTTCAAATAAGCATGTTTTAAGCAAACAAAAAATCATACTATAAACCAACTCTATTTATTCAACACTATTTCAACAAATATTATTTGAGTACTTGATACGAGGTACTGTTCTAGATTCTAGGAATGCTATAGTAAGCAACAAAGAAAAATTAATCCCTGCATGCATGGGTTGTAGATTCTAGTGAAGAAGATAAACAGAAAATTCAATCTATAATTGCATGGTATTATATGTTTAAAGATAATAGCTTTTGTGTGAGTCAAGGTTCGCCAGAGAAACAGAAGCAATAGAATATATATACATTTACAAGGGAATTTTCTAATGGGAATTGGCTCAAGCAATTATGGAGGATGAGCAGTTCTACAATATGTTGTCTTCAAGCTGGAGAACCAGAACACCTGGGGGTGTCATTCAGTTTGAGTCGAAGGGATGGAGAACCGGGGGAGCCAATGTTGTCACTCAGCCTGAGGGCAGAGGCTTGAGAATCAGAAGCTTCCATGTATGAGGGCAGGAGAAGATGGATGTCTTAGCTCAAGAACAAAGAGCAAATTTGCTCTTCCTGTGGACAATTTGTTATACTGATCCCTCAACAGGTTAGATGATGCCCGACCACATTTATGAGGGCATATCTTCTTTTCAGTTTCCTGATTCAAAAGCTAATCTCTTCCAGAAACACCCTCACAGTCACACCTAGAATGAAAAATGGTTTACAAGCTTCTGGATATCCCTTAACCCAGTCAAATTGATATAGAAGGGTAACCATCACAAGTCCATCGTGTGTCAAATTGGCACCCAAGTGTATTTTATTATGCCATACTTAATCTCCCAGTAAAGACAATAACAAAGTCATAATTTCACCTAGTATGAAACAACTATCCTTTGTACAACCAAAAACACACTACTCTTTCTTGCAGAAAAGGAAACACAATTTTAAGTACCTTTACACTTCAATAGTGGAGTATTGCTGTACATGCCCATCTATATGGCTTAGTGAGTCAGATAACACCTATAAGCCATGTTTTGTCAATTATCTGATTATTCCTTAACCCAGCAAGTTGACACATAAAATTAACCATTCCAGCTTCTATGGGAAATTTTGGGTGGGTTAAATGCAATGTATTGAGCTAGAGGGACAACACAATGAATAAAAATCTATAGAAACAAACAGACAAATAGTTCTCCAAGGACTTCTGCTATATATGAAATAGCAAATTAAATAGCAAATTAAACAGACAAGACCGAAAACAGAATGAGAGAGAGACAGGCAGACAGACAGAGGACAGACAGAGGAAGATGGAGAAAAAATTGAAAAAATTAAATAGATTTCACCACATATTACAGAGGAAAAGGGCTATGAAATACTTAAACATAAGATGTTTTAAAATATGCTTCTCATATAAACTAATCAAGTAGATGATTTCAAGGTAACATATGAAAGAGAAGCAATATTTTGTGTGTGTGTGTGTGTGTGTGTGTGTGTGTATGTGTGTATACACTGTTTGAGAATTTTCTAGGACTGAAGAAATCCATGATGCAGGAAGCACAATATCTGTTCATTAGCACTAATGGAAATACCTTAGTAACTAGATAAATAATAGTATCACTAGAGAGTAATTTATGAAGCAAGATCTGTTGAATTATCTTCAAAAATGATAACAAGGCTGACAAGCAATTTCTCAACAATGAAAAAAGAAGCCAAAAGTCAATTAGAGAATGTCTTCCAGACGCTGAAAGAAAATGTTCATCCAGTAGAACTGTGTACTTCTGGCAGGACAAATAAACAATTTCAATGATTCCTTAGAATATGTTTTATTTGATAGAAAATGACTTAATTATTGTAGGAAAAAATCATGGCTTGTCTGGGGTTACCATAAAAGTTTCTTTTATCAATTTCAGCAAGAGTTTCCCAACGCATGTTCCGCAAGTTACTGAAGGCGGGATACACTTTGAAAGTCGCTTCCAGACATTCGTTAACCGGTGAACATGTGCACAGGAACATATATCTGACATTTACAGAATGGCAGTGTCAGGTTCAGGTGTTCTGGGTCATTACATACAATGTTACTATTGCACAGTTCCACACTAATAATTGCAGTTGATTAAAATTAGGCCTTTCTATTGTTTATAGGCTTTATTAATTGTTATGCTTATTACACTACAGTAACCAATTTAATTAAAATTTTTGAATTAGGGCAAAACAAACATTTTCAGAAGAAAAAAGTATAAAGAAGTCGTTTAGAACTGTAAGAGGTTCACTAAAAGTCAGTGAATAAATTTCAAAATGAAAAAAAAAGGTTTCTCAAAATGAATATGTATGATTCAATACAGAATGTCTAACAAAGGAATAAGTTAATCTCTAAATAAATAAAAACATTAGTTGATAGTATAAAAACACACACACAAAAGTTCTAAATGATGATGATACTCAGCAGGACCAGATTAAGTTACTAGGCAATACAAGTAAATAAACCGGTACAAGGGGGGAATGGGTGGGTGAGAATGTCCTTTATTTTCCTTCTGTTGTTTGTAAGGGGAGTAAATATATATGTTAAATGAGTAGTAGGTTAAGTCTATGTGTTATATTATTAAATGTGTCACTAAAGAATAAAAATGGACTTTAGGATTACAAATCTTAAAAATGGAATCAATTTAGCAGAAGGAAGAATAAAAAGCACACATTTAAGTGGTAGAAATGTACACATATGTAAGTAATCACAATCAATGTAATTGGGCTAAATATATTTTTTATAATAACGATTGTAACTGGATAGAAAACATTACATTTCATTCTTCTTTAGAAGAGACATTCTAAAGTGGATTAACAGATAAAGATAAAAAGTAAAAAGAAGGAAAGCAAAACTGATGAATAAAAAGGGCAAACATTAAAAACATTTAAGCTAGTTAGGGAAAACAAACAAAATAAGCTCTAACCATAAAGTGGTAATAAAAATAAAAATTTAAAAAATGACTGCAGGCCAGACGCAGTGGCTCACATCTGTTATCCCAGCAGTTTGGAAGGCCGAGTCGGGCAGGTCACAAGGTCAAGAGATAGAGACCATCCTGGCAAACGTGATGAAACCTTGTCTCTACTAAAAATACAAAAATTAGCTTGGCATGGTGGCATGTGCCTGTAGCTACTTGGGAGGCTGAGGCAGGAGAATCTCTTGAACCGGGAGGCGGAGGTTGCAGTGAACTGAGATGGTGCCACTGCACTCCAGCCTGGGCGACAAAGAGAGACTCTGTCTCAAAAAAAAAAAAAAAAAAAAAAAAAAAAAAAGCAAACTCTAAGACTGAGAAGAAGAAAAAATAAAAGATAATTTAAAATAATGAATGGGGAAAAACTTGGAAGAAAGGTAAAAAGGTTGGGGGAGACAGCCATAAATACATAAGAGTCAAAGCAAGAGTGGGAGGCTGAGGGTCGGGGGTTGACTTGTGAAAAATAGTTTCAGTAGTGAATGATAAGATAACAAGGAGGCATTATGAACAACGTCACACTCGTACATTTTAATATTTAGTTGTAATAGAAAAGACACTAATTTTTCAAAGTAATTTTAGCAAACAGAAAACTCAACTTGTATATAAACATTAAAAACCTGTATTCAGTGATTTAATTTATATACCCAGCTCACAAAGTTATAAATGTTAATTCCTCCATGGCATGATCTCAGTTCACTGCAACCTGCCTCCCAGGTTCAGGCGATTTTCCTGCCTCAGCCTCCCGAGTAGCTGGGATTACAGGTGCCCACCACCAGGCCTGACTAATTTTTTTGTATTTTTAGTAGAAACGGGGTTTCACCATGTTGGCCAGGCTGCTTTTGAACTCCTAACTTCAAGTGATCTGCTTGCCTTGTTCTCCCAAAATGCTACAATTAACAGGTGTGATCCACTGCGCGTGGCCAAGAAAGAAACTACTCTAACCTAAACCTGTCCCGATTACTTTTAAAAAGGAGAAAATCTGTTAATTTTATAAAAATCTATAACAAGTATCATAGCCACTGTTGAAACATAAAAGACATTTTATTTGACTTAAGAAAAGTTTAAAAATGTAGCTATTATTCTATTTAACATTGTACAGAAAATCTTGGAGCATACAATTATACATTAAATTATAGCACAGAATAAAATTACAAATTATTACAAGGAGAAATCAGTATTTCATAACATTTAGGAACAGTTTAAAAAGTAGATCAGACATCAAAAATTCCATTGTTTTACTTGGTGATTTTTTTTCAAATATTAGTCATTCATTTGAATTTCATAAATTCTGATAAAATTTCTATTTGTCAATATAAATGATTTTATTTTAACACTCCAATTTCTTAGCTGTAATAGCTGTATAATTTACTGAGGCAAATTTAAAATTCATTCAGGAAATAGGTTTTCTTATGAAGAGTCAACATTTTTATCTGAAGGTATTAATCTATGCAGTAATTATAATCAGGGAAAATAAATTTTAAAACTCAGTAGCATTTTATAACCATTTATAAGAATCTCAATTTTTTACAAAAAGTCAAAGTAGATATTTAGCAGAAGAGATTATATGTGTGGTTGGGTGTGGGTGTGAAGTACATACTGGGACATTCACACATGGATCTCTTTAAAAGTGCTGTGTTTATAATTGAAAAGGAAATTATATAATATTGACCCATTACAATATTCAAATAATATTCATGATTATCCCATTTTGAATATTGTGCTTTCTTACGAAACAATATCACCAAGCATGATTCTATACGCTAAATATTTAAGGTTTTGTTTTTTTTTGTTTTTTAGGGGGACAAGGTCTCACTCTGTTGCCCAAGCTGGAGTGTTGTGGCACAATTACAGCTCACTACAGTCTAGACCTCCCCAGGCTCAGGTTATCCTCCCACCTCAGTCTCCTGAGAAGCTGGGACTACAAGTACATGCCACCATGCCCAGCTAATTTTCGTATTTTCTGTAGAGACGAGGTTCCACCATGTTGCTAATCTCCATCACCTGGCTTCATGCAGTCCTCCTACTCTGCCTCCCAAAGTGCTGGGATTACAGGCATGAGCCACCTTCCCCAGTCAGCATTATTCAGGATTTCATAAGGTAATTATTACTCATTTGTATTACTTATGCCATATTTTATATCATTTTAAAACATTTATCATTTTACTAAGTTAATTGTAATCAGAGTATGTTATTTTACATTTTTTTCATTCTCTTAATCACATTATTCTTTTCTGTCACTCTCTCTAGAGCTTGCTGATTTCCACAATCAAGAAATATAGCAGCATATTGCTCCAAACAACTAAGTTCAAATGCACAGACATTCTGAGTAATGTCTATCTGAATTTTTTCTTTGAGGAAAGTTATGTTGGAATCCATTTAAGATGAAAACTTTAAAAGGTACATGGTAAATTTTGCATTAAGTATGTGTCTGAATTTTATCTTTTTGATTTCCCTCTTTGCTCCAGAAGTTTGAAGCAATTAATTTTGAACATTAAAATGTACTTATGTTTGAAAAATCTTAATATGTTTAAACAGATAATGATTCTTATGTATTTTAGTTCCACATCTAAAAGATAACTCCACAAGTTTAATTTTCTGTGAAGTTTATATTCTACCAGATGTTTACATTAATCTTAAAAGAACCTTTGACGATTTTCTTTTATAATTAGGTCCAACATCAATAAGCATTTTGACAGGATATCAAAGTAATTTTTATTCACTGTAGCAACTCCAGAAACATTAAAAAAAAAAAAAAGAGCTAAAAGGCAAAAATGACCACTAATGTTAACCTGTTTCTACAATCTAATATAAAATGTGAAACAATGGGAGAATTTAAAAGACACTAAAATAATGGGAGGAGCTGTTATTATTTTGTGTTGGATAATCAAATAAATATCAACACAATATTCTCAAAGTTCTTTTTTTTGTTGTTTTTTTGTAAGTTTTAAAATTTGTGTGGGTACATAGTAGGTGTATATGTTTATGGGGTGCATGAGATGTTTTGTTACAGGCATGTGATGTGAAATAAGCATCATGTGAAATGGGGTATCCATCCCCTCGAACATTTATCCTTTGAATTCTAAATGAGGTAAGTAATCAGTTGAGAGGTGTATGGAGGAGTGGGAAGAACTTCTAAAACAAAAGAAAAGCATATGAAAGCATAGTAGAGAAAACTCCCTGCGTATATAAAATAAACTACATCTATTTCATTTGCCTTCCCAGACCCTTTCTCAAATCCTGCCAGTTTGGAGCCCCCGGAGGCTATACCTGTAACTATACTTATAAACTTTAGGGGGAGCTCTAACAAAGGTTCACCCAGGAGGAGCAGCGTGTCTTCCTAGTTCTAAATTACACAGGCACAGTCATCAGTGCTGTCAGATGTTATTTTGTTCACAGGAAAAGACAGGGGCTCACTGAACTAATCTTTTCTAAAAAATATAGTGATTCAGGCAAAGACATGGGCACCTGTGCTCTGAGCTGCTTATTGTCTTCAGGGCATTCTTCTGAAGGGCTGTGCTTAGTCACTGAGATGGGGGCTTTGTGAAATTCTGCTGGCAAAGGATTTTGTGACATCCTGCTGGCAAGCAGAATGGTGAAACATGGTCTCTCATGTTTGCGACTTGTTCTCACAACACCTCATCTCACCCTTGTTCTTTCAAGCCTAGGGGTAGGAATTCTCTGCCTCCTTCCATGGTTTTTAGCTACAGCAGTTTTCTGTATCCCTATTAAATATATATATGTGTGTATATATATGTATATATATATTTATATTTATAGCTGAACGAAAAGTAAATAAAAGACCACGTGTAATCCCATCCTAACCAAAAGGGACTGTTGTATGTAGAAGATGATTTTTAAAAAAAAAAAATTTATAAAAATATGAATGGAACTTTCTACTTAATAACTAAGTTGTTTAGTTGGGGGATTTCTTCCAAGTAAGGGGAGGATTTATTCATATATCTATGTAGCGAGAAGCAGCTAATGTCTTAGCAGAAAAGAAAAGAAAAGAAAAGAAAAGAAAAGAAAAGAAAAACCCTTAGATAATTATGGTGGACATAAACATTCAGCACTCCCTTCACCCCAAATATATTTATGTTTGAATCCCTGGAATCTGTGAGTATGTTCTTTACATGGCAAAATAAGTTTTGTAGGTGTGATTATGTTTAAGAACCTGGAAATGGGAAGACTTTCCTGGATTATCCAGGTGTGCCCAATCTAACATGAGTCTTTGCAAGCAAAGAACCTTTCACAATCATGGTCAGAGAGAGAGATAACTAAGGAAGAAATAATCGGGGAATTTGACTTTACTGGCTTAGAAGAGGGAGGAAAGGGCCACGAGCCAAGGAATACTGGTGAGCTCTAGAAGCTGAAAAAGGCAAGGAAATGAATTCTCTAAAGTTTCCAGGAATGATTTTAACTTGAGACCCATTTTACACTTCTGGTATACAGAAGATATATTTATTGGTTTAATGCACTCAGTTTGTAGTAATTTGTTATAACAGCAATAACAAATGAATAAAACAACAGTAGCGATGATGCTTATGCTGATTATCAGAAGGGACATTGATAAATGTAATGTATTATAATTCATTGAAGCCAGAGAAAACTGTGATGCTCTTCAGTGACTTCAGATAAATTTTTTTACACCATGACTCTTCTTTTGTCTGACATTTTATAAAAAGTGTGTGAAAACATAGTATTTTTAAATATGACTTCATCTACTTTGCATCCACCAGAATATCCTCAAACATTTTTGTTGTGTAAATGGGGCCTTGCTACAATTTTAGTGGTGATGAAGTAATTTTGTTACTGTTTATATAAAAGATTTTCTAGGAAGGGAGAAGCAATGACTATCCATCACAGATATGAAGGTTACTAATACTTTATAATTTAAAATAAAATTTTCTGAATTGCAACCCAAGTAATCCAAAACAATTTACATTTCCACAAGTAGTGCATGATTGGCAACTGTCTCATGGTTTTGCACTAATTAATATGATTGCTTTTCAAACTTTGCAAATTTGGTGAGTTAAAATAAAATGTCAAGTAGAATTACTTAATTCTGACTGATATCATTCATTTATAATCTTTCTTATTGAATATTTGAAGTTATTATTTCAAAAAGTTTTGTAAATAGGTAATTTCAGCCTAGTGAAAAGATTGTAAATACAGGCCAGGCGCGGTGGCTCAAGCCTGTAATCCCAGCACTTTGGGAGGCCGAGATGGGTGGATCACAAGGTCAGGAGATCGAGACCATCCTGGCTAACACGGTGAAACCCCGTCTCTACTAAAAAAAATACAAAAAACTAGCCGGGCGAGGTGGCAGGCGCTTGTAGTCCCAGCTACTTGGGAGGCTGAGGCAGGAGAATGGCATAAACCCGGGAGGCGGAGCTTGCAGTGAGCTGAGATCCGGCCACTGCACTCCAGCCTGGGCGACAGAGCGAGACTCCGTCTCAAAAAAAAAAAAAAAAAAAAAAAAAAAAGATTGTAAATACAGTATTCAAGGTAACTCATGTTTGAAACATGCAAAACTTTCATAGAAAGATGTGAAGTAGGAAAAAGGCAAACAAAAAACGGTGGTTTTTAATAACTTTAAATTGCTGGATTAATGAGATGATATATTAAATTTGAGAGAAAGTGAAACAGAGAAAGATGTTTCATGCAAGTTGCATGTGTAAACAATACAGTTTTGGATGAATGGTCTACTTCATTTTATGTACCTAGGGAAGATTCTTTTTGCGGTGAAAGGATATTCAAACACTTACAGGAAACACTTATGGTCAATATATTGAAAGACCTCGGAGAAATACTCACTTTTCTATTATATATTAACTCTCTCTCTCTATATATATTATAAAGTTAACTCAAACTACTAATTGGTAACTGTCTATCAGTAATTATCACATCAATAATTTATAAATATAAAAATTTGAAATTTTCAAAAATATACACATAGGTTTTTAAATCTGCAACACAATGCACTAAAATAAATATTACTGAATTCACAGAAGAAACTCATTATTTACTTAAAAAGAGTTTGCTGTTGTATTTACATGGATCAATAGCAAATATCTTTGTTTCAACTTGGATTCTCTAAAACCACAATACAATAATTCCCCACTTCCTTAACCATGGCAGATACATTCCAAGATCACCAGTGGATGCCTGAAGCCAAGCATAGTACTAAACCTTACATATATACTATATTTTCTTCTATATATACATACCTATTATAAAGTTTAATTTATAAATTAGGCTACCATAGGAGATTAATAATATAAAATAGAACAATGATAAAAATATACCATAATAAAACTTATGTGAACATGGTCTGTCTTTCTTCCTTTCTCTTTCTTTTTCTTTTTTCTCCCTATGATTGACCATGGGTATGGTAAATGAAGCTATGGAAAGCAGAAACATGGATAAGGGAAGACTATCCAATTCTAAGAAGAAAAAAATGAATAGTCTAAGAAGAAAATTTGAATAGTTTAGGAACATTTTATGGCAGTTCTATATAATGAAGTGATCCACATAAACTCATAAACTATACTAACTTACTATAATATGTATTTTACTACACTTTTCAGTAGTCCATGGTGTTCTCTTGATCATATACTTGTCTCAAAACGTTGAGTATGGTTAATACAAACATAAATATTACAATATTACAATAGTTAGGCAGACATGGGCAGGGCAGGAGAGCCCCCCACCCCACCTGCCACACAGGAATGTCAGGCGACCATCAGGTGAGGGTCAGGCAGTTGTTAACTGAAACTCTAAAATAATAATTGGTCACAGGCAGCACCCGGAAAAGGCAGTCTCCCGGCCGGGCGCGGTAGCTCATTCCTGTAATCCCAGCACTTTGGGAGGCCGAGGTGGGCGGATCATGAGGTCAGGAGTTCAAGACCACCCTGGCCAAGATAATGAAACCCCGTCTCTACTAAAAATACAAAAATTAGCCAGGCGTGGTGGCGGCGCCTGTAATCCCAGCTACTCAGGAGGCTGAGGCAGGGAATTGCTTGAACCTGGAAGGCGGAGCTTGCAGTGAGCCGAGACGGCACCACTGCACTCCAGCCTGGGCAACAGAGTGAGACTCCATCTCAATTTAAAAAAAAAAAGAAAGAAAGAAAGGCAATCTCCCTATAGATAGAAAAAACCTGAAACTGGTGATCAGCAGCTTCCAGATAAGATCTCAGGAATAGGGCAAGTGGGCTCACACATGCACACTAAGAGGCAAAATGACAATGTTTAACCGGTATATGACTTTCCGGGGACTTTCCCTTTGCACCAGTAAAGGGAAGAATGCCTCAAGTGAGCATGTGTACAACTCCAGTAAACACACTGCGTATGCTCCCCCGGCAAGTGCTAGCAGGCCGTCCTGCTTGCAGACAACCCACCCCAAGGGAAGAATCAGGGGAGAAGGGAGGCAAGACCCTGGAAGCAGGCCGACATATAAAAACCCCAAGTCAAAAGGACAGACCCCGCGCTGCGCTTGTCCTTCAAGTCGCCTGCTTGGTCCTCTTCCAAGTGTACTTTACTTCCTTTCATTTCTGCTCTAAAGCATTTTTTTTTTTTTTTTTTTTTTTTGGAGACAGTCTTGCCCTGTAGCCAGGCTGGAGTGCAGTGGCGCGATCTTGGCTCACTCCAACCTCTGCCTCCAGGGTTCAATCGATTCTCCTGCCTCAGCCTGCTGAATAGCTGGGACTACAGGTGCATGCTACCATGCCCAGCTAATTTTTCTATTTTTAGTAGAGACGGAGTTTCGCCATATTGGCCAGGAAGGTCTCAATCTCTTGACCTTGTGATCCGCCAGACGTGGCCTCCCAAAGTGCTGGGATTACAGGCGTGAGCCACCGCGCCCAGCCCTATTTCTGCTCTAAAAGTTTTTGATAAATGTTCACTCCTGCTCTAAAATGTGCCTCAGCCTCTTCTTCCTTGCCCCTCAGTCGAATTCTTTCTTCTGAGGGGCAAGAATTAAGGTTCTTGCAGGCCTGTATGGATTCACTGCCAGTAACTCAGATACCCACCACTGACAACAGAAAAATTGGTTTTGTTTCATATTTTATGAATGTGCTCTGAAAATCACAGTTATAGAAGCCCTTTTCACAGGTCATAAAAGACCCAGAGGAAAATATAAACAAACAAAAAGTAAAGCAACTGAGATACTGTCACTAACACAGAGATGATAAACTCTATAATTCTCTTAACCTGCAGATTTGTTTCACATTGTAGATGATAAATGACATATAATGATTATAGTTATCCACTGTCATACTTGGAGAGATTATTTAATTATGCTATATGCTACATTTTCACATGAATGAATTAAGAAAGATGTTATGGCCAAATGCACAGCATTGCCCACAGCTGCTTAGATAAGTAAATAAATCAAACAATTATTTCCTAATCACACTAGTAACCACGGATAGCTCACGAAAAGGCAAGCAGTAGTAATCACCTCCTTAGGCAAGGTGTTTAATTTATCATGGTGGCAGTATGAAATGCATGTCTCTGCAAAGAATCTCAGTGAAATAGCCTCTAAAGCAGGGCCAGTTATAGTCTGCTATTAGTATAGTAATGCAATAAGAAAAATTTAAAAGGTGAAATTGAAGTATTTAAGAAAAACTAATAGTGATTAAATGTGCTTGATGCAGTGGTACAGTAAATTATTTCTGAAGTTTTATTTTTATTTTATTTATTTATTTATTTATTTTTGAGACAGAGTCTTGCTCTGTCACCCAGGGCAGAGTGCAGTGGTGCCATCTTTGCTCACTGCAACCTCTGCCTCCTGAGTTCAAGCGATTCTTTTGCCTAAGTCTCTTAAGTAGCTGGGATTAAAGGCACCCACCACCATGCCTGGCCAATTTTTATATTTTTAGTAGAGACAAGGTTTCCCCATGTTGGTCAGGCTGGTCTCAAACTCCTGACCTCAAGTGATTCACCCGCCTCAGCCTCCCAAAGTGCAAAAATTACAGGTGTGAGCCACTGCACTCAGCCTATTTAAGTTTTAAATGTAAATATCTGTGGTTCACAATATAGACAGCCAATAAATAGGCTCAATAGAAAAATAAAATTGAAACTAACTCTATCCCCAGGGAATTGGCTTTCGTCAGCATGTTTCTAGTAAGACTAGGACAGAATATAGCTGAACAAGCTAACAGATATCTAGCATACTCTCCCAATCACAAGTCATTCTTTTTTTTTTTTTTTTCAAGACGGAGTCTCACTCTGTCGCCCAGGCTGGAGTGCAGTGGCGCGATCTCAGCTCACTGCAAGCTCCGCTTCCCAGGTTCACAACATTCTCCTGCCTCAGCCTCCCGAGTAGCTGAGACTACAGGCGCCCGCCACCACGCCCGGCTAATTTTTAGTATTTTTAGTAGAGACAGGGTTTCACCATGTTAGCCAGGATGGTCTCAATCTCCTGACCTTGTGATCCGCCCACCTTGGCCTCCCAAAATGCTGGGATTGCAGGCGTGAGCCACCGTGCCCAGCCCTCATGTCATTCTTAAAATTAAAAATTGAATATGAAAATCTAGAAATAGATTTTCTAGAAACATGTTGAAACATGTTACATGCAGAAGCATTCCATAAGATTTAGTAACAATTCTATGTGTGAAGAATTCAAAGATATCTTTTTTATTAACAATGAGGGAGAATCATATTTAAGTACCATGCACAAGTTCACTATCCAATCGAAAAAGAAAGAATTTGAGTTAAATCTTTACCATGACTTTTTGAGGATTTCCATGTAAGACTACAAGGGTCTGGAAGAACTAAACTATCTCATAACTCTAACAAAATTTAAATTCACTAGTGAGATTGTGAAGTGAAACAAATAGCTTGTCATAATATTTAAATTAAGTAGAAGAAAAAATTATACATTACAGGTGATAAATATCTATGATTTAAATAACATCTTATTATAAAATCATATTATAAAATCTTCCTCCTCTACTCCCCAACCATTGAAATCTGAAATGTAAAGTAAAAGTATTGCGTACGAAAATAAGACTCTTTAGGCCGGGCACAGTGGCTCACTCCTGTAATAACAGCACTTTTGGAGGACAAGGTGGATGGATCATGAGGTCAGGAGTTCAAGACCAGCTTGGCCAAAATGGTGAAACCTCGTCTCTACTAAAAATAAAAAAATTAGCCGGGCATCGTGGCGGGCGCCTGTAATCCCAGCTACTGGGGAGACTGAGGCAGAGAATTGCTTGAACCCAGGAAGCAAAGGTTGCAGTGAGCCAACAGCACACCACTGCACTCCAGCTTGGGTGAAAGAGCGAGACTCCATTTCCAAAAAAAAAAAAAAAAAAGATCCTTATTCTTTAAGTAGGATGCATACAGAAACTTTAATATTTTCAAGTAGAGTCTACACTGAATTCTTTCTGACTCCACATCTAATTGAAAGGAATTCAGATGAAAATTGTGAATTTATGGACTGCTTCAAATACAGTGAGGCAATTAGGAAATGTAAAAATAGGTGTCAAATATATTTCATTATAAGTGAATAACATAGACAGTTCACTGTGCCATTAATTTAATGGTCACAAAAACAACAACTTTTGAAAATTTTTGAGTCGTACCTCCAATAGAATTTAAGAAGCTATTTTACGTGCGAAATAAGAGCAAAGGTTTATGAAAAAAATCAAATTAGAAAAACCATTCCCAAGAATAAGAAAAAAATAACTTACAATTTCTGATTTCAAGTTATGGTGGAGGTAGTGAAAAAAAAGTTATAATCTCAAACCTTAAACCAGTAAAGATACTCTCCAGGGTATGAGTAAATTGAGCCCTGGTAATCCAAGAGTGGTTCTCAACCAGCAAATTGGTTTCTTCTAGGAACTACTTAAAAAGCAAAATCCTGAGCCCCACCCCCCACCAAATCAAAGCTCTTCTTATTTTCTCCTTCTTTTTACAAAATTTACTATTGATTTACATGCGAATTAATACAGCCAACTATCATCCTAAGGCCAATTCCAGATGGGTCTACTAAGTTACTTTCCAAATTCTCTGCAATCAGCAAGGCAAGTGAATAGTAGCTGTAAAATAATGTGGAGGTGAAATAATTTGTTTACTGGCACAATTACTAGTCAAATACACACAGACAAAAAAGCTAATGATATGTTGTTCTTAGAAATTATTTTATACATCATCTAAAGTGTTTCTCATAATTTTTAATTTGCACAATCCTTTCTTACACTCTTCTCTACATTTTTGCAACGCGGGGCTAAATAGACCATGTTTTGTACTATCCTACGAATTGTTTATTTTGCATTGTTTTTTGTAAACATGTGTTTTTAGATTAAGGGGGCCTCCAAGTTATTCTTTAAACACTCCATTTTCTTTTAAGCAAACATTTTATTTGTTGATAGAATACAAGATTCTGAAGTTGGTTTTTAATGCTTCCTATTTTTTTTTTTTGTTTTTGTTTTTGTTTTTTTTTTTTGCTTGTTTTTCCCCAATGTCTTGGTGATCTGAGCACAGGTCCCTGGCTTCAGTCACTGTACTCACTTTAACCATACTTTACAAACCTGAAACTCCATCCTTCTGAGTAAAATATACCATCCTCTGAACAATCATCCCACTGAATAATGAGGTAGAAGATATTTTAGAGGTAGAATAAAGTTATATGCAGAAATAAAACAGTAGATCCAATCTATGAATAAGAATTTTTTAAAAAGGATATAACAAAATAAATGAAATCGTAAAATTTTACTATGGTAAATTTAAAATTGAATGCCTGCAATATCTTACAGACAAAGGTGATATAACGAGAAAATATCATAAAACACTCCTATAGTCAAGAAAACACAGAGTAGAATCTTTAGTGGACCGAAGAGAATGCTGTAACATTTCTAAAATCTCAAAAAGCGGTTTAGGTTCTATATGTGGAAAAATATATGAAAGACTCAAGAAGCAGATAAACTTTCCAAATTATTATCATGAAGGCTTATGTCCAAAATATAAACTATATCAGCAAAAAAGTTTTGAAAAATATATTTTAAGGGATAATATTTAAAAATAGGCAGTAACTAGTAAATGCAATTGAATACACAATTTCCTAAACAATTGTTTAGAATATGGTTGACAGATAATGGAAATAATTGGGCAGTTGATGGGTTGACAAAAAGTTTGTGCTATTTATTTAATATAAATAAAGTTGGGGTAATTGAAAATTAAAACATATTTACATCCAAAAAGAAACTAATAAATTAGGGAAAATTACATGAAGTAGATTTTTAGGAATATAAACTAGGATATTCATATGAAAATAAAACATTTTATTCAACAAAACCACATTGAAACAATGTAATATCAGGTTACATCCAAAATAAAATAAACATAGAAAATGTATAAATTAGCAAGAAATGGTGAAGTTAAAAGTTTAGGTATTGATGCTAACAGCATGAAATGATGCAGTCATTTAGACAGCAGTTTGTCACTATTTGGTGAAACTTGACTCCACAATTTCTCTCCTGGGAATATACTTCATAAAACTCTAGGATAGTCACAGAAATGGACATGCGTGAGAATATTCAATAGAGTATTTTATGTGACAGCAAAGTCTTTCAAGAACGTAAATGTTCATCTGTTCTTAAAAGGATAGATAAAATGTGGCATACGTGCACCATGTAATATTGTAACTTTCAAAACACATTTAAATTGATTAGTTTTTCATGGAGCAATGTTGATTTATTTATATTTATTTTTGGAGATATGGTCTTTTATTTATTATTATTATTATTATTTTTGAGATGCAGTGTCCCTTTGTCGCCCAGGCTGGAGTGCAGTGGCGCGATCTCGGCTCACTGCAAGCTCCGCCCCCCGGGTTCCCGCCATTCTCCTGCCTCAGCCTCCCGAGTAGCTGGGACTACAGGTGCCCGCCACTGCACCCTGCTAATTTTTCTTATTTTTGGTAGAGACAGGGTTTCACTGTGTTGGCAAAGATGGTCTCGATCTCCTGACCTCGTGATTCGCCCGCCTCAGCCTCCCAAAGTGCTAGGATTATAGGCGTGAGCTACTGTGCCCGGACAACATGGTCTGTTTTTTTCAACCAAGCTTGAGTGCAGTGGCGATCATGACTCATGGCTCACTGCATCACTGCAGCCTTGACCTCCTAGGCTCAAGTGATCCTCCCACCTCACCCTCCCAAGTAGCTGGGACCACAGGCATGTGCCACGATGCCCAGTTACTTTTTTGGCATTTTTTGTAGAGATGGGGTTTTGCCAATGTTGCCCAGCTGTTCTTAAACTCCTGAGCTCAAGTAATCCGCCCGCCCTCGCCTCTCGGAGGGCTGGGATTACAGGCAAGTGCCACCATGCTTGACCAGAAATGATAGTTCTAAAGAAATGTTGAATAAAATAAGTGAGAAAGAGAACAAACTTTTTAGCACAATTCATAAGTGTATATTACAGCCAGTACACACACACAAAATTAACAGTACACAGTTTATAGATTTATAATTATGTAAATAGATTTATGATTTATAATTATGCGAATAGATTTATGATTATTGTCAAAGCACAAAATAATTACATATAGTTCATTTCTGTTGGGAAAAGGCCAGATGTAAGTCATAATATGTGCATACTGGCAACCATTGATTACAATGGTAAGAATTACTTTGAATTTTTGGGTAATCATTTTCTCTAATGGCATTATATTTTCTCCACATTGAAAAATTTTGTTTCATCCTGCTTATTTGGGAAAATATATTTTGGGGAGGGAGGACATTTTGAACAGGCAAAGCAAAAAAATTGTAAGGTCTGATTATAGCATTATATTTCTGACGCCTTGGGTGAAGTGAAAGTGGATCTCAAATCTTAAAGGAATGTGAACAAAATGAGTACTTGAACCCCTGTGGATAGATGTAGAAAAATTAAAGGTATTTGAAAATTTTAGTAGCTACGAAAAGTGATTGCCATTGTGAAGCCTGCTGTTTTCTTTTGAAAACACGGCAATGATGTGTAAATTAAATTGCAACAGGAAGTTCATATTCTAGAATACTCTTAGTTGTTTCGCATGCAGAGCTGGATAAATGGAAAATATATGATAATTATACAGCATAAGGGGTAAAGAATATCTAATCAGCTGAAATGTTTTAAAATTAGCCACTTGCAGATAAAAAGACCAGTTAATTTTAAAAAATCAAACTAAAAGGAGTTAATTTCAAGAAAACAGGATTCAAGTAAGATATAATGGCCTAGATCATAATTTAATAAAAGTAAAGATTATGCTATTTTATATTAATAAATATGTTTTTATAGGTTAAAAAAGAAAATGATTACAGTAACCACTTTGGTACTTTAAGCTGAAGGCATTATGTGACCATATAGTGAAGTGGTTTTAAACCAAACCAATTGTCCCATAGAACTGAATGGCTTCTTTTGCATACACCTAGAAATGGACTCTCCCAGTCTTGAAATATGAGAAAGTTACAGTTGTCTTATATGAGTTTTCTTTCTCAGGAAACCAACCAGCAGGCCTCCCAAATACTATCAAGGAACTGAAACTTATCATTGCATCTGGACAAGGAGTGTCAGACCTCTCCCTTAGCATGATTGCCTAACCGACCACCTGTTTCCTGTTGACCGACTCTTCTTCATTACCCCTCCCTAATTCCTGTTCCTTCATGTAGTTACATTTCTGCTATATAAATTCCTCATTTTAGTTGGTTAGGTAAATGGATTTGAGACTGATCTCCCATCTCCTCAGCTGCAACTCCTATTAAAGCCGCTTCCCTGGGAATACTCATTGTCTTGATGATTGCCTTTCTGTGCATGAGTAGCAGCGTTTAAACAGAACCCCTGGATTTTTGGTTAGTTTCTCCTTACAAAAGAAAACATTACAGATACATATTATTAGTGTGGAATATGTTAGGATGAAGATCACTTCCTCTCTAAAATACACTAACATTTGATAACAAAGTCAGTTATAAATATTTCCAAAATGTTGCTCCTTGATGTGAAACTTCGACTAGGTAAACTAATAGCCTTTAATATTGACACTTTTCTAGAGTAACACTTTGACAGTGATACTGTCCTAAATTTTAGGTAGCAGGTTGAAGATTAAAATGATTAAGCAAGTCGTCCAATATCCTCGAAAAAGTCTAAAGAACGGATAAAAGATTGCATCACAGATTAAAATATAATGATAAAGGCAAATTGCCACAGGAGTAATGTAGGATGCCCCGGATGTTTTCTTTATTGTCAGAAATGAAAAAGACATAATCTTTCATTAATACTTACTTAAAGCACTTGTGAACTAACTCACAGCAGCTGATCTCTAGAATACTTTGTTACCTGTTCTACAGGTGCTTACTCAGCTTTTTCTTTTATTGTATTTGAGGATGTTTTTGAACACAGTCCCTGGAGAATAAAGGGACAAAACTTCTCTCTGCTTCATGGTTAGGACTCTGCTGTTGACTTTACCTAAAGAATTCCAGCTTAGCTGGGCAGGTTCCCTCTTCGTCCCAGTTAAGTTGGGAACCAGATTGAGCATTTAATAACTGCTTTGGGATATTTTTTATAATGGAAGGTCTTTCAAAAAAACATCAAGATTTGATGAAGTACAGGTTGTGTGACTAGAGTCAAGCAGATCATAGAGATGGAAGAAGGTAAAAAAAAATCAGTTACTATTATCCTTAGATATCAGCAGAAGTCTGTTGAGTCAAAACTATTTCATAGTAAGATTAACATGGTATTTTTATTATTTGTCTTTATGTTGATATTTAGTTTGATGATGCAAACCAGATGTGAGACAAAACTGCTGGTGCCTTAACCCAAATTAAGGTAATGACAACTGACCTGGTAGCCATGTTTTTCAGTGCTACATACTCAGAGAGACAGAGAAAAAAAAGAAAGCTATAAGATCAGTTTAATTAAGAAATATCCATTATAAAATAGTGAATATATATGAATATATGCATACACATATATAATATATATGAATATATGTATACATATATAATATATATCCATACATATGTGTGTGTGTATATATAATCTCAATACTTTTTAATATCCCATGTGATGAAATGAAATATACACACATGAAGAACTTACGTTTCACACCAATAGTTGTTTTGAGAAAAGCACTTTGGAAGGAATCACAACAGACAAACTGATTATTCAGAAGTGGGACTTTGACAGATATTCTCTTGAAAATGAATGGAGTGAGCCTCTCACTTAAAAACAAAACAAAACAAAAACCCAGAATTCTTGCCAATGATAAAATTAGAGCTTTCAAGTACAAGATAGTATTGCAGAAAACTTGCATCTGCCTTTTAAAATTGACATGTTCTCAATGCTTAAGGAATTTTCTGATCATATTGGCCATGATATTAACAATGAACATGATCTTGATGTTTTTTAATCCAAGATGTCAACATTTGGAAGATCTGCAGAATTATTGAACCAAGATTATTCAAATGACAATGTAAAAATCATGTGTAGATAAAATTCGAAGAGAAACACAGATCAGCAGTTTTTTGTTTTTTGGTTTTTTTTTGAGACAGGGTCTCGCTCTGTCTCAAAAGCTGCAGTGCAGTGGCATGATCTCAGCTAACTGCAACCTCTGCCTCCTGGGTTCAAGCGATTCTCCTGCCTCAGCCTCCCCAGTAGTTGGGATTACAGGCGTGAGCCACCACGGTGAGCTATTTTTTATATTTTTAGTAGAGATGAGGTTTCACCAAGTTGTCCAGGCTGGTCTCGAACTCCTGACCGCAAGTGATTTGCCCTCCTCAGCCTCCCAAAGTGTAATCCCAACAATCCCAAAGTGTTGGGATTACAGGCATGAACCACCACACCTGGCCCTCAGATCAGTAGATTTTAAGGAAACAATACAGGAAACGTTCTCTAATATAGTTTTGGATTCCATATTGTAACTAACCCTTAAAAAACTACAAATAATCAAGATTTGGTATAGTATTAAAGTTGAATAGTTACAATTATCTTTAAAATTTGCTTAAATACTTCTTTCTTATTCAGTGTTATACTCATGGGAGGCAAGGTTTTTGGTGTTGTTTTTTTCCATATACTTCAAATAGCATATTGAAACATTTTAAATAGAGAATATATGAAAATTCAGCTGTTTTCTATTGTCTGATATTTGACAGATGTTTAAAAATGTATAACAATGCTACTCTTCACACTAAATTTTTGTTATAGGAAATATATTAAAAAATTCTTCTTAATAAATAATAATGTTGCTTTTAAAAGAATAGACAAATACATTCATATGTCTCAGTTTTAAATTTTAGTATAGCATATATTGATAGATACATCTTACATAAATAAATAACTTTATGGTTTTCAATAATTTTTAAGAGATTACATGGTTCTGAATTCAAAAATTTGAGAATTCTCCTAGTACTACTAGATTGGTTTCATTACTTTCATAAAACTTTTTAATAGGAGACAATCACTTTTTAAATGTTTTGTATGTTAACTTACCTCCAACTTTTTATTTGGACATTTTCATTTGAATACATTCATTCCTTTTGAGCCAAAAGCAATTTGAAATTTTGTTAATTATTTTTATTATTCTATCATTTTCTTACTATAAATTGTTAGTTATTTTTTCTATAGGTATCTGGCTTTTTTTTTTTTGTATACATTTTATCACTATGCCATTACTCTCCTTAGATTCTTTAATGATAGTTTCCTAAAATTCTACCCTGCATAATTAAAAAACATACAGCTTCTGGCCAGATGCGTTGACTCACGCCTGTAATCCCAACACTTTGGGAGGCTGAGGCAGGCAGATCATGAGGTCAGGAGTTTGAGACCAGCCTGGACAACATGTTAAAACCCCATCTCTACTAAAAACACAAAAATGAGCCAGGTGTGGTGGTGCACACCTATAATCCTCGCTACTCAGGAGGCTGAGCCAGGAGAATCACTTGAACCTGGGAAGCGGAGGTTGCAGTGAGCAATAGTGTAAGACTCCATATATAAAAAAAAAAATACTTCTTCTCTAATTTTTTTGTCTTATTTTTTGCCCTTTTTTTTTTTTTTTTACCAATTTGTTTTAAATCTGTATTTTACATGCATAATGATAAACTTGATATTTGTTTCTTAATTCACTTGAACAACTTCACATTTTAATTTAGATTTTAATTAGAAAGCATTTAGTGTAATGAGGAATATGTTTTAATTTCTCCATTAATCAATTAAAATGTATAAAGAGTAACTGTGCAAGTAAAATAGAATAAGAGTCACTTCAGATATCCAATAGATTTTCTGAATAATTTTGTCAAGAAGAATACAAGTATCAGGGAATGGAAAGGTCTAGTGTATAATTTTTGTGGGTGATGAGGATAATATGGAGAAAATATCACTGTACAAGAGAACTCAACCAACTGAGGATTCAAGATAATGGTTTTTCTATCTACATAGACATTAAAGTCTTTCATGGATGGTAAAATGGCAAGTATAGAAACAGAAACTCTGATAAAAAGTGAGAGAATCCAGGTGAGGGATCTTGAGCAGTTGAATATGGCAGACCTGATTGATTCAACAGAAAAGATTCATTATTGGTTTTGGCTATATTTTGATTAATATCATTAAGCAAAATCTTCAATTCTGTTTTTCACATCTATTAAACTAGCTGTGCTCAATTTACAGTTTCTGAAAATAGTTGCACACTGAATAAAAAGGTTATTTTCCTTATACTAATAATTTTTCATAGTTTATCTTAGTTTGATCTGAAAATTGTTATTTTTTAAATCCCTATTATGACACACAGGAGAAGCTACCACAAGATCTAGCCTACGTGAGAATGTGGAACATTTGTTCAAAATTATTAAGAATGTTGTCAGTGACAGTAGAGGATTAAACCAAATGCGGGTTTCTTTCTTATCATGAGGCCTGTGCAGCTACACAAATGGCATGCCTCTAAGACCAGCCCTGATGCCGAGGTAAATATTTAAAAATCCTCCAATGAATTTTATTACCTTGATGCTTCAGTGAGTTTCTTTTTTGATACTCAGGCTTGTCTCTACCCCATGCATCTAACACTTGTCACTTCTGCTTAGAGAGAAATCTACCATTGAAGAATGAGAGAAATAAAGAAATAATGGGGTAAATATCAAAATTCTACTGCTAAACACCGCATGTCTTGAGCTATCGCTTCTTTCAATTGTCCAAATCTGATAAACATACCATTATAGAAAGAGTGAGACAGAACTGGAGTGGAAAGGAAGCAAGAAAACTGGTACTGCTGAGATTTTCTATGCAGAAGACCTTGATCTGAACACAATCAAAGGTAGCTTCAAGGAGAAGACATAGGGACACCACATAAATTTGAAGAAATAAGCATAGAAGAGAACGAAGTCATGGTTTCTCTCTTAGAGGCCACATTGAGACATAAGGTCTCTAAGTCACAAAGGTGACAAAGTTGTAGAGTTGGTTCTTTGTGATTAAAAAAGGGGGAATAATTCTCAAACTCTTCCATAAAACCAAGGAAAAACATGGAGGGTGAGTGAAACTTCACATGCCCATTAAGTGGCCTGAGATCTAGCTGAGTGGGTGTATGGCCTGGAGAACTCTTTTAGTTGATGGGGAGCTCAGTTGCCGTAGGTCCTTTAACAGTTGCCAACATGGAGGTTTTACATTATCTGAGAAAGAGTGCGACATATTATCTGTATTAGTCCATTCTAATGCTGCTAATAGAGACATACCTGAGACTGGGTAATTCATACAGAAAAGAGGTTTAATTGACTCACAATTCCACAGGGCTGGGGAGGCCTCGGGAAACTTACAATCATGGCAAAAGGGGAAGAAAACACATCCTTCTTCATGTGGTGGCAACAAGGAGACGTGCAGAGCAAAGTGGGAGAAAAAGCCCTTATAAAACCGTCAGCTCTCATGAAGACTCACTCATTATCATTAGAACAACATGGCGGTAACTGCCTCCATGATTCAGTTACCTCCCACCAAGTCCCCTCATGACACATGGGGATCTTAGGAACTACAGTTTAAGATGAGACTTGAGTGGAGACACAGCCAAACCACATCATTATTTCACTAGTAGCCACTTCAGGCATATGGAGACATGGTTATGGTGAATAGAAGCAGGCATCTCCTTTTCCATGATGTTACAGGGCTCGGTAAGCCTTCAGTTATTTAGAATTAACCCTCAGGAAAAGGTAGGAAAAATTCTTAAAACGATGTTTTCCAGAGATATTATGAATATATTTTATTCTTTTGATATAATGAGGACAAATATATTCCTTAATTTGAAATCTAGAAAAATGACCCAGTCATATGCACACTGGAGGTTTTATTTTTAAAATAGTACACTCATTCCACTGGCATTTGCCTTTTTGTCCATAAAACACCTGCTTTAAAAGCAAATGGTTATGCATGTCAGCATGAATTGGGGGAGCACTAATATCATAAAAAGACTTTAAGCATCACCTATGAATAAATACTGCCATAATCTTTTATAATTACCTAAATATTGTTACCATTATATAATAAATTGCTGAATGTAAACAGTTTATCATATTCTGACAGATTCATAGAATAATTTTATCAAAGATATAAACCTATTCTTAATGATTCTACATGATATATTAGACAAAATTTCTTAACCTCAGGGCAACACGTATTTGCATTACTTTTTCTGTGTTTCACTCTATTTTTATTCTGCTATGCCAACAGCAAATAATGTTATTTACTATTTGTATTTATGTTTTCACTTTTATTATGCCTATTTCAAAATAATTCAAAGGTTAATGCATTGAATTATTATGGACTACAATGAATCTAAACTACTAGAATGCTGTGAATGAAAAATAATTCTGTGTAATATATATTTAAATCATCAAGGCAGATTAATTTTAGGCTGATTTGTCATATAAATTTAATAGGGAATGCATATGTGTGTCACAGAATCTTTCTATAATATTTTTAAGCAAGGGCATCAAGCATATTTAGTATAATCTGGTAATGTACAGATTCTAATACCTAAT
The DNA here is from genome assembly GCF_049350105.2 of Macaca mulatta. Lineage (NCBI taxonomy): Eukaryota > Metazoa > Chordata > Mammalia > Primates > Cercopithecidae > Macaca > Macaca mulatta. The sequence goes on along the minus strand of NC_133408.1, from coordinate 25,019,814 downwards.
AATTTAATATCTATTTCATACAAATAAAATAATTCTCACATATATATTTTTAAACAGAGAATTAAAAGTACATTATCACAAAAAAAAGGTCTAGGAAAATTAAGCTAAGTTTTTAATTAGTCTTAATAACCATATAGCCTTGCATAATTTTATTTATTTATTTATTTATTTATTTATTATTTCCATAGGATTTGGGGAACAGGTGGTATTTGGTTACATGAGTAAGTTTTTTAGTGGTGATTTGTGAGATTTTGGTGCACCCATCACTCAAGACATATACACTGAACCCCATTTATAATATTTTATCCCTTACCCCACCCCACCCTTTCCCCTGAATCCCCACTGTGTCATTCTTACGTCTTTGCATCCTCATACCTTAGCACCCACTTAGGATTGAGAACATGCTATGTTTGGTTTTCTGTTCCTGAGTTACTTCACTTAGAATAGTAGTCTCCAGTTCTATGCAGGTTGCTGTGAATGCCATTCATTCATTCATTCATTTTTATGGCTGAGTACAATTCTATTGTATATGTATACCACAGTTTCTTTCTTTCTTTTTTTTTTTTTAGACAGAGTCTCACTCTGCCACCCAGGCTGGAATGCAGTTGTGCCATCTCAGCTCACTGCAACCTCCCCCTTCCAGTTTCAAGCAATTCTCCTGCCTCAGTCTCCCAAGTAGCTTGGATTGTAGGTGCACACCACTGTGCCCTGCTAATTTTTTGTAGTAGAGGCAGGGTTTCACCATGCTGGCCAGGCTGGTCTCAACCTCCTGACTTCAAGTGATCTGGCTGCCTCAGCCTCCTAAAATGCTGGGATTACAGGCGGGAGCCACCACGCCTGGCTTATACCACAGTTTCTTTATCCATTTGTTGTTCATGGGCATTTGGCCTGGTTCCAGATTTTTGCAATTGCAAATTGTGCTAATATTAGCAAGTGTGTGCAAGTATCTTTTTCATTTAATTACTTATTTTTTTCTGGGTAGATACCAAGTAGTGATATTGCTGGATCAAGTGGCAGTTCTACTTTTAATTCTTTAAGGAAACTTCACACTGTTTTCCTTAATAGTTGTACTAGTTTACATTCCTACCAACAGTGTAGAAGTGCTCCCTTTTCACCACATCCATACCAACATCTATTGTTTTTTTTTTCTTTGAGTATGGCCATTCTTGCAGAAGTAAGATGGTATTGCATTGTGCTTTTGATTTGCATAACCCTGATCACTACTGATGTTTGAAAAAGCATACAAAAACATAAAGTGCAGAAAGGACACCTTATAAACAAATGGTGCTGGGATAACTGGCAAGCTACATGTAGAAGAATAAAACTGGATCCTCATCTCTCACCTTATTCAAAAATCAACTGAAGATGGATCTAGGACTTAAATCTAAGACATAAAACTGTAAAAAGTCTAGAAGATAGTATCAGAAAAACCTTCTAGACATTGGCTTAGGCAAAGACTTCATGACCAAGAACCCAAAAGCAAATGCAACAAAAACAAAGATAAATAGCTGGGATTCAATTCAATTAAAGAGCTTCTACACAGCAAAAAGAACAGTTAGCAGAGTAAATGGACAATCCCCCAGTGTGGGAGAAAATCTTCACATCTATACATCTGACAAAGGACTAATATCCAGAATCTATAAGGAACTCCAACAAATTAGTAAGAAAAAATAAAAAACAAACAAAAAAATCCCATCAAAAAGTGGGCTAAAGACACAAAGAGACGATTCTTAAAAAAAAAAAAAAAAAAAAAAGATATACGTATTAGTCCATTTTTATGCTGTTGATAAAGACCCACCCAAGACTCCACATGGCTGGAGAGGCCTCACAATCATGGTGGAAGGTGAAAGGCACATCTCACATGGTGGCAGGCAAGAGAAAAAACTGAGAGCCAAGCGAAAAGGAAAACCCCTTATCAAACCATCAGATCTTGTGAGACTTCTTCACTACCAGGAAACAGTATGGGGGAAACCATGCCCATGATTCAATTATCTCTCACTGTGTCTCTCCCACAACATGTGGGAATTATGCTGGAAGAGTCAAACATATTTTTGATAAGTTATCACTCATTGATAGGCAAATTTATTAACTAAAACTAGAAATAATTTCTGTATTAGTTTGCTAGGGTTGCCATTAAAAAATATATATAAACTGGGTGGCTTAAACAGCAGACATTATTATTTCATAGGTCTGGTGGCTAGTAGTTTGAAATTAAGGCAACAGAAAAGTTGGCTCCTTCTATAGGCTGTGAGGGAGAATCTGTTCCATGCTTCTCTTCTAGCTTCTAGTGGTTTACCAGCAATTTTTGTCATTCATTTGCTTATAGCAGTGTAACTTCAATCTTCATAATTCTCCCCATGTATCTGTCTGTGTCCATTTTGCCCCTTTTTATGAGGACACTAGTTATACTGATTTATGAGGACACTAGTAATTCTCCCCTATCTGTCTCTATGTCCATTTTGCCCCTTTTTATGAGGACACTAGTTATATTGGTTTAGGGTTTACTCTATTAACCTCATCTTGACAGATTTAGATGTGAAAACCCCATTTACAAATAAAGTCAGTAGCAGATTACAGCTTCCATTTCTTTGGGGAGACACAAACCCACAACAGTTCATTTTTCAAATATAGTATATCTCAGCTGTTTAGTTAATGTCAGATCTTCAAAAGTTGACCTATTCTAACTTTTCCAAATTCACATCATTTGCTGGATGATTTTAAGAATGTGATTGGAGGTGAAAAAAGAGTTTTCTTGGTTTCTCAGCCTAACCTGTTGTCGAAACCTAGTTTCCCTTCAAGTATTGCTTTGAGAATTTCAGCATGAGTCCAGTAGTTGTTAGTATTTCCCATTTACTATTTTTGGAGTGTCCTATGAGGAAGAGGTGTGATTAACAAGAACTTATTTCTGTGGCCTAGAAAAATATGATCCAGCGATATCTGACTCTTTATCATGTCCTTAGCAAGAGATTATGCTTTGAAATGACGAATTATTTTACAATTTTTCAAAATGCCTTGAAAAACTTGGTTAACTGCAGAATTATTTCCATCCCCAACAACAAGAAATTATATAAGAAAACATGTATTTATTCTGGTAGATATTCAGGCAAAGGGCATTGCAAAGGATATCATTGTCTTTTTAAGAGACATCAGGAACAGTGTAATGGACCTGGTTAAAGTCAACCACACAATATTAATAGTTAGATAGGTACCTGACATTTCATCAAAGGATCCATAAGCCTTTGCAATTGCAACAATAAGCCTTGAACACACTTTTACACCACGGAGTGATGAGTGAGAAAAGAGGGAATAAGGGAGCTAAATCATGTTATCTTTTATCTCTACCTCCTTCTGAATAAATTGACTTTTATTTTAAAAGCCCAGGGGTCAAGAATAGCTAATTAGCACAGACCATATGTTGAAATTAAGAGAACTGGAATAAACAATCCATAATTATGGAGCGGTTTTTACTTTCTTTTTTTCTCTTTTGAATTTCATTTTAATATCTTGTTTGATTTTTTGGGCAGGGCCAAACAATTTAAAATAAGAGCTCAATGGAAAAGAAATTTTAGCTGGGGAAGCCTAGTTCCCTTAATGATTCCAGCATTATCTTATACTTGATTCTTGGGCAGAGAAAGTAATATGAAGAGAACCTCGTGTCTGGCAGCTATTTTCCATGAATTTTCTACATGACCTTAACTTTGACTAAGCATGTGTTTTTTCTAGATCAAGGATGCTGCTGCTGACAGAATCTGTGAAGAAAATGGCATCTTACAAATCTTTCTTAGGTTAAAAAAAAAGCTTTTGAAAATATGTGATGTTGAAACTACAATGTAAATGATGAGACGGTGTCATCCAGTTGAAGATGGAGAAGTGGTGTTTCAGGAATTGAAATTGAACCAAGGGAAGACTCGACGTGTTTAGGGAACTAAGAGTACTTGGATAACATAAAGGAAGAGGAAAGTTTTGGGAGATTGAGGCTGGAAAGGAAATAATAAAAATGCAATAGCATCAGTCTTGCTGACATCTAATGTAAATATCAATAGTTGGTTACAGGCTACACAAGAAAATCCTGATTATACAAGATTATGCTATTCAAAATGCTTTCCCATGCCAGGATACCCTAAGTTGAAAAGAATCCCAAAACATATTTATTAATATACAGATAAATATGTCTATTGAAAGGAAATAAAGAAGAATCCTCTATTATACCATTCTTTGGAGACACAAAGAGAATGGGGACAAAGATAAAAAAACAAAAACAAAAAAACACTGATCGTCACTGCAAGTCTACTCTGCATTAGACATTTTCTTTTTGTTTGCTTGCATGAATTAGCTCATGCAATATCACAATAATCTCGTAAAGTAAATAGTATCATTATTTTCATTAAAGTGTCCAAAGTTACAAAACTGGCTTAGTTTATACCTGAAGTATGAACCAAGAAAACTGTGGTTCCACAACCTGACTAGTAATCATATGCTCTTCCAGGAAGCAATGGTAAATTAGGAGTCTCTGTGAAAGGCAGATATATCCTGTTATATAATACAACTCCTAATTTTAAAGGACTAACAATAACAGAAGTAATTTTTGAGTGGTGAATGCTTTAATTTTTTCTTGTGATTGTCATATACTTCCCCTGCATTAGAGACAATACATGTAGACTTGTTTGGTAAGTGAGACAAACAGAAATAAATGTATGTATGTTCCCATAGTTACTTAGTGGAAAAACTAGACAACTAACGTTTTAATTGTTAACCTAGTGTTATTCCGACTGAACCACATTAACTCAAAAATTCCTAGTAGTTGTTGCTTGGCCTAAAACACAATAATGCTATTAACCAAAAAATACAAAGTAAAAAACTTTTACACCTTGTCTTATCCACAATTTTTATACAACTCCATAGCTCTACAACCAAAGTTATCTGTCACACTGTGCTGATTTCATTTATACAAAAACATAGAACCCAATGTATTTTAGGGTTATATCTTCATTGTTACATTTGGTTAAAACCTCAGCTCAATGATGACGAACTATAGTTACAGAAAATTGACAGTTAATCTTGGTTTTAAAATTACCAGCATCTCGTCGGTTGTGGTGGCTCACGCCTGTAATCACAGCGCTTTGGGAGACCAAGGTGGGTGGATTACCTAAGGTTAGGAGTTCAAGACCAACCTGGCCAACATGACAAAACCCTGTCCCTACTAAAAAATACAAAAATTAGCCGGGCCTGGTGGCATGCGCCTGAAATTACAGCTACTCAGGAGCCTGAGGCAAGAGAGTCGCTTGAACTCGGGAGGCAGAGGTTGCACTGAGCTGAGATCATGTCACTGTACTCCAGCCTGGGTGACTGAGCAAGACTTTATCTAAAGAAAAATAGTAATAAATAAAAAATAAAAAAATAAAAGAAATAAAATTGCCAGCATCAGAGTTTGAAATTAACTTGTTTTTTCTTTCTTTTTTTTTTTTTTTTTTTTCCTGAGATGGAGTCCCACTCTGTTGCCCTGGCTGGAGTGCAGTGGTAAAATCTCGGCTCCCTGCAACCTCTGCTTCCTGGGTTCAAGCGATTCTCCTGCCTCAACCTCCCAAGTAGCTGGAATTACAGGTACATGCCATCACACCCAGCTAATTTTTTTGTATTTTTAGTAGAGATGGGGTTTCACTATGTTGGTCAGGATTGTTTCGATCTCCTGACCTCGTGATCTGCCTGCCTCAGCCTCCCAAAGTGCTGGGATTACAAGCACGAGCCACCACACCCAGCCTACAATCATCTTTGACCTTTGCAGCAGTTTGCTAATGAAATCAGTAAATTTAAAGAACCTGGACTTTTATCCTCAGAATTATTTCCTATAATTTTAATTACACTTATTTTGCTAGCATTAATAATTTATATTGTTTTCTTTGGTGGATACATTAACACATGTTAACTGCTTACGGATATCAGATGTAGTGCTAACAAAACTCTAGTTTCCAAAGTAATTTTGTCTTTTGTCACTGATTTTAGAAAGTATCAACTCTTGAATATGAAGATAGATAAAACTATTTTAGGAAAAAAAATAAATAAATAGAAGGAAAAAGGAGGCTTTAATAATCAAAACAAACAAACAAAAAAGATCTGAGCATGAGAACAAATATTGTGGTAAGAAAAATGTGATAGAAGAGCAAATATTTTGCAAGAAGAATTTACCATTGTTTCCCGGAAGGGCATAGTGATTAAAATCTCATCTTTTGGGGACCAGACTTTTTCACATTTTTTTCTGTTTCCTAAAAAGAAAGTTTGTTTTCATTTTGTATTTTTATTTATCTATTTTCAAATCATTTGAAATAAAATTAGGAACAAAATATAAGTTTTATAGTTCCTATGCTTCCTCTATATTTAAAAATAAATTTAAAAACATAGGTACATTTTGTAAAAATTAAAAGGAGGCATTACCTGATGGATTCTTCCTGCCCACTGCACAGACAAAATCAATCTAATGAGATCATGGCATTGAATTAAAGAAAGATTTTAGTTGATGCAAGGCTGGTCACAACATGCAGGAGATGGAGTTTTTACTTAAATCAATCTCGTTGAAGGCTGGGAAGTTAGGGGTTTTTCAAAGATAGTTTAGTGGGCGGGGCAGAGGGTGTGGGAGGTGCTGATTTGTCAGGTTAGAGATGAAATCATAGGGAGTTGAAGCTGTTCTCATGCACTGTGTCAGTTCCAGGGTGGGTGCCACAGGACAAGTTGACAAGTCTGGGTTGGTCCATTTGGTTGTCAGAAATGCAAAAATCTAAGAAGACATCTCAAAAGGCCAATCCTAGGTTCTACAATTGTAATGTCATCTGCAGGAGTAATTAGGGAAGTTGCAAATCTTGTGACCTTCAGTTCATGGCTGGATAATTATTTAACTACACCTACATCTTAGTAGAATTCATGCCCTTCTCATTCTCCTAACTTGGTGGCCTTTCATTGGTTTTACAAGGGCAGTTTAGTTCTTGGGAAGGGCTGTTATCATGCAAACTATATAATAAATTTCTCCCAAAGATAGCTTGGCCCATGCCCAGGAATGAGCAAAGATAACCAGCCTGTGAGACTGACTACAAGCAAGATGGAGTCAGCCATGTCAGAATTCTCTTAACTGTCATAATTTTGCAAAGGCATTTTTTTCAATACCTGTTAATAAATTGATGACCTGTATATTTTTGTGGATTTTTCAGTTTTCTAGTTATAAAATTATATGAGCAACATATTAAGTACTCTGACACAAAGTAAAAATACTAATATTTATTAATAAATGTCTACTTTTTTCTTAACTAGGTTGCTTATCTGAAACAAGGAAATGGAATTACCTTTGCAAAATTAAAAGCGAAGGAGACCTAACTTAACTGACTCCATCTTGATTCAACCTTCCAAGTTGTCTTTGTTCATTCCTGGGCATAGGCTGAACTAACTTTGGGAGAAACACAGTTTATAGTTTATAGTTTAAACAAAGATGGTAACAGCCCTTTCCCAAAGCAGAACTCCTTCTTGTCTGGGGACTCGATTGCCTTTGTAGGGCTAATATTAGTCACAAGATTAGAGATTATGGTTTATGAGTCATGCAGCTGGAGGCTACAAGATTCTGACCCTTTCTAAACTACTCCTAAGAACACTGCTTGGGATATTTTGCAGACCCTGCACTTCATGGATCAGCTGGCACCACCCAGATCAATAAACTGGCTTATCTGATCCTGTGGCCCCAACCCAGGAACTGGCTCAGTGGAATAAGACAGTTTCAACTCCCTACTATTTCATCCCTGATCAATCAGAACTCAAGGCTCACTGGCTTCTTCCCACCCACCAAGTTATCCTTAGAAACTCTGCTCCCCCAATGCTTGGAGAGACTGACTTGAGTAATAATAAAACTTCATTCTCCTGCACAGCTGGCTCTGCATCAATTACTCTTTCTCTATTGTAATTCCCCTACACTGATGAATTGGCTTTGTCTAGGCGGCAGGCAGGGTGAACCCCTTGGGCAGTTACAACAACATATTTTGCAGATCACTATGATGCAGGATTTTTGCTCCTCAGTTCAGCTAAATCCATGTTCTTGTCTCACAACCAGGAAAAATTAGGCACATGGACACATTGAAGAGTGAGGGGGTGGAATATATTAAGTGAAAGGAAAGCTCTCAACAAAGAGAGAGGTCCTACACTCAGGTTTCTACCTCACAAAATTGAATGCCAGGCCACTACACACTAGCTGAAGAGGCAAGTTTCCTCCCCAGTGTAAGGTGTGAGTTTCTGGTGGCTATACTCCATTCACCCCGTGCATGTGGGGAATGCCCAGACAAGACAAGCCCCCTCTGCAGGTTCCCCTCTCTGCAAAAAGCACCTGGTGTAAAGACTTGCGGGATGGGTGAAAATCTCCAGGGACATTTCCTATTTGCCTAGGGCATCTGGCTGTCTCTTGACCCTGTCAACTATTCACTACATAAAATTAGTTCCTTGCAAATATTTTCATGCTTATCACAAAGCTTGTGTAGATGAGACTGTTCATTTCAGTTAATGAGTTCTGTGAAAAGTTTTCTTTAAATAAGCAAGAAGAAAAAAATGCTGTTTCTTCAATCTAGAATGTTTACACCAATCATAAAAAGAAAAATCAACTTGTATTAAATTGGTTCTACAAAGAATACGTTAACTGCAACAAAGTTCAACATCTATAGAAAATATTAGATGGAAACCAAAACTTGAACGTTGTTTTTAATTTAAAAAGGCTCATTAGTTTTGAGTTTGTCAGCACAATAACCTAAATATGTCCACCAAATAACAGAGTCATTATCATTGAACTATATATATAGATCTGAAAATAAGTATCAGTACAACAGGCTTCCCCCCCCCTTTACTTTTTCCCTTCCTGCCCAACCCACGAATACAGAATAACTTCTCTTTAACCTGTGCCAAGGATTAGGAGAAACGGTAACTTCTTAGTTTTTATATATATATATATATATACACACACACACTCTATATATATACACACACACTATATATATAAACTATAAACTATATATATATATATATATATATATATATATATATATATCTCCAGGAATTTAAAAATTGCATTCAAATATAAAACAATGTTTTACATTAGTAAATTGACTAGCATTAGAAGGTTGAAGACATTAGTATATAAAAGTTCATTTGATTTAATTCATTATTTTAAGCTAGAAATTTACTCCTGTGCAATTCACTTTTTTCCTTTCTTTTTTTTCAGGTGTTAGGTACAAACTGGAAAAGGATATTTAATTATTAACTTAGAAGAGAAAAAGGTGTGCAGAGGGTGATCTAACATAGGTGGAAGAAAGGAAAGTAAATCTATCAATTCTACAGTTTAAATAAGAATCGAACTGGCCTCAACCCACAGCAGCTTAATTTCCATAGAGAAAAGAGTAAAACTTGAATAAAAGAAATAACTAAATAAAACACACCCCCAAAAAAGATAAAATCAATTTTTATTTCAAGTGTTCATGGAAAAGAGATAAGTATAGATCTCAGGTAGTTTCATTAGGCACAGTTTTCAGAAATTTCAAGAAGTTGAAATATTGCAGACAAGACTATGTGATTATATTACACTAAAATAAAATGCCAAAAACATAACCACATATAAAAAGTGTTACTAAAAATAGCAATTGTATGATAGTTTTGAAAGCCTTATTAATTATTTGTGGATCTAATACATTTAAGATTATCTAGAATAAACATGCACACACACCCATATGTATAATTAAAACTTTACACAGCCATCCCCGTGGGAAATAGCTAAAGCTGAGCACAGAGTAAGAGTAACAGTATTAAATATTTTTGTTGATTTAATTTTGTTTAAATAAACTTATAAATTTCAACATTTAGCAAAGAAAAAGAACAAAGACTATTACTACCTAAGAAAGCATAGGAGGCATAAAGCAAAGGGAGACAATTAAACATAAAGGTAGAAAAATAGCCAATTAAAGGCAATAATGTGATAGAAACCATATAAAAATTGAAATGCAGTTATCTGATGATAAAATTAAAATATTAGCTAACAGTCAACAAATACATAAAAAACTGCAACACTCAAAATAAGAGATGGTTATTAGGAAATCACAACTTATACAAACAATTAAATAATCAAATGATTCCTTTGGCCAATTCTATTTAATAAATTTAAGGGTCAGAATTAAATGGATAAAACTGTAGAAAAATAGAAAATAGGAAACTTGGTAAAGGAACCCAAATAAAACTTAGTAAAGGAACTGAAATATAAAACAGTGTAAAGTGACAGGTCATAACGTTAAATAAATTCATTTTAACCACAGTGCAAAATGTATCTTAAGCAGAAAAGGTTTTCAATATTTCACCTTTTTAATACTTTTGATGCAATTTAAATATTCAATTTCAATTTATTATTTCAAAAACTATCATTCCATGCAAAAATGTGTTTTATTACCCTATATTTTTTCAGAAACTGATAGTTATGAACTGAATTATGCCCCTCCCTCGAATTCATATGTTGAGGCCCTAATCTGTAATGTGACTATATTTGGCCATAGAGCTTTTAAAGAGGTAATTAAGGTCAAATGAGGTCATAAAGTTGAGGCTCTAATTCAGTATGTCTAATGTCCTCATAGAAAGACAGAGAGAGACATTAGAAATGTGACATGTGAGAATACAATCAGAAGGTGGCCATCTGTAAGCCAAGGAGAGAGGCCTCAGGATAAACCAAATGTCTTGACACTTTGATCTTACACTTTCAGCCTTGGGAACTTTGATAAAAAAAAAATATATATCTGTTTTATAAACCATACGATTGGTGGTAATTTTTTATGGCTGCTCTTGCAGACTAATATGCTGATAATAGAATTCATTACAAATTGCATGCCTTTTGAAATGTTTAAAGTTCAGCCAGTCATATTCAATTATGATTGATATTATTTTCTTAGGTGGAAATATAATACTCTCATATTGGAATATATAATATTTAAGCACTAAGTGTGAATGCATATTTTAAGAGAGGGATACAATATTGAGGTACTTATTTATTTTAAGATAATAATGCTGGACACTTTCTACAGTTGTTCAATATTATTTTCTCTAAGTTCAATAATTTTTATTTAGGGCAAACTGAAACTGCAGTACTATTCCAGATTACCAGGATTTGTTGTTTCAATAAAAGCATAGAGCTGCCTTTGATCTAACAATGTTTAGTGAGTGCCTTCTATGTATCAGACTTTGTTCTCGGCACTAAAGACATAGTAGTTATCGAAACTGAGCAAGTCTCTGCTTCAGTATCACTTATATGTAGTGGGGAGACATAATGATAATTACATGACGTATCAGCTGATGCATAAGCACTGAGAAAAAAAATCAAACAGGATAAAGGGAACATTTAGAGTGCCACTTTTTAGTTTATAAGGGACTCCTCAGAGAAAGTGGCATCTGAGCAGAAAAATAAATTATTTCCCTCATGTTTTATCATCACTTGAATTGTATTATATGTTAGTGGGAATAATTGTGCCAGAGACTTTTCAATATGACATGACCAATCAGAATATTCAACCTTCCTACAGTGTTTTCCCAAATTGTGACATGGATTGACCAAGAGTCGCCAGATTCATCAAGCGCTTCCCAATTTGCCAAAACAACTTGGGGGAAAAAATTTAGATTATGTGTTTTAGGGCCTTAGTTATCCAGAACAGAAAACAAATATCTTGAGGCTAGAAGTTGTGCTTTCATGTGCAGTTTTAGTTGTAATGTCTTCCTTTTGAATGGATAAAGGATATCAAAAATACATTAAACTAACTGGTAATAAAAAACATGATAGAAATTTCTGCATCAAGTTTATTGACAAAAAATGTTTTTAAATCTCCCATAAATCTTCTGATAATGTGTTTCAGAAGGAAGACTTAGAAAACGGGAAAAATAAAAAAGAACGGTAAGTTTGGTGAAAGGAAAATTTCTGCACTGAGAATGAGTTTAGATTAGATGCTTGCTAAGAGAGCTTCTTCCTTTAAGAGTCGTGGAGGTAGATAGTGGAGAGGTAGAGAAAAGAGATTGGGAGGGATGAGACAGTAGGCAGGAGGAAGGATAAAGAGAAGTGGCTTAAAGGGTGCAGACATACAGTGGGATAGAATAAATAAATTCAATGTTTGATAGCTGATTAGGGTGACCAGAGTTAAACAAAAATATATTGTACTTGGAAGGTGGACACCATAAATACTATGACTTGATCACGGTGCATTATATACATGCAATAAAATCTCACACATACCCAATTTACTTACACAAATTAAAAAAAAAAAGCCATTAATGTTTACTGCTTAAAAAAAGAAGGAACAAAATTAAAAACGTCACTTTGAAGACTTGTAGCCAAGAAAAATTAGAATTTAGTTGAAACTGTAGAAAATAATAAAAAGTGAAAACAAAAATTAGGCAAGACTAGAATCTAACAACAGGTGTACTCTAGTTTTGAAACATAATGTTTTCTCTATCCAGTCTCCCATTTTTACTAAATAAAAAATACGGTAGGACTGGTTTGCATTATCATATTTGGCCTAATTATTAGTATACAGTGCAGCAAGAATAATTATTTTTTACATAGGCTTTTAAATTGGCTTTGATGGAACTTTGTTCCATAGGAAGAATCTCAGATAAGGCTTTTTTAAAGTTGGGCCCAGTCATGGATTTGTGCCATTAAATATCTATGAGTGGGGTGAATTTCCTCTCCTCTTAAGGTTCCAAGATAAACGTGGAGCTTCTGTGCCTGTCAGAAAGTGACATTCTTTACTTACCATGGGTCAAAAACCCGGGTAGGGACTCTGTACACAAAATACAAAGTCAATTTTTCCAAGGGCTTTATTGTCTCCATAAGTCAAGCTTGATTCCTTAGAGAGCACACCAGGCCGGGCATGGTGGCTCACACCTGTAATCCCAGCATTTTGGGAGACCGAGGCAGGCAGATCATGAGGTCAGGAGATCGAGACCATCCTGGCCAACATGGTGAAACCCCGTCTCTACTAAAAATACAAAAATTACCTGGGTGTGGTGGCATGTGCCTGTAATCCCAGCTACTTGGGATGCTGAGGCATGAGAATCACTGAAACCCTTGAGGCAGAGGTTGCAGTGAGCTGAGATTGCACCACTGCACTCCAGCCTGGTGACAGAGTGAAACTCTGTCTCAAAAAAAAAAAAAAAAAAAAAGAAAGCACACTATTCCAATCAAAGCTTAGTAAAAATAACCAGTTTTTCCAATTGCATCCTGTTACAAAGGAAAACAGATTCTTATTGCACTTATGCAAATAACTGTATTGCCGTAAGTTAAGAATACTCACAGATTCCAAATTCTGGAGAAATCCGGTAGAGAGAAACAAATACGCTCCAAATATTGTTTGGATGTATACTAAATTATTGTATTAGCATACATGTATTAGTATACATTAGTATACACTGGTGTATACTAAATTATTAAAAGCTGTCAATAGCTCAAAGGAAACGTTTTAAGATGCTGAAATACAAAAGTTCAGCAACGTTTTAAACAAAAAGTCAAAAAGATTAGTTGAGTCTATGCAGTTACTTCCTGTTCTGCTTGATATTCATGAACATTTTAGTTCTCCATGAGTCCTGAAAATTTTTCCTCTATTCTGATGTCACTATCTCCAAAGTTCTAAGAAACTTGCATTGAAGAACACCTGTTGGAGTTTTATAGCTGATTATAAAACTACCTTCTAAAGAGGACTGAAGCAAGACAACAATTATCCATGAATGAAAAAAAATGGCTTTAAGGCAGCCATAGTCAAAAGACACGATTGACAAAGAACGTGTTTCCTCTGTGGCACGCAATAATTTCAACATAACAATTATGACAATTACTGATAATTTACATTAAATTATATTAGAATTACAAGAGTTTTCCATAATTTTGGAACACATACCAATAAAATAGTTATACAACTACAGCTCCCCTGCCAAAAAAAATTCCATTTCATATTAGATGATGCTTCCTGTATAATTTTTATACCAAATAAGCCAAATTATGTCATTTTTGGATTTTAGGGAACCTAATGTTTTAAAGGATTAATTAGATTAGAAAAAGATGTAATTTATAACTTGATTTTGGAAAGTCTGTCAAATATAAATGGTTTAAAATACTTGATATTACAAAATAGGATTACAGATCATTGTAAAGTCATTTATTTAACCAAAGTGATAATGCAAGCATTTCAAAAAAGAAAAATTTTTATTCTTTGAGAGAGGAGACTTAATGTTTTAAATAAAAAGCCCTGATTAAAAAACAAAATAGCCTGAGGTGGCTATTTTGAGGCGGTGGCTCATGCCTGTAATCCCAGCACTTTGGGAGGCTGAGGCGGGCAGATCGCCTGAGGTCAGTTCAAGATGAGCCTGGCCAACATGGTGAAACCCCATCTCTATTAAAAAAACAAAAATTAGCCAGGTGTGGTGGTGGATGTCTGTAATCCCAGCTACTTGGGAGGCTGAGGCAGGAGAATCGCTTGAACCCAGGAGGTGGAGGCTGCAGTGAGCTGAGATCGCACCATTGCACTACTCCAGCCTGTGTAACAAAAGCGAGACTTTGTCTCAAAAAAAAAAAAAAAGCATGAAGACAATTACATTTGTTTTTCAAAAGTTTGCAAACAATCTATAAAGTTTAATCTTGATTATAAAATGTAACTTCTGTAAGACTTTCATAACCTTTATAACCTTTATTAAGTAGTTGGTTAGTGCTTAAAGAAAAACTTGCTAATCTGACGCAGGAGTCCATCTTCTAATTTTGCATCAGTCAACCTTTGACACTAATAATTAATTTATAGAGAAACTAAACTTACTTTATCTTCCTAAATGGGCCCTTACAATTTTACGTGCCCACCGCTTCCATGATAGTCTCTGGGCCTTGAGGAGTTGAATAGCTTTAACTTCTTGTCCAGTGTCTTGGGAATGCATCTTCTAGGGGACCTGAAGATGAGGCTTTCATTGCTGGCTGTGTTGAAGAATTAGCCAGACTTGGTGTCCTTTTTAGACCCAGGAGTTAAAGCTCGGTAACTCAAAGTTACAAGGACTTTAAAAGCACATATAGGGAGATACATGGATGTAATAACCTTAATAAAAAAAATATTATCTCAGTTGTTCTTTTTTCCTAAGCAAATCAAAACTTAGTAACATGATAACTTGATTATATAAAAGTATATTTTTTCTATATAAATTCTCTTATTCTGACTTACACTGAGCGTTCATGATATGATCGGATTTTCTGGTTTGTTCTGAATATCCCTCCTTTATAAAAAACCAGTTATTTTAGGATTAAACTTACCATACAAGATTTTTTACATATAAAATTATTTCTCTTTTAGCTTTTTACCTCAAAAAAATATCTCTATATTTTTATAACTTTCTTTACATTTTTTTTTTTATTTCTTGGTCCCTTTTACCTTGTTTTATACATAATCTTTATGTAAGTTTTGAATTAGACAAAACTTATCCACCTTGTTCTTTAGCAAGAATGTTTTCCTACAATATATATTTATATTAGAAAATACCCAAATAATGAAATATCTATTATTTAATTTAATATTACTTTATATTCTAAATTATGTCCAGTTTGTCTACAAGTATTTATCCCATTCCATTTACCTAATTTTTAATTTTAATTGCCTACCTAGATTATTTATGAAAACTGTGATAGTCATGATTTAAAGTTATGAGACCACCACTGCAAAATTATAACCGAGACAGTGAAAAAAGATTTGACCTAACTGACTCCATTTTGCTCTTAACTTCCAAGCTGCCCTTGTTTATTCCTGGGCATAGGTTGAACTAACTTTGGGAGGAACTTAGTTCATAGTTCACAGTTTAGCACTGAAACAAGGCTATGAAGCAGTCCTTTCCCAACACAAACCTCCTTATTGTCTGTGGACTAAAGTGCCTAAAGCCACAGGATTAGAAGTTATGGTAATCTTACTAAATTCAAGATGCACCTATTTTTTTTATTAAACCTATATCAATGTCTTATTTATTCAATATTACAAAAGCAAAGATCATTCTCTTCTGGGCTGGGTTTATAGTTTTGTAACCCTTATGCCAAATTTTGACACCTTATAGTGATGAGTAGGAATAAGTATGAAATTGTTTGATTAATAAATGCAAACACAAATGTATGCTGGCAATTCTTAAGACATTTCTCATATTACTTTACCAATAATTTTAAAACTAACTTATTAAATATTTTACTTAAGTCACATGAAATTGAAAAAGCATTTGACTGGTCTTTTCTTTTTCAGTTTCTGATTTAAGCACTTTTATTTTTCTTTAAGCCAATTATTTAGAGTTGTTTTATATATTTTTAGTAGTGAAACATTGTGTACACAAGACATGAAAACAGAAAGACATATTACGCATGCCAATGAAAACACATTTTATAGATTTATAAAGACACCCCACTTTTAATTTTTTTTTTTTTGCTGTCTTAGACTTTCAGATTCTTCATAACCTGTTTTACAACCCTAAGCAGCTGTCAGCTAAATAGCCTTAAATTTGCACAATAAAGGAAACAGCACAGGTGAAAATCAGAGAGAAAATGTCTGGGGGTGCTAGAAGGAGAAGCTTTTATAAAGCACTTTTTTTTTTTTTTCTTTTTTGAAACAAAGACATTTCTGAATGTCTGAACCACATTCTTCCTTAAAAACCCAGGAGTAGCCTCTGCTGCAATAACTAGTTTAGTCAAAAAACCAGGTGAAAAGTTAAGCTGACTTTTAACCATTGAACTCCTTAACATTTTTTTTTGTATCTTATTACAGCATTTCAGTTAGGACAAAATGCTGCTAAATGAACAAGGATCACATAAATTATATGATTTCTGAGAGCTCTAAGGGTAAGCAGAAATTAACACCAGCTTGTTGTTAATGCTCACTTTAGGCATTTAAAAAGAATTTGCAAGACAGAATCCCAAACTAGTTTCTTACCTATTGGTGGGTCTCAGGTTGTAGACTGCTCTCTACCATGCTAGAAGCAGGAGAAAGAAAACTCATTTTCCCTGCTGGAAGTGAGCTCTGCCTCCATAAAGGAGTTACCAGCCTTCCATCATCATGGAAGCAGGAGAACCTTACCTTCCTTGTTGGAAGCAAGTACCACTGCAGAAAAAGGGGAGTTGTACAGCAAAACAAACTTCAGATCTTGACCAAATTTTGGGACATCAGAACTAGCATTAATAGGAGATTTGCCAAAGGTTAGGGGCATCTCCATTCAGAATCCCTCCCTGGTTACCAAAATGTGAACCCATACAATCTGAGACAGATCTCGGTTAATTTAGAAAGTTTATTTTGCCAAGGTTGAGGATGCACCTGTGACACAGCCTCAGGAGGTCCTGATGACATGTGCCCAAGGTTGGGGCACTGCTTAGTTTTACACGTTTTAGGGAGACATGAGACATCAATCAATATATGGAAGAAGTACGCTGGTTTTTGTCTGGAAAGGCAGGAGACAACTTGAAGCAAAGGCAGGAAGACTTGAAGCAGGGAGAAAGCCACAGATAGATGAGGCACAAATGGTTGCATTCTTTTGAGTTTCTGATTAGTCTTTCCAAAGGAGGCAATCACATACGCATCTATGTCAGCAAACAGAGGGGTGACTTTGAATATAATGGGAGGCAGGTTGGCCCTAAGCAGTTCTTGGCTCCACGATTCCCTTTAGTTTGTGAGTTGGAGGCCCCAAGATTTACTTTCCTTTCACACCCATTTACTTGTACAAATTAAATAATACATTAAATGTTTACTGTTTTCAACCAGAAAAAAAAAAAAAGGTTATATAATCTCTTCCTCTAAATTTCCAACTCTGTCATGGAATTCACAGGCAGAAAGGTCAGCAGATACAAGGGGCCCTGTTCACTCAGCCTACTGTGAATGGCAGAGCTAGGTAGGCTGTAGGCACTGCTGGTCACGGTGTGGGTCTATGGTCCAGCAGACCCTTCCCTACCATAGTTCTACCTTCTTGAAATTCAAGGGCATGAGTCACTTTGTCATGGGTGCCCATCAATGACATTTGTTGCCAAAGTATCTGCTTTTACCTGTCATCTGTTTAGAGACTGTTGGAAATACCTGGAGACCTTGAATAGAAATGAGACTGAGCTGCAGCCCAATGTTGATCGTCATGCACCTGTGTTAAATACAAGTACACTCTCGATTGTGTAGCTCTTAAAATTATATGTATGCAAATATGTTTCCGTATGTTTATGGAACTCATGCCTTTAAATATTGGAAGTTGAACATAATTTCTAAAAGTTATGTATGTAAAAATGTAATATTTCAAGGTGTCTACAAATTAAATAAGACATAATTTTACTATATAATTGCGAGTTGAGACTGTCCTATTCTCAAAGTAATTTGAAAATAGTAACTTTGACTGGGCCGAGTTTGGGAGGCTGAGGTGGGTGGATCACGAGGTCAGGAGATCGAGATCATCCTGGCCAACATGGTGAAACCCCATCTCTACTAAAAATACAAAAATTAGCAGGGCGTGGTGGCGGGCGCCTGTAGTCCCATTTACTTGGAAGGCTGAGGCAGGAGAATCGCTTGAACCCAGAAGGCGGAGGTTACAATGAACTGAGATTGCACCACTGCACTCCAGCCTGGTGACAGGCTCAAAAAAAATAAAAATAAAAATAAAAAAAATAAAGTAACTTTAAGAAAATATAAAATGTACATATAACCATGAATAATATTGTTAACTGTTACAGAAAAATATTGTAGAAAGAATTGCAGCTATATTTAAAGTTAAGCATGTGCTTTTATGTTTAGAACCATTTGCTGGGATTTAATCATGAATAAAACTCAGAAGTAAAAGTTTTGTTGCAAAGTAATAATGTTCTTTGAAGGCCCAATTATTTCTTACATAGGATTCTTCCACGTCACATACTATGACTGAGAAACATCACTCTAGTCCTCTTATGAAAAATTATTTTAGATAACAGCCTTTGAAAGAAAGACACAGAAAAGCAACTTAAACTAGCTTAGTAACATGGAATGTTAGAGGTAGAGCCAATGGAATCAAAGAATGGGATGAGCAGGAAAGAGCTAATCCTCAAAGTATTGGCTTCAAGGCAGTTGATGTCCATCTCTCATCTATGCTGTATGTATCTGACTTAGTTCTTTCTTGCTGTACATTTGCTTCCTAAATACCTTGGGAATATGAGCACCAATGAGCACAGTTTAGCACTTCTGGGTGGTAAGCGACTTAATTTAAAAGCATTTAATTCCTACTATCACAGAAGGACTCTTGATGTTGTTATTCACAGTGGAAGTATTCCAGTGGAGGGAAAAAAGTCTACTGGCTTGTTAAGGTTAAAACTCACCAAAGATCACTGAATGAATTGTGATTGGCTCTATAAGCAAACACTAGGAGAGATTAGGTTCTTTGTTTACTCCAGGGATAAGTCAACTACAGCTAGAGTTGTGTAGTTAGGGAAGGAGTAGATCCCATTTTCACCAAGTATTTGGAAAAAAAATGAAAGGTAGTCATGATAAGAGAAGGGCTCTGGTCAACAGAGAACATGACAGTCCTCCATAGCGGCTGGACAATAATATTGAAGCCAACTCTTTTTTTTTTTTAACATTTTAATAAAAAAATTCATATTAATTTTAAGTAAAAAGAAAAAATAAACCATATCAGTTTGTCTTATCTCTGAACTCTCGAGCTATGCCAGGCAATACATTCCATTACACGTAATGTGCCTTGTAGCATTTGAAAATGTACTCCACATTACACACCATGTTTTTTCAGCATTGCCTTTCCACCTAAACATTCTGCTTATTTTCCTCCTCAGTGCACTCCGGCTTGGTATTATATCCATTAAAATCAATGCCAAGGATTGAGCAAAATCCTCTAGCTATGGAAAATAAACATGTATTAGATTGGAAGAATGGATCAATTACTTCTGAACTAACAGTGTATTTATGTTTTCTGACTTTGAATTTTCACTTATCTTTGTGGACACATCAGTTTTCATTCTTAAATTTTAGGTAAATTAGTTTATATACCATTTGTTTGCATACCAAATTATTTTCTTTATTTTTATTACATAAAATATTATCAAGCCAGATCTACAGAATTAATTGGATATATTTTAACAGAAAAATTTTGTAACAATATAATTGTTTTATTACTCTTATCTTTTGAGTTTTTATATGTTCATTTACTTTCAATTTTATTCTTTACCATTTAAGTCTTTTCCTATAATCTGTTTATTTTCAAATTTTATGAGTATGACTTTCGTAAATTTAAATTTCAAAAGTTGGCTGAGATCAATATTTTACGTTTATCACCTTCTACATAATACGTGTTATAAGCTTTATTTCAATGAACCAAATCCAAGTTTAACCCAATTTTATTTACTTTAGCATATTAAACATTCTGAAGTATTGTACTGCATGTTCTCACTTATAAGTGGGAGCTAAATGATAAGAACACATGCACACATAGAGGGAACAACAGACACTGGGGCCTACTGGAGGGTGGGAGGAGGGAGAGGATCAGGAAAAATAACTAATGGGTATTAGGCTTAATAGCTGGGTAAGAAAATAATCTGTATAACAAACCCCCATAACAAACATTTCCCTATGTAACAAACTTGCACCCTGAACTTAAACATCTAAAAAAGATATATGTTTACATATCCACACACACGTATATAATTTCATGAATGTTATCATTTTATAGCAGTATATGGTAAACCTACATATATTTTTAATCTATGCCGGATCCTAGTGACCACTTCTTTTTCTAAGTATTTAAATTATATATAAGATATATCAGTATATATATTTCCTCATATAGGTTTCATCACACTGAGCTACAATTCAAAGAATTTGCTGTGTTCTATTATCTGTGAATAAATTTCCTCTTTATATTTTGGCTAGCTACTACTATGCACTACTCCTCAATTACTAGGACAATTGGCCATTGAACAATGTGCAAGTTAGGGCCACTGACCTCTGAACGGTTGAAAATCCACATACAACACTTGACTTCCCCAACTGAACTAATGAACTACTAATAGCCTATTATTGACCCAAAGGCTTGCATATATATAAATAGTTGATTAATACATAATTTGTGTATGTGGTATATATGGTGTTCTTACAATAGAATACGTCAGAAAAAAATAAAATATTGAGAAAATATTAAGAGATTCCTAAGAAAGATAAAATATATTTACTATTTATTAAGTGGAAGTGGATCATCATAAAGGTCTTCATTGTCATTGTCTTTGCATTGAGTAGACTGAGGAAGGGGAGGAAGAAGAGGGACTGGTCTTGTTGTCTCAGAGGTGGCAGAGGCAGAAGAAAATCCATGTGTAAATGAACCCACACCTTTCAAACCCATGTTGTTCAAGGGCCAACTGTATAATACAAAGAAGCATTCTGCAATCACATGTGTAAGTTATTTAAAATACCGGAAGTGAAGTAATTTTTTTTTTTGAGCGAACAAAGTTTATATCAAGAAAATAGGTAAATATTTAAAAACGGAGTTTCTCAAGTAGTGCCTCCCTTTCATTCTCCTTGCAGATAAACTTTCAAACCATAGAATATTTCTCCATGACCTGAAGAATCAGGATCAAGCCCTCAAAATTCCCTAGTGAGTTTTTCTGACAGGTTGTAGGGATGACCTCTTGAACATGGCCAAGATTTTTTGGTTGCTCATCCTATCATGATGTCCTGACCATCTTTCCGAAATGGAACCTATATTGATGGATTCAATGTAGGCAAAATTCCACTATCTACCAGATAGCTGTGCTTTCTTCATTTTGCAGGTAGAAACAAGGTTGTAGATTAGAATACGGTACAGCAAATATTCACCCCCTCACACTCCCCATTTCCTGGAAAGAATATGCTTCCTGTCGCTTTGACGCTGAGCTTGTTCTGTGACTTGTTTTGGCCTCATATTAAGTAGAGCATGCTGTCCTGCCTCTCGACCTGGGCTTGGCAATACATTTAAGTTGCTTTGGCCAATGGGGTGTTAGCAGACATGATGCAAGACTTGAAACAAGGTTGCATTAGTTTCACTATAGCAAGTACAAGCCTCCAGTAACCTTTGGTCTAAGGAGGAGGAGACAGGCAGAGAGTACATCCTAGATCTGGCTTGTAGCCAGAGTCACTGAGTCCTAGATGACCCACAGATTTATGACAAATAAATGGGGGAAAAAAAAAGTTTGCTTTTTTTTCATTTGTTTTTTAATCACTGCTTCTTCAGACAAGATTTTTGTTCAGCCTTTGCTAAGTATGTTTCTCTTGACTATAACAAGGTTATTATCTTTTTTTATATATACTTTAAGTTCTGGGGTACATGTGCACAACGTGCAGGTTTATTCCATAGTTATACATGTGCCATGTTGTGAAATAAATTTTAATTTGGAAACATGACTTAAAATAGTGAAATCATCTGTTATTGAATCACTGCTTTAATGTGTCTTGAATTATGAGTTATAATGTTTATTTTATTCAGCTTTCAGGTTCTTTTCATTTGTAGAGTAAATAGCATTAATTAACAGTAGTTTAGAGTTCTCTCAGTAGCATATCTCTAGGTTTTCTAAAATTATGCTACCATTTATTACTTATACAAAATAATTCATATGTATCCAGTAATTCCTATTTTAAACTTGTGGGCTCATTAGCCACTTTCTTTTGATGTGATAAACTTCAAAGTTTCTGAACACTTAAAAGATTTAAGGCATCCTAAATTTAACCTTTAGCTAGATGGTCAGATTTTTATGAAGAATCATGTCTCATATTTTCATTACCATCACTGATCCTAATGTGGTCCTATATGAAATTATCAACATACACTTATTAGATAGAAAAGCCAAAGAAGAACATGGATCAACAAAATATAATTGCTACAAAGACACACGCATGCAGGCATACAGAAAGATGATCAAAAAGGTCTAAAGATGTAATCATATTATTTTAAGAAAAGGTATTATCAGCATCTATACAGAAAAGTTTAGTAATTTCCTGCTGGCTGTTCACGAAATGTAATGAAACCTGTAGAACATTGAAAAGGAGACATAATAGTATGAATTTACTTTCTTCTATGTAGTGTGTCTTCTTTCTTTTCTTCCAAGTCTTTTTTCAAACCTTTTCAAGTTCTTTCAATCCCTAATGATGTTCAGAAAGTACTGAAGTGCATTTTTACTTGCCAAATTGATTCCGCTTCTAAGCCATCTTTAGAATTCAAATAAAATTTACTATTCTGCTGACTCTAGCTAAATGCTTTTCTCACAAATGCATTTTAAATCATGTAAAAGAAAAAATCTGCAATTTATACAGTTGCTGAAAATTCATGATTAGTGATCATTTATGATCTCATTTTAGATTACTTATCTTATTAAGAAGAGTTTTCTGCTGTCATGTTTTAAAAATCCCAGGTTGGTATTTAAACTCTTTTGAGGCCAAGTGAGTACTGTTTGAGTAAAATTTACTAATTGAGGGAAAAATGTGTCTCTACCATGATGCTATACATATTCTAAAAAGCCCCTGTCATCCACATGTTCAGTGCATTAAGAACTTATAACCAGGTGTGAACTATTATCCCAGCTACTCGGGAGGCGGAGGCAGGAAGATCACTTGAGCCCAAGGAGTTCAAGGCTGCAGTGTGCTATGATTTTACCTGTGAATAGCCACTGCACACCAGCCTACATGACAGAGATTTTGTTTTTAAATAAATAAACATATGTGCGCGCACACACACACATATACATCTATATATAATATATGGAGAGAGAATAGATTCAGTATAGCACAGCTTTTCAGTGTGACAAATGTGTGTCTAAATCTTATCTCTTTCATCGTTAGCTCGATGATATAGTTGTCAATTTACTCAATTGCAAAGTGAAACTGCATCTTGCTCACTAGATTATGAGAATTAAATGAGAAGCACCTTAAAGCTTGGTATTTAAAATGCTTTAAACTAGTGTCACTTTATTTTATATTTTCTAGATACAAATGGACAAACCCTTCTCTCTGTGACTCATAAAGAAGTAAAAATTCGTTTTTCTTACTCATTAGTTTGCTAGGATTCACATAACAGAGTAGCACAAATTGGGTGGATTAAATCAATAGGAACACATTCTTTAACAGTTCCAGAGGCGAGATGCCTGGAAGGAAGATATTGGTAGGTCCATGCACCCTCTAAAGCTCATAGGGGACATTCTGTTTAATGCATTTCTCTTAACTTTTAGGGCTGGTAGAACTCCTGGAAGTTCTCTGGCTTGCAGCTACATGAATCTCATCTTTGCCTGGATCTTCACATGGTGGTTTTCCCTCTGTGCCCGTGTCTCTGTGTTTTCACACTGCCATCTCCTCTTTACAAAGGGCACCAGTCATATTGGAGTAGGGCCCACACAAATGATGTAATCTGAACTCGATTATGTCTGCAGAGACTCTGTTTTCAGAAAAAGTCACATCCATAGATAATAAGGATTAGGACTTCAACCTATTTTATTTTGGGGGTTGGTGGGGACACAATTCAACCTACAACATTTTTTATTTTAAGGCATACATTCCAATTTCAGCCAACACTGCAATGTTTCTCTCCTCAACTCATATACTCTCTGCCCTTCGACATAAAAATCAGATAAGCCTCCAGACAATTACAGAAATACTACATTTACCATTGTATTACCATGTAGAATGTTTTTTCTGCTTTATTCATTTTTGTAGCACACAATGTAATTTTTACAGGTAAAAAAATTCTTAAAAAGATGATTCTAATATAAGTCGTTTATTAAACAAAGTATACAAAACACATTATATTAAATATTATAAAAACTAAAACTCTGGCCCTTTTCCTCAATTTTTGTTGGAAGAAATAAAACATCCTCACTGCTTTGATACATTGTGTTCTTTGATGCAACAGTGAAGTGAACCATTAAAAACTAAAACACTCCATTGAACTGAAAAACAAACTCTGATTGGGAAAGCTAATGCCTTAGGAAAAAGCAGGTTTTGTAATCTCTGACTTCATGTCTTCTTGTGTCTTTGATTGATGATGAGAAAAGCTAAATTCTAAACGAAAATGCCACAGTGACTGCAATACTATTACTTCTTGTTTTGCATACCAACAGAAGTTTTAAAAAATGTCCAAAAATGCACACCAAATAGAAGGTGTCAGGACAAGAAGAAATAAAACCACATCAGATGTACCATTTCATAGTTCATTTCCTAGTGGTGAATGAGACTTACATATTTCACAGGCCTTCAATTTACTTGAAAAAACAGAAAAAAATACCCTCTTTAATTGCTCACCAGTTTTTTTTCCATGTTTTCAAACATAAAGCTAATTCATAATAATTCATAGTACACTTCTCAATTTTGGCTATTTAATTATGTCAAGTTAACAGCAGAAATTGGTATGAGTTTCACAAAAAAGTGACTATCTGAGGCAGGTAGTTTATTGCTAAAGTAAAAGAGTCCTTTTACCACATTGGCTGGGGACAATAGTCATAGCCATTCTTCATTTGAATGGAAGATATTGTCTTAGAATATATATCTATGACCCAAAACATGTAGCTTATTCAGGGAATTGATAAAAGAATAAAAGCAAAGTAATGGGGAATTCTAAGTGCCCAAGAAGATAGCAGAATATGTGAACATTAAGTAAAGTAAATAGGGCAGACTTGACAGTAAAGATAAAATTTGAGCAAAGGTAAGAAGAAGGTTAGGCAGCTGGCCCAACTGACATTCAAGACAAGAGCTCCCCAGGCAGAGGAGCTAGCTACAGTAAATATCCTAAAGCAGGAGTTCCTGGTGCATATGTAGGAGACCAAACAAGCTAAAAATGAAATGACAAGAGGAGAGAAGTAGAAAAAGGTATCAGAAGGATAACGGGGCACCAGAGTTTGTACAGGTTCATTAATTCATAGCTATCATTTTGGAAAGCCACAGCAGTGTGCTGGGGAGTGGGTGTAGTAACATTTCCGGTCTTTTGCTTAAAAAGTATAATTTTTTGTTACCCAGATAAGAATACATTGCAGGGGCAAGGGAAAAAGCACAGAAACCTGTTGGGTGGTATTGAAATGATCCTACAAAGTAATGATGCTTGATTGCACTACTGAAGTAGATGGTGAGAAGCAGTAGGATTCTGGTTTTATCTTGAAAATAGGTTTGGCATGATTTTCTGATTGATTAGATGTAGAGTGAGAAAGAAAATTGTGTGTTTATGTGTGCATGTATATGAGTACCTGTGTATGTTTGTCAGTGAGAAAGAGAAAGACACAGACAGAAAGTCAAGGATACTTCTAATTCTAGAATTTGAGCTTCAGCACTGGAAACTATCATCAACTACGAGGGGAAAATGTGTGAGTAGATCAAATGTGAGTACATGTGTGTGATTTTGCAGTGGGGCTCTCAAGAGCTCAGCTTTGGATCTATTAAGCTGGAGAAATCTATTTGTTATTCATTTCACAGAAGTTACTGATGTCAGAATTTTGTACTTTGTGCTTATACTCTCTCCCTATATCCTGACCATGGAAGAATCAAATGAAAAGACATATGGCAGAGAAAGATGGGAGATTAGAAGATAGAATCACATCCTACTGCAGGTTGTGAGCCGAGCCATTAGCCCAACCTAAGTTTGAGCAGAGAAATAAATTTTAAATTGGATAAGAGATGAAAGATTTAAGTTGAACCAGATTAGATTTTGTAATATCTGAATGTAACTGGAGACTTTGCTTCAGATATAATTAACCATAGAGATAGGGATTACAGAATATGCATGAGATGAATATTAAAACATATTTTCCAGTTTATACTGGAAAGATCAAATTACCAAATCACTTAAATATGTTTCTGATACATTTATTATAGTCAAATATATATGCAACAGGCAATAAGTCTACAGGAGCATGAGCCTCTCAAGTATGTATTTGCCATCTAGAGTGATGGAAAGATGAATATTTAATAATTGGGCATGTGTAAATCAAGACATAATTGGCATACATTAAATAATGTTTAAGAAGAGGTGTGGGCCACATGCAGTGGCTCACATCTGTAATCCAAACACTTTGGGAGGCCAAGGTGGGTGGATCACAAGGTCAGGAGTTCAAGACCAGCCTGACCAACATTGAGAAACCCCATCTCCACTAAAAAAAAAAAAAAAAAAAAAAAAAAAAAGCTGGGCATGGTGGCATGCGTCTGTAATCCTAGCTAATTGGGAGGCTGAGGCAGGAGAATTGCTTGAACCCCAGAGGTGGAGATTGCAGTGAGCCAAGATCTTGCCACTGCACTCCAGCCTGGGTGACAGAGTAAGACTCCATCAAGAAAAAAAAAAGAAATAGGTGTCTAGTTTATTATGATTATAACATTAGCAGAATGAAACGAAATATTAAAAATAAAACTGAAAGTATGGGTTTTAGGAATATTTTATCAGGTGAGATGACAAGATGAGGTTTTGAATGCAATGATAAGGAATAAGGATGCTATTTTCCAGTTATTGAGAATCTATTATTTTTAATGTAGGAAGATATTAGTTACTTTATCAACAGGAGATATGTTAAAGGCTTTTTTTATGTTTTCACAACTACGAGAAATGTAATCTGTTTTTAGTAACAGATGAGATTTACAAAGAAACATCTCCTAATAATGTATACATAAAAACACAGGATTCAACATTAAAAGAGAACGTATTTTAAGCATGGGTAAGGCTTACGATAAAATAAAAGTACTGATCAGATATTAGATGAATAGAAAGCAAAGTGAAAAAAGAAAAAAAAAAACATAATTCCTGGGGACTTGGGAGGACACTGATCAGGGCAAGTTAGAAGGCAGAATTAAGGAATTTTATAGGAAGAAAAAAAGTACCTCTGCAGAAAAACATCAATGGGCAACTAGAAAAATGAAAGACAAAAACAAACACAAAGCAAATAAACAACAAATTAAAATCACCAACAGAAAATGACTTGTTTTCATTGAATAGAAAAAAGCAAACAAAAAGACACACCTCATAAATCCTATTTTAAATTCCAATTTTTGACTTGGGGTAACATTCAGATGGAAGCTTGCATTCACAGGCCTGTGTGGTGTCAAAAAATTTAATGATTTTGATATGAAGATCCAGCATTGATTATGACCCCAGTTCCTGGAAGAGTCATGTGCAAATACACATTCAAAAAATTAATTGGTTGGGCACGGTGGCTCATGCCTGTAATCCAAGCACTTTGGGAGGTCGAGGCAGGCAGATCATCAGGTCAGGAGTTTGAGACAAGCCTGACCAACATGGTGAAACCCCATCTCTACTAAAAATACAAAAGAATTTAGCTGGGTGTGGTGGAAAGTGCCTGTAATCCCAGCTACTCAGGAGGCTGAGGCAGGAGAATCGCTTGAACCCAGGAGGCAGAGGTTGGAGTGAGCTGAGATTGCGCCACTGCACTCCAGCCCGGGCAAAAGAGAAAGACTCCATCAGAAAAAGAAAAGAAAAAAGAAAGAAAAAATTAATTATAAAATTCTCCTCAAATAAAAATTTTTCATAGGTAAACATCTAAAACATATGAACTCACACATACATATCACTAAAAATAGAAAACAAGCCCATATGGTTGAAATAAAAATACATAGATTTGATAGAGAATTTTAGTAAAAAAGAAGATATTTAAATATAAAGGTGAAAAAGAGGTAAATAAAAAGACCGGAAACATCTGAAACAAACAAAAATGACTTCTAGAATTGACTAGATACACACACACACACACACACACATACACACACACATACACACACACAATGGAATGTAGTTCCGTTTCTGGTTTTGATATATAAAAAGGTAAAACAAAGTAACTCCCACTATTGTTAGAATACAAAGAAACAAAAGAAATAAAATAAGCCAAAGTATTACATGAATATTATTATTTAAAGTCATCAAGGTGCTATGGACACAAAATGATGAAATAACTAATCTCCAAGATTCAAGCTATGAAGTTTCTAAATAAACAAGTTATGGAGGATATTTCACTATCTCCTGATAGTAGCTGAGGTCAGACAAGGCAGGCAGTGAAATAAGTCTATCGGAGAAGGATGGTCTTTATTCAACTGAAAAGAAGCCAGTAAAACTTTAGGTAAAACCACGTGCTAGAGCATTCTAGTTGTCTTAAGGGAAACATTTAAAAAAACTAAACTAGTTTTCGACAAGTAATGTCTTACAGAGAAGTATCATTGAGAAAGTAGATGATGGTGGGGTGGAAATAGAGGGCGTAATTAGAACTCACAATCTGAAAGTCTTGAAGTGATAGGCTCTTACAGTCTTGTGGCTTAGTCATTTCTCAGTTCGATAATTTCAAGCTTACAATCTGCCAAAGAAAAGTTTCATCATCTCATGCTTCAGGTTGGCTCAAAATGACAGTTATGAAATTAAAGAATTCAAAATATTGCTATCCTAAGTTTTAGTAATCTCTTGATTTAACAGTCTCATGCTTTCAGACAGTGATGCAATAACACCATAAAATATTTATGGGTTTAAAGTCTAGTTGGTTCAAGTGATTGGTCCTAGATGCTCCTAGAAGAGTGTCTGACCACATCTTCAAAATTGTAGAAGTCTGAGTCTAAATATAGATGCAATCACATTTCCGTACAATTTAACCAATGATAAAATTAAAACTATGAACTCAATGAGAGTAGTAAAAGTTGGGACCTCATTTGAAAAGCAAACAAATATCTCCCTATATTCCCAATGTTTGAACCCCAAGTCCTTAATTAAAATGATTAAGCAGAACCCAGCTGCCACCTGATGGGTCTTCTTGATGAGTTCTCCCTGGACTCCCATCAGAGGAAAAGACATACTCCTAGTTCCTGGAACTGAGTGAAGTGGTGACATATACTTGCTTTAATTTCAGAATTGCTATGGACCCCATACTGTGATATGCCTCCCATTTCTCTCTTTGCCTTTTCAAATGATAGTGTCTACTTTTATTATTCTGTCCTTTGCTCACAGTTGTATGTGCCCTCCTTGGCCTTCCAAAGTGCTGGGATTACAAGTGTTGGCCAATTTATGGGAATTATTACAATTCAAGGTGAGATTTGGGTGGGGACTCAGAGACAAACCGTATCAGATGGGATTTCCCTGAGAAGAGTACTGACTATTATGATGGAGAGATGATAAACAGATACACAGAGAGACAGAGAGAGAGAGAAAGTGTGTGTGTGTGACAGAGAGACAGAGAGAGAATGAGAATATGAATTAATATGGTTTGACTTGGAAGCCTTCCAGTTACCCGAGGCAGCAGCTATACTAATATGGTAACTTGGATTTCCAGTCCCCGTACACACATGGTGATTGAAACCAAGAGCAACAAAATATCTCCAAACCTGAACTCAGCTTGTAATACAGAATTATAAGTAAATAAATGGTAGTTGTTTTAAACCACTATGTTTAAGGTTGGTTTGACACACCTGGAGATAATTTACATTCTGTCTTTGCAAAGCCTTGAAAAAGCTTTAGGCCTCCTGCTTTCTGGGAGGCCTTGTCCACCTTCATCTTGTACCTCTAAAGTTTCTATGTTATCTTTTTAGGTTTCGACATTTTGATTTTCTAAACCCATGAATTTATTTCAGGAATTTTCCCTTTATTATTTTAACAACCAATCCAATAATTACTCACACTAACAAGGCATGGTAAGTTTTGTGTTGCTAGCTGATAAAGATGGATGTTAATTGTTCTAGAATCTTATTCAGTAAATCAGATCTGAAAGCAGGTACTATTGCTCCAGGATGAATCCCAGTGGCAATCATCTATGCTGGAGTGCTTGTCAAAGCCTTGATTTATTCTTCAATTCAATTCAAATAGCTGTTCTTTCTTGTTTGTCGTTGTTTTGATTGCTTTGTTATTTTGTTTCTTTGGGTTTACATACATTAACCTTAGACCCACAAGCAAGAAAATCCATAGAGCATCTTTCAAGAGGCTAAGGTAAGAGTAATGCTGTCATTAGAATTGTGATTACAATATTAGTCATTCTCTTGTTCATTTTCCTGACTTTGGGGTATATATGTATGCTTAACTCAATATTTTGTCTGCAGAATATCGTTTTTTCTCTAGCAATTTTTAGTTTAACTTTGAATTTTACGGATCTTTAAAATTATACCTTTGTGTTATTTTGAGTTTCATGGAAAATTATTAGAAAGGTGTGCTATTCCTCGTAGCCAAAGAGTTTCCTTAATAGAGCCAATACAGATGGAATCTTGTTGATGGCATTAAAGGCAAGACTATTTAACGAAGAGAGCTAAACTAACATAGAAAAGTGCTGGGAATCTTTTGACTGAGCATAAGAGAAAATACTCAGGAGTTATAAGGCTTGAGTTGCTGAGCAATGAGACTTGCTGAATAAGGCCAGTGAAAACTTACCAAACACATCATTACCATAATGTGGAAATAGTCTATTCAAATGAACATACACATATACACAATATATCCATGTGAATGTATATCCATATATACACATATATTGATATATATTCATGTGTGTATGTGTATATATACACGAATATATATGAGTGTGTGTGTGTGTAAATTAAGGAGTACACAAACCCAGCAATGGTCTGTTTAGAAATTCTAAAGAGTCAGGAATAATTTAGCTTCAGTGAGATAGATATAGACACAGGTATTTTAATAGATAATGACACATACTCACACATACACATATCTATATACACATACATATATATATATATATGTATGTACTGTAGTAGTTCATTTTATGTTGTTCATAACAGATACCAGAGGGCTGGGCACAGTGGTTCACGCTTGTAATCCCAGCACTTTGGGATGCCGAGGTGGGTGGATTACGAGGTCACGAGTTTGAGACCAGCCTGGCCAACATGGTGAAACCCTGGCTCCACTAGAAATACAAAACTTAGCCGAGTGTGGTGGCGGGCGCCTGTAGTCCCAGCTACTCAGGAAGCTGAGTCAGGAGAAGTGCTTGAAACCAGCAGTGAGCCGAGATTTCACCACTGCACTCCAGCCTGGGCCACAAGAGCGCAACTCCATCTCAAAAAAATAAAATAAAATAAAATAAAACAGATACCAGAAACTGAGTAATTTATAAATAAAAGAAATTTATTTCTTGCAGTTATGGAGGCTGAGAAGTGCAAAGTTGAGGAGCTGTGTCTGGTAAGAGGCTTCTTTTGGGTGGGGACTTTCTGAAGAGTCCCAAGACAGCACAGAGCATCACATGGCGAAGGGGCTGTGCATGCTGACATGCCAGCTCAGGTTTCTCTTTCTCTTGTTATAAAGCCACCAGTTCCTCTCCCATGATAACCCGTTAATCCATTAACCCATTAATCCATACATAGATTAATCCATTCATGGGGGCAGAAACTTCATGATCCAATCTCCTCTTTAAGGACTCACCTCTCAATACTTTCACATCATGGATTAAATTTCAACATGAATTTTAAAGGGGACTAATATTCAAACCATAGCAAATATATAGTACTTCTTGATAAAAGTCTTGACATTAATTCTCTTGGAGATACAAGAGGAAGAGGAAAGGGTTTTGGGGAAGAAAATTCTGGCAGCCTGATGTTTAATTGAATGGTGTGGGGAAGGAAAGCACGTAAGATCTGCACATAAATTTAAATGACAACGCTAAAGGGTACCAGAAGTTGGACTTACTGTTTTATTCTTCTGGGACTCTTTAGGATTGACATTCTAATTTATGTGAAAGTTTCATGCCCTCAACACAAACCAATCAATTGGGTATCTCATTGATTGTGCTATAACTTATTACTTCTTTGCTTGAGCTTACTTATAAAATCCATATCTATTTCAAAATTAAAAGCCACCATAATGGAAACTGTTAGAACTCTTTATACACATGTTTTATGTCTTTTTCAATCTCTCAAGAAATTTGTATATTTGGAGAGAATAACAGAAATGTATATTTGCTGGTATCCATTTACATGAAGGAGATAAATTTTCACAGCATTTATATCAAATACTTCAATTAAAAATGGTTTCATCTGGGATGTATGTTATATAAGAATATAATCCACAGTAAAATAAATGATGTAGAATAAATAATTTTATGATTTCATATATGAACAAGAGATTGCACACTGGGTTTCTTTTGGGGGCACAGTTTCTTCACTATTGGTGGCTGCTGCTCACGCCTAATGATTTCTCCAGCTCCTCTGAGCATTTGACTATAAATAAATAATTTTCTCTGTTCCAAATTTATGCCAATCTGTCCCATGAATGTGTTAGCAGGGCTTCCTCCTGGTTGTAACACACGAAGTGCGAGGAATGCAATTAGCTTGACTCAGATATAGGAACCAGTTTACACATGACTCCTTCCCTTGTAAAACTCACGCTTTGCACCAAATAACATAGAATGTGTGATTTGCTAGAATATGCTCTCGGTTTTTAACATCAGCACACACAGCAAATTCCTCCCTTTAGATATTTTTCATAATTTAGAAATATCTATATAGTACAGAGGAATTAAGATAATTTCAAGGAAGTACAACTCAAGTTTGGACAGGGAGAGGAAAAGATATGTTGACAGTGGGCAGGCTGATTGTGAATTTGCATATTACCTTTCAGTATGTTGGTCATTACTCAAGGTCCAAAAGGAAAATATACTGAGAGAATCAGCCTGATTAACAACTCCACTTCTACAGAGCATTAAATCTGTCTATGATTTTATTCCCAAAAGAATGAATTTCCTTTGAGGAAAGCTGGCATGGCTGGCCCATGGGACTCTATTAGAAGACTTAGGAGACTCTATTGCAGCCCACAAATAATTTTACAAGTTCCCCAGG
This sequence comes from Macaca mulatta, assembly GCF_049350105.2. NCBI lineage: Eukaryota > Metazoa > Chordata > Mammalia > Primates > Cercopithecidae > Macaca > Macaca mulatta. The sequence continues at coordinate 24,986,011 of NC_133408.1, read as the reverse complement.
GAGGCATGATAACTCAACTCTCACATGCAACACACTCAGACTGAGTTTTTCTTGATTCACAAGAATCCCTAAGCAGATCACGCCTGTTTTTGTTTTTTTCTTTTCTTTTTACTGCTTAATTCATGCAAGGAAAAGCAGTCGTTCCTCTATCTAAGAGATTAATCTCTTTATTTCCAATTTTCTGATTAATTTTGACCCTTTTAACTTTTTTTATACACTGTGCCCTTAGCTTTTACTTTGTAGTGTGAAAAGTCAATTAAAAAAAAATCATGCTGGCAGACACAAGTAGCCCCATATCAAAAATCATGCTTAAAGAAAATAACATTTCTTATGTTAGTGCTGATGAAATTTATAGTTAGCAGTCCATGCATAATCTGTTTGCTGAGAAATAGCTGGCAATACACCAACATATCAAATTGTAAAAAATACTGGTTTGTTTTTGCATCTTCACTTTATTATCAGCAGGAAAGGGTAATGGAGATTAAAGAGTATATAACAAAATTGAGGTGAGGATATACAAGTTACACACAGAGAAATACTCTAGCTTGTGTGTGTGTATATATATAATACATATATACACACATACATAGTATGTATATTATATATACACACATAATATATATACACACATATAACATATATTATACATACATATAATATATATTATATGTATGTATATATAATATATGTGGTTTTTTTTTTTTTTGAGATGGAGTTTTGCTCTTGTTGCCCAGGCTGGAGTACAATGGTGCAATATGAGCTCACTGCAACCTCTGCCTCCCGCGTTCAAGAGATTCTCCTGCCTCAGCTTCCTAAGTAGCTGACATTACTGGCATATGCCACCACGCCTGGATAATTATTTTGTATTTAGTAGAGACAGAGTTTCACCATGTTGGTCAGGCTGGTCTTGAACTCCTAACCTCAGGCAATCCACCCGCCTCAGCCTCCCAAAGTGCTGGAATTACAGGTGTGAGCCACTGTGCCCAAACATATTTTTTTAAAGACAGGGTCTCTCTCTGTCACATAGGCCGGAATGCACTAGTGCAGTCATGGCTCGCTGTAGTCTCGACCTCCCAGGCTCAAGTGATCCTACCACCTCAGTCTCCCAAGTTCTGGGACTACAGGCATGTGTCACCACACCCAGCTATTTTTAATTTCATTTTTGTAGAGACAAAGTCTCACCATACTGCCTTGGCTGTTCTTGAATTCCTAGGCTCGAGTCATTCTCCCACCTCAGCCTCCCAAAGTGCTGGAATTACAGGTGTGATCCACTGTGTCAGGCTCAGTTATGTAATTTTAAAAGGGAATGAGAAATTTTAGAAACTTAGATGTATGTGATAGAGAATAAACATGTATAAAGTAACATGCTGTCTGACAATAACTGTGTGTTATTGTTTGTGTCATTCTTTAAAATGTATCTTATAAATGTTCACAGTTTATAGGTCAAATGTTGCATTGCAAATAAGTAAACACTGGCTTCACACTTTTAAAAATATTATAGCAGAGTCAGACTTAAATTGTCCTCAGACCTTTGCTTCAGAATAATTTGGTAGCTAATAAAGTATGTGCATGTTTATTATTTGTTTATAATTCATTTCCTTTTATGCCAATATGTCACACATAATCTTCATCTTTCAATTTTTAAATAGGCACATAATTGCTTAGGATTTGAATAACTGCATCACCTTTAGCCCAGGGTATTGGAAAAGCTGCTTTAAGTTAATCATCACAGATCACAGCGGCCACCATCAAAACTTTGGAAGGAAAGATAAATAATGACAAGTGAAAATATGATTAAATCTTTCCTGGAATTTGAAGGCATAAAAAATAGTTCAAATTATTATGGGTTGCATATAAATATATTTAATATTAATAATTGGCTATTAATTTAATTATAGCCTCTAGTAAAATTAGAAGTGTTACAAACACCTTTCAAACCAATGAAAAAGCTAGTCTTTTGACAAGATGCAAAGCACGTAAAAAAGATAAAATTAAAAATCTGAAAAAACCAAAATTATAGTCCAGTGAATCATACAGGTGAGAGGAATTAATTTACCTGTATAAATATAAAAATAAAATATATTCAACCATTTCTCCTAAAAGGTATATGTTCAATATGAGATAGGAAGTGGAAAACCCGATTGCAAGCAGTCCCTGTTTTGCACAGAACCATATTAACTGGAGCTTGAGCCTACTGACAATGTATCCTCCAAACATAACCAAGGTTTAATTCACATAGTATTGCATTGAATAAAGACAATCTGTGTTCACCAGATAAACAGAATTAAAAACAAAAAACACCCGATTTTCTCAATAGATGCAGAAATGGCTTTTGATAAAATTGAACATCTATGTTAAAAACCCTCAACAAACAAGGCATGAAAGAACATATCTCAAAATAATAAAAGCCATCTATGACAAATCCACAGCCAACATCATACTGAACAAGCAAGAGCTGAAAATATTCTCCGGTTCTCCTTGAGAACTGGAACAAGACAAGGGTGCTAATTCTCATCATTGCTATACAGTATAATACTAGTAAGTCCTAGCCAGAGCAATCCAGCAAGAGAAAAAAAATAAAAGGCATCCAAATTGTAGGAGAGTAAATCATACTGTCTTCACAAGCAATGTAATTCTATTCCAAGAAAACCCCATAGACTAGCAAAAGGCTCCTAGAACTGATAAATGACATCAGTAAAGTTTCAGAATACAAAATCAATGTAAAAAATCAGTAGCATTTCTATTCACAAATAACATCCAAGCAGACAGCCAAATCAAGAAAGTACTCTCATTTACAATAGCCAGAACAAGAATAAAATATCTAGGACTACAGCTAATCCAGGATGTGAAATATCTCTACAATAAGAATTACAAAGCACTGCTGAAAGAAATTATAGATAACACAAACAAATGGAAAAGCATTCCATGCTCATGGATAGAAGGAATCAATATTGTTAAAATGGCTGTAAGACCCAGAATTTAAAGATTCAATGTCATTTCTAACAAACTAACAACGTCATTGTTCACAGAACTAGAAAAAAAAAAAAAAGGTTCTAAAATTCATATGCAATCAAAAAAGATCCTGAATAACCAAAGCAATCCTAAGGAAAAAAAAAAAAGAGCCAGAGGCATCACACTACTCAATTTCAAACTATACTAGCAGACTACAGTAACTGAAACAGCATGTACTGGTACCAAAACAGATATCTAGACCAATGGGACAAGTGAGAGAACTATGACTATCTGAACTTCAACAAAGTTGGTAATAACAAGCAATGGAAAAATAACTCCCTATTCAATAAATTGTGCGGAGTTAACTGGGTTGCCAGCTACATTGTGCCAAATGTAGAAAAAGACTTCTTCCTTTCACCACATACAAAAATCAACCCAAGACTGATAAAAGACTTTAATGTAAAATCAAAAACTGTAAAACTCTAGAAGAAAATGTAGAAAACACCATCTGGACAACAGCCTGGGCAAAGAATTTATGACAGTCCTCAAAAGTAATTTCAACAAAAATAAAAATGGACAAGTATGACCTATTTAAACTAAATAGCATTTGCACAGCAAAATAAACTATCAATACAATAAACAGACAACTTATAGAATGAGAGAAAATATTTGCAAACGTTGCATCTGACAAAAGCCTAATATCCAGAACTTATAAGGAACTTAAACAATCTGACAAGCAAAAAAGAAACAACCCTATTGAAAAATGGGCAAAAGACATGAACAGACACTTCTCTAGAAGACGTACATGAGACTAACAAATACACGAGAAAATTCTCCACATCACTTCTCATTAGAGAAGTGCAAATTAAAGCCACAATGAGATAGCAACTCAAACCGGTCACAACAGCTATTACTTTAAAAGTTTAAAAATGCCAGATGTTGGCAAGGTTGTAGAGAAAAGCACACACTTATACACTGCTGGTGGGAATCCAAATTATTTCAGCCATAGTGGAAAACATTATGGGGATTTCTCATAGGACTTAAAACAAAGCTGTTGTTCATCCCAGAAATCCCACTACTGGGTATACAGCAAAATGAAAATAAATAATTCTCCCGAAAAGACACATGCAGCTTTATGTTCATCACAGCACTATTCACAACAGCCAAGACATGGAACCAACCTAGATGCCCATGATTGGTGGATTGGATAAAGAAAATTTGTTACGTATACATCATGGAATATAATGCAGCCATAAGAAATAATAGGATCATGTCCTTTGCAACAACATGGATGAAGCTGGAGGCCATTATCCTAGGTTAATCAATGTAGAAACAGAAAACCAAATACTGCATGTTCTTACTTTAAGATGGAGCTAAACTTTAAGTATACATGGACACAAAGATGGAAAAAATAGACACTGGATACTCACTGAGGTGGAAAAGTGTGAGGGGTTTAGGTTTCAAAAACCACCTATGGGGTACCATGCTCACTACCTGAGTGAAGGGATCATTTGTTCACCAAATGTCAGTGACACACAATTTATCCTTGTAACAAACCTGCCCATGTAGCCTCTGAACCTAAAATAAAAGTCAAGAAAAAAAAAAAAAAAAGACTATATGTGTCCACCTTTTTTTTTTTTTAAATCAGCCTGTGGGTAAAAAGTACACATGAATTTTAAAACTAAATATTTAAAAATATATGCCTGGAAAATATTTACAAATAAAAAGAAGTAACAATATTAATACCATCCAAAATAACATTAACCAAATGGTAAAACTGAACTGTTTATAGCCATAAGCACTTTGGTAAAAACACAGCTAAATAAACCCTCAGAGAAACAAGAAAGAATCAAGAGAAACACTGCCATTTGGTCTTTGTCAAACAATTTAAATTAAATAATCAATAATTGTACTCATATGAATGAATGATGTTATAAAGAAGGTTGATTTAAATGCTATCAATAAACATATCCCATAAAGACAATATACATTCTTTCATTCAGTCAATAAGAATCTAAAGTCATTTATCACAGAAAAGAGTCTCGGTAATCTGTAAAATCAAGAAAATCAAACCACACTGGAAATGAAGTATCAGACTCCAATACTCCTAAATATTCTTTCCTATTTTTGAGATTTGAGGAACATTAGGCATTTTCTGTACTTTCAAGGTTTTAAATATTTGTCATGTTCTATTTTCCATTCTTTTAGTTGGAAAATGAACCGATTCCTGTTACCTCATCTCACCTCTTTGTTTCTTTCACTTTAGCTCAAAGTAGCCAGTAATAATCACTCCATATTTCTAATAATCTATTTTCCAACCTCATTCCCAAATCTAGAAACTCCATAAACCCCAAATTCAATATAAAATATGGTAGTTTTACAAAATGTTTTTATATTGTGTAACATGGATCTATTAAGATGATTTATATATTCCTGTTTTGACAGGAGAAAACATAAGATCTCCGGATTAGAGAACAGGCCACGTACTACTTACAGCGCATCATGTGTCCGTTTATCAGGTACATTTCTTCACAGGATGATGTGGTGTGAGCCACATGTTCACCTGTGTTTGCAGTAGTTGCACAGCAGGAGAGGACCCCCAAAACTATGAAAAGCAGTACTGATGTAGAATAAGTAGCACAACTTTCCATCCCCCTCACTGGAAAAAAAAAAAGGTACTCCATAAGATAATAACCAAGTCTCTGCCATCCTCAATGCCAGGATTCCAAGGCTGTAAGGAGAATCAAAACACAGCAAGGTAATGGAGAAATAGAAATAAATTTTATGTGGCTGAGTTTATGAACCAGGCATAAAAAGAGTACACAAGATATCTATATACATACAACAAAGAGAAATAAGTCACATTGTCATAGTCAACTAAAGGACAACCTTAAAAATCTGGTCTTGCTGTCTTTTCACAGGGAAAAGGGAGCGTCTGCCTAACATTCATCCCATCTCTGTTCCCACACTTGCCATATTCTATGTCTATTCTCAATATCAGTTTTTAATGAAATACAAAATCAACCTTGTTAGCTGGTGATTTATTAGTATTTCCTCCACCTACATTTGCTTTTTCAAGTTTCAATTGAGCTAGCCCTTTCATCAAATCATAAAGCTTTTTACAGATGAGGATTTTTTTTTACATTTTTTAACAATATTAAATATTCTAATGGCATTTTCCAATTTCTTAAATTGGTTTCCTATTTTTTTCTCAAAAATTAGGATACTTTATAAAATCTATGTTTGTCTATAAGATTAGAACTACCTTATATAGGAATATATTATCATTCCTTTTTCTCAATAACCTTGTAAATTAACATTGATAAAAAATGTTTAAATGTAAAAAAGAAGTACTTTTAAATTTAGGTACATACATAAATATATTTTTAATAACTCAGGGAAGCATCCACAAATGCAAAGATGAAAATCATTTTCAGCTACTGGATAACCTATGCTGAATACCGTTCAACAAATATTTATCATTTACAATTTTATAATAGGGAGAAATAGCATTATGAAGATGATTGATCCTTAGATAGAATGAATGAATACATGACTGACTGAACGAAGGAAAGGCAGTCTGGTGGCTCAACAGGATGCTTACCTAAGTTGAGGGCATGCACAGATCTTGGGCTAAGGTGGAGGACTCAGGCTGTTCCAGCCAGGAAAGTTGTCCATACTAAATGTGCAGTTTGGATAGACATAGTTAACTCTGCAAGTCTGACACCTGCTTTCCCTCTCTTCTTTCCTTTCTTTTTTTTTTGAGACGGAGTCTCAGTCTGCAGTCTGTTGTTGCCTAGGCTGGAGTGCAATGGCGCGATCTCTGCTGGCTGCAACCTCCGCCTCCTGGGTTCAACCTATTCTCCCTGACACAGCCTCCTGAGTAGCTGGGATTACAGACACCTGCCACCATGCCCAACTAATTTTTGTATTTTCAGTAGAGACAAAATTTCTCCAATTTGTCAGGCTGGTCTTGAACTCCTGAACCTCAGGTGATCCACCCATCTTGGCTTCCCAAAGAGCTGGGTGACAGGCATGAGCCACCACGCCCGGTCTCCCTCCCTTCTTGCTAAGGGTCCAAAAAATGTAGTGGAAAATATATTAAAAGCTGCTAAATATTTTTCTGAATAACAGAACAGTACTTTAGTTCTTTTTTTTTTTTTTTTGAGACGGAGTCTTGCTCTGTCGCCCAGGCTGAGTGCAGTGGCGCGATCTCAGCTCACTGCAAGCTCCGCCTCCCGGGTTCCCGCCATTCTCCTGCCTCAGCCTCCCAAGTAGCTGGGACTACAGGCGCCACCACCACGCCCGGCTAATTTTTGGATTTTTAGTAAAGACGGGGTTTCACCGTGTTAGCCAGGATGGTCTCGATTTCCTCACTTCGTGATCTGCCCGCCTTGGCCTCCCAAAGTGCTGGGATTACAAGCGTGACCGCGCCCGTCCAGTATTTTAGTTCTTTAGCAAAAGTACACTGAGGTTCCTTGAATTGTTAGAGAGTAATGTACACAACACCCAAACATAATGTAACATTCTGGATAAGATTCAAGAAAAGGCAAAGGGGGCACCAGGTTAAAACAAAGAAAATCTGAATAAACTGCAGACATTAGTTAATAATAGTGCATGAATATTGGTTCATTAATTGCAATAAATGTTATATAAATGTAAGATATTAATAATAGGAGAAACTAAAAGTGAGGAATATGGAGGGTTTCTATGCTACCTTTTAAATTTATCAGTAGATTTAAAACTGCTTTTTAAAATTAAAATTGTTCTAAGACAAAAAGCTTTTCTAAAATTATGCAATTTGTGTAATTATGAACTATTACACATACTTGACTGAAACGTTCTCATGAATCAAACCACGGACCTAATGTAGCAGAGCAAAATTGTAAAATACTATAACCACAACCAAATATTAAAATGTTTGCAATAATAATCACAGTAATCATCATTATTATTATTAAGGTCATACTAGAAGGAAGTAAAACTAGTGCTGGGTCACACCTGAGAATTCAAGTGAGAGTGAAAAAAAAAAGTTTGTTAATACTGAATGGACAGTGCTACTTCTATAGTTTCTTACAGAAAACAAAACAAAACAAAACAAAACAAAACAAACCCAGAAATATAACCCTGCTGCTGAAACTTACAATTATTTGCTATGTCAAGTAGAATCCTATGTATTGAAGACAAAGAGATTGAACATATTTCAATAAATGGGAAAATGTGTCAACACGTTTTCTCAGTTTCAAGAATAACAACTAGTTTATAGGAGCAAAACACATTTTATATGTGGATACACAATGCTGAGGAAGAAATCCTGTCAATAACACCTCTCCTACTGCCTAATTTAATTCAAATAAATAAAATGATAGAAATTCATATAGCAGATAGGGCACGAGCGTGAGATGTCAGAGTAGGAATACAGTATAAATATGGATCTTTTCAATTTGAAAATGTTCTTTTAAAGGAAATTATAAAATTTACCATGGAATGCCTGGTTTCTACCAGGGATTTTAAAATATATATTACAACAAAAAATTGGAGTTATGGTGCTCATTTTGGAAACTATTCAGGTTTACAAATTGACTCACTAGCATCATCAAACTTTGTAAATACCTTATCAATGCCCTGTTAGCATATCCTAGGGTTCACCTGCAGCTTTGTAATGAGCTCCCATTTATGCCAAGGGCTTCCTGTTTCAACTATCTGCTCTTTCTTCCTGAAAAATGCATGTCTGGTTCTGAGAAGTACAGAAGTTTAATAGAATTTCAGGAGTCATCTTCAAAAATGAAAAGAGGCTGTAATTCCTTCTTTTTGTCTCCGATTTTATTTCTTTGAAACTTCTATCTTTTATTCTTAGGCTAAAGGTTTGTTGATTTTATCTTTTCAAAAAATTAATTCTTCTTAGATTTTGTATTGCTGATTTAGTCTCTATATTATTTATTTCTGCTCTGATCTTTACCATTTCCTTCCTTCTATTAATTTTGATTTTAGTTTGCTCTTGTTTTTCTAATGCCTTTAGATGTGATATTTGGTTGTTTGAGATTTTTCTATTTAACTGATGGAGGCATTTGTTGATATGAAATTCCCTCTTAGAATGGCCCTTGCTGTACCCTATAGGTTTTTGGTATGTTCTGTTTCCATTTCAATTTGTCTCAATAAATTTCTAAATTTCATTTTTAATTATTTCACTGACACATTGGTTCAAGAGCTTGTAGTTTAATTTCTATGTATTTCTAAATTTTACAAAACTGTGTTTTTGTTTTCTAGTTTCATAACATTGTGGTCAGAAAATATACTTGACATGACTTCAACCTTCTTAAATTTATTAAGACTTGTTTTGTGGCCTGTTATATGATCTTTCCTTAAGAAATGTTCCATGTGCACTTCAGAGGAATGTGTATTCTGCTGCTACTGGATGAAATGTTCTGTAAATGTTTGTTAAGTCCGTTTGATCTAAAGTATAGTATACATTCAATATTTCTTTGTAGATTTTCTGTCTGGATAAATTACAACTGTCATTTTGTTGTTTTCTAGTTGTTTTGTGGGTTCTTTCTTCTTTCTCTTTCTTTCTTCTTCCCTTACTCTCTTCCTTTGGAATAAAGAAAGATTCTTTCTCTTTCTTTCTTCTACCCTTACTCTCTTCCTTTGGAATTAAGCAGTTTTCTTCAATAGCGTGTTTTGATTTATTACCTTTTGTTTTCAGTTTATCTATTATAAGTTTTTGCTTTGTGGTTACCACTATCTTTAAAAAATCTTATAACATATAATTTTAAGCTGATAATAGCTTAGCTTTGATTGCAAAAAGTATCATTAGATTTTAGCCCCAGTCCAAACCCCTCCCAAACTTTTGAATTTATGGTGTCACAATTTACATTTTTTTTTTACTGCCTATCCCTTCACAAGTTACTGTCATTATATTATATTTAATAGTTTTGTTTTTGAAACTTTGCACTAAATATATAAGTGATTAACACATCATTATAGTTTTAAACTAATCTGAATTTGACTGTGTACTTACTTTTACTAGTCAGTTTTATACTTTCAAATATTTTTGTGTTACTCACTAGCATTCTTTTCTTTCAACTTGAATAACTTCCTAGACGTTTTTTGTAAAACAGGTTTGGTCTTGATGAATTCTCCCAGCATTTTTTGGGAAACCTGTTCTCACTTCTTCATTTGTGAAGGACAGATTTGCTGAATAAACTGTTCTTAGTTGGTGGTGTTTTAGCTTTAGGACTTTGAAATATATTATTTCACTTTCTCCTGGCCTGTAAGGTTTCTCCTTAAGAGATCTGTGATAGCCATATTGGCATTTCCTTTTATGTGGTGTATCTTATATCTTGCTGCATTTCAAATTTTTTCTTTATCTTTGATTGTCGGTAGTTTGACTATTAGATATATTGATATACTCCACTTAGTGCTGAATTTGATTGGAAACTCTTTGCTTCTTACAACTGTTTGCATTTATCCTCAGATTAGAAAACATTTTAGCCATTATTTCTTTAAATATACTTTATACCTATTTTTGTCTTTCTTCTAATTCTGGAACTTTTATTATGTAAGATATCCTTTTTCCTTTTTAAATGTTTTTTTTGCTCATCCGATTGGATAATTTCAAACATTTTGTCTTCTGGCCCACTCATTTGTTCTTCTGCTTGACTAAGTCTGCTGCTGAAGCTTTCTGCTGACTTTTTTAGTTCAATCATTGTATTGTTTATCTCTAGAATTTCTATCTGAAAAAGGAGACATTGTAACTGTTTTTACATAAATACAAAAGATAATAAGAGAATATTTGAACATTTGTATGACAACAAATTAAATAATCTAGAAGAAATGGGTAAGTTCCTGGAAACATACAACCTACCAATATCAAATAATGAAGAAATATTAAATCTGAATATACCAATAATGAGTAGCAATATTGAATTTGTAATGAAAAGTCGCCCATCAAAAAAATCCTAAACTTGAAGTCTTCACTGATGAATTCTACTGAATATTTAAAGATTAATTAATATTAATTCTACTCAAACTTTTCCAAAAATTATATAGGAGGGAATATTTCAAACTCAGTATCTGAGGCCAGTATTACTCTAATATTAAAACCAGACAAGGACACACACACACACACACCCCTCCGCAGAAATCCAGGCCAATATTCCTGGTATCTCAACCAATACTGGTAAACCAACTTAAACAACACAGCAAAAAGATTATTTACTATAATAAAGTTGGCTTCATCCCACTTTATTCAAAATATGCAAATCAATCACCCAAACAGAATCAACAACAAAAACATTATATTATTTCAATAAATGCAGGAAAAATGATTTGGCAACAATCAGCATTTCTTTAAGATAAAAACTCTCAATGAATTAGGTATAGAGAGAAGGTATCTCAACATAATAAAGGCTCTATATAACAACCCCACAGCTAATATTCTACCTGAGTAAAGTTGAAAGCCTTTCTTCTAAGATCTGTAGCAAGAGTATCCCACTTCACCACTTCTATTCAACAACATTGTACTACAAGTCCTAGCTAGAGCAACTAGAAAAGAGAAAGAAATAAATGGCATTCAGATTGGAGAGAGAGAAGTTAATTGTCTCTGTTTGCAAATGACATGATCTCATATAGAGAAAACTCTAAAGACTCCACTAGAAACTGTTAGAACTGGTAAACAAATTCAGTAAAGTCATATGATACATAATCCACATATGCAAATCAGTAGCATATCTATATACTGATTTACTGTCTAAAAAAGAAATCAAGAAAACAATCTCATTTTGAATAGCTACAGAAAATACTTAATAATAAATTTATCCAAGGAGGTGAAAGATTTCTTCACTGAAAATTAAAAACATTTATGAAAGAAATGGAAAAGGAAACAATTATATAGAAAGATGTTCTGCATTCATGGCTTAGAAGAATTAATATAATTCAAATGTCTATGGTGCCCCAAATAATTTACAGACTCAATGAAATCCCTATTAAAATTCCAATGGCATTATCCATGGAAATAAAAAAAAATGCCTAAAATATGTTTGGAAATGCAAATTATCCCAAATAGCCAAAGCAATCTAGAGTTAAAAGAACAAAGATGAACATATTGCACTACTTGATATCAAAATATACTACGAAATAAAAGTAGCCAAACATGGTACTGGCATAAAAACAGACTCCAGGCTCATAGTCCCATTGAATAGAATAGAGAGCCCACATGTATATTTATGCAGGTAAAGTGAACTGATTTTCAACATAGATGTCAAGAACAGGCAATGGAGACAGGACAATCTCTTAAATAAATGGTATTGGAAAAACCAGATACACATATACAGAAGAAATTAGACCCTTATCTCTGGTCATACACAAAAGTAAACTCAAAATGGATTAAATACTTAAATTACAGACACAAAACAATAAACTTATAGAAGAAAACCTAGAGGAGAATATTCATGACATATATTTGGGCAAAGGCTTTTTGGATATATCCTCAAAAGCACAGACAACAAAAATAAAAAGAAACAAATGGGATTATAACAAACTAAAAACCTTCTGCATAGCAAAGGAAACAATCAGTAAAGTCAAGAAACAACCTAGAGAAGGGGAGAATATATTTGCAAATCATACATCAAAGAAGGGCTAAATATACAAAATGTACAAAGAAAAACTGTACAACAAATGAAATAAATAACCCTACTTAAAATGGGCAAAGGACACAAATAGGCATTTCTCAAAAGAAGGAATACAAATGACCAACAGATACACGAAAAACTGTTCAACATTTCTAATCATCAAAGCAATGCAAATTAAAACCGTAAGATATGGCCTCATACCTGTTAGATTGGCTATCATTAAAAAGATAAAAGATAACCAAGGTTGTCAAGGGTGTGGAGAAAAATGAAACCTTTGTAACCTGTTGTTCATATTTCAAATTAATAAAGCAACTGTGTAAAATAGTTTGGAAAATTCTGAAAAAAATCTAGAAGTGGAATTACCATATAATCCAACAATAACACTACAGGGTATATATCCCCCAAATTGAAATGTTTCCCAAAAAAGATATTTGCACTCCCATGTTTATTTAAGCATTATTCACAATAACCAAGATATAGAAACAACCTAAGTGTCAATTAATGAATGAAAAAAATGTTAAGTTTGATGTGTGTGTGCATATATATGTATTCAACTATTTTTAAAATAACAGGAAATTCAGTCATTTGCAGCAACACGGACAAACCTAGTAAACATCTTAAGGGAAATAAGCCAGACATAGAAAGACAAATACCATATGATCTCACTCGCATGTGAAATCTTAAGCTGAACTTATAGAAGTAAGGAGTAGAATGGTGGTCATCACTGGCTGTTGTGGAAGGGTGAGAGGAGAAAGAGGAGACGTCGGTCAATTTGTTCAACCTTACAGTTAGATAGAAATAAGGTCTGGGATTCTATTGTGCAGTAGAGTGGCAATAGTTAATATTCTATTATATATTTCAAAATGCCTGACAGAGAAGATTTTTAATGTTTTTACCACAAAGGAATACTAAATGTTTGAGGTGATGAATATGCTAATTACCCTGATTTGATAATTACAAAATGCATACACGTATCAAAACCACATTGTAACCCATAAATGTGTAGAATTATTATTGGTCAAATAAAAATAAAGTAAAACTTTAAAAAATGAAAGAGAAGTTGGTGGATCAATATTCCAGAAACACTGAGTCTAATTTGCCCATGGCAGTAACTTACTCCTTAAAGTTTGTTTTCTTCCTTTCTAGTCTCATTTCCCTCTATCGCAGTGCATCTTGGGATCACCACGACATAAATTAATTGAGTCATAGGCCTTAACTTTGCAGTCTGTTTTTTTTGGGGGCGGGGGGGACACAAATTTAGATATATCTGTACTCCCTAAAGGGGATAAAATGATTTGGACTTTTAAAAATTATTTCAATGTAGTGCTATAATACTGAATGCAATGTATTTTATATAAGATTTACATAAGATTAACTTATAGAAAAAAATAACTGAAAATCTATGATGACATTGACAAAAAGTGACCTCAGTATAGTAAAGAAAGTAAACACTAAATCTAATTTCCTGATTTAGTCTGTTATTCTCCTATACTACTACTTCTTATTTATTCTCTCTTACTTTTTTTTTTTTTTTTTTTTTTGCTTAACACTGAATTATTCAAAATATATGAAGACAAAAAAAGACTTTAGTGATATGGGTGTTTTAAGTTTTTCCCTTCTTTAACAGAAGGATACATTAACAGAAGTGACACATGAAATTCAAATAAAATTTTGGTTATATTTTTATACCCATAGGGAAATACATTCTATAGAACAGTGATACATGTTTATTTGTCATATTTTATTTGAAGAATTATTTTATAGTCCTCTGTATTTACTTTTCTGTTATTAATGATGACTTTTGCTCCCTTTGAAAATGTTTTTATATTCAATACCTGTGGCTTATATTTTATATGTAGTTTCGGTATTTGTTACAAGGGAAGAATAATCATAGTGAAACTAACTTTCTTGGAGGAACAGCAGAAAGTATCGAGTAAAGTTAGAAAGAAAAGGATTAAGTCTCAGCAAAACAGACATTTTTGCATAATTTCTAGAAATTAATTTAGAAAGAGGAAGATTTATTAAAAATATGCTGAAAGTCAGCGTATGTTACCTTTTTGTATCCAAAAGAAAAAAATAAAATCTATGAATACAAAGTGTGATGAAGCAGAGCTGAGCCACAGACTTCACCACCTGGAGGCACTGACAAGAGCGTGACTCCTCAGACAAGTGACAACAGAGACAATGGTTTCTAATTATCAATGGAGCAAGGGTTGTTTTTGTTTTAATATTTCCTTTAGTATCTCGTCTTGTGAGGTGTTCATGGGAAAAATTATGACAAAGAAAAATGGTAACTTCTTATATCATTTAATTTTCTAGTAATTCTGTATAAATAATAAAATATTTTAGCCAGTTTGCCACACCTGTTCTGACTGATATAATTGACAAAGTGAGGACATCAATAAGTCAGCTCACTTACTACTTGTGGAGGGATGCCAAATATCAGATAAGCTCACCTGAAAATGAAAATACTGAAAAAAAAATGTACATGACATAGCAATAAAATGGCCAATGCTTGCATTTTCTCTACCATTATTCCGTTTTTGAGTTGTTGTCTCTTATACTTTGTAATATTATGAGCTTTGGGACATAAAAACTTAGCAACGCCTGTAACTCATTTCCTCTCACTTGCAGTGATGCCTGTAAAAAATGAACAACCTCAAACAAATCTTGTAGTAAAAATGTCAGAAAGCAGACCTTATAAACACGCAAATGGAGTTTATGGCATGAAGTGGAGAGTTCTTATCTATAAGATGTTTGAGGACTGAACATATCTATTCTTTCTAGTTTGCTTATTGCAATTATTCTTAAAGTTTTGGGATCTATGGGGTTGGGATTACTGGCTTGTTAGAGAAAAGGGTCAGTTACATGTGCTGATTATTTAATGAGGTATACAATAAAGATTTTATTTAACCAAATGGCTTACCCTGTGAAGCAAGCTCAATTATACCTTACTCAATACCCACCCACATATTAAATCTGAGATTGGGAAACATTCTAATGCTATTGAGCAAAGAGCTTCAAAGGACAGGTGCACAGGAGGCCTCAGATTTCACCAAGGGAAATGCCTCACCCGTTTGTTTCTTATATCATTAATAAAGTTGACATTGGTTTCAATCATAAGATCTGTAATTCATGTGAGTCATATTTGACAATTCAATCTTATGTGTTACCATGTTCTAATTTTAGGCAAGTTATGTTGTTCTACCACAGAATGAGATACTTGGGACTTCGTAATTCTTGGTCAAAAATAGACAACTGTTAGTCATTTGCTGATAATAAGATGCTTGAGTGCTAAAAACTGCTAAGTACTCTTCTAGGAAAAGTTATAACTTCACGGTATTTAAAATTAAGTGACTAAGTTATATAATACACATGCAAATGAAGTAGTGTTAAAGAGTAATGAGGGAGTACGAAGTGCTATCCAATCCAAGGAAGGGCTAGCTATAAAGTAGATGTTTATCAACTTAGGTGGAAATTAGTTTGTTGTATGTGTTTGAGGAATAAAAAAGAATGCCAGTGTCTTAAACTGGATTCACTCAAAATCAAAACCTGAGATAAAGATGTACATGCAGTAAGCGTATTTTTGAAAATGAGCCATTTGTCAAGAGTGGGAGGCAGAAAAGAGTGAAATAGGCAAGTAGGAAATGCTAATCTAAGCTGTTAGCAAGCTGAACCCTTCTGTAGGAAAATGAGACTTAATCTTAGCGGGGACTCGGAGGGATCATGTAAAATTGATTTCAGAATCTTCCACTAAAGGAACACAGAAGATGCAATTTAATCCATCAGTACCTATAGATTATTGGTCAAGATTCACTAGGGTTAACACTCACATTTTTGGGTTTCTAAATACACAGAATAGCTAAGATTTTTTACATGAAAGTAGAAGAGAAGCCCCTTGGGCCGATAGCAATAGACATGTGGTAAATCCTAGGCAGACTCTCTGTTTGTGTCTGGATGCAGCTGTTCGTTCAGGTGATGGCAAGAGCACAAAGGTGAGCTGGAAGATTGGATAGGATGTAAAAAGTTCCTTCTACCCAGCGTCCAATATACTCCAACCTGTGCACTAATCACCTTCAGTCCTTCTGTGTTTAAATTCCAATACATTCTAGAGCCTTCAAGATTGTGGCATGCCTCATTCTCTAGGAAATATTTAAGCAACAAAGTTTATTGTAATGAGCTTAAGTAAGTGGTTTTTAAGACCATACTTAATATTTATCCACTTCAGAATTTTCTCATTTTTATCGAACTCTTCAAAATGTATAGATTTTTGGCAAAATGGGGGCAGGGGGCTCTAACTCTTTTAACTAAAGAGTAGGAGTCTTTAGTTGCCCTATTCTTGTTAAGATTTAGTTATTACAATGTTCATTTACAGTTATCATTGGGCATGAAGCATCCAGGAACACCCTAGGCAATACCCTGATATAGTCCTTGCTTCCACCATTGTGTAGTAGCAATCTCAATATCATGTGGATACAATTAAGTCCTTTTCTCTGTGGTAGAATTTTCTAGCTTTGGTCTGAAAAGTGGGTATAGATCTCAATTTTAATATGGCAGCTAAGTTAGACATTTGTTCAGCAGCTTTCAATTTCTTTCTGGTTAGTGAAATCAATTAACACCTTAATTAGCTCCCATCCATCTTAACATTAAGCAATATTCTGATCTATTAGTCATTATTGCACATCCTTGTGGGTAAAGACGCCTGGTTGACTTTCTAATCTTGATGCCCATTATGACAGTTACTTTGAAACTATTTCTGATGATAAGTGTTGACTTCCTGGCCTCTTCAATTACAGAATCCAAACCCAGTGGTCCTAGGGAGCTCAGTTCCATGGCAGTCTTCTAATGTCAGCTCTGGCCTAGAGAAGGAGGCACACCTGAGCTACTCAGAGATGTCAGCATATATCTTAGCAGTTTATTTTTTATTGTTATTGAAAGAAACACAAAAATCTTTGCTTATCGGAAGTTTCACTTTTCACAGTTTTAGTTACTTGTGATCAATCACAGTCTGAGAATATTAAATAGAAAATTCCTGAAATAATTCAGAAGATTTAAATTGTGCCCCGTTTTGAGTAGAATGATGAAATCTCATGGTATTTCACTCTGTCCCACCGGGGAAGTGAATCATGCCTTTGTCCAGTGTGTCCACGCTGTAGACACTACCTACTCATTAGTCACGAAGTAGCCACCTTACTTATCAGATGAAAAAAGCCATAGTATCCGTAGGGTTCAGTACTATCCATGGTTTCAGGCATCCACTGGAAATCTTTGAACTTCCATGAATAAAGGGGATTACTATATCCTCTGAAATTTCCCATGAAACAGACTTCACTGGGAGGGTTTCTAATCTCAAATAATGGATTTCTTCCATTTTCCTCATCTACCTTCATCTTCTGAAATTGTTCTGAATATTCTATTTCATCCACCATAGACAACCATTGCTTTTAAAATTTAAAGAGCAATTCTAAGTATTGTCTACAGGTGTCCTTTCCAAGACATTAAACATTGAGTCACAACGGCATGCTCCTGTGTGAATAATAAGCCAGCTATGTTGTAGTCCTGGTCCAAATCTTAACTTCCAGATACATTCCAACATATGTTCCCTAGTATTTTTCAATACTTATCAGTCATATGTTTTAGTTATTTGGATGTGCTTGTCTTTCTCCTCCTGGAGAAATTACTGTATTATCTTGCCTTTGCTCTGTTTCACTTGCCCCTGCTTAGAGACTACGAAACTGTGAGAGGAGATAGGGTCGGATATTGAATAATCTAAGCATCATCCTGCAAGACACCCGAACCAGATGAGGTCTTTACCAGAGCTCTATGTAAGAACAGCATTTAATATGGGAAGGGAGCTATTTCTTCCAAAGAAGAATATGACTGTGGAAATTCAATATGTTCAGGGTTTTCCAGATAATTGGGCACATCCTGGGTCCCTAGGTCTTCCTTTCCTACAAATTTGGGCTCTTCTCTGGCATAGGAGACACATGGGAGTTAAACATTCAGTGTCCACTGTAACTCTGACATCTTTATATTTAAATACTGAGCCTTGTTTTCATCAATATCTGCTCTGTTCTGCCAGGATGACTTTACAGTATGCCTTGATAGCTGGCTAATTTAAGCCTGTAATTTTCTTTTCTTTCTTTCTTTTTTTTTTTTTTTTTTTTTGGCTTCTAAAACTAAACTAAGGACAATGAATTGCACAGTCCTTAATATTACCATTGCTCTTATATTGATAATGTGTGCCGTTACTATGCAAACCAATGCTTCATGCTCTCTTTGTACCAAATTCTGATTCATCTCCTGTAAAAATCTTAATTATAATGCTACCACATGACAAGAATTATTGCTTCACTTACCACTGGCAGTTGGAAGTTTATTGGAGTTTGGAGCAACATTATTCACCAAAACAATAAGGGCCACTGCTGTCACGAATTGTCTTAGTTTGGGTTTCCTGGAAACAAAAAAAAAAAAAAAAAAAAGCTGATAAAAGCATTTGCATGCATCTGGAGCAAGAGCAAGAGGCCAGACAAAGTAGAATAGTGAGAGACGGAAGAAAGAAAGTCAATCAAAGGCTGGGTGACTTTATTCATTACTATAGTTGAGAGTTGAACAGTTAAGGCACAAACCTCTTAGTAACCTTTAAGGAGCAGTGTAAAATATACCTCTTAGTTGTCCAATAGAGTGAGCGTGGTTGAAAAAAAGTTGAACAAGTAGAAAATGAGGTTACAAAGGTAAGCATGGATGAGATCACATGGTACCTTGGACTTTGGATTTTATTTGAGTTTAATGGGAACTCACTGTCGGGGTGATGGCAGAAGAAAAATAACAAGATCTTACTTTTATTTCTAAAAGATGCCCATTGATGCTGTGTGGAGAAGAAAGGGTGGTGGTAGGGAGACTAATAGAAACCTGCATAAGTAGTCCAAAAAAAAAGTGGTTAGTGGTGGCATGAGGGCTAGTCAAGATCTTTTGTTTATGAGACAGAGTATTACTCTGTCGCCAAGGCTGGAGTGCAAAGGCATGATCTCAGTTCACTGCAACCTTCACCTCCCAGGTTCAAGTGATTCTCCTGCCTCAGCCTCCCTAGTAGTTGGGACTACTGGGGACGCACCATCACGTCTGGCTAATTTTTGTATTTTTTGTTTTAGTAGAGATGGCGTTTCACCATGCTGGCCAGGCTGGTCTTGAACTCCTGACCTCGTGATCTGCCTGCTTCAGCCTCCCAAAGTGCTGGGATTACAGGTGTGAGCCACCGCGCCTGGCCCTTGAAGATCTTCTTAACATGGAATGGATTTAAAATGTAGGTTCAACATGTGATACGAAAATTAAGACCATGAAGATGCCTCTGAAATTTTTGTTTTTGTTTACTTCCCCTTTGATTAGGTGGGTAATTTTTAGAGTGACGTACCGGTACAAAGAAAACTGGCAAGCATATGGTATTGCTGAAATTGACGCTTTGCCTTGGACATGTCAAAGATGCTTGTTTGATTGGCATCCAAGTACAAATATTAGGTGGAAAGTAGGATACGAAAGTAAAGCTTAGGGCCAAATGGGGACTGGCTATATAAATTCAGGACTAATTAACCAATACATGTTACTTAAAGCCATGGAAATTCACTACGAGCATAGTGAATCATAGGGAGAAAACAATATCTAGTCATGTCTTGAATAATCCTAATGTTTACTGATTGGAAATAAATTCTAATACTTAGAGACTGAAGAGAATGAGGGGAGAAGGAATAGTTAGTAAATTGTATGAAAAATGAGACTTTTATGACCCAGAAAACAACTGAAGAAAGTGGTTAATAAGAGAGGCACCTATCACCTTTGTCAAAGATTGTTGAAAGGTACCAAGTTTACTTCAAGAATTTAAAAATGGTGAGATTGACAAGAATGGTTTCAGTGGTTTGACCTTGATGAATGTTTAATTGCAGAGGTACAGTGAGAATAAAATAGTCAATAATAGTGAATATATTTATGTATGTATGTATGTGTGTACATGTATGTGTCTACATGTATATACAGATAACTTTAAAGTTTTTTTTAACACACAGGGACAAGTAAATAAGGAATTCGCATAATTTTACATTTGATTAGTATGCATCAAGTTAAATAGTGATAGAACTGATCTAATAAATTATTTAAATATGCCATGGCATGAGAGAGAAGAAATAACTACCAAAGGGAACACATTGATTTGCTAAGTTAGAATGAGATTCAGTGTACAAACAGAGGACGTGACCTTAGATATAAACACTGGCTATGTATTCATTGTGAGGAAAGGCAAAGAATGGTTGGGCCTATAGATTCCAGTGGATTGGTTCATTTGGTGATATAGGTCCAGGAATTCACTTTTCAGTTGTACTATATTCTGAGTAAAATAATAATGTTAGCTTAAAATAGGGAGTGAAGAAATTTTCTCGCTGAGCAGTTATGTGAATTGGCTAGGAAATGCAATAGGCTTGCCAAGAAGTCCTGAGCATACACTCGGTGCTTGCGGTTATACATTTAAAGTGAGACCAGTCCATACTACTGTGTGTGCATACGAGTGTGTGTGTGTGTAAGCAAAGTTAGTTGCTTTCAAATTCACTGATGTAGTTAGAAGGTTATATAGAAATAGATTTTTCTGGGTATGGGATTTACTCAGGTTAAACATGGAAGTAAAATTGAAGTTATCTGAAAAGAAGTAATTATATTAACATATCATGAATTCTAAGCTGGGTAAGGAGGGGAGGATGAAGAGTGGAAAAGGTGATAGAGTTAACGGACTGGAGTTCAAGGTGAAGTCAAAGTTTTTGTTTCTGTTTCAAGTGGGAAGAGTAAAAGAAATAAGCTGCAAAGATAGAAATTTTAAATCATAGCTGAGATTCCATGAATCTAGATTTATGGAGATGGTGGAGTAATTGGCAATAATAAACACCAAACTATGAGAACACTAAACTATGAAGTATGGAAGAAGAAAATTGTATGATTGATGAAGAGCTCAAGGAATTAGAAGGCCCAAGAGGTGCATACATGGCACATATGTGAAGCCGACCTTACATGTCTCATTTTATATTTTCTGTCTGTTTAGTTTCACAGGGAAAAAATGAAATTATTTCTTCTTTATTTATTGAACCCACTATGATAAATAGCAAAAATGACTACAAATTATTTCATTTATGAAGAAGTGGTATCTATTTCTCCATCTTTTAAATTGGTATGGGTTATGTGAATTGTTTTGGCCAATGGAAATAAGCAAATGTTAAAAGCAGAGACTTGGAAAGCACTTGAGAATTTGGGTTTACTCTCTGTGTGGTGTTTTGACCTTTCAACTACCATGTGAAGAAGCCCAGACTATCCTCCTGAATAACAAAAAGCAAGAGGCAATCTCTTCCAAATTGCCAAAAGCCTCCTGGCTGTCAGTCATGTGAGCTAGTTCACCACAAATCATCCAGCTATTCACTGACAGCAGAAAACAGCGAGGTTGGCTCAGTTAAGACTTTGCAACAAACCCACAGAATTAGGAACCACATACATAATTATTGTCTCAAGCCACTGACATTTAGGAAGTAGTGTGTTACACAGCAATAGATAATTGAGAAATACATTGTGCTTAGAAATGGTGTTGTCTTGGAAAGGGAGATAGTGAGGACTGGAAACAGCAGGGAAGACACTACTACGTGATGCTAGAAAAACGTGCATAATCTGTAAATGAAGGTGAGAAAATTGTGAGAAAATTATTATAAGATGGAAAAAATGATAACCCGTATTATTTTGTAGTAAAACAGCTGACAGAAGTTTCACCCCCTTTAACTTTTAAGGTTTTTACATGTATGTAATGAATATATCTGGCACAACATTAAGACTGGATGTCTTTGGGGGAAGAGGAGGGGCATGGGTAACTTCCCTGTTTAGACCAGTGGAAGCATATCCAAGTCTGCCTTCTAGGCATGATTTTAGATTACTTTTTGTTTTCCCTGAAACAGAGGCTTGCTCTTTTGCCCAGGCTGGAGTGACGTGGCACCGTCATAGGTCACTATGGCATTGACCTGGCCTCAAGCAATCCTCCCACATTAGCCTCCCGAGTAGCTGGGACTGCCGGTGTGCATCAAGATGCTCCCTATTTTTTGTTTGTTTGTTTTTGTATAGACAGGGTCTCCCTAGGTTGCCTAGCCTGATCTCAAACTCTTGGTCTCAAGGGATCCTCCCACCTTGGCCTCCAACAGTGTTGGGATTATAGGCATGAACCACTACACTTAACTAGAATTTTGTATTTCGACCCTAAGGGCAGAATTGTATGAAACATTTTGGATCCCTGGACTGAAAGTGAGCACATTATTCATGTGACAGAAATGTAAACAAATTGCAGCCAGCAGAGAATTGTGATTGAATATTAAATGCTCACAATTCTTCCCCTTCTATGAAGATGGGCATTTTCCATTTCTTGAACCTGAAACAGTCATGTGACCTTCTTTGGAAATGTGACTTTATAGTAAATGTAACACAAGCAAAGGCTTGATAAAAGTGCTTGTATATTGGGGTTGGCTTCCCTTGCAGCTTTTGTAAATGTACAATCAGTATTTGAAGAAATTCAGAGTAGCTTGCTGAATGACAAGAGAAATAAAACTCGGGTGTCTCTGTCACTCTAAATAGCCTGTGGGAGCCACAGATGTGAATGAGGATACCCTTGATTGTCTGGATGCAAGATGACCCACCAGATGATAGCAAATATATATATATATATGTTTGTATGTATATGTATATATGTATCTCTCTCTATATATATGTATATCTAGATATACAAACACATATATATCTGGAAAGCCCCACAGCTATCAGCTGACCTGTCCCAGACCCAAGAATCCAGTGGACTCATATAACTGTGTGATAATTAAATGGTTAATGTTAAAACCACTAAATTTTGAGATGATTCCTTAAGCAATGAATTGACTGAAAATCTTCTCTCTAGAGATCACTTTGCTGTCAGTGGGCTTTGAAACCACCACTGTATTTTATCCAACTGTAGTCATACAAGAACATTCTCATAATGTGGTAATGACGTTGTCTTTTTAATTTACCACAATGATATACACTTAAAATACTTAACTGAAAATATAATTATGTCAATGTGCAGGAAGCTTTTGAGAAATATTTTTTTTAAATCCATTCTGGCACTATATTCTGTATTATACGAGTTATATTTTTGTGGAAATTGTTTTCAGCATAAGCTTCTAAGATATGATTATACACATAGTAATTATAGCATTATCTATCAGCTCCTACTTACCACATGCTCAGTCTACTTTCTTGGTAGAGATATATCTTATCCAAAAAATATACGTTAAGGATTTGTAGTATTATTGTATGTAGTGATTAAGAATGGCTTAAAACCCTTTGAATGACTTAATTCATTATATTTATGCCTATAATTGTAACAGTATGTATAAAAAAAAGAAGACCCCATGGTAGTTCGTGTTCTAGGTATTTTACAACAAATGATATGGGACATAGTACAGGTATGTGTTGCCTCATTAATCAAAGAATTAAAAACATTTAACAGACTCCTAGAATTTACTGATCCAAACTCCTCAAACAATTAGACTTTGAATAGTCAATGAGAATATATTTCTTCTCCTTTTTCAGCACTATTCACAGAATATGTTATCAATTTTCTGTCACTCACTGTCCCTGGAGAAACCAATATTATTTCAATTCTATATAGAAAATAAAAGAGGTATCCTGAAAAATAAAAATGAATTTGGCCTTTTTTTTTTTTTTTTCTGTGTAAGAATTCAGACATTAGCAGCACTGAATCCTATCAGATCAATTCCCTGCAGAAGGCTAAAGTCTGCAGTGGTCCGAGATCTGTAAACTCTACAGATGTGGGAAAAGAATGATAAAGGAAGACTACTAAATATTCCTTTGCTAAACCGTGCATGCAATGCATGTCGATTGCCCCTGGTTTTAACTATCTGCACTGTAAATAAGAGCTCTATAAGCCAAGTAGTTAAAGGTGAAAGACTCTTCTATTATCCTTTTAATTCCAATAAAACTATTCAACCAATTTTATTCACTTGCACTGTTAATAAAATAGACCCTATGCTTTAGAAACCTGGCTCAAGTTGAAAACAGAAAAAAAGTTCTTATCTTTCGTATTTTTCTCTCCAACTTCTACGTATTAATTAATCTTGTGCTCTGTATTTTGAACCACGGAAACGAATTTTATTTTTGTATTTGGTCAAGTAGAAATACTATGTATAGAAAAACTCTAGACAGAGTGAGACTCCATCAAAAAGAAAAAAAAGAAGAAAAAGAAGAAAACTCTAAGAATGAGAAATTGCTATGGAGTTCAATATTGATTCCAGAATGTACCCATTGAATCAGAGAAGCAAGGCATCAATGTTAGCTAATTGAAATACAAGTTGAATTTGTAAATTAAGTAAAGTCAGGGTAATCGAGATGTCACCTTGGAAAGGAGACTAAACAAGAAATTTAGGATGAGTTTGGCGTAATTTATATTACTCGAATCAGAGGAATCAGTGCAATCAAAAGCACCTTATCATTCAGACTAGTTGGAGAGAAATGTCCAAATCAAAATTGTAGCCACACATGTTCCCATTCAAATTTCCATGGTGGCAGGAACTTCAAATTACACTGCCAGTACTGAGTGCATGTGAGATTAAACCTGAATTGGCCTGGCACGCTGACTCATGCCTGGAATCCCACTACTTTGGGAGGTTGAGGTGGGAGAATCACTTGAGGCCAAAAGTTCAAGGACATTTTAGGCAACGTGGGAAGACCTTGTCTCTACAGAAAATAAAAAAAAAAAAAATGGTGGGCTTCTGTAGTCCTGGCTGCTCAAGAGGCTGAAGTGTAAGGATGGACTGATCCCAGGAGTTCAAGGTTATAGTCAGCTATGACCCCACCACAGCGCTCTAGCATGGGTGGCAGAGTGAGACCCTGAAGAATTGATCATTAAATAATTAAAAGACACTAATTAAGACAAGAAACTCAAATCAGCGAGCAACAACTAGGAGAAAGGTGTGTGGAGGATTTTTGTAGCAGTTTGCCACGAGAACAAGCATAAAGGTTGGAAGGGATGGATACGACAGGTACAAAGAGTGACTTAAGTCTAAATATTCAAGAGAAGGATTTTCTGAATACAGACAACTTTTCTCATCTCTGGTGAACTTGAACCAGAATCAATATTAAGTAAAGATTATGTGATGAATATCTGGCATACATCATTGAATCTGTTTCCAAATCTCTTGCGGATCAACTTCCAGAAACTAGGACTGAGAAAGGAGAGGTGCTCACACTTCAGGTACTTTCCATAAAGATTTTTGAACCTAGGAATCTGCTTCTCGGTTTGTCTTCCACTTTCACTGTCATCCCAGAAGTCCAGGGCCTGCTGCTCATCTTATTTGAAAAGGAGGCTAGGAGTTAATTGTTTCTAAATTCTGAGGCAATTTACAGTTGATGTGATCTTTTATTCATGAGTGTTTGAGGCCAGAAGTTTCAACTTAACCAATTTTAGTTTATTTGTTCCCATATGCAAGAAATAGATGAGACAAAGAACTTATATTTACTGAGCTTCATTCGAATTTTGATGGGAACCCTATTCTCAGCTCTTACTCTAAAGTGCAGTAACCTATCAGTGGTTTCCAAATACCTGGGGCTTATCTGAATGCATCACTTAAAGTGGAGCAGGTTTCTGAGACTGAGTAATAAAACCTGCTGAAACAGGAATGGAATACTTGAAGAAAATACCGAGGACAATGTTTTTTTTTAATTAATGTTTCATTTCTGGTCTAAAAAAATTGATATGTGTTTGATCCCTCCATTTCACTAGGCATTGTAATTTAGTGAACATTCTCATACTTAGATTTCAGAAACCTTCTCCAGAGTCTCTTTGCAAATTGTGACTCAACTACATTCACAGATGGAGTGCAAAAACTGAGATCAGATGTTGATGTTGAAAGTACGGCAGAAGGCACAAGTAAATGACAATACAGAAAAAAAGGTAAGAATTGAACTGCATTTAAGAATCTTAAATAGTTAAAAATAACACTATGACAAATCTTTATAAATTTTAAAGAGAAAAATGAAAACATTTAGAAAAGTATGCAATTTTAAACTTGGCATACTACAAAATATATAATGAGTACATCTAAGCCACAGTTAAAAAAAAAACAAAAACAAAAAACACTACAGAAAGACACAGTTGTAGGTGGTTTAAGAAACACATTTTTTGGCTGGGCACAGTGGCTCATGCCTGTAATCCCAGCACTTTGGGAGGCCAAGGCAGGTGGATCAGCTGAGGTCAGGAGTTCGAGAGCAGCCTGGCCAACATGGTGAAACCCCATCTCTACTAAATACAAAAAAATTATCCTGGCATAGTGGCAAGTGCCTGTAATTCCAGCTACTCAGGAGGCTGAGGCAGGAGAATTACTTTAACGCAGGAAGTGGAGGTTGCAGTGAGCCGAGAGCACACCACTGTACTCCATCCTGGGGAAAGAGTAAAACTCCGTGAAAGAAAGAAAAGAAAGAAAAGAAAAGAGAAGAGAAGAGAAGAGAAGAGAAGAGAAGAGAAGAGAAGAGAAGAGAAACGAAACGAAGGAAGAAAGAAAGAGAAAGAAAGAGAAAGGAAGAAAGAAAGAAAGAAAGAAAGAAGGAAGGAAGGAAGGAAGGAAAGAAGGAAGGAAGGAAGGAAAGAAAGAGAAAGAAAGAAAATTTTTAACCTCTCAGTAATAAATAATACCAATTTCATGAAAATCAACAGGATTAACATAATTAAGGCCAAATAATATGCCTGTTAACAAATAAAAATAAATATACCATATGGTCTTCATAACAGATATTGAAAATATTCTAATAAAATTTAATACTTATTAATAATGAGAAATTCATCCTTTTAAGGTATCTATTAAACAGATTAATAAAATGTGAAATAAAGTGAGAACTTTAGCAGCCATATCATTAAATTCAATTATTCATTCCATCAACCTTGTCTTGATGGTCCAAGCCAATAAAAATAATAAGTAAAGGCATAATTCAAAAGTTTTAGAAATAAAGATGCAAAACTGTCACAATTTTTAAAGGACATTTATCTGCATAGTAAATACAAGATGTTTCATAGAGCGATAGAAAACATAAGAATTAAGGTTTCAGACATGCACACGTATGTTTATTGCAGCACTATTTACAATAGCAAAGACTTGGAAACAACTCAAATGCCCATCAATGATAGACTGGAGAAAGAAAATGTGGCACTTATCCAACATGAAATACTATGCAGCCGTAAAAAAGAATGAGTTCATGTCCTTTGCAGGGACATGGATGAAGCTAGAAGCCATCATTCTCAGCAAACTAACACAGGAACAGAAAACCAAAAACCACATGTTCTCACTCATAAGTGAGAGTTGAACAATGAGAACACGTGGACACAGGGAGGGGAACATCACACAATGGGGCCTGTCAGAGGGTAAAGGGCAAGGGGAGGGAGAGCATTAGGACAAGTACCTAATGCAGGCAGTGCTTAAAACCTAGATGATGGGATAGGTGCAGCAAACCACCATGGCACGTGTATACCTATGTAACAAACCTGCACATTCTGCACATGTAGGCCAGAGCTTAAAGTAAAAAAAGAAAGAAAGGTGTCAGAATTTAAAATAACAGATAAAAATTAATGGCATACATTCAACAGCAATTGATGTGGCATAAGAGGAAAGGCAGCATAACAGTAGACTCCCTAAAGTATAAAAATCTTAAAATATCAAGAAATATATGGAAAACACAATAAAAGTCCATTGCAGTACATACAGGAACATTCAGAGATATAGAAGGATACCTAATGTTTCTAAAAGACTAATAAAGACATGCTATTAATAGCCACAAATAGGTCTGTAAATTCAATTTGATCTGAAGAACTCCAACTTTATGACCCAATCATAAAATATATTTTGAAGACTGAGTCTCTTGTGATACTCAAGATAGTTTGTTAAAGGAGAACAAAAAAAGCAGTATTCTCCCATGACTTATCAAGATATTAATTCTAGAGCGATTACAAAACATTGTGGTATTGACACACTCATGGAAATAAATAAATAGATGAGTAGGTCAGCAGAGAAGATCCAGAAATAAAATGTTGCTGATACAACAATGTGGCATAGTCCAAAGGTGGCATTAGATATCAATTTGAAGGTGACACGGAAACTGTCAGTGAGAATAACATCGCACATAGAAAAACAAAATAAAATTAGTACATCACACAAAAGCTCATATATAATTAAAGCCTACAAAATAGCAAACGTATATAAACACACACACACACTCACACACACCAAACTGTTAGAAGAGGGTTTGCTTCCCATTAGTGTTTAGAAAGATAAAAAGCATGCTCACCTTCTTAGTAGACAAACATTTCCGGACAAATCATAAATGACATGATGATATTTTTTTTTCATTAAAGCCATTAAAGAGCTGTAGGTGCAAAAAAAACCTTTAAAAATGCAATAATTAATCTGCAAATAAAACACTTTCTAGCTAAGCAAAGTATGTGAGTGATGCAGAATGCATGAATAGCTGGTACCAGTTGCTGAGGTTTGAAGCTGAAGAGGTGAAAGAGCAAGTCCACCTAATAAGTCTTTGTTGAGACAAATAGAAATCATATAAACATCGGCCAAATCATGAGCTGGTATATCACATTTGATATCAAGGGATCCCAAATACACACACACACACACACACACACGGGGGAAAATAAGAAAATTTTCTCCCTTAATTCCGTCACATGGAAATTTTGTTAAGAAGCAGAGTTAGACTATAAAGTAATCCCACAGTTTCAAAGTCTCAGGGCTAACAGTTTTGAATTTTCACAAAATGCCAAGTTCATGGTATTGATTTCTTTTCTTTCTTTCTTTCTTTTATATATATGTATATTTTACTTCCAGGATACATGTGCAGAACGTGCAGGTTTGTTACATAGGGATACATGTGCCATGGTGGTTTGCTGCACCTATCAATCTGTCATCTAGGTTTTAAGTCCAGTATGTATTAGCTATTTGTCCTAATGGTTTCCCTCTCCTCACCACCCAACCCCCCGACAATGATAGCCTGGCTAAAGAGAATGTGGTACATATACACCATGGAATAATATTATGTAGCTATAAAAAAAGGAATGAGATAATGTCCTTCACAGAGATGTGGGTGAAGCTAGAAGTCATCATCCTCCTTAAACTAACACAGGAACAGAAAATCAAAAATCACATATTCTCACTGATAAGTGAGAGTTGAACAATGATAACATGTGGTCTTGATTTCTATCTTCCCTCTCCTTCCAAGAAATCTCTTGTACCAAAATTTGTGAGACTATTTCACCATGTAACATAAAGGCCATAAATTTCTAAACTTGAACACTGCTGGATCGTTGTCTGTGGGACTGGGAGACTTCAAGATTCCAAGACAATAAGCCTTGAAGACTGTGAGCTCTTTGGACTTTGAGTCTATTTAATAATATTTTATAATATTATTGTATAAATATTATATAATCAATAATTCAATTTCTATTTTATATAATTATATTATGCTATACTATAATTATGTAATATGCTATAATATATAAAATTCTAATAATTATATTACAATATATGATTACTATATAAATCATGTATTATATATAATGTATTTATATATCATATAGTATATATTAGTATATAAATTTATATTAAATTATATTATATATTATGTAAATGTAATAAATATATGAATATATTTATAATATTATAAATATTTAATCATATTTATTTTAACCCAATAAATAGTATAAATAGTATATCTAAATTGCCACTCAAAACTTATATATACCAGTCAACTATATATATGTGTGTGTGTGTGTGTGTGTGTGTGTGTGTGTGTGTGTGTGTGTATATATATATACTTGTTGAGAGGTAGTTTTTCTTGAGGGGAAATGGGAAGCACATAGTTTATATTGCAACTAGGTAAGAGATAAAATTATGAATCTGTTTGAGAAATAACTTGCTAATAATTATACCAGAGAAAACACAGTAGTGTTTCTCTGTGTGTGTGTGGGGGGGGGATGGGGGTGGCTGTGTGTGTGTGTGCGTGTGTTTTAGAAATGATATGGCATTTTTTAGTAGAGATAGGGTTTCACCATGCTGGCCGGGCGTGGTGGTGGGCACCTGTCATCCCAGCTACTTGGGAGGCTGAGGCAGGAGAATCGCTTGAACACAGGAGGCAGCAGTTGCAATGAGCCAAGATCGTGCCACTGCACTCCAGCCCAGGCGACAGAGCAAGATTCCATCTCAGAAAAAAAATTAAATAAATAAATAAATAAATAAATAAATTTTAAAAAAAAGCAAACAAAGCAAAAAAATGGTATGGCACTTAACTTCTTTTTCTCCTACAACATTTAGGTGACATGATATGCTGCGCTTCTCACAAAGAACCAACAACACACAGTAGATTAAACTAGAAGTTTACTTTTGCAGTCACATACATGAGTATTATAAGGCTAGACCCTACCATCGTCAAGTCCTGTTTTCCACTCTTTTTCCTATCCTAGCCGAGAGAAAAGGGAGAAAAATTGTCCAGGGAAGATTCTTTATAGAATCAAAACAGAAGTTGCATCATCACTTCTAATCACATAATAATGGGCAGGATTTATTGTCATAGCTACTCAGAACTATTTAAAAGACACTGAAATATAATTTCTATTGATGCTCTTCCATGATTTAAGGTGGAATGTGTTATTTTACTAAAATTAAAAAGAGAAAAATAGACATGAAGGACAGTTATTCTCTGATGCAATTAGTTTTCATTATTTCTAATTATTTTTCCCCATAGTTGTAATATTGGCTACTACCTATTTTATTTTCTTATCATCAGGAAACTTTGCATGAAGTACTCAATTGTCATCAAGAATATCGGCAACATTTGTCAGCAATTAATTAAATATATTTGATTAAGTCATCAATTGTTTGTTCTTCCATAACGTTATACAAAATCTGTTACAAAAGTTTTTTAAAACTCAGAGAAATATCAGACTGTTTGTCCATACACTAATGACATTCCATATGCTTTGGCTATTAAACTGTAAAATAAGCATAACTGAGGAAAACAAATGACAGAGGAAAAGATTTATAACATTAGGAGAAATACCTACTGTAGGTGATGGGTTGATGTGTGCAGCAAACCACCATGGCACATGTATCCCTATGTAATAGAACTGCACATTCTGCACATGTACCCCAGAACTTAAAGTATAATAATAAAAAATATATATTCTACAATTAAAAACAAGTTTGTAGTACAAAACTAGACTTTGTATTGTATTGATACTTTTTGGAAAAGTATCAGATAAAATCTAATCAAAATGAGCTTTTCTGTGTTACTGTGGATCAGAAATATAATATGTGTTCATTGGAAACAGACCAAATTATTCTCACCATGCAGAATAAATTTGTAGATGACATGAATTATAAAAGATAGCCATTTGGAATTACAGCTTCCTAATTGTGATATATCTCTGTGTGTGTGTCTAAGACTATTAAATACATGAAATAAATCAGTGAATTTCCTGTTTCATAAGAGAGTTACAAGTTACAGGATTTGTATAATATTTGGCTAAAGCATTATTTTATCAAGAAAATTAGTAAGTTTTATTTGTAGTTACAATTTTAGTTTTTCAGTGGCAGATATTTTCTTACTATGCTAGGATTAATTTAAACCAATGCATTTTTCTATAAACAGATAATTGTGAAGCAGCATCACTTTATGATGATAGGGGTGTAACTATTTAACATCTGACTAAAAAACATGTAACTCAACTGACTCATGAAATTTAACAATCCCAAATAAAATATATCCTTTTATATCACTTGTCTGATGTTAAATATCAATATTCACACAATATGTATAATAACATCTTCATTGATTATACTTTCTGAAACCACAATCTTATGATATTTACAAATCCTTTATTATCTCCTTTTTTTCTATATTGCCTTTAACTGTATGTTACTTGTTTATTTGTTACAATAGTGTAAGATCAGTTAAGTCAGAGTTTTTTAACCTATTTTAATTATTTTGATATTCCTAGGGCTAGATATGTAGTCCATAATAAAATAGATGTTGAAAGAATTAATTTATACATGTGAAGGAAATACTCAAAGTATTCTCAGAGCTGTGATTCTTAAAGATGTCTAGATAAATAGTTCTTTAGGTATTAATGATAATATATTTGCGAATTATTTAAACTAACAACAACAACAACAACAAGAAAACCCATATGGTACCTACTTTAAACTTTCTTTTTTTTTTTTTTTTTTTGAGACGTAGTCTCACTCTGTCGCCCAGGCTGGAGTGCAGTGGCCGGATCTCAGCTCACTGCAAGCTCCGCCTCCCGGGTTTACGGCGTTCTCCTGCCTCAGCCTCCCGAGTAGCTGGGACTACAGGCGCCCGCCGCCTCGCCCGGCTAGTTTTTTGTATTTTTTAGTAGAGACGGGGTTTCACCGTGTTAGCCAGGATGGTCTCGATCTCCTGACCTCGTGATCCGCCCGTCTCGGCCTCCCAAAGTGCTGGGATTACAGGCGTGAGCCACCGCGCCCGGCCGACTACTTTAAACTTTGTTGTTTGAAAACATGGTCAAATATTGACAATAAAATCAATAAAAAAGTAAACTGAAAATAACTTTTTGAGGATGTCAATCATAAAAATGTCCATTGCAGCTCTAATAGGTCTGTAACATCTTTGATAATTTGAAATATTCTATTCCTCTGTAGAAGAAGACAAGCAGCAAGTCTCAACATCAAGGTCAGGATGAGGAACTTTCTTCTGAGAGATAATGAGATTATAAAATAAAGGTGAAGTAGAAAATATTGAAGGTGAACAAAAACTGATGTGATTTATTACAATGCAAACTTTAAGAATCTACTCTATCGTACTCATAAAAGTATATTGTTTGTGATTATTCATTGTCAACAAAAATATTGAGTTTGTCCAGGTTTTGCAGTAGTAAATATACAAAAGTATGTGGGACATAAACCTTTGATTTGAATAAATCTGTTATATTTTGTCCTCATTTTTCTGAGGTGAACCCAGAGAAATGGTCAATAAGGACATTTCTTTACAATACACGATATTAAATATAACCCAAATCACAGCAAGGCTATCACTGATGTGTTAGTCTGTTCTCATGCTGCTAATAGAGACATACCTGAGATTGGGTAATTTCCACAGAAAAAAGTGTAATTCACAGTTTCAGGTGACTGGAGTGGCATCACAATTATGGCAGAAGGCAGAGGAGGAGCAGAGTCATGTCTTACATGGCAGCAGGCAAGAGAGCATGTGCAGGGGAATTTTCGTTTATAAAACTATCAGATCTTATGAGACTTATTCACTGTCATGAGAACAACATCCGAAAACCATCCCCCATGATTCAATTACCTTCCACTGGGTCCCTCCCATGACACGTGGCGATTATGAAAGCTACAATTCAAGATGAGATTTGGGTGGAGACACAGCCAAACCATATCGACTGATAAGACTGTGCTATGAATTTTTTTCTCATTAAAAAATACTTGCTATCAAGTTATGCTCTCTCCAATGGAAGGTACAGCAAAACTTCTGTCTAGATGATTATACAGACCTTGATACACATCTTTGTGGGTAGAAAAGGGATATGATGGTGGATTTATAAGTTTCCCATGTGTGACAAAGTAAAATTTGTCCTGACCCCTGTTGCAAAAATTGGCAGAGGAACCCCAACAGGAACAAATAATAAGCATTAGTTTAGCAACCCAAGATCACAAAATTTTAAACAACTAAAAGTGCCTATTAAATGATTCAAATTGAGTTAAAGATAAAAAAGAGAAATTCTTAAGAAAATAAAACCATATAAAGAAAAAATAAAAAATTTGGAAATCACATAGAAGTTGGTTGGGGAAAAATAAACTGATATTATTAACATAATACAAGAATCCAGCTTAGGAATTTATTTATGAGGTGGGAGTTTCACATCTCAGGGACTTACCTAGAATTAAGTATAAATAAATCAGTAACATTAAAAAGATTACATCTACTTCTGGGTAAGATGAAAGTAGTAATGCAAAACACTATCCTTGCTGAGATTAAATTAAAAAGTATAGAATATATATATATATATATATACTTCTTTAAATGTAAAAGGGATCTCTGAAAGCAATAAGGACTAGAGTTAAGCATTTCAAAGAATAAAATAGTGCACAGGAGGCAAAAATGGACCTCTCTTGGAAGAACGTTGATCTTATACTACCATTTTTAAAGTAAACAGAGTACTAAATTTAATAAACCATATATTGAACTTAAGGCATGACAAGAGACAACCACTTCAAACTAAAAATTCAGACAAAAACAAGACTATGGAAACAAATCATAAGTTAATCAAATATTAGAATAAATAAATACATATATGCAGCCTCACACACACGAACTTTGAAAATCACTGATATTTTAATAAAATAAAGCAGTCGTTTTCAAAAAAAGAGTAACTTCTTTTCCTCTGAAAATATGTGGAAATTCCTGAAGATATATTTGGTTGTCATAAGTACGGAAGAAGGTTCGATTGTCATCTAGTGAGTAGAGGTAATGAATCCTGTTAAATATCCCAGTGTGCACAAGGTCACACTTCCCTTCAACAAAGAATTGTTTATCTCACAGTATCAGTAGCCCTAAAGTTGAGAAGATCTGAAATAAGGAAAATAGTAAGAAAAAATGAAAATATGGATGTTTTTATGATATGATAATAAAATAAGCATTCTACAATTGAAAATAAAATATCTAAATTAAGAATTTGATAGATAGTAACATCCTAAATTTAGAATAACCTTGTATATTTTAATTTAAAAAATCTATAGAGATTGGGTGGCAATTATTTAGAATGTCTAGGGTAAGTTTTGCAGGAATATATCTAAATGATACTGAATCATCTAGAATAAAAGCATTATATGTGTCTCCATTTAGTATTTTTAAGTTGTTGTCAGCAATATTTTCTATTTTTCAATTTAAAACAACAGGCCGGAGCGGTGGCTCACGCCTGTAATCTCAGCACTTTTGGGAGGCTGAGACGGGCGGATCAGGAGGTCAAGAGATCGAGACCATCCTGGCCAACACGGTGAAACCCCGTCTCTACTAAAAATAGAAAAATTACCTGGGCACGGTGGCACGCGCCTGTAGTCCCAGCTACCCGGGAGGCTGAGGCAGGAGAATTACTTGAACTCGGGAGGCAGAGGTTACAGTGAGCCGAAAAATCGTCACTGCACTCCAGCCTGGTGACAGAGTGAGATTCCGTCTCAAAAAACAATAGTAATAAATTAAATTAATAAATAAAACAATGTAAGGTCTGGGTGCAGTGGCTCACGTCTGTAATCTCAGCACTTTGAAAGGCTGGGGCAGGCTGATCACCTGAGGTCAGGAGTTTGAGACCAACTTGACCATCATGATGAAACCCTGTCTCTCTCAAAAATACAAAATTAGCTGCTGGGCGTGCTGGTACATGCCTATAATCCCAGCTATTTGGGAGGCTGAGTCAGGAAGAGCTTGAATTCGGGAGGTGAAGGTTGCAGTGAGCCAAGATCATGCCATTGAACTCCAGCCTGGGCAACAAGAACAAAACTCTGTCTCAAAAACAACAACAACAACAAACAAAACAAAAACAACTTTGGTATAAATTTATTCCTAAAATTTTGTTTTTTTATGGTACTACAAAAGGACGATTTTTGGCCAGGCACGGTAGTTCACGCCTGTAATCCCAGCACTTCGGAAGGCCTAGGCAGATGGATCACCTGAGGTCAGGAGTTCAAGACTAGCCTGACCACCATGGTGAAACATGGTGTCTATTAAAAATACAAAATTGGCCGGGCATTGTGGTGCATGTCTGTAATCCCAGCTACTTGGGAGGCTGAGGTGGGAGAATTGCCTGAACCTGTGAGGCAGAGGTTGCAGTTAGCCAAGATGGCGCCACTGCACTCCAGCCTGGGCAACAAGAGCAAAACTCCGTCTAAAAAAATAAAAATAAAAAAATAAAAAACACTTAGCTGTAACTGTATTCCTAAAATTTTGTTTTTTATGGTAATATAAAAGGACAATTTTTGGCCAGCCATGGTGGCCCACACCTGTAATACCAGCACTTTTGGAGGCCGAGGCAGCTTGATCACTTGAGGTCAGGACTTTGAGACCAGGCTGGCCAATATGGTGAAATCCCGTTTCTACTAAAAATGCAAAAATCAGTCAGGCTTGGTGGTGGGCGCCTGTAATCACAGCTATGCAGGAGGCTGAGGCAGGAGAAATGCCTGAACCTGGGAGGTGGAGGTTGCAGTTAGCTGAGATGGCACCACTGCACTCCAGCCTGGGCGACAGAGTGAGATTCTGTCTCAAAAAAATTAAAAGGATGATTTTTAAGTTTTATATTTAAATTGTTTGCTGTAATACATAGAAAAGTAATTGATTAAATTGTTACACACAGGTCTTTTATTTTGCAAACTTTGTAAATTCATTTACAAATCTAATGGATTTTGAGAACTTCTTAGAATTTTACTCATAATCAAGTGATCTATAAATAGAGACAGTTTCAATTCTCTAACCTTTGTGCTTTTAAAATTACATCTTGGCTTTGTGTGCTGCCAAGGACTTCCTTGGAAATGATTGTGTAAGATTAGGTTGTTCCTTTATAAAGACTGGTAAAATGTAATCAGTGAAGCCACTTACGACTGAAATGTATATATACAGGAAGGTTTTTAATAAAGTCCAGTATCTCTTCAATGTAAGTATGTTGATATAATTAGGTTAGTTGTGCTGTGGTTTTTTTAAAAAAGCAATTTGTCTGTTTACTCTCAATTGTCAAAAGTTTTAGAAGCATTACACAGGAGACGTGTGTGTGTGTGTGTGTGTGTCTATAAAATGTTTGAATTGCATTACACTACATGAAAGATATACAATGACACAAAGAATGTGAAATTATTTTTCTTTCAAAAGAAATGGTGTATGAATCACTTTTAAGAAAAAAAACTGAAATGGAAACATTCTTGTGTTGTTATAAGGGAAACTTTTTTGAAATCACAGAATTTGGGTTTAATATTGATCACTTCACTTTTTGGTTACACCACGTGAAGCGTGTCATTGAACTTCTGAGTCCCCTTTTCATCTCTGTAAATGAGGCTAATACATATATGTCACATTTGACTCATAAGCTGTTATGAAGGGCAAGTACAATAAGATAACTAAGTGCGTGTAGCAATATATTGAAATAAAACTGTGGCAATTTTCGTTTTTGCAGAGCTCCCAATCAATATGTGGCAACTCCTTTGAACTCCCAAAGTCAGTCATGACACCATCACATTTGACCTGCAAAAACGTGAATGAAAACAAGTTTTCTGACCATTACCCTCAGCATAAAGAGTGTATAAAAAAGCCCTCATGGATGGTAGATACTCAATGTACCTCATTGAGTATCCTTTGAGGTACAAGTTGACCACTTGTAGAAAAGGATGTAGTGTGTAACCCACATCCTTTAATATGGGTGGTGTTGATGAGTGCATTTGCCCTCATCTTACAAAACTGAATCGAGGAGACTAGGTGGAGAGTCTTATTTGCAACTCCTGCAGACTATGAGAGCAAAAACAAGAACAAGATTCCAGCTCATTCTTGAGAAGACTAAAGCCAAACATTGTGAAGAGAAACACCCTGTATATAGCAAAATATTAATTGATAGCTCTCTGCTCAGGAAGTAACTAAACTGTTCTCAAGGAATAATTTAAAGTTTTTTTATTCCCAATTGCCGTGCGTAGGTTTCACCAGATTATTGTGAGATAAAAGGCTCGAAAAGATTGATCTAGTCACAGCTACTTTGGCTTTCACATTCCATCAGCAATAGTCAAAACGGAGTTCTACTTGAATTGATCCTCTTCTAGTCTTCCTGTCTTCAGAGAGTTTCAAGAAGGAGCCATAAAACTCTGCATGCTCTCAGTTAGACTTCCTGTCTTTGCCTCCAAATTCATGGTTGCAGAAATTGAGAAAGTCCCCTATTGTCTCACCGTGTTCCTTCTAAGAATCCTCCCCACAACCTCATACCAGTCCATCCCTGTCTGGTCAGAAAATATCACAACTACCCTCTATATGCCTTCCCCTTCAAAGTGTCCATATCTTAGTAAATAGTAACTTCATTCTTTCAGTTGCTCAGGCCAAAAAAAAACTTGAAATCATCCTTAACTCCTTTCATTTGCTCATACATCACATCGAATTCTCTAGAATATTCTGTCAGGTCTCGACAATTTTCCCCACTTCCTCAGAGTCCCCTTGATCTAACAAACCATCATCTTTACGTGGAATTTTATATCCACTTAACTGGTCTCAGTGTTCTGTCCTTGACCTCCTAACATCTACCAGCAAAACAATAACAAGAAGAACCATTTAAAAACATAATTAAGTCTTGGCATGGGGACTCACGCCTATAATCCCAACACTTTGGGAGGCCGAGGTTAGCAGACCACCTCAGCTCAGGAGTTCAAGACCAGCATGGGCAGCATAGCAAGACCCCATCTCTACAAAAAGTACAAACATTAACCTTGTCTGGTGGCAAGAAGCTGTAGTCCCAGCCACTTGGCAGGCTGAGGCGACAGGATCGCTTCATCCCAAGAGGCGGAGGTTGCCCTGAACCAAGACTGGGCCACTGCACTCCAACCTGGGTGATAGAGTGAGAATTTTGCTCAAAAAACAACAAACAAACAAAACCCCCACATAATTTATATATGATCACTTCAGTGTGCTCTGATTTGTTCAAAAATAGTCGGTAACATCTTTCAACTGTGGTACACAGACCTGGCAGTGCAGTAAAATAATTAAGGGTTTTAGACATTTTAAATGAATAGTGCCATCATTGATAGAATATCTGGGGGATGTGGTCAGTTACCATTTTTTCCTATGTACCCCCATATACGATCTGACCCCACTGACCTCTTAACCTCATCTCACTCCCTCACTCTGCTCCAACCACACTGGCTTTGGTGCTGTGCTTGGAACTTCTAAACACAAATTACACTATGGAATTTTGTTCCTTGGTTTTTTTTTTTTTTTTTTTTTTTGTGGGGGATGGAGTCTCCCTCTATCACCCAGGATGGAGTACAGTGGTGTGATCTCAGCTCACTGCAACCTCTGTCTTCTGGGTTCAAGTGATTCTTCTGCCTCAGCCTCCCGAGTAGCTGGGATTACAGGCACGTGCCACCACATCTGGCCAATTTTTGTATTTTTAGTAGAGAGAGGGTTTCACCATGATGGTCAGGCTGGTCTCGAACTCCTGACCTCATGATCCAGCTGCCTCAACCTCCCAAAGAGCTGGGATAACAGGCGTGAGCCACCGTGCGCAGCCTTGTTCCTCTTTTTTATACAGCAATATTGCTAGAGCCTTGAATAGCATTGACACATACTAAGTCAATAAAATATGTGTGAATAAAAAAACTATGAGGTTTTTGGAGGTGAAGTTCTTACAAAAATCCACTAATTCATCCATGAGATTCAGCTTTAAATATCTGCCACTTCCAGGAAAACCCACTATTTAATCAGCTATAATATTTTAAATTTTGTGGAAAATTTTGTCCATAGCTTCTTACCTTTGTCTCCACTCAATGCTCCAACAGTAAGAAAGTCAGGAGTGGGAGGTAGGAAGGTGTGTTGGTGTGGGAACTACCTGACAAATTAAGGACAAAAGAAAGCATGGAAGCAGTCTGTTCAAACTGGGGATGGGGGCAGATTACAAACTGGATGAAGTCTGGGATTTTGACTGTTACTCTAAAGTAGACATAATGATTACTAAACTGAGACTGCCTTTTGGAATTAAGTGATTCGTAATTTCCTGAGGCCCACTGTAGACTTCACCCACAGGGTAAGAATTAGGATACAAGAGCATTTGTAAGAAAATAATACTGTGCTTTTTAAATTTTCACACTCCAACACCTACTTGAGAAGTATTTAATAACAGTAGATATTAATTATTGATAATATTGTATTTGAAGCTTAGTTAAAATACAAAAATAAACACTATTTCTTTAGCCTGTTGTAAAATGTTTTTACACATTCTTTAGCCTATCATAAAATATTTTTACAGAGCTATATTTTTTCTTTTTATTTATTTGTCTATGGTGTGAGAAGAATATTTTACAATGGCATATTTGTTCAAGTATAACTCAGGGTAAATAACTTTTTAAAATAATGCAGTTATAATCAGACCTTTATCAAGGTGAAGTACAATTCTGAGAAGAGTTGTTTCAATATTGTAGTTTCCTAAGTAAATTTTTTGTTACTGTTTTTTTCTTACCTCTAATTTTTATTCTCCCTTACAAAGTGGTTTCTCAATTTTACTTTACACTGCAGAAGCAATTTGTAAAGATTGACTTGATGGTTAAAATTCTCATCCACTAGTGATTTCTTCTTTTCTCCTATATGATGAGTTTTATTTCTCCATTTCATTATTTTCTAGGAAGCAATGGGCTGATTCCTTATATCTTAACTGGTGTATGAATAAAATAACCAAAGGTTTTTCTGATTTCGAATAGAAACCTTTTGCCTTCAGAGACTTTTCTTTTACCTACTTCAACGGGATTTTATTTTACTTCCATTAGACAACAAGCAGACAACAACATAACTACCTTCATACTAGTGAAGAATAATCATTTCTATATGAGTTATAATGCAACATGAAAATCCCACAAAATATTGTTTAATAAACCAAGTCTTGTGGATGTGTGTGAAAAAGCAAGTCAGAAATATTCTTTTTTCTAATTCCATAGTAGAAGAATTTAATGTGATGACTTTAGGTGTGTGTGCATGTGCCTACATGTGTGAACAAGTACACATGGGTGTACTGTGCGTGTATGTATCAGGTGGTGCAAAAGTAATTGTGGTTTTTGCACTTACCCTTAATGGCAAGACCAGTAATTCTTTTTGCACCAACCTAATATTTAAGCTACATGTCCTATGAGAATTATAATGCCTTCTGCAATTAATCGTTAAATATGAAGAAAATCAACATTAATGTGTTTGATAAATCTTTGTTGCATATGCATATCAGCTAAGTGTTTATTATACTACAGGACCTCACAGACATGAGTAAACACACAACATGTCTACCTGCATGAAACCATGAACTTGCTACTCCTACCATTATTAGTGTAGAGAGAGAAGTATCGCAGGTTATGTAGGACATCATAACTTATCCGAATCTTGTTTCACAGTGAAATGACCATTTCTGTCTACATTTAGAAGGGGATATTAGAATGCACCACCTTTTTTTCTCTAAAGTCTCATATAAAAGTGAGTTAAAATGAGTTCCTTTTTGGCATTGGTCATAAATATTAAAACATTAAATATGTTTTTATCATCACCTAAAAAAATAAGGTTACAAAGTTGTGGTTTTAGCCAACTTTTTTAACATTATGTGCCTAGAGTATAATATTTCCAGCAATCTGGCAACAGTTCACACATCTGCACCTCTTCCAGTTTCCCACGGCAGGTGAGTTTCTCCTTGGTTAGATTGTTTGGCAGGCAGCTGTGAATTTATAAATTTGCAACAGATGTCTCCAATCAGAATCATATACATTGTATAGTCTAAGGCTGAGTCTGGGGAAGCTGATCAGGACATGGAAGGATGTATAATGTTATTTTACCTAAAAATTTATAAATTTTAGTTTTTATGTGAAAGTTGTGTTTTTTACACCTAGGTAAACAATCTACGTAAAATAAACAAACAGAGGAGCGTTCCATAAATGGATTCAATTGAGAAATTAATCTCAAAAGTTTGGGTTTAAAATATATATGCTTTTTAAAAAATATTTTTATTGGTAGAATTAAGAATAATATAAGTCCAAAAATCATTTTACATCCTTTCGTGGAAATAGACCTCTAATATAGTATGAGGTCATCATGCTTAATAAAAGGTTCATTACATCTTTATTCTTACCACAAGTAGGAAAATTCATGAAGCTATAGATTACTACTGGGGGAAATGAACAATTGGTGTTATTAGTTAGCTTAATTATATTTTTAAATGTTACTCCTGTGTAAATTATTATAATAACATTCTACTTTGATTTAGTGATTCAAACACAAATATCCACAGGGAGACAACTGAGACATAAGCTAAGTTGGGCATGGCCATTGCTCAAGCATTACCAGTGGTATTTTCTTCACCTCACTTATCCCAATACACCCCAACGTTTGTCTTTTACAATTTCCATAATATTAGATTGTCTCTCTGCTGCCTCTGTCTTGGTCCCCCATTAGAACAAACATACCTTTCTCTGTACTCAACAGATCCCACTTTCTGTCATCCTGCTTATTTACACTTAGTCTATAGTTTAATATTCAATCTTTCTCTGCAATTCATTTGAATTCACATAAATACCTACCTCACACATATACACACTTTTATGTGCACACATAAAAATAATAAGCATACACAAAAATTCTCAAGATATTCACATATGCACAACTGGAATAAT
Organism: Macaca mulatta; assembly: GCF_049350105.2. Lineage (NCBI taxonomy): Eukaryota > Metazoa > Chordata > Mammalia > Primates > Cercopithecidae > Macaca > Macaca mulatta. The sequence continues at coordinate 24,942,900 of NC_133408.1, read as the reverse complement.
AGAATGAATATTAGTTTTAACAGATAATTAGCTTATGTTTTATTAGGGTTTTGTTTAATTCAGTTTTGCTCCTATCTTCACTCATCCAACTCTCAGACATATCCTCTAACACACATACATAAACACATGCATTTACACAGAGTAAAAACATAAAAAGAAAACAAAACACCAGATTAACTGGTTGTATTCTATGTTCATTTCTTGTAAACATCATATTTATATTATTGTATATAATGTTGTTTATAATATATAATATTACTGCATAGATATAAATATTTTATCAGGTATAAGTGGATTTTAGGATTTTTGATTTTCAATAATAATATTGTATAATATCTATTTTTTCTGTATTTTGCCATTCTTACCTTAAAGACAATAATTACTTACAGTCTGCTAAATTCTATTCTAAGCACTGTGGACATAACATTGAACAAAAGAGATCCCAAAGAGCTTAAATCAATGAAAAGCTCTTTAAATAAAAAAATCTTTTAGTTATAAATTTCTTTCTAAACTCTTCCTTTTATATTGGAAGGAAAAACATTACTTCTTTATATAGATTTGCTTCCAAGCTATTACATCCATTTTTACTTTTGCTTTTCTGATAGTATAATTTTCAGCTGTTTACACATCTGTTTGGACACAAAATGAGCAGGTAGGGCCCACTAAATCCTAAAATATACAGTTATCTCAGCCAGTATTATCCTATCATTAGCATATTAATTGTGGGATAGTGGAAGGGAAAATTCAAATGATGTGGTTTGGCAAGAGTCCCAAAAGATCAGATGGTTTATTTCCTAAACTCTATGTTTTATTATTTTATAACTTTATTTTTGTCTCATTTCCTCAACTGAACTACTAAAAAACTTTATCTAAATAAGAGTTTTTTTTTGGTGTGTCAACAAATAATATAAATATAATCTTTAGTCCTTAGAGTTTAACTTTAGACCCAACTCCTTTCACATATTTACTCCTTTTATATACTTTATTATTGCACATTCTAGCATACTATCCCAAGTTCTTTCTGTCAAATTGCTGTCAAATATACGTGTATATTACATCAAAAATTGTTTTCTTGGAAATCAGAGTTCCTTTTGATAATCCAAACATCTTCATTCATAGGTTTTAACTATTAGAGGCCACGTCCATTACCTTGAGTACCAACATAGAGCTCCATAAAACTATTATTCTATTTAAGTGTCTTTCATTTACTTTGTAATTTCTAAATTGAAGGAAGAAAGTGTAACAACAGTTGTACTAGTCTAGAACAAAGAGTGTAAAGCCTAATGTAGGGGAAATAAAAGAAAATGGAAAGGACAAACGGGGCTTTGCAGGCAAATGAAAAGTTTCTTGAATTCAGAAGCAAAATTTAAAGTTAGCTCTTTGAGCCAAAGGAAAGTTATTATCATTTCTTGAATATTTGTCATATGACAAATGTTGCAAGTAACTGTTTATGTATAAAAGTGTGCCTCATTGCCATTAATATTACTACAAATCATAGGCTTCAAATATGAAGTGTCCAAAGAAACAGAACACTGGACAGTGAAGTAATTTGAGGTTATTCCTAATACTTTAAATTGCCAAGAGTAGTCACTTCATTATAAACTTTGTAAGTTTGATTTAATTACTCATTGGTTACTGGGGGAAACTAATGTGTTAGTCTATTATCACCAAACACAGTTACAGGAATTTATTTAGTTGACTTGCCTTAGATGAGATAAATCCCCTGATAAAATGGGGCACATGGTGTGAAAATTCAACTGGGATTGAGGTGATTTAAAGACAGTAAAATCAAGTAAGAATATGACATTACAGAATTAGCTATTTTCATACACAAATGCAAATTAAAACGTCCTCTTTGGCTGGAACTATAGCGAGAGCTAGCAACACCATATTTACATTAAAATGCATATTTCTCTTTTTGGAAATTATTATTTATCGGCCAGTTAACAAAACAATTGATGAAATCTGCGGTAGAGAAATATGGGGAAATATAAACATTTCCAACAAAGGAGATTAAAGAGATTAAGATACTAATCATATGTTTATGTATACAGCATATTTTCATTCATGTTTTCATGTAAAGACAATCACTTTTGACTTTCACAACTCTTTGATATAAACATGTTAATTTTTTATTATTTCATTGTTAGCAACAAAAGTTGAGATTCATAAAATTTAAAATAAATTATAAAAAGCCAAGAATCAATAAACTGACTCAATTTGGAGAAACTAGGTCCAAGATGAGTTCAAAATTAATAGGGATTTTTAATTTAAAAGATATTATCTAATGTCTCCTAAAGATTTTTTTTTTCTAATTAAAATATCTTTGGAGGCATATAAAGAGCTGACCATTATAAAGTTAAGCTATAATTCTAATTTTGATCCAACATTTAAGAAAATTCCACTGACAGAAAATCTTGTGTAGTAAATTAATAGACACAATGAGAAACTGGAACATAATTTACCATTAAAAGAGAGAAAAAACACACGAAACTCTGGAAGACTGAAAAAACAGGGTAGTGATGCTACATATTTATCTGAATGCTTACAACAATCATTCTGTCATGTTAATTTTTTTCCTTTTTTCCAGAAGGGTTGCTTTTCCACAACTCCATTCATAGTTCCTCTTATAATACATTTCACATATAAAGTAACAAGTATATAAAGCAAATCTAAGGGATCAATGGGTATAAATTAGGATTTACATTGTATGAAGCAATTTATAATTATAACAATTCTGCATATAACTATAAAGAATAGAGAAGGTCTGTTTAGTAGAGGAAACACTAACTGTAATTTTATAGAGCACTATTTTTAATAAGATTATCAGAGAAGATAGAAAAAAGGTTAGAGAATGTCTCATTTCAAGCCATCAGAGAGAGTGCAGTGAATTTCTGCTATATATTAGGCAAAAAATTATACAGATTGATCTGATCTTCATCTATGGCTCTGAATGTAGTTCAATGATAAAGATTAAAACCATCCACTACAAGTATGTCCATAACCACTTGACATGAATTATTGCAGTTAATCATTTAAAAACCTGTAAGAAATATATTCTCTGAAACACATGAATATCTTGAGCCAAGACACTTTAAATAATATAACTAAGGTGAAACAGTCGTTTTCAGAGCCTGGAAACAAACCACCAACAAATCAGCTAAAGACAACTGAAAGAGACTTATAATAAACTAAGTTTATTATTTGACAAGTAAAATAAATAGAAGAAAAAAATAATATTCAAAATTAAAGAAAAACCAAAGATCAAGTATCCCCAAAAAACCTTAAGCAGGGTAAAGAAAGCAAAGGACAGAGAGAGAGAGAGCAAGAGAGAGAGAGATAAAGAAAATTAAGACATGTAAAAATTAACAACAAGGAGAATTCCTTGACATTTTTTGTTATTTTTATTTATTTACACAACCATTTATCTTGACCTTTATTTTTACCTTTTGGCTTATTTCAGTTTTTTAGAATTATAAATATTGATGCTCATGAACATGTTTGCACACAAATGATTTTGTAGATCTAATTATTTCCTTACAGTTGATTCTCAGAGTTGAAACAACTTGGATAAAAGATGTAAGCATTTTTAAGGCTCTTCATAACTGTTTCAAAATGAATATGGTGTATGATAGCTTTTTTTAAAAAAAAATTAGATAGGTATTACTTAGCAATGGAGCTTCAAAATGCATGAAGCAATAATTGAGAGGGCTCAAAACAGAAGAGATATTTTAATTTTAAAATATTTGGATATTTTAATTTCTCAATATATAGGGCAGATTAATCTCTCAATTTATAGGGCAGACACAGAAAATTTGTAATGTTAGAGAACTATTGGGCAACACTATCAATACATTGATCTTATTGCCATTTATAGAACACTCCCTTACTCCAACAATAACAGAGTATTACTTTCTAATCACATGGATCATTTTTGTGATGCCATATTCTGGTTCCTAAAACAAAGTTCAATATTAAAAGAATTGAAATCACACAAAACACATTTTCAGAGCGTAGCACCATTGCACTTAAAAGCAATTAATAGAAGATACCTAGAAAGTCTGCAAATGTTAAGGAGTTGGGTACCATTTTAAGCCTTGTAAATCCCATCTTGTATTCTGGTGGAAACTGAAACTTGCAGAATTCAGCAAATGTCAGGGAATTGTACGGGTGTAATTAGATGGGTAGACTGGAAAGTCCAAGAGCATGACTCAAGTATCTGCTTGGGTTATGGTGAGGGCCCCATGCTGCACCACATGATGGAGAAGCAGAAGGGGAAGTTGATGTGTGCAAAGACAGCAAACACAAGGGGAAACTTTGCTTTCTCACAACTCACTCTTGTGGTAGCTAATCCAGTCACACAAGAATGAGAACACGCTACTGCAAGAATGTAATCAAGTCGCCCACCACGATGGAGCTCCCATGACACAAATGCCTCCTATTAGGCCCTACTCCTGAAAGTTTCCATCTGCTAAGATTGCTGCATTGGAAATTAAGGTTCTAGCATGAGTTTTGGTGGGGACATGAAAACCACAGCAATATATATTAGGAAATGATATAGATATAGATCTACTGCAGTTGCAGTAATTAAACAAACATTGAGAGTGTTCATCTAAAATTATAACACTAACTTTGAGAAATTATGAAAAATTTTACCACTAGCAAAACTGAAGTCAGAAAAGATTAGGAAAAAATAATAATGTCAATATACTTATTTACTAAATAAGTTGAGTCAGTAAAAAATATTTAAAAAAATTTTGAAAACATTCATGAACAAAACACTTATCAAGGCCAGATTAATGTTAAAGTACTATCAAACATTCAGGGAGTAATAATAACAATTTAAGTTTACTTTTTAAATACAGAACATATAAATGTAATAACAGGCTAATTTAGAAGTGTGCCTATCACCATACCAACTTTTAAATTGAACAGAACTTTCTTACAAAAATTAGACAAGAAAATTACAATCCAACACCACATTGAGGAACATTAAATGATTCTAAGTAAAATGTTATAAAAATGAACTAAGCAACTTATAAACAGAATAACACATCAGAAAAAATTAATTTGTCCCTCGAAAAACAAACTGGTTTGTCCCTTGAATACAAAGTTGTTTTTTAATATTAACAATCTCATTCACATTAAGAGATTAAATATATAAATAAATATACAAATATATAATTTTATTAAAAATAAAACATATAATTAAGTAGATATTCTAAATGTATTTTATATTGTCCAACATATATTATTGAAAAGGTCATTGGTATATTATGAACGAAGGGAGTCATCTTTTATCTGAGAAAAGCTTTCTAAAGACTTATAAATTATTATTCACTGTGAAGTATTTAAACGTTTGTCATTGTCCACAAAGAACAAACACAGAGTATCCTTAATTATTTTACTTTATAATAAAAACCTAAGAACATGTATACTTGAAATGATTATTTTAAGATAATAATTGCCTGTATACAGCTCAATATCCTATCTACCAATAAAGAAACAGAATTTATAAGATGATTAAGCCATGTATTGAATTAAGCACATAAAATCACATATAGAACACACACTCAATGTAAAAGTCAATAAATTTTCTTCACATTGGTAACAAGATGTTGAAAGATATAATTTAATAATATTAGAATTCAAGATAGCAATTTAAAAACATAGAATACATACAAAGAAGTCTACAATATATGAAGAAATTGAAAATATACTGTTTTGGATAAAATGAATCAATATTTTGAAAATATCAAATGCATTCAAAATTGATCCATATTTATCAAAACATTTATAAAATATTAAGTTCACTTAAGTGAATTATTCTTGAGCTAATACAATAATGGATAGTATAAATGTTTCTGAAGAAACAAAGCCAGCATAATCTTTTGCCTACCAGCTAAAAAATGTAGTATCAGAAGGTTTAGATAAATAAAAACAAATCAATTGATTATAAAATGATGTCAGATATGAAACTGATCAATATATATGAAATGTGTGTGTGTGTTGCTATGTATCCCAGCTGACACTGCAGATTAGAGGGAAATAGTGCTTTAATAGTTATATAGTTCCAAAAATATATGGATCCCTACCTCACTCCATACACAAAAACTGAATCTGGTTAATTACAAACTAACCTGGTGACTAAATTAAGTTTATTTTATTTAATAATATGTTTTGCAACTGATTAATTCCATGTGATTTAATTTATTAGACTATTTTGATTGGATTTGTATCTCTTGTTTTCTCCCCAAAATAATTTCTTTCTGTTTGTATGAATTGCTATATTCTCTTCACTTGAACTTTCAAGACTTGAGTTTAAAATTTCCTACTTTTTAAACACTGCACTGCTTTATCTACAATTCAGTGAGTTCTTCTGTGTTTAAGTTAGAAAGTAAATATCAAGGGTGAATTTCAATCATTGTGACTCTCTCTAGGATCCAGAAATATATTAGTACTTCACTCTCTTAGGTGCAAAAGTGAGGAAAACTTTGACTCCTACCAGCTGAGCTCTTCCCTGGGGTTAGGCTAATGTCTGAGATTTCAGAAGCAGGAGGAATTACACATGGCTGCCATAGAAAACGGGCAACCAGCTGTTGGCAGCTTCATACTCCAATGTCGGCATATCTCAATGCCCACTGGAGAACATAACAGTTACAAACCATATGGCTAGAACAACATTATCTCCCCCCAGGTTATTATTTTCTCAACCATCTATGATAAGTTCCTTATTTTTTCCATGTAAAACAATAATGTCTGAATATGAAAATTCTTGTACTTGGTAAATAGCATATCTGAGAAAGTGAAAGATAATTTTATTTTGCTGAAATATAATAACTTTGTCTAAATTTTATACATTAGGACAAAAGATAATATGTGGAATCTAAAACAAATTGAATACATAGAAACAGTACAAGTGTGGCTACCAGAGGCAAGGGTAATGGGCTGGGGTGTGAGACAGGGAAGGATGGGAGATATAGGTCAAATGATTTGAAGTTGTAGTTATGTTGGATGAATAAGTATTTAGATTTAGTGCAGTGCATGAAGCCTGTAGCTAATAATGTTGTATTGTATAGCGGAAACTTGCCAAGAGAATAGATTTTAGATATTCTTGCCATAAAAAAATAAGAAAGGTAACTACATGAAATAATGGCTATGTTAATTCGCTTGACTGTAGTAATTGCCTCATGGTATATACGTATATCAAAATATCATGTTGTAAATCTTAAATGTATAGAGAAAAAAAAAAAGATATACACGTCATGCTATGTTGATCAACACCTCACATAGATAATCTGAGTTTAGATTCTCTTGTGAATGAATATTTGAGCTACGATGACATTAAAAATAAACATTAAAGATTTGTGTTTTGCAAATTATTTCCTTTAAGAAGTCAAACCAAATAATATTGTATTTGTGCCTGATAAGTAAAAAAATAGTGATGTATTATTTTGGAAAGTAAACCTTTACGTGCATTCAATATTAAGAATAGAAAAAAATTTATTTTGTCATAATTTATAGACTTTTTTCACAAATTTATGAATATCCAAAGATGTCTCTGGCATAACTAAAATTTTTATTTGCTAAATAATAAATAATGTTAGAATGAATATTAAATAATAAACAAAACAAACTGTAAATATATACAATTGCATCTGAGGAATTCAAATTAACAGAATAAAATTGCAACAAAGCATTTTTTTGGTATCAAAAATTGTGAGTGAATTAATAATGAAGCAGTGACAAAACTACCAGGAAATTAACAAATGAAGGGGCATCATTTTATACACTATTCTTTGAACATTCAGATAAATAAATAATCAGGGAGCAGATGACTCAGAAAGGAACACAGAAAAAAAGAGGTCTCACATCCAACTACTGTGTATCCCAGAAAGCAGGACTGGCAGAGCAGTAAGATCCTTAGAATATTCAGTAATGACCATAGATTTTGTGACAATAAAACAGAGAGGGTATCTATTATTTTCTTTTTCAGATTAAGAAATAATGGAAATAGTTTCTAGGAAGAAACTAGTGAATTAAAAAATAAACAGCACATCAGATTCCAAAAAATATGTGTAAAGGATCAATAAACATTCAATGAATTCAAGAAAAATATCAAAATCTCTGGCTATCACCGTATTAGTTTATTATAAAAACATGTGATCATATTTCAGAAGGGAGCAAAGACTGAGTTTTCTAAAAAATGAAAAATGTATAGTACTTTATTACAGGTTTTTGTGCTTCATTTATCAATATTTTAGCTCACTTTACCAAAAAAAGTACATAGCAAAAACGCTCAACTCTCAAATATTAACTAGAAGAGAAAACAAATCATTCTTAGATAAAACATCTGCAAATAACCATAATCTATGAAGAAAGCATAAAGGAAAAGGTGAAAAAGAACATTACAATGTTTAAAAAAGAGGGCCAGGCACGGGTGGCTCATGCCCGTAATCCCAGCAATTTGAGAGGCCAAGGCAGGGGAATCAGTTGAGGTCAGAAGTTTGAGATCAGCCTGGCCAACATGGCGAAACCCCGCCTCCACTAAAAATACAAAAAGAAATTAGCCGAGCATGGTGGCAAGTGCCCATAATCACAGCTATTTGGGAGGTTGAGGCAGGAGAATCACTTGAACCTGGGAGGCGGAGGTTGCAGTGAGCTGAGATCATGACTCTGCCCTCCAGGCAGGGCAACAAAGTGAGACTCTCTCAAAAACAAAAACAAACAAAAAAAAGTTTAAAAAAATTTAGGAAAAAACTCAAAAGAAGGACAACGTGGTCTTAATTTTTGAAAAATCATGAAATGATTACAATATAGTAAAAAAGTTTGAAGGTGAAAATAATACACAAAATACTTAGATTAAAGGGAAACTGTGGAACTAAGGAAACAAATTTTTAAACCAAACAACATTTAGAATTAATGAATTTGAAGATAAATTTGATAAAGAGTATATAACCATTACTAAATATCAAAACACAAGTCTACAGAAAGAGAATGGTGTTTATCACAATTAGAACAATAGGAAATTTACACGATTACAGTTAAATAAAAGTTAAAAATAAGTCAAAGATAATCCAACATAAAACAAACCATTAAAATAATAGAAATAGATATGCTTTCAATTATTTGCTATTATACCATTTTCTTAAGATTAAGAAGAAAAAATGTTCAAATCAAAGGACAAACTGTGTTTTAGATCCCTCCCCCCAAAAAAACATTCAAGCATTCAATACCCTTCAGCTTTGCATTCTTTAGATATTTTAAAATATTCTTTAAACACATTTGAAATGAGACAATTAAAAAGATTCTAAATTTAAAATTGTATCATAAAAGCAGTCATTTTATGAGTAATTAACAACTCTAAATATGTATACCACTAATAACAGCTTTTTAATACAAGAAACAAATACTGATAAAACTGCCCAGAAAAGTAGACAAAATCACAAACAAGTTGGAGATTTTAATGCATTCCTTCAATAATTGATAGTATGAATAGACCAAAATCAGAGTATATAAAATGTGAACAAAATTAATCAACCAGCCAGACCTTATTGAGACTCTTATAGAACATGCCACTAACAACAGTAGACTACAAATTTGTTTTAAGTGATTACAGAACATTTACCAAGCTATGTTGTTCTGGGCCATAAGAAGTCTCATTAATTTAAGATGAGTCAAGTCATTCAAATTATATTCTCTGTCCCTGCAGAAATAAACCAGAAATCCGGCCTGGCACGGTGGATCACGCCTATAATCCCGGCACTTTGGGAGGCCAAGGAGGGCGGATCACGAGGTCAGGAGGTCGAGATCATCCTGGGTAACACAGTGAAACTCCGTCTCTACTAAAAATACAAAAAATTAGCCGGGCATGGTGGCAGCACCTGTACTCCCAGCTACTCAGGAGGCTGAGGCAGGAGAATGGCGGGAACCCGGGAGGCGGAGCTTGCAGTGAGCCAAGATTAGGCCACCGCACTCCTGCTTGGGTGAAAGTGCAAGACTCTGTCTCACAAAAAATAAAAAGAAAGAAATAAAGAGAGAGAGAAAAGAAAGAAAGGAAAGAAAGAAAGAAAGAGAGAGAAACAGAAAGAAAGGAAAAAAGAAAGAGAAAAAAAAAGAGAGAGAGAGAAAGAAAGAAAAGAAAGAAAACCAGAAATCCATTCAAGAAATATCTCTGTTCAAAGAAGAAATCAGCTGGGCACTTTGGCTCATGCCTGTAATCCCAGCACATTAGAAGCCTGAGGCGGGCGGATCATGAGGTCAGGAGATGGAGACCATCCCGGCTAACATGGTGAAACCCCGCTTCCACTAAAAAATAAAAAAAATTAAAAAAAAAAAAAAAAGGAAAAAAATTAGCCAGGCATAGTGGCACGCGTCTGTAATCCCAGGAACTAGGGAGGCTGAGGCTGGAGAATAGCCTGAATTCGGGAGGCGGAGCTTGCAGTGAGCCGAGATCTTGCCATTGTACTCCATCTGGGCAACAGAGTGAGATCTGTTTCCAAAAACAAACAAAAACAAAGAAGAAATCAAAAGGAAAACAATAGAGTATTATGTACTAAATAAAAATGTAAACGCAGTATATTGAAATTTGTGGAATGCCACTTAAGCAGTAATTTTGAGGAAATTTATAGCCTTGGAAATTCAAAAATTTTGAATTTCCATACAAAATTCACATATTGGAAAGAGTGACTCACTTTCTACAGAATAAAAGAAAGCAAGAAAGCGAGAGAAAAAGAGTGAAAGAGTGAAAGAGGAAACAAAGAAGAGAAAGAGAGAGAGAGAAAGAAAGAAAGAAAGAAAGAAAGAAAGAAAGAAAGAAAGAAAGAAAGAAAGAAAGAAGAGAAGAAAAGAAAAAAAAAAAGATTAACCTAAGGGGCCAAAATAACAGAAAATTAAACAGTTCAGATCTTTGTTAAAAATCTGTGTGTGTTTTTCAGGCCTGGCTGTAGGTAATTCTAAAGGCTTTACCTGCAGGGTCTCTCAGGAAGAAGCTGTCCACCTCACACCTGACTTGGTGCACAGTCAGTGCAATGCAGTCTCTGAAGGGAGTTGCAGTCAAGGACTCAGGTCCCTTGGCCAAGTATACTCTTATGCGTGTCTGTATTCCTAGCCTAGATGCCTTAATTTGGAGATCTCTTTATTTATGGTCTTAGGGTGAGGCCTTCCTCAGGTAGCCCTGCAGGAGATTTGTTTATAAGGGAAGAAGTGGAAAACTAGGAAGACAGTTTTCTTCACTTTCAGTACTCTTCCACCCGTAAAACTTCCTCCTCTCCTCCTTCACTCACAGGTCCACAAAACTGCAAGAGACTTTCATTTGGGGCTGCCTCAGCCATGAAATGAACTCCACACGGTACTCATCCACCTGACCCTCCACCAGTGGGTGCATTTCAAGTGGGAAAATGAAAGTGTTGGGCAGGGCTTTCTCCAGTTTATCCTGTTGTTTATACAGAATGAGTAATGGAATACACACTTGGTTAAAACATTCATTTTGACTTGATTTCATTGGTGGCTGGTCTGACATCTTAAAGCTCAGTTTGTTCCAGCTTTAGCAGAGTTCCTGGTTAAAAAAAAAAAGCATATCAAACACGAAGTAAAAGAAAATAATAAAGATCAGAGTAGAAATCGATGTAATAGTAAACAGAAAAGCAATAGGCAACATGAATGAGACCAAAAGCTGATTCTTTGAAAATATCAGCAACGTTGATAAACCTCCAGCTAGACTGTTTGATTAGTGAGAAAATTAAAAATAGAAAAAGAAAAAAATTATTGAGAGAATGTGAAAATGGCCAATATCAGAAATGAGAGAAATGATTTGATTTTAGATTGTACAGATATCAAAAGGATAAACATGGAATATTATAAATAAGTTTATGCCAACAAATTTGACAGTTTACATAAAAGAAACAAATTTCTTAACACAAACTAGAGAAACTACCCCAAGAAAATTCCTATGTAACATGAATAGCCGTCTATTAAATATATTAAATTTCTAGTTAAAATCCTTCTCACATGGAAACCTCTGAGTTCAGATGTCTGCACAAGGGCAGTAGTGAATTTTCCAAAACATTTAAGGTAGAAATGATGCCAATTCTACACAAATTCCTCCAGAAAATTAAAAAAAAAGACTTCCAACTCATTCATGAGGCCAGTATTATCCTAACACTAAAATTAACAACCAGATTACAAAAAGCAACAGAAAAAAAGCAGATTAATACTACTCTTGAAAATAAATTCAGAAATTCTAAACAATGATTTAGCAAACTGGATTCAGCAACATAAAAACAATAATGCACCATGATTGCATCATCCAAGGGAAAGCCTCCCCTCCACCCTTTTCTACAGGCTCACTGTGAACTGACAATAGAAAAACTAATAGGAGATGGCATAAAGATTTATTTAATGTGCATAAGCATGGGGGAATATCATGAGAATTACCCAAGAACTCAATGAGGTCTAGAAATTTATACACCCATTTTCATAGGGGAAAGAAAGATGAGAACGTCCAAGTAAATGACTTTAGGAGATTCTCTTCAGAAATTGAATGGACTGAGGAAACAATGGCTTGAAACAAAGTCTGAAGTTTATTTGGGCTCTAGATATGGTGTTTAATTTTCAGTTTCTTTCTCTGTGAAGTGAATTTTAATCTCTGATTAATGAAATTTTAGGGACGGGATGGAAGGTAACTGTGTTTCTCTTTGATGATCCACTTTCGAGGTAGGTGAGGAAATTTCTGAGAACAGATATAGAAAATTGAGAGACAGGAGGGAATTGAAGTGAGTCAGAGATATTATGAGGCTGCTTTTTTAGTTCAGCACGTCAAAGCACCATATTTCAGAATATCATTTTCAGGATCATTTCCAACATAGTCAAACAGAATTTACCCAAGGAGTGCAAGGCTGATTAGAAAATCAATCCATACAATTCATTGACTTAACAAAAAGGAGGGAAAAACAAAAGAAACTGTCTGAATAAGTTCAGACAAAGCATTTCTCAAAATCCAATACTCATTCTTCATAAAATGTTTTCATGACTGATATGGTTTTGCTGTGTCCTCCCTCAAATCTCATCTTGAATTGTAGCTCCCAACATTCCCGCAGGTTGTGGGAGGGATCTGGTGGTAGGTAACTGAATCATGGGGGTTGGTCTTTTCCATGCTATTCTTGTGATAGTGAGTAAGTCTCATGAGAGCTGATGGTTTTATAGAGTTTTATCCTTGCACAACTCCCTTTTTGCCTGTCACCCTCCATGTAAGACGTGACTTGCTCCTCCTTGCCTCCTGTCATGATTGTGAGGCCTCCACAGTCATATGGAATTGTAAGTTCATTAAACCTCATTTTCTTCCTACTCTTGGGTATGTCTTTATCAGCAGTGTGAAAATGGACTAATACAACAACTAAATATAAAAGAGACTTCCTCAACATAGTAAAGATAAGCTATCATAGCTCAATGACTAAAATATATTTAATGATGAAAGAAATAAGGGTTATCAGTAAAACACGGGAACAAGAAAGGGTAGGTCACTTTCACTTTTTCAATTCAACTTTGTACTGGAGATCCTAGCCAGGAAAAAGAGACAAGAAAATAAAAAACAGGCAACTAAATCAAAAAGGAAAAAAAAAAAAAAAAAAAAAAGCCTTCTTTAAACACATCTATACATATTTTATGTGACAGAAATTATAATATTCCATTTATAATCAAATGTTATTTAAAAGTAAAATGCACTCTCAAAGTTTCAAATATCACTTCATAGTTCTAAGTCGGATTTATTTAAAAAGTACTTATAAAAAGTATTGCCTTTTAGTCTGAAGTTAAAAGAGAATACAGAGATACCTATAACATGTTTTGTTTCAGAAATAATTTTTAAAATCTACCAAGCATGAGTTCAGCACTCAAAAGAAATAAGACATGTGTTCCTATGTTTCAATATTTTAAAAATATTTATACTAATCTTATGTCTTTATAGATATTTTCATATTATGCATTATAAAAATAGTTTTAATTATTTAATTACCTGCATTTTTACTATATTATTCTTTATAGTATAGATTTTATTAGCAGAGTCAGTTTTGAAGCCCATCAATGAGATCTAAACTCAATATAAGATAATATTTTATAGCAAAAAATAATCTTTCCATGCATTTTCAAATTTATGACTATAATGTGTGCTTTAAGGATTCTTCAATGAAGCAGAAGAAAAAGTTAAGCAAGTAATCATCCATTGTATGGATAAACAGCTTCCTTTAAATTGAAAAAGATATTAACCTAGGTATTTACACTACTGAACAATACCTGTAGTAGGTAATTCACATAATTATCGTGGAAATATCATTATTGTGTGACTAAATATCATGAAAAAGCCATTTTTAAAATTTGGCTTAAGCAAAAGACAAAGTTTTCCAACTGATTGCCTTATCATAAAGACTATTCAGAATAGCTGTCAGGTAGCATATAATACATAAAAATATACAGGGACAAAACCAGCAATGATACTATGACATCAATACACACATTGAAATTGAATTTCTTTTGTGTTTATTCCTGTTTCAACTCATTCAGACAGACAGGCTTTATTTTAGTATATTTTGAAGGTTAATGGATCCATTTTTATAGTGGCATTATTTATTTCTTGCTGCCTGGTAAAACACTGTCAAAACAGTGTTAATTTTTATTTCAACAACCTTCACCTAATTGCATTTGCTCATTTCAATATTTCATTTTCCTTTTTGAATTCACTGTTATCTGTAAGCATGTAAAACTTTTGTTTTAGAAGAATATATAAAAATATTGCAGACTTCGCTTTTTACTTCATAAGAGTTATAAATTTGTATACATGCCTCTTTATGTGTCTGAGGCCAGCAGAAAAGGAAAGGATAAGATTTTAGATTTTTATTCACCTGCCTTAACATTATCACATAAGTGTAATAATTCCCTAGCCATCTTTTCTCTGTTGTTTCTCATTAAAAATTCTGGATAGTGAAAATTGTGCCTCATATATAATACGAATGAAACACAGCCTCTTGAGAATAGTTCTTATTTTATGTGCTTAGAGAAGATCCTGTCCATATACACTTGGACCAATCATGGAGATCCACTGAAAAAATTTTCTATACGCATAAATGGACTATTAGTTTTTCCTTCCTTCCTTTCTTTCTGTTTTCTCTTTTTTCTTTCTCTCTTTCTTTTCTTTTCTTTCCTTCTTTCTTTCTTCCTCTCTCTCTCTCTCTCTCTCTCTCTCTCTCATTCTCTATATGTCTCTATCTCAGTCTAAGGGGATCTTTGACCACAAGAAAGTTTTTTCATACCTATGCTGGTTGTACTGGAAGTACTAGAGAGGTAATGATCCCAGAGTGATCCTACATTAATGAGGGAAAAGATTTGGTGAATAAATACTCTAGCATCCTCAGAAAATAAAGCCACATTTTTAAGGTATGTTCTCTTGGTATTTCAGAAAGTTCTCAGCAGAATTGAGCCCCAATATCCCTTTGGGATGATATGGTTATGAGTACCTCCTTTCTTCTTCTCTGTGTTTCTCTTCCCCACTTCTGTATCACACCCGTGTTCACCAGGATTACCTTAGAAATACTAGTTGTCTCAAGGTCTACCTTAGGTTAATCTAAACCAAGATTGTACAATGTAAAATGATGCATGTTCCAGGATGTCATAATTATTATAATTTGACATGTCATTATATTTGAATAGGATTGATTATTTTGAAATACAAAATACACAGTTTGGAAACATTTTGTTTCCATTCATTTATAAATCTATTCATCGAATCTTGAAAATACTACAAAACACAAAAGAACGTATTTTAAATCCAGTTTATACATACAAACTAAAGAACCATAAAAATAAATCATAAACCTCACAGTATAACAATGATACTACAAAAGAAAAAGTTATCTCTTTATATTGAAAACGCCAGTCTTAATTGTTATTTACTTAAGGCAGCTACTCTGAGGATTTTTGGAGCAATATATGTTGGTAAGATTTGAGAACTTTAAATTGAAATTGATTGCATAAGAATAAGAACAAAGGTAGCAGTATATTTGAGTGCAGTACATATTGACAACAGATCTCCTAGTCTAAACCCTGGTTGGCATCTTTTCAGCCCACTTCTCAACTAGTTTTTAACTTTGGCCTGTAAAAAACTACAGATGATCAGCATAAATGATCCATCCCACCAGCTCCCACCACTGAGAGACTTAAACACCGGCATAATTTCTAACATCTCAAGGCCATATACCTAAAACAAAGATTGCAGTCCCTTTAAGTTCCTTCCTAGGAAATTTCAAGGTTGCCAAAATAATTTACTGTTTGTTCCAGTCAAAACTTGAAGATAGGTTCCCTCTGTTTTCCAGTCTCTGTCAGAGGATTGGTCCCTAACTTTGGTAAATGCCAGTTAGCAAACATAGGTGACCTAATCACATTATTCAGTCCTTCTTTCTGCTTTTCATGAAATTCCACTTCACTAAGCCCCTGCCTTTCCCTCTTTATTTTTTCATTCTCCCTTGAAAATACCTGGTTGCCTCTGCAGAAATCCAAGTTGATTTCAGTTCATGCTGAACCCTCTTTCATATTGCTATAGTTATTGAATAAAATCTATCATTACCACTTTAAGTTGTGTCTGGTTTTAACTCTTTCTTGTTTGTTTTTGAGGTGGGGTCTCACTCTGTCTCCCAGACTGGAGTGCAGTAGAATGATCTCAGCTCACTGCAACCTCTATATCGCTGGCTCAGGTGACTCTCCCACCTCAGCCTCCTGAGTAGCTGGGATTACAGTAGTGCACCACTATGTACCACTTTTTTTTTTTTTTTTTTTTTTTTTGGTATTTTTAGTAGACATGGGGTTTTGCTATGTTTCCCAGGCTGGTCTCAAACTCCTGAGCTGCAGCAATCCAGCTTCCTTGGCCTCCCAGAGTGCTGAGATTACAGGCATGAGCCACCATGCCCAGCCTTGGTTATATCATTGACAATAAATCCCGTATGATTTTAAATATGCTACTTTGTCTCAGATTATTATTTATTTGATTTATTCAATTAATACTTATTATACCACTATGTATCAATAATTCTACAGAAAGCAGGTTACAAACAGGACTCATGTTCTTAATAATGTCATCCCAGTGCAAAAAGAGAAAACAAGTAAGCAAATACAATGTTATCACTGTTTTGTCAAAAATGTTCTTGTAGGAAAAGAAAATATAATTGTCTGTTTGGGTGGTCAAGAAATACTTCTGAGGATGTGGTATTTCACATGTCATGTAGAAATGAAAATGTAATAGACATGGGATTTAAGGAAATAGTGCTTAGAATACAGAAGTCAGCATCAGCAATTGAAACGAAACTGGACAGGGCCCTTATGCTCTAGGAAATAACAAACAATGGTTTGGCTGGGGCTCGTACAAAGCAATCATAAAAAGAGCCAGGTTAAATTCAAGATATTTGTACAGACAAGTTGTGCAAAGACCTTCAGTTATATAAAAAGGTTTGAATTTCATTCTAAGTGTAATGAGAAATAACTGGAGCATCTTAAGCAGCAGAATAATGTGCTCTGACTACATTTTAAATAGCTAACTCTGGCTCCTTGTAAATACTGAGTTTAGGCAAATGAGAATGGAAGCAGGAAGAACAAGTAGAAGATAACTGAAATAGTCCAGTGTAGATGGGAATACACAGGATCTCTCTCACTCCCAGTACCATAAACAATGAAGGTATGTCATCAGTTGAGGGTTATGATAAAATTAACACCGTATCTGAGGTTGAAAATAAATTAGAAGTAGGTATCACAGGGATGTCTCTGAAGGGCTTTTAGGTAGTCTAGTGGTTGCACTTCTTAATATTTATGGAATGTGGTTCACTCACCATTTTATGTGTTTGTCATTGCATGATCACATTCCTGTAAGAGTGACAATTACAATATATATTAATTAGTATGACCTGGGCCTCTAATAATCACAGCAGATGGAGGCTATAAAGAACAATTACAGTCATAGTGGACTATTGTCTTAAAAACTCCCTGTAAACATATAGATGACATTATCATTAAATATAAAGTAAAAATACTGTCAGAGGGTTTTGTACTATGCAGAACTTATGAAAACAATCGTATAGGATATCTGTGTTTGAAATACGCACTTGCAGAAAAGTAAGACCTCTGTAATTAATCTAGTAACAATCATGTAATTGATAACATTAGAATGTGTTTAGTCATACAATATCTGTATATTTTATATAACATTGCCTTTAAGAAATATAAACACAAAAATGAATTGATTAATTATATGTTGGTTAATTGGTTTTATTACATTTAAGAGGTTATGTCTATCAAAAGTCACCACTAAGAGACTGAAGGACATTAACTAGAAGTCCAACTGTAATACATATATCCAACAAAGAATACCTATACAGAAGATATAATTAACTATCTAAACAAAGATGTATTGTCTGAGCATAGTGGCTCATGCGTGTAATTGCAGCACTTTGGGAGGCCAAGGCAGGTGGACTGCTTGAGGTCGGGAGCTCAAGACCAGCCTGGCCAACATGGCAAAACCCATCTATACTGAAAATATAAAAATTATCCAGGTGTGGTGGTAATACCATGATACAGGCAGGAGGCGGAGAAATTCTAGGCAGAAAAGGGCAAGTCCCTGAAAAAGCCCCACCTTCAAGCCAAAAAGCCTGAGACTGAGGCCCAAAGTGAGAACTTACATCCCTATTTTCCCACTCAAATGTTGACACTTCCAAAACTACTGCCCAACCTTTGCATATAAAAACCCCAGGCTCAGCTGGCAGGGAGAGAAAAAACAGCTGGACTATGGCTGGATGTTGGAGAAAAGCAACTTGACTTCGGAGGGACAGTCTGAAGGTGTAACTTTTGAGAAGAATCCATCAGGAGATGACTAGAGTTCAGTGGAAGGCTATTTTTCTGCCCTATCCCTTTTTCAACTCTCCTTCCCACTGACAGTCACTTTCATCAGCCACAAAAATCCCCTACATTTACTATCTTTTATTTCTCCTGGATGCCAGACAAGAGCTCAGGTGTCATGAATGTGGACACAAATGACTGTCACGCTTGCCCTTTGCTCTCGCTGGTGGAAGGCAGCTGCCTCACGTGAAAAAGCAGAGGGCCCACTGGTCTGTTAACATGTAAGCCATCTGTGGACAGAGCTAAAAGTAGTATAACATTTCCTTTGGGACTTCAGGGGTCACAGGCATCACCCCAGATGCTGCCGTGGGGCCTGCATGGAGTTTGCTCCTGCCAGCACCTAAAAGTGCTCACCCTGGCTCCTGCACCCACTCACCTGCACGCTCTCCGACATGAAGGGTGGAACACAGTGGGTCTGAGTGGAGTTCACTCCTGCCAGCACTGAAGCGGCCAGTTGGTTCCAGTATTTGTGCACTCCAGTTCCCACTTCATTCGCTCTTAGTCTCCCTCCCCCAAATAAGCTGGCTAAGCGAGGCACCCCTTCTCTAGTCCCATGAAGGGGTTAGGGAAATACCACACTTCAGTGGTGTGTATCTGCAATCCCAGCCACTTGGGAGGCTGTGAGGGTGTTGCCAAAGGAGGTTAACATTTGATTCAGTGGTCTGGGAAAGGCAGACCCACCATAATCTGGGTAGGAACCATCTAATCAGCTGACAGTGAGGCCAGAGTATAAAGAGGGAAGAAAACATGACAAGACTAGACTGGCCTAGCCTCCCAGCCTACATCTTTCTCCCATGCTGGATGCTTCCTGCCTTTGAACATCAGGCTCCAAGTTCTTTAGTTTTGGGACTCAGACTGGCTTCCTTGCTCTTCAGCTTGCAGACAACCTATTGTGGGACCTTGTGATCAGGATTCATTCTAGAGAAACAGAATATTAAGGATGGAATTCTTTCATTGGTTTGGGGGTTTCTGGAGTGGCTGGGATGCAGGGCACTAAATCCCTAGACTACACACATCACAGGGACCCTGGGCCTGGCCCACAAAACCACTTTTCTCTCCTATCTGGGCCTATGATGGGAAGGGCTGCCACAAAGGTCTCTGATGTGCCCTGGAGACATTTTCCCCATTGTCTTAGGGATTAACATTTGGCTCCTCCTTACTTACGCAAATTTCTGCAGTCGACTTGTATTTCTCCTCAGAAAATGGTATTTTCTATTGCATTGTCAGCTTGCAAATTTTCCAATCTTTTATGCTCTATTTCCCTTTTAAAACTGAATGCCTTTAATAGCACCCAAGCCTTCCAGCAGAAACCCTAAATCATCTCTCTCAAGTTCAAAGTTCCATAAATCTCCAGGGCAGGGGCAAAATGCTGCCAGTCTCTTTGCTAAAACATAAAAAGAGTCACCTTTGCTCCAGTTCCCAAAAAAGTTCCTTATGTCCATGTGAGACCACTTCAGCCTGAATTTCATTGTCCGTATCATTATCAGCATTTTGGTCAAAGCCATTCAACAAGTCTCTAGAGAGTTCCGAACTTTCCCTCATTTTCCTTTCTCTTCTGAGCCCTCCAAATTGTTCCAAACTCTACCTGTTACCCAGTTCCAAAGTTGCTACCACATTTTCCGGTATCTTTTCAGCAGCACCCCACTCTACTGGTACCAATTTACTTTATTAGTTCATTTTCACACTGCTGATAAAGACATACCCAAGACTGGGCAATTTACAAAATGAAGAGGTTTAGTGGACTTACAGTTCCATGAAAGGCATGTCTCATATGGCAGTAGACAAGAGAAGAGAGCTTGTGCAGGGAAGCTCCCATTTTTAAAACCATCAAATCTCTTTAGACTCATTCACTATCACAAGAACAGCATTGGATAGACTTGCTCCCAGAATTCAATCACCTCCCACCAGGTTCCTCTCACAACATGTGGGAATTAGGGGAATTACAATTCAAGATGAGATTTGGGTGGGGACACAGTCAAACCATATCATTTCTTATAGTTCAATTCTGCTTGTGATAATTTTTAAAAATTTGTATGTCTGAGACTATGTTAAATTTTACTTTTGGCACTGAAAAATATTTTGCTAAGAATAATATGACAGATCTTCTTTTGTGGCCTTAAAGATGTTGACCCATTGTCTTCTTGCTTTCTTTTTAAATTTTCTGATGTCTTTGTTTCTGTGCATATACATAGAATTCTTCCCTGGATGCTTCTAAGATTTTGTCTTTATTATTAGTTTTGGGCAACTTGTTTAAGATATGACTGACCAGTTTAATTCATGTGTCTTTTCCATGGGTTTCATCAAACTTACTGAATCCGGATGCTTAATTAAAAACAAAATTTAAAAAAATTCCACTCTCTCCTCATTTAGCAGATCCAATTCTATATATACTAGCCCACTATAACTTTTTTCTTAAGATCTTTGATTCTGTATTGATTTATTAAAATACTTCACCTGCTTTTAATTTTGTATAATTTCAATTTCTTTGTCTGCAAGGTCACCAATCTTTTCTTCTATAATATCTACTCTGTTATACATCCCATGAAATGTATTTTTTATCTCACCAATTTCAGTTTTTATTTCTAGAGGTACAGTGTGTGTCATTTAAAAAAAACACTCTTTGTTTAATGTGTTTAACCATTTCTCTGGATTTTTGAAACTATGCAATAAAATTATAATAATGTAATTCATGTTGTTGTATTCTAATTCTAGCATCTGTGTCACATGCAGTTTGGTTTCAATTGGTTTATTTTTCTCTATATTTTCCGTCTTCTTTGATTGTCTAGATTGTGTTTGTTAGATGTCAGAGCTTGTGAATTTTACCTTGTTATTGCTGAATGTATTTGTATTTCTATACATATTAATTGTTATTCATGGAGACAATTATTTGGGAATAGTTTAATCCTTTGGGCCTTCGCCTTTAAGATTTGTTAGATATAAACAGAGAAGTGTTTAATCTATAGCATGTTATTACAAATACCTGAGGCAAGAACCTTCTGAGTACTGTACCCATACTTTGTGAATTGTTTTTCAGCTTGTTGGTGTAAACAGGATATTTCCATTCCTTTATGAGCATCTGATCCTGTTTTATCTCATCTTTTCAGCTGCTTCTTTCCTCTGGTATTTTCTTTAAGCACATGTGCCAATCAGGAATCTACTGAACACTAAAGGAAAACTCTGTGGTCTTCATGAGTTTTTCACCTGTACAGATCTTTCCTCTCTACTATTCAGTCTTGGGAACTCTTGGTGAGTAGGATTCCCTGACTCTCAGCTCTGCCTTCATAGTTCAGGACTCATCTGAGGTCTGCCTGATTTTCCCCCTCCATGAACTACAAACTGGAAACCCTTTCCAGGTGGTTAAATGAAATAATTTAGGATTCGACTTATTCATTTCCCCCTCTCAAATATCCCACCTGTTGTTTAAATGTCCAAAACTGTTATTTTATATACTGTCTCAATTTATTTTGTTTTTGTTTTCCATCTGGGAAAGTAAATTGGGTGGCCTCCTTCTTATCTTAGCCAAAGGTGGAAATTCCTATGACATTGTGTCTTGACACTAAAAACAAAATTATGAATTGGTAGTAGAGAATCTTCTAACTAATATATGATAACATACTGCTGACTTGAGCTGTACTGTGAGAACAGATGAATAAGAGTAGGAAATCTCTTTGATTATGTTTGGATTGTAGGTAGAAAACTTAGATCAAGTGAAATTGTTCAATGTATGAGATGGAGCCCGGTATTCACCACAGCACACATTAAAGATGAAACAAGTTTGTAACAACGTGAAACACTTCAGTCCAGTTGGCAAACAGCTGCTTCATCAATCCTCCCCCACATCTCCAGCTGACCTAGCTATTGAGCCTCTCTCCCCTTACCTCCCCAATTTCAGATTCTAACAAGGCTAACCTTGCATAACAGGTATGCCAGGAAGCTGCTTTTTCTCTCTGCCTGGGACCAGGAATCTTTCCAGATTATGATGATTGTACCGTATTTAATGTTAAACAGTTTCCTGTGGCCCCCACGATGATGCTTTTTGGGTCATTTTATTCCCAAACTCCTGGATTAACTCTTTATTTAAATACTTCTTTATTTAAAGAACTATTAAAAAATATTTATTTAAATACTCTTTATTTAAATACTTCTTTAATTTTGTATAATTTCAATTTCTTTGTCTGCAAGGTCACCAATCTTTTCTTCTATAGTATCTACTCTGTTATACATCCCATGAAATGTATTTTTTATCTCACCAATTTCAGTTTTTATTTCTAGAGGTACAGTGTGTGTCATTTAAAAAAAAACACTCTTTGTTTAATGTGTTTAACCATTTCTCTGGATCTTAAATAAAGAAGTATTTAAATAAAGACAGTTTATTTATCTGACTTCATTTAAATACTTCCTTTCTTTAGAAACCCAAGCATTTCTAATAAGCCTTTCTATTAAGTATAATTTTCCTCCAGATTTTACTATTTAGCCTATTTCCTGAATCCTGTGGTGTGGTGACATGTTCAGTTTTTCATGAAATCTAGCCTGACCTGAAAATTCAATATATTATGCAATTTGTTTTCTCAGTTAGAAAACTATAAAGAACAAGACAGCCCATGTTAATAGTGTATGTGAAACTTTAATATGATGAATAAAGTTAGGGAAAGAAATAGCAAACCAGTTAAAATTCATTTTGGAGCTCTGTTATTTTCACTTCTTCATTTTCTTTCCCTACTTTTCTCCAACTTTTCTGTCCCTTTATTTCCCATTTTAAGAAACATAAGTTTCAGATATTTTTATTCACCTACCAAATATTACTGTGCTGGCAACAGCTTCATATTACATGTGTTTAAGTAATACTTGCATTTTAATAGTAGTTCTTAGGAATTAGAAATTTTATTGGGCCCATGTAAATTATTGAAAGTTGCATTCCAAGAACAGTGAGAAACAATCAGCAAGGTGTTTAAAAACTCATTCTTGGACATGTATCTTAAATGAGTTTACTTAGATGCAGAAAAAGAATTCCACTTAACTCCAGGGAAGTGTACAGAACTAGAAATCTCTTTCTGGAAGACAAAACTCAATCTGTGAGGTTACTTATTGCATGTGATTAATAAACATAAATCTCTGTACAACACAGATACCCAAAAACATTAAAACTTCATGAAGCTTAATCACAAATATGTCAGTTAGTTACTTAAAATGTTATATTTATTTTATAAATATATCCAAATATATATTTGATTTCTTGTTTGTTTTTGCTTTACAGTTTGTAATTACCATTGAAGTTTACCTGATGGGTTTGCTTTTCTCAAATTACAACATGTCAAATTGCTTTTACTATTATCAATTAATTAATAAATCAATAATTTTCATGAGAAGAAATAAGTGAATAAGAAGATCTTTAAAAGCCACTATAAGTGACTTTAACATTTTTGATGTTTTCAGTTAATTTTGACCTCCAAATTGCAAGGAAAATTCCACTGAAGTTTTGAAATTTGAAATTAAACTAGTAAAACCCAGCATATTTAGCATTTGTTGGATTCCTAAAACTATGTGTCCTCTGAAAGTGTAAATTCAACACAGTGTTTGAAGTTTCAGACATTTTTGTAGTCATTTCAAACATATTGTCGACCATATAAAAGGTTATGCTTTGCCCTCAGTCCATGCACAGAGAATTCTGATTGATGTCAATGGGAGCCATGTGCAAAGTTTGCGGGCACTGTATTTTGAAACTTTATGGTATTTTCAGAATATCTTTGAAGTCTAGTTTCTGTGAAAAATATAAAGTTTAAAAAGTAGCTCTTCAGGGCTTATTCTTATCCACAGAGAACATGTTTAGATTGCCTGCTTTAAATGCAGAGCTAAGCTGAAATTTCAAAAATGTAGTATGCGTTTGGAGTGGTTGATTACAAAAGAATTATTCCATTGAGTTCAATTGCTAGACTTGGAGACAGACAACGGTGGCAAATCTATGTTGATAATCCATCCTTTTATACATTTGATTCTGCTGCAATAGTGAAGGGTATAAATTGCTATTCAATTTAATGCTAAAATTAACTATATTGCTACCATTAATTTTATATTTAAGTATCCTCAACAAAGCAAGTAGAATCACTTTTGCATTGACAAATTCAATAGAGTTTGATTTTTGCATTATTACTGAGGAAAGATATTAATTGGTAACAAGGCTCTATTATTAATCAAAATCTATTTTTGGAAATATGCTTCAATGAAAAGTATTTAAGGCTAAGTTAAGGAAGGATAATTTAAACTCATTTCCTAAAATTCGTAATATTTTCTTGGGCTTGCAGACCGTGCAGTAAAATGCATACTATATAGAAATAATTTTATCAGAAAGAAATTATTAATGTTTTAAAAGTTATTCAACATATTTTTCTATTTCAAGACACAACTGTCATTTTTGAAATCAAATTCACTAAAATGTATTATGTTTTCTAAAAGACCATGGTTTCCATTTTGCAGTATAATTAATTTGTGCTTAAAATTACAAAAATCTGTGAGTTTTTTCTAGAGCACTCTTTATAGTTTTGGTACCTAAGAATAATTTGCACAATGCAGGCTTAATGTCCTTGACAGGTCATCTAACATGAGCCTAATAGTCCATCTCACTGCAACCGGAAGAAAGTGCTAAAGCAACACTCAAAGGATTCATTTTGATGAAAACAAAAGCACAGATGACCCTTCAACTAGGAAACAAACATTATGGTGGGGTTTTAGAGTTGACTAGAATTTAAAGACAATTTAAGAACACAGAACAGGGAGAAGTTTAAAAAATAAAAATACAACAAAGATATATTCGGGTTACTTTTCATTGTTGTATACCATAGAAGAAACAGCAAGATCCTCTATCTTAAAAGATCGCAAATCTTTATTTTCTTCAACACAATTCTGTATATTACTGCAGGCTCTCTACATAGCCATTTGTACACCACATGTTTCCAGATGATCAGTCCATCTTCACTCCCATTATCCAATTACTTTCATAGTATACATTTCGAGGGGAGATAGTTTCCTCAACTCATGAGAATTTTGAATTGTATCAACAACTAAGTACCATGAGAATCTATTCTCTCACAGTAACTCCTCATAAAGGTGTTCTTTTATATCCCTTTCTTCGAAATACGAATGAACACATCTTCAATTTCGTGTATATTTTTTCTTTAAATCATTTAGAGCCATCAACTTCAAGCTACCTTTTCTTCCTGCTCTGTAAACATTATCAGAATCAAGAAAGTACAACATCCTGGCTATATTCTTATAATTTAAGGAGTATGGGGAAAAACAGAAAGAATAATAAACATTTTTATCTCAAATAATCCATACAAAGAAAAGCAAAGTGATGGATCCAATTCAGATACAGAAAAAAACCTTGAATTAAAAAAATTTCCAGTCTCATGTTTTGTTAAGAGTTACACTGGAAAGTGAAAAGTGAATCTGAGAACAAAATTTGAAAGCACTACAGATAAAAATTAGGTACCACTTAAAATAACAGTGAACAACTATTGTGATGTACTATTATTTCATCACATTTTTTTTGAGACAGGGTCTCACTCTGTCGCCTAGGCTGGAGTGCAATGGTATAATCATGGCTCACTGCAGCCTCAACTTCCTAGACTCACGTGATTCTCCCAGCTCACTCTCCCAAGTAGCTGGGACC
Source organism: Macaca mulatta (assembly GCF_049350105.2). Classification (NCBI taxonomy): domain Eukaryota; kingdom Metazoa; phylum Chordata; class Mammalia; order Primates; family Cercopithecidae; genus Macaca; species Macaca mulatta. Next base: position 24,916,307 of record NC_133408.1, on the reverse strand, counting down.
ACAAGCACATGCCCAGCTAATTTTTTGTATTTCAAAAGACACAGGGTTTTGCCATGTTACCCAGGCTGGTTTTGAACTCCTGGACTCAAAAATCTGTCCCCCTCGGCCTCTCAAAATGCTGGGATTACAGAAATGAGCCACCACTCCAGGCCCCATCACATTTTCAGTTGCCTACACAGTAATGATACTCCCTCACCCTCAATTCTGTTTTTTTCCATTTTTATAAAATACACAACTACACACACAAGAGATTATCTTAACACAGTTCTGGCCTGTGTTGTCACACAGAGTAAGTGCAATGGTTTGAATGTCTTCACCAAAATTCTTGTTGAAATTAATTGTCAATGTGACAGTATTGGGAGATAGAGCCTTTATGAGGTGATTAATGATTTATGCTGTGAATGCATTAATTACCACTAGAGTGGGTCAGTTATTGTGAGATTGGGTTAGTTATAAAAATGTGTTTCATCTGATTTTTTTTTTCTTTCCATCTCACATGCTCACTCTTCTACCACAAGATAACCCTTGCCTGATATCATTGTTATCTCTTTAACTTCCAGTCTCTAGAACTATGAGTTGAATAAACTTCTTCGTTAAATAAATTACTCAGCCTTTGGTATTTTGTCACAGCAACAGAAAACAAACTAGTATATTAAGAATACCATGAATTGTAGCATCATCTGGAACAACATTATCCAAAGTAAGTAAGGTCAAGTCAGGTTAAAAGTACTATAGGACTATGAAAATAAACAAAGACCAATCAAATGACAATAAGTAAAGACCATGTATTTGAATCTTGCCATACAAAGTGAGTCAGCCACAGCCACTTGCATTTTGGTAAAGACTCAAAGTCAGGTGGAGGAATGGCAAAGCTTCATAGTGGAAACATGAAGTCCTTCCCTGATTGGAGACTACTAGCATGAAAGTGCTGTGAGTGGGGTAATTAGAAGCCAGACGTTATTTGTGATTGATTAGGGGTACATCGTTGCCTTTCCCTCTCTCTCAAGTTGCTTTGGTCATAAATTGAAAATGGGGACAAAAATGAAGAAAATTGTCAAGTCCTGGCCATTTTGGGTACAGAAGTTATTGTTTAGCTTTCTGGACCAGTAACTAGAGATAACAGTAAGACTACAAGTCTGATTTACAGATAGCGGACAGTCTTCTTGTGTTGCTTTCTGTAGACAATGAGTTGGTCTCTTGGGCTGATTCCTGCCCAGACTGTGAATCAGAGTTAGTTCTGTTTTTAAGTATGGTGCCTAGCCATTGTCTGTTTCTATATCCACCCTCTCTAAATATTGACATTAGTGGTTCTGTCTTGTGCTTTCCTGATCCTATAATGCTTACAAAAAAACACTGCATTTTGAAAGAGAGAGAAAGCTCGTTAGTCATTCATTCCACCAGTACATTTGAGGTCATATCATTTTCTATTTCTATACAAAAATCTAGCTTTCTGTTACAAACATTACTAAGAGAGTCAACCTAGCCTCATGACTAGGTACACGGTTCCATGTCCAGATTGTCACTCCCTGAGTGATCTTCAAAAATTCACATAACATCCAGTCCCACAGGTTCTTCATTGAATAAATGGGGTGATCAGTAGCTACTTCACAGTGTTGTCAAGAAGTAAACAAATTAATGCCTCAAAGCTTTCAGAATGTTGTACAGCACATTAGAAGTGCTCTTATTTAGAAAAGATGGTGTATAGTTTAGAGGAATAGGTTCTGGAATGGGAGTAAATAAATTTTTGCACAGTAACAATAACTTTGTCCCTCTGAAAAAAAAAAAAATGACAACGATCACAGGATTGGCTTCATAATAAATATAAAAATCTACAGTTTGTTGGGGGCATACCTGTAATACCAGCATTTTGGGAGGCTGAGGCAGGCAGATTCTTGAGCTAGAGAGTTTAAGACAAGCCTGGGCAACACGGCAAAACCCTGTCTCTACAAAAAAAAAAAAAAAAGAAAGAAAAAGAAAAAAAAATTGACCAGGTGTCGTAGTACATGCCTGTAGTCTCACCTGTTTGGGATGCTGAGGTTTAGATCGCTTGACCCTGAGAAATTGAGGCTTCAGTGAGCTGTAATCGCACCACTGTACTCCAGTCTGGGCAAGAGAGCTAGACTTTGTCTCAGAATAATAAAAGATAAAATAAAATTTCTCAGGGAGTGTGTGGGAGGGAGGTGAGGGATGAAAAATTACTTATTGTATACAATGTACACCATTCGGATGATGGGTACTCTAAAAATCCAGAGTTTATCACTATACAATTCATCCATTTAAGTAAAAACCACTTGTACCTCTAAAGCTATTGAAGTAAAAAAAAAAAGTTTAAAGTTTCTCATAACTATAACATTCTGAAGTTCTGACTTTTTGTTCATGTATCTAACTTTGCCATCAGAAATCTAGACCAAATAAATAGAATCTTTAGCACAGATGAATAGATAGATGTAATTAAGTATTGCATAAATATAAATTTTCTTTGGGATTGAGCGTGACCAATTTCTAGGAACAACAGAACAAGTTTTAGATATATTTTCTGGTAATGCTCTTGGGTTGTGTTATTTGGTTTCAATTGCTCTAACCACCATGACTCAGACCAGCTGCTCTTAATCTTGTCTGAGATCCCAAACTTAAAAATAAATTTGGCAGCTAAAATTCTCTCTGAGTTTTCAGTAGTTATTGGCTTTATTTCTTAGTTCGGTAATGAGCCAAAAAGAAAAATGAAGATGTAATAAACCTAGGGAAATTCACTTCCAAAAGGGCACTGACTGAGTATAAGCAGTTTATGGAAAAATTTTAAAGTAACAATATACACAATAAATACTTAAAACTTGACAAGTATAACAGTATCTACTATATTTCCAATTAAAGCAGAGCATAATTGCTCCCACTTATAAGTGAGAACATGTGTTGTTTGGTTTTCTGTTCCTGCATCAGTTTGCTGAAGATAATGGCTTCCAGCTCCATCCATGTCCCCGCAAAGGACATGATCTCATTTTTTATGGCTGCATAGTATTCCATAGTGTATATGTACAACATTTTCTTCATCGAGTCTATCATTAATGGACGTTTGGGTTGATTCTGTCTTTGCTATTGTGAGTACTGCTGCAGTGAACACATTTATGCATGTATCTCTGTAACAGAACGATTTACATTCCTTTAGGTATACACCCAGTAATGGGATTGCTGGGTCAAATGGTATTTCTGGTTCTACATCTTTGAGGAATTGCCACACCATCTTCCACAATAATTAAACTAATTTACATTCCCACCAAAAGTGTAAAAGTTTCCTATTTCACGCAACCTTACCAGCATCTGTTGCTTCTTGACTTTTTAAAAATGGACATTCTGACTGGCATGAGATGGTATCTCATTGTGGTTTTGATTTGCATTTCTCTAATAATTAGTGATGATTAGCTTTTTTCATATGTTTGTTGGCTGAATGAAAGTCTTCTTTTGAGAAGTGTCTGTTCATGTCATTTGCCCACTTTTTGATGGGCTTATTTGTTTATTCCTTGTAAATTGTTTAAGTTACTTGTGTATTCTGGATATTAGAGCTTTGTCAGATGGATAAATTGCAAACATTTTCTCCCACTCTGTAGTTTGCCTGTTTCCTCTGATGGTGTTTCTTTTGCTGTGCAGAAGCTGTTTAGTTTAATTAGAACCCATTTTTCAATTTTTGATTTTGTTGCAATTGCTTTTGGTGACTTTGTCATGAAATTTTTGCCCATGCTTATGTCCTGAATGGTATTGACTAGATTTTCTTCTTGGGTTTTTATAGTTTTGGGTTTTACATTTAAATCTTTAATCCATCTTGAGTGAATTTTTGTATGAAATTTAAGGAAGGGATCCAGTTTCTGTTTTCTGTATATGGCTAGCCAGTTCTCCCAGCACCATTTATTAAATAGGGAATCATTCTCCTATTACTTTTGTCAATTTGTCAAAGATCAGATGGTTGTAGATGTTTGGTCTTATTTCTAAATTCTCTATTCTGTTCCATTGGTCTATGTGTCTGTTTTTGTACCAGTACCATGCTCTTTTGTTTACTGTAGCCTTGTAGTATAGTTTGAAGTCAGGTAGCGTGATGCCTCCCAGTTTGTTCTTTTTGCTTAGGATTATCTTGGCTATATGAGCTCTTTTTTGGTTCCATAATAATTTTAAAATAATTTCTTCTATATCTGTGAAGAATGTCAATGCAATTTAAGGAGAATATCATTGAATCTATAAATTACTTTGGAGAGTATAGCCATTTTCACAATATTGATTATTCCTATTTGTGAACATGGAATGTTTTTCCATTTCTTTGTGTCCTCTCTGATTTCCTTGAGCAGTGGTTTGTAGGTCTACTAAAAGAGACCATTTACTTCCCTTGTTAGTTGTATTCCTAGGTATTTTATTCTCTTGGTAGACATTGTGAATGGGAGTTAATTCATGATTTGGATCTCTGCTTCTCTGTTGTTGGCGTACAGGATTGCTTGTGACTTTTACACATTGATTTTTATCCTGAGACTTTGCTGAAGCTGCTTATAAGCTTAAGAAGCTTTTGTGCTGGAATGATGGGGTTTTCTAGGTACAAGATCATATCATCTGCAAACAAAGACAATTTAACGTCCTCTCTTCCTATTTGAAAACTCTTTCTTTCTTTCTCTTGCCTTATTGCCCTGGCCAGAACTTCCAATATGATTTTGAATAGGCAGGGTGAGAGAGGGCATTCTTGTCTTGTGTGTGTTTTCTTTTCTTTTTTCTTTTTTTTTTTTTTTTTTTTTTTTGTTGAGATGGAGTCTCACTCTGTCACCCAGGCTGGAGTGCAGTGGCACGATCTTGGCTCACTGCAAGCTCCCCACCCCGAGTTCATGCCATTCTCCTGTCTCAGCCTCCCAAGTAACTGGGACTACAGGCACCCACCACCACACCTGGCTAATTTTTTGCATTTTTAGTACAGATGGGGTTTTACCATGTTAGCCAGGGTGGTCTCGATTTCCTGACCTCATGATCTGCCTGCCTCAGCCTCCCAAAGTGCTGGGATTACAGGCATGAGCCACCGCGCTGGGCCATCTTGTATGAGTTTTCAGGGGGAATACTTCCAGTTTTTGCCCATTCAGTATGATATTGGCTGTGGGTTTGTCATATATGGCTCTTATTATTTTGAGGTATGTTCCTTCATTACCTAGTTTATTGAGAGTTTTTAACATGAAGGGATGTTGAATTTTATCAAAGGTCTTTTCTGCATCTATTGAAAAAATCATGTGGTTTTTGTCATTGGTTCTGTTTATGTGATGGATTATGTTTATTGATTTGCATATGTTGAACCAGCCTTGCATCCCAGGGATGAAGCCAACTTGATCGTGGTGGATAAGTTTTTTCATGTGCTGCTGGATTCAGTTTGCCAATATTTTATTGAGGATTTTTGCATTGATGTTCATCAGGGATATTGGTCTGAAGTTCTGTTTGTTTGTTGTATTTCTGCCAGGCTTTTGTGTCAGGATGATGTTGGCCTCATGAAATGAGTTAGAAAGGAGTCCCTTTCAGCTGGAAATCCATCTGGTCCTGGGATTTCTTTGGTTGGTAAGCTATTTATTACTGTATTAATTTCAGAACTTGTTATTGGTCTATTCAGGGATTCAACTTCTACCTGGTTCAGTCTCAGGAGGGTATATGTGTCTAGGAATTTATCCATTTCTTCTAGATTTTCTCATTTATTTGGATAGAGGTGTTTATAGTTTTCTCTGATGATTTTTTTTTTTTTTTGAGACGGAGTCTCGCTCTGCCGCCCAGGCTGGAGTGCAGTGGCGCGATCTCAGCTCACTGCAAGCTCCGCCTCCCGGGTTCACGCCATTCTCCTGCCTCAGCCTCCCAAGTAGCTGGGACTACAGGCGCCCGCCACCTCGCCCGGCTTGATGATTTTTTATATTTCTTTGGGGTCAGTGGTGATATTCCCTTTATCATTTTTTATTGTGTCTATTTGATTCTTCTCTCTTTTCTTCTTTATTAGAAAGAAAAATGCTCCTGGATTTATTAATTTTTGAAGGGCTTTTTGTGTCTGTCTTCTTTTGTTCTGCTTTGAGGCTGGTTATTTCTTGTCTTCTGCTAGGTTTGGGGTTTGTTTGCTCTTGGTTCTCTAGTTCCCTTCATTTTGATGTTAGGATGTTGATTTGAGATCTTTCTATCTTTTTTTGATGTGGGCATTTTGTGCTATAAATTTCCCCTTAACACTGCTTTAGCTGCGTCCCAGAGATTCTGGTATGTTGTCTGGTATGTTCTTGATTTCTGCCTTAATTTCATTATTGACCAGAGTCATTCAGGAGCAGATTGTTTAATTTCCATCTAGTCATGTGGTTTTGAGTGAGCTATCTGAGTTCTACTTTGATTGTGTTGTGTCTTAGAGACTATGTGTTATGATTTCAGTTCTTTTGCATTTGCTGAGAAACTATTTACTTCCAATTGTATGATCAATTTCAGAGTAAGTGCCATGTCATGTTGAGAAGAATGTATATTCTGGTGTTTTGTGGTGGAGAATTCTGTAGATATATATCAGGTCCACTTGATCCAGGGCTGAGTTTAAGTCCTGAATGTATTTGTTAACTTTCTGTCTTGATGATCTAATATTGACAGTAGAATGTGTTAAAGTCTCCCACTATTATTGTGTGGGAGTCTAAGACTCTTTGTACGTCTCTATGAACTTGTTTCATAAATCTGGGTACTCCTGTATTGGGTGCATATATGTTTAGGATAGTTAGCTCTTCTGGTTTAATTGACCTTGTTACCATTATGTAATGCTCCTCTTTGTCTTCTTTGATCTTTGTTGGGTTAAAGCCTGTTTTGTCAGAAACTAAAACTGCAACTCCTATTTTTTTTGTTTTCCATTTGTTTGGTAAAATTTCCCCCACATCTTTATTTTGAGTCTATATGTATCTCTGCATTTGAGATAGGTCTCTTGAATATAGCACACTGATGGATCTTGACTTTTTATCCAGCTTGCCATCTGTGCCTTTTAATTGGGGCATTTAGCTCATTTACATTAAAAGGTTAATACTGTTATGCATTAATTTGATTCTGTCATCAGGATGCTAGCTGGTTATTTTGCGAACTTGTTCACGTACTTGCTCCACAGTGTTATTGGTCTGTGTACTTCAGTGCGTTTTTGCAGTGGCTGGTAATGTTCTTTTCCTTTCTATGTTTAGTGCTTCCTTCAGCAACTCTTGTAAGGCAGGCTTGGTGTGACAAATTCTTTCAAAATTTGTTTGTCTGAAAAAGATCTTTTTTCTCCTTCTCTTATGAAGCTCAGTTTGGCCTGATATGAAATTCTGCATTGGAAATTATTTTATTTATGAATATTGAATATTGGACCCTGATTTCTTCTGGCTTGTAAGGTTTGCTCTGAGAGGTCTGCTGTAAATCTTCTGGGCTTCCCTTTATAGGTGACCTGGCCTTTCTCTCTGGCTGCCCTTAACATATTTTCCTTCATTTCAACCTTGGAGAATCTGATGGTTATGTGTATTGGGGTTGATCTTGTGGTGGAGTATCTTATTGGGGTTCTCTGGATTTCCTGAATTTGAATGTTGGTCTGTCTTGATAGGTTGGGGATGTCCTCCTGGATGATATCTTGAAGTATGTTTTCCAACTTGATTCTGTTCTCCCCACCTCAATCTTTATTAGAAAAAAATTATGGATACATAACAGATGTACACATTTTTGGAGTACATGTGAACTGTTTATACAAGCTTACAATGTGTAATGATCAAATCTGAGTAATTAGGATATCATTAACTTCAAACATTTATTATTACTTTTTTGTTTGGAACCTCCAAATCATCTCTTCTTGCTATTTTGAAGTATACAGTAAATTATTGTGTGCTATGGTGGCCTTATTGTGTTATCAAACTTTATTTCTTATTCCTTCTAGTAAATGTATTTTTAACCAATTAACCAGCTCCTCTCCATTTTCCTCCCCACACTACCCATTCTGGCCTCTGGTAATGACCATTCTATCCATTACCACTATGAGATTTTTTTTTTTTTTTAAAGTTCTCACATATGAGTGAAGACATGAGATATATGTCTTTCTGTACTTGTCTTATTTAACTTTACACAATATCCTTCAGTATCATCTATGTTGCTTCAAATGATAGGCTTTTATCCTTTTATGACTGAATAATATTCCATTGTATGTATATGCCATGTATTCTTTATCTATTCATCTACTGTTGGACACTTACTATATCTTGCCTATTTTGAACAGTGCTATAATAAATATGGGAATGCAGATATCACCTTGTTATACAAATTTCCTTTCTGTTTGATGCATATCCAGCAGTGAGATTGCTGAACCATACAGTAGTTCTCTTTTTAGTTCCTTTGAGAAACCTCTATGTTTTTCATAGTGGCTACACTAATTTTCATTTTCACCAACAACATACAAGTGTTCCCCCTTCTCCGCACTCTCACCAGCATTTGTTATTATTTGCCTTTTTGACGATACCCATTTTAAATAGGGTGATAACAATATGTCATTTTAGTTTTGATTTGCATTTTTCTGATGATTAATGATATTGGACAATTTTCATATATCTGTTGGCCATTTGTGTGTAATATTTTAAAATGTCTATTTAGATATTTTGCTCATTTTTAAATTGGACTATTTGTGTTTTTACTATTGAGTTGTTTGAGTTTGTCATGTACTCTGAGTACTAGCCTCTTGTCAGAAAAATAGTTTGCAAACATTTTCTTCCATTCTGTATGTTGTCTCTTCACTTTCTTGTTCTCTTTGCTGTGCAGAAGCTTTTTAGCTTGATGTAATATTGTTAATTTTTGCTTTGCTTGCCTGCACTTTTGAGGATATACTCAATAAATTTTCCCCTAATCAATGTCCTAAAGCATTTCTCCTGTGTTTTCTTCTAATGGTTTCACAGCTTTAGATTTTACATTTAAATCTTTAATCTATTTTGATTTAATTTTTATATAAGGAGAGAGATAGGGGTCTTGTTTTCATTCTTCTGGACATAATTATCCAGTTTTCCCGGGACCATTTATTGAAGAGACTCTTCTTTCCCCAAGGTAGGTTCTTGGTGCCTTTGTTGAAAATGAGTTCACTGTAATGCATGGATTTATTTCTGGGCTCTCTACTTTGTTCCATTGGTCACCATGTCTGTTTTTATGCAAGTATTATGCTATCTTGACTACTATAGCTTTGTAGTATAATTTGAAGTCAGATAGTATGTGATGCCTCCAAGTTTGTTATTTTTAGTCGGAATTGTGCTAGCTATTTGGAGTCTTTTATGATTTCATATACATTTTAGAATTTTTTTTTTCTGTGAAGAACATCATTGGTATTTTGATGGTGATTAGGCATTTTAAATGAGTTTTTGACTTAATATTTTCAATATGTGATGGTTTATGGGATATAATTCCATGTTAGTTGAGGAGCATATTTACATATGTGTGTATGTGTATACACACATATATAATCTCCAGTTATTTAATCAGCCTATATATCTCTAATCTTATAGAGCATATAAATTGTTACAGATATTTTTACTGTCCTCATGCATTTTATATACCATTCACATGCTTTTACCCATTGTCTTCAGTTAACATCTCATACAGCAGTGATGCTGCCTCTTCATTTTTTTGTGTGTAGAACTCTGTCTTTAGTAAGTAAACATTTGTGACCAGGTGTCCGGAGCTGCACGCCCCAGCCATAGCGAATAATAATTAAAGATTAAACGCCTGAGCTATATTCATTTCCACCCCACACCTTCTCCCTAGATTTACCTTCTTCCCTGTATTAATACCGCCATTAAAAGATGGCACTCTTCCCACTTCTTCTTCATTCATTTTTCCCGCGCCGGCGAAAAGACTACCTGACAGCGCAGGCGCAACATGACGTCCGACCGGAGAAACCGAAGCCTATCTGGCCACGCCTTCCGCAATGAGGTCATTTCCGCCTTAGCCCAACCCCTTCCCCTCCAAATGTATATAAGGCATTGCATTACCACCATTAAACGAGACTTGATCAGAGCACTGTCTTGTCTCCATTTCTCGTGTCTCTTGTTCCCCAAATTCCCACCCCCTCCTCCAGGGCCTACACTGACTATCCCGCGGGCCGGGATAACCAGGCACTTAAAGTTTTCATTAAACATATTAATTTATCCATGCTCATTTCTGTTCTATAGCAAATGTTAGTAATTTAAAAATTAAGTCAACTGGGCTTTACACTTAAAGATATCTCAAAAGAAGCCAAAGGTACTATCCATCAAAAAACAAGAAATGATTATATGTCTTGGTTAATTTCTTTGTAACATTTTTAACTTATATTTTAACTTTCAGTCACAATTTGGAGACTTATGACCTTTTAGGGTTTTCCAAATTATCTAAGAAACAGTGATTTCAAATAAGCTTCATCTGTGATCCTGCCCAGCACAATAATGTGGGTAATTTAAAAATTACGTGCCATGATCAATCTGCTGAGAGTTTCCTCTATTACATTCACTGACATTTCCACAGTTCACAGACGCAATTGTAAGATAACTTTGTACAATGAAATGAATTAGCTTAATGGAAGAGGAGTCCTAAATCCATATAGGCATATTTTGTTGAATCTATTTCTGCAAGTTTTTTTGACAGAAGGAATTCTTTAAATGTCATACTGAAAACTACAAAAAACAGACTTGTCCTAATTCTAAGTATACACACAAGAATGTTTCACTCATCCAATCTTTGAAAACATTTAATAGTCCATTGTAGTACATCAAATTCTATTTGTGTGATATCAAATTTAAGATAGATATTAGAAAAGCATGCCTAATCAAACATTTATTTTATTGGTTTTAACACTACATCAAACACATTTCTATTTTGCTAATAAAAAATTTTATTCAAAGACATTTTTCTCAGATAAAGGGATATGTAATTATATTATAGAAATAAGTCTCACAGATTCAGAAATGTTTAAATGGGAGAAAACCAATAATGTCTCATGTAACTTGCCTGTGGTGTACAGCTAGTTGTGCCAAGACTAGTTATAAGATGGTTTTATAATTTTACATTTTCATTTTATACTATTTCTTATACTTATTTATGAAGGGATAATTCTTTTGCCTTCAGTTTAGTTTAAACCTTGTTTTGCTTATGACATATAATACAGTGTTAGCTCTAAATGATTTACTGATTTGTCTTTTCAAAAATATTTCTAAACTTTAAGAAGCAAAAATAAATACACATGTAAAATGAAGCACTTTGAATTATATTTTGTCATTAATAGTAAAATTATAATAATATATAATAGTGGATTATATGAGTTCAAAAAACTGACTGACTCATGGTAAACACTCACTAATTGCTAGATCTGGACTTATTTTGTTGCTGTTGCTGTTTTATGCCTCTGTTGTTTTACCACTATTTTATTGTTGTAGTTGTTGCTGTAGAACAAAGTAATACATAAAAATAAGATGAACTCGACCTTAGATACAGTTTAACATTTAATTATCTGACCTAAACAAATTGTTCAACTTTTGTAGGAATCAGTTTCTCTCATGTATGACACAAAAAATCTGGAGTATATAACTTGGAACAAAATATCCTATGATAAATAACTGTATTTCCCATAGGTCATTATTTTAAAGAGCTTTCTTGACATTATTTTGAAACTTGAGTATGGACCTCAAGAGGTACAGGTACATATAACCTGGAATACAAAGAAAAAAACACTGAAAAATATAAACATTAAGTAAAACATTTACTAAAAATAAAAATTATTAAATGCTATGACAAAATTTCATCAGTATTTTCACTTGTTTGAAAATTATAGCTTCTGAATTGCATAGTTTGGTAGCCATGTTGTACAACAAAAGAATAAGCCTATTTTAGATTATTATTTTGTAACATGTTTTAATGAGACTGCCTCTCATATTTGGAAAAAAAAATGTAGAAAATATTTCTGGTCAATAATGCTACATTTTAATTCCTTGGAGCATACTTTGCTATTAGGTCTATATATTTGCAACAGGACACAATTACAGTGCAAGGTAATGCTATCACCATATTCAAATAATATACCTTTCTCCATCTATAAAATCTATTTGTGTTTTTTAGCTTTAAGTATAATAATATATACAAAAAAATTCACTCATTTAACTTATTCATGTTGATGTTTTGACATGTTTTCTGTTTTTTTTTTTTTAGTTTTGGTTAAAAGAAACCTTATTACTTTATTGAGGTATACTTTATATCCAAAAACTTTTATATTTTTAATTTATACAATTTAAATACGAATTTGAAGTTACATATGTTCTGTATTAAAGTATTAATTATTTGAAAACAAAAAAAGTCACAAACTTTACATAGCAAAGCTCAGCTGAACAATTTTCTTAAGTAGAAATATATGAGTAAAAAATTAGACAAAAAACTGCATCTAACAATTTACATGTAGTGTATGGTGGAAAGCTCTATAGATTGTCTTTATATAAAATGCTTTAAAATTATAAAAGCCAAAATAATGTCCCTTCATTGTATCACATAGACTTGTGTATTTCTATGTATTCTTGTATTTACTTTTCACCACCTGAATGTGCTAAAATGTCAACATGTTATCATTATGTTTTACAAGCAAATTGGCTCTTTCAAAACCATTGGTGTCTGTGTACTAATGACATTTATAAGTTCTTACTTTGTTTACATATTTATTTATATGTTAATAATGAGCTATGATAATTATATTTCTCTTTTCCTCTGTTGTATAGTAAAATATATTTGGGGCCTGGTGCAGTAGCTCATGCCTGAAATCCCAGCAATTTGGGAGATCAATGAGGAGGAATTCCTTGAGCTCAGGAGTTTGAGACCAGCCTGGGCAACATGGTGAAACCCCATCTCTACAAAAAAAAAAAAAAAAAGAAAAGTAAAAAAAGAAAAAATTGGCCTGGTGTGGTGGAGCACACCTGTAGTCCCAGCTACTCCAGAAGCTGAAGTGGAAGAATCCTTTGTGCCAGGGAGGAGGAAGTTATAGTGAGCCAAGATGCCTGGGTGACAGAGTGAGACCCTGTCTCAAACAAACAAAGAAAACCTACTTAGGATTGTTTATTTTTTCCCAAGCAAAATTATTTATTTATTTATTTATTTATTTATTTATTTTATTTATTTATTTATTTTGATAAATTTAGGGAATATAATTGTAATTTTGTTACATAAATATATTGTGCAGTGTTGAAATCTGGGCTCTTAATCATCACCTGAAAAGTGTACATTGTACCAATTGGGTATACGGTCTGAATATTAAAATTAAGTAAATGGACACAGAAAGTTTCTTAAAAGTTCAATAAAGATCATATATTCAAGTAATTAACAAAGAAAAATGATTACATACACATAAAAGCAAGTAGAATATATATTTTACATTTTTTGAGTTTTATTTACTCAGTTTTATATATGCTGACAGTGAAACACATACTTCCTAGTTTTGAGTAGAAAAAATAAAGACAGACAGACATTTGGAGGTATGATTATTATTAGAAATTAATGTAGCTGCCGTGCATACCAAGGCATTCCTCAATAATATTGTCCTCAGGTCAAGACTTTTTGCTCTTTGTCATGTGACAATACTTATTTCTTCTGGAAACGGGAAATAATAATGTCTTATTAGGTCATAATAGGGGTAGCAAGGCTTGTTTCAAGAAATAATATATCTAACTGGCAACATAGGAGGGAACAAATATATGTTATTATCTTCATTGTTTACATTCTACTCTAAAGCAGGATAATTATTTCCACTGTTTTGCAATTAGAAAAATAAGTAAAATTATTGTCAATATTTATTTATTTATTTATTTAAGACAAGTCTCGCTCTCTGGCCCAGGCTGGAGAGCAATGACATGATTTTGACTCACTGCAACCTCTGCCTCCCAGGTTGAAGTGATTCTCCTGCCTCAGCCTCCTGAGTAGCTGGGACTACAGGTGTGTGCCACCATGACCGGCTAATTTTTCCATTTTTAGTACAGACGGGGTTTCACCATCTTGACCAGGCTGATCTCAAACTCCTGACCTCATGCAATCTGCGCACCTCAACTTCCCAAAGTGCTGGGATTGCAGGCATGAGCTACCACGTCCAGCCGTCAGAACTTCTGAATGGGAAGAATCTATGATCAAATTTTATCAATAAAGCTTGAACCTGAATAGCTAAAACCTTTTTCCTCTTTCTTTGTTGCAAAATTGAATAATGCATGAAATTAAAAGGGATTTTTTGAGTTGTTTTGTAAGAATTTTGAAAATTTTGTAGATAATATATGATAATTATTATTAGATTTAGAAGAAAACTAAAGAATGTTGAATAAACAATTAATATTTCCCTTTTAACATTTTGAATACTGTAATTTTTGCCATAAAAATGGAATCAAGAAACAAATTAAGATCTTAGCAAACAGCCAGCACTTTCCCCTGAGATTTGGTCAAGGCTTCTCTTAAAACACAGTGATAATTAAGCGAGTAACTATGGCAATATTTTGATTATAATTCAAAATAAATTATAATCATGGAAATAGTCTGTTTCCTGATAGAAAATTGTTCAGAGAGGTACAGACTATAATCATTACAGTTCTCTAGACAGAACAAAAAGAGATATAGACACTGGAGAGAGACAGAGAGAGAAACAGAGTTTAGTATGGGAATTAACTCACACAATTACGGAGGCTGAGAAATTCCATGACATGCCACCTGCACACTGTAGAGCCCGGAAAGTTGGTAGCATAATTTATCTGAGTCTAAAGGCCTGGTAACCTAGAAGGCTGCTGATTTAAGCCCCAGAGTCCAAGACTGGAAAACTAGGAGTTCTGATGCCTAAGAGCAGAAGAATACAAATATCTCAGCTCCAGAAGGTGGCATATCATGGAATTTCTCAGTCTCCATAATCGTGTGAGTCAATTCCCATAATAAATTCCCTTTCTCTCTCTGTCTCTCTCCAATATCTATCTATCTCTTTTTGTTTTGTCTGGAGAACTGTAATGATTCCCTTGCTTTTTTGTTTGATCCAGTCCCTCAGTGGATTGGGTCATGCTCATCCACACTGATAAGGGTAGATCCTTCTTACTCAGTCCATGATTCAAATGTCAGTCTCTTCTGGAAATATACTCACAGAGATACCCAGAAGTAATTTTTTATCAGCTCTCTGGATATCCCTTAACCCAGTTAGGCTGACATTTAACATTAACCACTACAGAGATGTTAGCTAAAGAACCGTATCATCTTGCCAAAAATCCTCAAATATTAAAGCCATGGCTCTGGAATTTTCTAAGGGTCTACGGATTCAAATTTTAAAAGTATGTTTTACATATATAACTGCTATTTACTGTAGCCAGTTTACCAAGTGAGGGCCAATGTATGGTACCTTAAAATTGCATGTTTACATAGCCATAGGTATATTTCAAGGTATATGATATAGTGTGGCTCTGTATTCTCACCCAAATCTCATCTCAAATTGTAATCCCCAGGTGTCAAAGGAGGGGCCTGGTGGGAGGTGATTGAATCATGGGGGCAGTTTCCCCCACGCTGTTCTCATGTTAGTAACTGAGTTCTCATAAGACTTGGTGTTTGGCAGTCCCCCCCACCCCACCCTCCTGCTGCCATGTAAGACATGCCTCACTTCCCCTTCACCTTCTGCCATAATGGAAGCGTCCCCAGCATTGTGGAACTGTGAGTCAATTAAACCTCTTTTCTTCAAAAATTACTCAGTCTCAGGTAGTTATTTATAGCATTATGAAAATGGACTAATACAGAAAATTGGTACCAGGAGAGCGGGGAACTCTAAAAAGATAACTGAAAATGTAAAAGTGACTTTGGAACTCAGCAACAGGCAGAAGTTGTAACAATTTGGAGGGCTCAGAAGACAGGAAAATGTGGGAAAGTTTGGAACTTCCTAGAGAATTGGAACATGTTTAAAAGGGAACATGTTTAAAACATGTTTAAAAGGGAAGCGAGCATAAGAGTTTGGAAAATTTGCAGCTTGACCACGTGGTAGAAAAGAAAAACCCATTTTCTGGGGAGAAATAAAAGTTGACTGCAGAAATTTGCATAAGTAAAGAGAAGCAGAATGCTAATACAAGGACAATGGGGGAAATGCCTCCAGGGCATGACACAGACCTGCACAGCAGCCCCTCCCACAGACCCAAATTTTCTGTGTTATTAATACCCTATTCAAAGTTCATAAAAGCTAACTAAATCTTCTTTAATCGTCCACTTAATTCTGAAATATAATTTAGAAGTTGAGAGTTAGCTGTACATCTGTATACCAATCCTATATTACTTTGTAATTGTCCATACTAATATGTAAAGTATATGACGGTCTATAGAGATAGACAGAACATGTAATCATAACTTGATATTCTACTCCCTACCAGCTGGCATGACTAATAAGAGAGAGTTTTATATTACTTTTACATTTTTTATTCTAATGAGAACTTGATCATAAAGACAACCAAATAGTCACTAAATAGATGCAAACAAGCATAACTTCTCTAGTAATCTTTCTTTATTTTGGTGTTACAGTTTATTTTATGTACCTTCCCATAATTGTAGTCTGTTTTATATTTAATTTTTCTTCTATGCCTCTTAATCACACGAGTCTCTTGGAATACAATTTTAGTCCTATAAAAATTCTCTTCAAATTGTTACCTAATAAAAAGAGGTTTGAAGTGTGTACAGACAGAAGAATGTGAAGCCATAAGCAGAAGAAGGAAGTTCTATTTTTAAGTTAAAAAAGTCTATGTATTTTTGACAAATATTTCAAATTAGTTTCATCCTTGGTAATTTGGGACGCAGTTATAATATCCATGGAAATATTCTTAGGTATATCACTTAACTTACATTTTATTTTCTTTTAGATTGGAACTAATACAATATTATCGTAATCTGTTTATGATTCCTATAAATAAATTATATTCTTATAATATATAGGAATATTTATAGGAATATAATTTATTCTTATAAATACAATAATTATTTATAGATTCCTATAAATTATATTATATGCAATTTATTAAATTTATAGGAATTTCCTACAAATAAATATCATAATTATGATTTCTATAAATAAATTATATTATGTATAATGTATTAGATGGAACTAATGCAATATTACCATTATCTGTTTAAGATTCCTATAAGTAAGCAGTATATGACTGATAAATGATATTAACTTGTTATCATATGCAACCCAGAAATCTATGGATGTCTAATTAACATATTTACAACCATAATCTTGTCTGTATTAGATAAAAATTTTAAAATCTCATTTTTGATTGTCAAGGTAACAACCAGAAAAATAACAGAAATAATGCATAAAGGCATTGCCAATAACATCTTCTTTGTATTTTACTTTCTATTTGTGTTCACATGAAAATGAAAATAAACATGTTATATTAATAGTTATAAATTACATTTTTGTTGTAACTGAAGTATTGATCTCTTTAATCTGTTAAAATTTACAAAAAAGATAGTTTATTTAATGCCTCCATGCATTTCTTTCATTCATAGATATTGGTATAACTTCTCAAAAAATGTAAGCATGTAGACAGAGGAGAGGAAAGTGTAAAACATACTCATCACAAGTAATCACTACTCCTTATCTAAGCATTTTCTTTTTCTCAGAAATATCTTTAATCCAGCTTTATAAAAATGATATTGATTATATTATAAAATGACATTGATAGTGATTTTATTTGTTAAACTATAATAGCAAAAATAGAATTAAAAAATGTAAAAATCAGTACTAAGCAAATTGTTTGATTAAGGTAATTTGTTTTGAAAATACATTCTTTGTGATGATTATTTTTCTAATTATTGCCTAGATCTATGTTGTTTAATAGAACATTATTTTTACTATATAAATACAAATTTAGAGTGGCTAAATAGTAAGAACTCTAAAACCATGGCCTTCAAATATACTTAATACATTTTGCCACGCATATTAAAAATACTAAAACATATTGTAAAATATTTTGTATTTTATTTTAGTGAATAGTTATATAATCCAAAAGGAATAAGGGAAGCTATAATGGATTTGTCTGTAAGTGCTGGAAGGATTTTTATCTGAAGCTGCTGGTATTATCATCAGAAAAGAACTTTTATGTATGTTATCTCATGAAGTTTATATAAAAGAATAAAACATAGATTGAATGAAGTACATGCCACTGTAAACAAAAGAGGATCCTTTCAACTTACAATTTCTATCAAAATATGTGAGTACACTATGGAAATAAAAAGTAAAAACTACATGTTTATGAAGGTTCAAGTTCTTTAAATTTTGAATTTTTGAATGACATACTATAGATACAAACCAAAGCACTAAAAATAAAATTACCATTTGAACCAGCAATTCCATTTCTGAGTATATAGCCAAAGGAAAAGAAATTTAAAAATTAATTAGAAATTAATTAGAAAAAAATTAATTTACCAAAGGAAAAACAAAACAAAACACTTGCATTCATATGTTTACTTCAGCACTATTCACAATAGCAAAGACATGGTATCAACATAAGTACTCATCAACAGTTGATTGGATAAAGAAAATGTGGTACATAGACACCACAGAATACTACACAGTCATAAAAAAGGACAACATCATATTCTTTGCAGCAACATAAATCAACGTGAGGCTATTCTCCTAAGTGAATTAACTCAGAAATAGAAGTTAAAGACTTCATGTTCTCACTTAGATGTGGAAGCTAAGCATTGGGTAGATATGAACATAAGGATAGAAACAATGAACACTGGGGACTCCAAAAGGAGGAGGAGATGTCAGAGGGCAAAAGTTGAAAAACTACCTATTGGGCACTATGTTCACCATTTGGGTGACAAGTTCAGTAGAAGCCTAAACCTCAGCTTCACACAACATAGCCATATAACAAACCTGCACATGTACCCTCTGAAATCGATATTTTTAAAAATCAACAATTTTTAAACAGTAGATTCTTACATAAATGACACACAGAAAATACCTAGCACAAGTATTGATGAATAAGTGATGAAAATGGTCTCGTGGTAAGAGTATGAAATTGTGGATAGGATTAGATAGGTGTAGCAGAGGAAAGTAAGAACAAAAGAGAAGCTATAATAAAGCTTAAAACAATTAGTTACTGGTTAATTAGATACAGTGGATAAAGAGGAAGAATAAGTCAAAGTATAACTATGTATTTTATAGCAGAGGCAATTTTGAGAAATCTATTGTCATGCTGTAAGGAGATTATGATGGGGCTTTAGATTAAAGCATAACGTGACCAGGTCATTTGCATCCATATTAAACTCAGGTTAATAACAGAAAGTAAGCATAAACACAATCAGTGGAAAATGAAAAAAATGAAGAAAAACCTACTTGTGGTGGGGGTGATAGGATCATTAATAAAAATATCAACATAAATGCCAATAAAATAGGAAATATTCATGTGAGAGCAAGACTTGAAGAATGCGGAAACATTATAACAAGTACAGAAAACTAATAAGCAAATACAGGGAAAGTACAAGGTACTTTAATGCCTCCCCATGGAAAAGGAGAAGATTTCAGAAATATCATGTTTTATTGCTCCCAATGCTTCTGACATAAATGAACGGAAATCAAAACACAAAGATTCAATACATTAAGTAATGTAGTATCACATTATAAACTAGAAATAGAACAAGGGAAAGTTATATACCTACTGTTAGACTAAAAATGTTCATTTTGAAATTAGCACTAATTGCTTGTTAAAAATGCCAACTCATAAAATGTAACATAATATAAACTATTTATCAGTTTCTTAAAAAATCTGAGAAATAACAGTGCATTATATTTGCATCGCATGTCGGGGAAACCTGCTCATTCTATTCTGATTTTCAATATTCTTTGATTTTTATTACTTTTTAAAGAGACACACAAAATTAGATTGTGAATAGACTCCTATATACATACCAGAACTTGGTAACTACCAATATTTTGCAGAACATGTTTCATCTTAGCCCTGGTCCCCTTTTATTTTTCTGAATATTTTAAAGATACTACATTACTTCATGTCTACATACTTCGAAATGGGTTTTAAAAATACAGTTTCTTGGCCAGGTGCGGTGGCTCATGCCTGTAATCCCAGCACTTTGGGAGACTGAGGTGGGCAAATCATGAGATCAGGAGTTCAAGACCAGCTTGACAAATATGGTGAAACCCCGTCTCTACTAAAAATACAAAAATTAGCCGGGCCTGGTGACGTGTGCCTGTAATCCCAGATACTCGGGAATCTGAGGCAGAAGAATCACTTGAACCCAGGAGGCGGAGGTTGCAGTGAACTAAGATGGCACCACTGCACTCCAGCCTGGGCAACATAGTGACACTCTGTCTCAAAAAATAAAAAAAATATAGTTTCTTATGAAACCTTAGTAACTCTACAGCATGTAACAAACTTGGCAATGATTTATCATTATACTTAGTACATATTCAAACTATTGAAATTATTTGTAATAATGTATCTTGTTAATATTCAGATTTCTTTTCATATGCAAATTTCTAGACATGTTATTATGGCAGGGTGTAATAAGCCCTAGTGTGTCACATAACTATAACAATTATCATTTCATGCCACAAATTGTTTAATTTCTACTCTCTCACCCTCTTGAACTT
Organism: Macaca mulatta; assembly: GCF_049350105.2. Classification (NCBI taxonomy): domain Eukaryota; kingdom Metazoa; phylum Chordata; class Mammalia; order Primates; family Cercopithecidae; genus Macaca; species Macaca mulatta. The sequence continues at coordinate 24,895,684 of NC_133408.1, read as the reverse complement.
CAAATTATTTTTTAAAAAATCACAGATATCTACTTTAAATTTCTAAATATTTATGCATACATAACTAAAAATAACAACTCCTGTCATATGAGCAAAATATGATTATTATGCTTTTTAAAATCCAGGTAGTTGACATTACTAATCATCAGAGAAATGCAAACCAAAACCACAATAAGATACCATCTCACACCAGTCAGAATGGCATTATCAAAAAGTCAAAAAATAACAAATGCTGCCAAGGTTGCAAAGAAAAGGGAACACTTACATACACTGCTGATGGAAATGTAAATTAGTTCAGCCACCATGGGAAGCACTGGACCCAACAATCTCATTATTAGGTATATACTCAATATACAAATTGTTCTACCATAAAGATACTTGCACATGTATGTTCATCACAGCATTATTCACAATAACAAGGATATAGAATTAACCTAGATGCTGATCAATGGTAGACTGGATAAAGAAAATGTAATACATATACACCATAGAATACTATGCAGCCTTAAAAATGAATGAGATCATGTCCTTTGCAACAACAAGCTGCAGACCATTATCCTAAGCAAACTAACATTGGAACAGAAAACCAAATACCTCATGGTCTCACTTATAAGCGAGAGCTAAACATTGAGGCCTTATGGACAGAAAGAAAGGATCAATAGATATTAAGGATCTACTTGAGAGTGAAGAGTGGGAGGAGGGTGGGTACTGACAAACTACCTATTGGGTACCATGTTTATTATCTGGGTGACCAAATAATCTGTACACTAAACCCCCACAACACATAATTTACCTACATCTCAAATCTACACATGTACCCCAGAAACTAAGAATTAAAAGAATTGTAAAATATCCAGCTAACATTTTGTTAATTGCTTCATAAATGTCACATGTGCATACACACACACACACACACACACACACACACACACACACACCCCTATATAGTTAGTGTTTCTATAATGCTTCAAATAAAATACACATGTTGAAATGGGTTGATTTGTCTTTTAAGTTGTTATTAAGGTATCAATTCTTTCTCTGGTCTTTTTTTTTTTCTCACCTGCAAATGATTTGTTTAGAAATCCGTATGCACAAGAAAGAGTTAATTCAGCAAATCTGGTTTGCTTCAACCCTACATGTTCCCAAGAAAGGCCAGTCTTTGCAACTGGCCCTCACCTGGGGTCTGGGAGATGAGTTCTGAGCTCCTGAAATATTCTGCCTAATAACAGTGTTTTTGCTGACACATTTGGGCACAGAACACTAGTTTTATCAGATAGTTTATTAACAACGTGATCTATAATCAATTGCTGTTTTTGCTCTTTGTGACTGAAGTCTGAGTATCTGAGGTCAGGCACATAGGTGCTGCATACATAAGTAAATGACTCTCAATAAAACACTTGGATCACCCGGCTCAGGTGTGCTTTCCTGGTTGGGAAGACTTGTGACACATTGGCATACAGTCTTACTGGGAGAAATAAGCCCACCGGGTAATTTCATTGGGAGAAGACATGTGGGAGCACGTGCCTGCTTTCTACTACACTTTGGCCCATATGTCTTTTCTCTTTGCTTATTTTTAATCTTAATAATTTTACTATAATACTATACTTACACTATACTATAACAAATTTTGTGAGTCCTTCTAATTAATTATTGGCTCTAAGAATATTCTTGGGGAGTCCTAACACACTGTATCATTTATGCTTTGTTTCTCTGAGTCTGGATTTTGCTAACTAACCGATGTAGGTGGTCAGAAAGCACATCTTGGCTACATGACTAGACGGATATAAAAGCCCCCACAGGAAACATCTGCTTCCTTGAGTGCTCCCCAAGTCAAGATTTATCACAAAAATCTTGTTGGTTCAATTTCAAGAAGATTAGAGTCCTTGTGGGAATACAAAGGATCTTGGGGAATTGTCGAGGAAGTCTTCTGTGTCTTCTCAAATGTACATGAACTCTTCTTCTCTTACTGTATTACATTACTAGCCTTTGTTAAATCCTTACTGTATTACATTACTAGCCTTTGTTAAATCCTTACTGTATTACATTACTAGCCTTTGTTAAATCCTTACTGTATTACATTACTAGCCTTTGTTAAATCCTTACTGTATTACATTACTAGCCTTTGTTAAATCCTTACTGTATTACATTACTAGCCTTTGTTAAATCCTTACTGTATTACATTACTAGCCTTTGTTAAATCCTTACTGTATTACATTACTAGCCTTTGTTAAATCCTTAGTGTATTACATTACTAGCCTTTGTTAAATCCTTAGTGTATTACATTACTAGCCTTTGTTAAATCCTTATGTGAATATACTTTGTGAAGTTGTACTAATTCTTTCAAATATATAAACCTCAGTAACCTTTGTACCTATATTATTGAATGAACAACTAAACCTAATATTAAAACACTTGAAATAATGGCTTCAAGTGCTTGTAATCTAATACTGATCATGTCAATAACTAAACCAATGAACTTTCAAAGATATAATCAGACGCTTACAAGTCAATATGCAGTCAATTCTGTTGTTATTACCCATGATTTTATTTTTAAGGAAGAAAAATTCTAATTAACCTGTGTCTGTAACCATTGACACCGGGGATGGACCAGAATACCCAGAAAATATCACAGCATTTATATCATTGGAAGAAATTGAAAATTTTATCATCATAGTCTTAAATTGTATAAAATGTAAAGCCTAAAATGTTACAAAACTAAAAGAAATTGATACAAAAGCTTGAATAATTTCATTCTGACTAGTATTTTACTCAATCATCTTTTCAAAAATGGTAAAGTGTATAAGGTAGAATCTAGATTTAAAAAAAAAATTAATTAAAATTTGTTTTCTAAGATTACCCGAAGCAGTGCTATGTGAAATGGAAACTAATTAAGGGATTTCTTACTACTCCTGCCCATAGGAGATGAAAGCATCAAAAAATTAATTGAATAATAAATATCACAACAAGGAAACAACATTATTTGAATATCACCATCTTCTTGGCTGGGATCCCAGAAGAACATGAACTCATGGCTTGTCAAGACAGGAAAACAAGTCATAGGTTCTCTTTCAATTCTGCATGTAACAAAAATATATTTTTTCCTAAAATAGCAGTATTAAAATTTAGCATAACCTGAAGCCCTATATAATAAATAATGTGAAAGAAAAGTAGCACAATTTATATTTATATAGCATTGTTTAAGACAAAAATGTGTAAGATTTTTGGAATAATGGTTATATAGGGCAAAAATAATGCCTATTTCACACATCATCATAAAACCACATTATGTCATTCGGTTCTATTACTTTGTCATCTTATGACCACTATTATTTTGGCTTGTCTGAGGAATGAGAATGTTCTAGAGATCTTATTAAAGGCATACTATTGTTCACCATTTTTATTAGTGAAATGATGATAGAATAGCATGCTTTTTTAAAATAAAGACTTGAAATATCTGCTGAAAGTATGGACTAGAAATCAATAGGAACTGAAAAGGCAATACTGTGACACAAATTGTCAGCATTAAATCAGAAAGAATCCATTTTTGGCACACAATAACAGGACACCAAGACGATATAGTGGTTTTCCCCATTTACAAAAACAAAACAAAACAAAACAAAAGGCCTTTAATTACTTCAAAAAACAAGAAACCACAGATCCAGCTCATCAAATTCTACATGATCAAGGTCCTGCTCATCTCTGTAAGTCTAATCTTTAGCCATCCCTTGATATCCTATAGCCACCTCTACAAAGTTCATTGTTTAGTTATATGGAATGTTTCCAGTTTTGCAAAGGGCTTTTATGGTCACTTGCTTTGTTAATACTACATGATATTCATTCAGCCTAAGTCATTTCAAGCAGTATCCCCAGCCTCATGGACTTTCTGTTTAACATGAACTTTAGATCACTGCTCATTATTAGTATTCTGAAACATATTTAGATTTTTTTAACCCTCCTGAGATTGGGTTTGATGTCCTTATCCAGTGTTCTTGTAGCACACTCTAATTAATATTTGCAATCAAAGCATACACCAAGCTTTATTTAACTTGTTTTTCTCTCTCCAAAGATTTAATGCTTCCTGTGAGGAATGAACAAGTCAGCTTATTAGAATAGGCAGAGAGCCAGATATGAGCAGGAAGGGGAGCCCCTGGAAAAGAAATCCTCAGAGGTGTTGCCCACGGATAGTCAGTGCCGCCCACTGACAGCCAAAAATAATGACTACAATAGTAACTTCTGGTCTTGTGGACTGGGCTCATCCAACCCTGATAGGGATTTATCAAGCCCTAGTCAGAGATAACCATGATAGGAACTCTCCCCGCTGATGAGCATGCACACTCCTTTAGATACTCACCCTTGGCAAGATGCGGTGGCTCACACCTGTAATCCCAGCTCTTTGGGAGGCCAAGGCAGGAGGATCACCTGAGGTCAGGAGTTCGAGACCAGCCTGACCGACATAGAGAAACCCTGTCTCCACTAAAAACACAAAATTAGCCGGGCCTGGTGCCACATGCCTGTAATCCCAGTTACTCAGGAGAATCACTTGAATCCAGGAGGTGGAGGCTGTGGTGAGCCAAGATCACGCCACCGAACTTTAGCCTGGGCAAAAAGAATGAAACTCCATCTCAAATAAAACAAAAAACAAAACAAACAAAAAACTCACCCTACAGTAGTCTTTTGCTCATTATAATAGGGGGGAAATAAAAACACCCCTGGCTAGAGATTTAGCATGCTAATGAGATATGCAATGTATGCATTAGCACATACGGCCACAATGCATACGTGCCCAGGAGACCAACCAAAAAATGCTTGTTAGTAGCATCCCTTTGTACCCCTTTCATTAATCATAATGTAAGAGACACCCAATAAAGGGGGTTCCCAGTGTCAGCCTATGCTGGCTAATTCTCTCCAGCAGCCTGCTCTGACTCAGCATTCAGAGTGTACTGTCACTTTGAATAAACTCTGCTACTACTTAGTCTTGTTACATGTCTCTTGGCTGAATTCTTTCTTCCAAAAAGACAAGAACTGAGGACCCTACAGTGGCTAGTAACAGACCTGATGCACCTTTGTAAAACAAATGTCTAGCACAATGGCTAAAATTAAATAATTACCTATTATTTAATTTTGAAAATTTTAAATATTTTTGCATTGCATGATTTGGCCATTTTTAGGTTTTATTTCACCTTTTCAGTGATTTCTCTCCAAATTGCTCATACACAATTGTCATTTTCGTACACAATTGTCATTTTGTAGGAGGACATAAATTTTATAAATTTTGAAATATTTCTTCAAATTCCCAATTGCCTAGTATAATATAAAATAGTATGCTTAAATACTCTTAGATAATAAAATATTTGCAGATACCCTGATGCAAAAACAATAAATTATAAATTATTTTTTAAACTATAGTTTTCCTTTCCACCTGCTTAGTATTATTGTAAACACATTCTATGCAGGTATACTGCTACGGAGCAACCCATAAATTTTATTAAAATGGGAAAACTAGGAGCTATCTCCAGGTAGACAGTGTTGGAACTGAATTCGTGGATACCATTGGTGTCCACTGCTTGTGGTTGGGGAGAAACTTCCACACATTTGGTCACAGAAGTTTTCTGTGTTGACGGTTGCAGTGTGAGAGCAAAGGAAAACACAGTCTGAGAATTTCTCCAAAGCAACTGCTGTCAGAGAGTGGAGATTTTCTAGAATGCCCTGGCTCATGGAAACATTGGGTTTTGGGAGAGAAAACATGAAAAGGTGAAGAATAAAGGATTTTTGATTCCTGGGTGGCCATGTAGTCACCTTTGGTATGGAGCTGCTGTTATGCTGATATCAGTTACTAAAGATAACAGTCACCAGTGGAATTTAGAAATAGATACATCTCCTGGGGGGAGCTGGTTCATTGGATGTGCACCAACTAAGGAAATGCAAACTAATAGGAAAAGAGTGAAATAGTCAACCCTTGTGAGAAAGAAAAGTAAAATTCTAACCCCCTAAATGACTGAATGTGCCATGTCTTGGCCAAGGGGATCCCAGAGTAACCCTGAAAACTGAATTCTCAGCTATGACAGTATTGAGGTACAAGGCGGGACTCAACTCTGGAGACGAGGCTTCATCAGACCAAATTAAGGACTAACTAAAACAGAGATGGGGCAGAAGCAGCTTTTCATAAGAAACACCCAGCAGTTTGCCATGTCATTTTACTATAGCCATGGCAACACCCAAAAGTTACCATCCCTTCCCATGGCAACAACCTGACAACCTCTAAGTTACCACCCTTTTTCTAGAAATTTCTGCATAATTCTCCCCTTAATTTGCACGTTATTAAAAATGAGTATAAATGTAACTGCAGAACTGCCTCTGAACTGCTACTCTGAGCATACTGCCTAAGGAGTATCCCTGTTCCACAAGGAGCCCTATCTCTGCTGCTGTTGTATACTGCTGCTTCAATAAGAGTTGGTATATCACACCATCAGCTCTCACTTAAATAATTTCCTGGGTAAAGCCAAGAATCCTCCCAAGCTAAGCCACAATTATGGGGCTTGCCTGCTCTGCGTTAGTGTGGGGGGTTGTATTAGTCCGTTCTCATGCTGCTGATAAAGATATACCTGAGACTGGGCAATTTACAAAAAAAAAAAGAGGTTTAATGGGCTTACAGTTCCATGTGGCTGGCGAAGTCTCACAAACATGGCAGAAGACAAGGAAGAGCAAATCATGTGTTACATGGATGGCAGCAGGCAAAGAGAGAGCTTGTGCAGGGAAATCTCCCCTTATAAAACCATAGGATCTCATGAGACTTATTCATTATTATGAGAACGGCAAGAGAAAGATCCGCCCCATGATTCAACTACCTCTCTCCAGGTCCCTCCCACAACATGTGGGAATTCTAGATGAGATCTGATTGGGGACACAGCCAAACCATATCAGGAGGTTAGATATACATTGTTTTACCCCCTCCTTCACTAGCCATCATTAGCCTTTTTTCCCTAAGGGATCCACAGAAACTAGTTTTTTCCAAGACTCCAGCACTGATGTCAACAAACCACCTGATGGTACCCTTCTTTTTCAGCCTAGTAAGAAATCACTGACCACAGTGTGGTTCTAGTTAGTCCGAGGAGATTGAGCAGTAGGAGTTTTATATCCTCTGTTTCACCTTCTGATATCAGATGGCCAAAAACTCCACTCTGGGATTAATTCCACCTGTGCACTTTTCTCATTTCTTCCTATAGCTTATTAAATATGTATATTCAACCACCTCACTCAGCATAAATCCCCATTCCCTTTGACCCTCTATCAAAGAGTCTGGTTCTGGCTTCTGGCCAAGGCTGTGCTTCCCAGCCTGTCAAAATGGCCACCCTGCAGACTTCAGCCCTTCATGAGAAGTAAAGCTCTCATTTCCAAACTTATTAACCTCATCATCTTTGAGCTCACATTGCTTATTGTTATCTGTATTAGCTAAAATGAAACTAAAGGAAAGTACTGGGTCTGACCTTGATATCATATCAAACTTAGATTTTAGTGAGTCTGAGCTTTGGCCACTAGCCTCAGAGCCATCCCTTAAAGGCAAAATTGTGCAAGAACAAGAGAAAGTACCTCCAAGACCTGTGGTTACCAAGAAAGTAGTCAATGTGTGGGAAGGGCAAAACTAAGTGATGAGTAAAACCACAGAACACAGTGTGAAGTAATTGTTCCATTTTGTAGATAGATATCATCAGCTTCCTGAAGAACCTTTACTAAAATGGACCCTAATAGTAGCCAATTTAGAAGCAGTATCTTTTAAGTGCACAGAGTTGAAGAGAATGTTTGTGTTGATGCAGGACCCACGGCTTGCTATAGAACGATGGCAGATGAAGATATATAATCCAGACATGCAGGAAGATATTCCTGAGGGAACAGCCAGCCTAGCAGACTGGATAAAAGCCACAGTAAGATTTGTTTACCTTCAGAAGAGGAACTGTCTGATCCCCCCTATAAATGTGAAGTGGAGCACCTGAGTTGAAGGAGCTGATATGTTTTTATATGCAAAACATGTGGTCCTGACTTCATGATGACAGAGATATTCACCCCCTGAATATGCCAGTTACTCAGATCATGGTAAATACTATGGTTAAGGGAGCCTCTTTTACATGGACACTACACATGAAATTGCTCCCACAGAATTGAACAACAGTTTGAGAAGTCTTATCAAATTTGCTGTCTCAGCTTCTCTTCAGGGATCTTACACATGCTAATAAAAATGTCAGATTAATTAGGCCGGGCTTGGTGGCTCACACCTATAATCCCAGCACTTTGGGAGGCTGAGGCAAGCGGATCACGAGGTCAGGAGATTGAGACCATCCTGGCTAACACGGTGAAACCCCATCTCTACCAAAAATTAGCTGGGTGTGGTGGCAGGCACCTGTAGTCCCAGCTACTTGAGAGGCTGAGGCAGGAGAATGGCATGAACCCGGGAGATGGAACTTGCAGTGAGCCCAGATCACGCCACTGCACTCCAGCCTGGGCGACAGAGCAAGGCTCCATCTCAAAAAAAAAAAAAAAAAAAAAAAAAAAGAAAGAAAAGAAAAAAACCTTAGGTTAATTAACAAGGGAATGGGGAAAGGCAAAAGGGAGAGTGAAATAATTCATCCCTGTAAGATGAAAATACTTAAATGATTACTAAAAATAAAGTGAAGGAAGAAAACATTGTTGAGATGAAACTAGAGATTCAAGAAAGGAGAGAGTCATGAAATTCACCCCAGTGTGGTGGAAATCTTTAGATAGTTTATAAGATATGGGTTAAATAAAATGAAAATTGATAGGGTTAAAATAAAGGTCTTAATGCAACACTGTAAACAGCTGGGTGAAACAAAGGGAGACCTTTCTGTCCCCCCAATATCACCCAGCACCCAATCAGTTTGCTGTATCACTCCCAGCTGGAGAATTTTAAAAGGTCAGAAGGTAAAGATTATAGTAAGAAACTTCAACTGGAATTGCCTAGGACAATAGTTATACTGGTTAATCGAGATAGCAATTCACAGAGAGTCCAGAGTGACCTGATAAGACCCCGGGCTGGGGACCCAAAGTCTTTTGCAATAGAGAAGATAAAATGGTGTGGGGGTGAAAAAAAAAGTTTATGGAACTGGAACATAAAAATACAAGGGTTGGTAAGGTTATAAAACTTAGCATATTTGAACACACTTCACAGGAATTGGTTCTCCTTCTCTTGATCATATGATGGAAATGGACACTGTATCTGAGTGTGGAATGTTTCCTCTACCTAGTCCTATAAAACAGAAGGCATGTAAATCCAACTGTATTAGGTCATTCTTGTGTTGCTATAAAAGAACACTTGAGGTTGGGTAATTTATAAAGAAAAGAGGATTAATTGGCTCTTGATTCTTCAGGCTGTACAAGTATGGCACTGACAATCTGCCTGGCTTCGGGGAGGCCTCAGCGAGCTTCTACTTCATGGCAGAAGATCAGTGGGAGCAGGCACATACAATGGTAAAAGCAGGGGCAACAGGGAGAGTGGGATGAAGGAGGTACCACAAGTGTTTAAACCACCAGACCTGATGAGAACTCACTCACCATTGTGAGGACAGCACCAAGCTATGCAGGTTCCTCCCACGTGACCCTAACACCTCCCACCAGGCCCCTCCTTCAACACTGGAGATTACGTCTCAACATGAGATTTAGAGGGTACATCCAAACTACATTACCACCCTTCAAGTAATGTAAATTCAATATGATATGGTAAATGGGTACCTGCCTAAGCCCACAGAATGCAGAGTAGAAGCTAGAACGTTGTTAGGGATGAATTCTGCTCTTGATAGCCCTTTGTAGAATGTTTACTCAGGCTTATGAAAAAAGCCTGCGAGTGCCTCCCAATGCCTACTAGAATTTTGGACTAGGGAATTTCCACTTTTTACTGCCTTGTTACAGTACATTACCTGAAGGTACTACTATGACAGAAGGGCATAAAATGATCTTGACACCTGAAATACCCATGCTGTCCAAGATGATGTCAGAGAAACTAACAGGGATGGCAGTGCCCCCAAAGAGTTCCATAATAAAATGCAAATGATTTATAAAGGATTGCGCTATGTGGGGAATATGGAGAAAATACTCACAAGCAGACAGTTTTCCCTCTGGGACTGACTCTGGAACTATGTGAGGAGCTGCTGGATCCCAGAGTGCTCTCAAGTGACTGGCAAACAATGTCATGGTTTGTGCATGCCAGTTCTAAAGCAAATAATGACATCCCATCTGGAAGGCTGCTACTCTTTGAAAAGAAGGAAAAACGAATCACCTCAGTGGGCTGAATTACATCTTGTCTTTCTAACCGTGATGGAAGTATTGAACAGTGATAGAAGTCCCTGGATTTGGGTTTCTATTAACTCGTGGGCATTGGCCAATGGCCTGGCCCATAGCCACAAAGGCAATGCACACTGGGCCTATTAAAGAGATATCCATACACGGCCTTATGGAAATTTGAGGGGTGCTGTAAAGAGAAACATGTCAATGCTTATCAGAAGAGCCCCCTTCCAGGTTCGGAAGGTGACTGGAATTGACAAGCAGATATCCCCATACACTTCCTTGAGGTGGTCATCTGGGTCCAAGGAATGGGTGGGTATGAGGGTACCGCAGCAGTGAAGAGGTAAGCTGAGTCTAAACATGTTTCTCTTACACCCTCTCAGGCACAAAATGCCCTTAAGAACGATCTTGTCTGCCGGCAACAGAGACCGCTGATGGCTACGGAGCATATTCTCTGTTGGGAAGGCTCAGAATGTAGCTGGTAAGACTGATGCTGGTAGCCCTGAGTATCTACAAATGGGCATTGACATGAATAGACACTGACTCTAGAGTGGACTTTGCTTAACCAGCGGAAGATACAAATGTTCAGCGTGCCAAAACAACAACAACAACAACAACAGCAGCAGCAACAACAGACAGAAGATGGTGCCTGGATTTGGGTGGCTATCATTTCTTCAGTCCACGGAACACACTGTACAGCCCATAGTGTCCAGTAATATGCAGAGAGACAGCCTTCTCAGGTCAATAGCTTGCTAGAGAAGTGGAAGGGGAATCAAAACATTGGAGGACATAAAAGCACAAAGGGCTGTTGTATATGCCTTCATGAGTGTGTGCTCACATTCAACATGACTGGGACTAAAGGAGTGTCCTGCTAGATTTTTCTGTTTTTCTGGTTGATCTGGGGAAGAGAAGATGAGCAGGATGCCGATATGACTGAAATTCTTGCCAAGCGAGGAGTACACTGGTATAACTAACATTTGTTCTTTCTTTCTTTCCCTAATCACCTCAGATGTAGTTTTTCTCTACTGCCTAATGCATGGTCTTAAGACCAGGGCTACAACTACACGTGCTGAAAGCAAGGATGATTTCTAAGCAAGAAACTGAAACTACGTTTTTAAACCTTGTGTCAGAATTCCTAAGAGCCTGGTGGGGTGGGTGGTACTTTCATCTCATCCAGCAAGTTTGGGGCTAAGAGTGAATGCAACTATATTGCCTGGTGGTAAAAACAGCTGGCTAGTTCTGCACCTGTGTAACTTTACCCTGTTTAAATTGAAGTGGACTGATAAGGAGGTACTTGCTAGACTAGTGTTGCTGCCTGCAATCTAGACTAGCACAAGGGTAATTCTAATGACTCTTCCAGAGGTGAAAATATTTGAATATTAATTATGAAAAGCAAAAAAGGGTAGCTGAGAATAAAATAATAAATGGCATTAAATTGAGGCAAACACATTACATTGATATCTTGAAAGAGGCTCTGAGCAAGAAATTGCATTGTCTTATAGCTAAATTATAATAGATAACTAAAATGGTGAAGCCATATGTTTTCCAAGACCATTCCTGCTTTTGGAACCTGACAAGATTGAACGAACGCCTGCAAACCTGCGTGGTCTCATCTTGGGAAACAATAATATAAAGTGATGAACTGCACTAATTATTCATGACTGAATGAGATTCTAGTAATATGGCAATGTCTACTGAGTTGTATGTCCTTTTAAAGTAAGAGATCTGAGTTAGAAGGATGGACTATCATATTCTGAAATTTGTATTTTTTTTCTTTTAACTTTCATAGTTTTTTTTTTTTATACTTTAAGTTCTAGGGTACATGTGCACAACGTGCAGGTTTGTTACATATGTATACTTGTGCCATGTTGGTGTGCTGCACCCATCAACTCGTCAGCACCCATCAACTCGTCATTTACATCAGGTATAACTCCCAATGCCACCCTTCCCCCCGCCCCCCCATAATAGGCCCCGGTGTGTGATGTTCCCCTTCCCGAGTCCAAGTGATCTCATTGTTCAATTCCCACCTATGAGTGAGAACATGCGGTGTTTGGTTTTCTGTTCTTGTGATAGTTTGCTGAGAATGATGGTTTCCAGCTGCATCCATGCCCCTACAAAGGACACAAACTCATCCCTTTTGATGGCTGCATAGTATTCCATGGTGTATGTGTGCCACATTTTCTTAATCCAGTCTGTCACTGATGGACATTTGGGTTGATTCCAAGTCTTTGCTATTGTGAATAGTGCCGCAATAAACATACGTGTGCATGTGTCTTTATAGCAGCATGATTTATAATCCTTTGGGTATATACCCAGTAATGGGATGGCTGGATCATATGGTATTTCTAGTTCCAGATCCTTGAGGAATCGCCATACCGTTTTCCACAAAGGTTGAACTAGTTTACAATCCCACCAACAGTGTAAAAGTGTTCCTATTTCTCCGCATCCTCTCCAGCACCTGTTGTTTCCTGACTTTGTTGCCCAGGCTGGAGTGCAGTGGTGCGATCTCGGCTCACTGCAAGCTCCGCCTCCTGGGTTCACACCATTCTCCTGTCTCAGCCTCCCAAGTAGCTGGGATTACAGGCACCCGTCACAATGCCCAGCTAATTTTTTGTATTTTTTAGTAGAGACAGGGTTTCACCGTGTTAGCCAGGATAGTCTCGATATCCTGACCTTGTGATCTGCCCACCTTGGCCTCCCAAAGTGCTGGGATTACAGGCGTGAGCTACCATGCCTGGACCTGACATTTGTATTCTGTTTTCATCCCAGTTTCCTGGCATGCAACTCCTAAAATACTTAACATCTGCAGAAATAAAAAAGGGAAAACTTTAATAAAATTATATAAACAACATAATGGATAGTTTTATTTATAATTTTTACCATTATTATTACTATTTTTCTTCATTCCGGGTAGAGTGCAGTGGTGCCATCTTGGCTCACTGCAGCCTTCCCCTCCTGGGTTCAAGGGATCCTCCCATGTCAGCCTCCTGAGTAGCTGAGACGACCCATGCACACCATTCCCAGTTAATTTATTATTATTACTATTACTATTATTATTATTGGTAGAGATGGGGTTTAGCTATGTTGCCCAGACTTGTCTTGAACTCCTAGGCTCAAAAGATCCACCCACCTCAGCCCCACAAAGTGCCGGGATGACAAACATTAGCCACCACACTCGGCCCAATTTTTACCGCTCTTGAGTTTCTCAGTGATCTAAGGATGCACAACCAGAATCTTCAGTCATCTGAAGGTATAAAGGTCACACGACAGGCCAGTTTTAGATGCAAAAATCTATAGATCTTCTTACTAAATACAGAACCTAAGGAAATTATTTCCATTTCCTTTGGGGCCCACCCAAATCGAAAAAAGTACTACTAAAAGCCAACATTCTGGGCAAAAATAATTTCTAACCGATATCCCTACTTGTTCTGCATTTTAACAATGGGTATCCCTTGCAATTAGCATACCACTTTGAATTAAAATTCTGGCAGCCAAATATCTCTGAAAGTATTCCCAAAGTACTGCTACTCAAGTACAGGGATCGTTACATTGTTATTCCAGAAACACATTTTACTAATGAAAAAGGATGTATCTTTGCAAACTCCATAGTCTGAACTGGTTCAGCAAACTCAGTGGTTAGACAGACACAACATCTCCCTGAATTTGCGTCCACTGCAGCACACTTTTTAGGACAATTTTAACTACTGATAAATGAAATTAGCAACTCTAGTGATTTATTTTTGGTATTTAAAAAGTTACAATTTGATATCAATAAAGCAGTGAAAATCTAGCAAAGATAGAAACATTTAAATTAATGATTTTCTATCTATCTTATAACTGTGTGGCCATAACTATCTACCGGTAATATAATACAATATCATGAAAATAATAGTTGTGCAAATCATAACTGTCAGGTAAAATCAGCATCAAGATTCTGACACTGTAGGCAGTTAGGTTTGTTAGGGGTAATGAAAATTCAATTTCCAATAACAAATATAAGTGTGCAGATTGCGTGTCATGGGATTATGCAAAGACATCTTTTTGCTCAACTTGAAACATCAGGCTGTAAAAGGCACTCTAAAATTATACTAGAATATGTTTAACTGCAAGAAAGAGTAACATAATAAACATCTAAAGCCTGAAAGATTGTTGTGAAATGTAACACATTTTTTGACTTAGTATAATTATCAAAGGTTTTTCCTTATCTAAAAATGTTTCTTTTTTAACACATCATTTAAATTTATATTAATATACTATCTATGTCTGTCTTGAGAAAATACAAAATTTTAAATTCTTCTGAAACAGATGATGTATGCAAGAAATACTCACGATATATGTATAGTAACCAAAACAATCTAGTGTTCAGACAATATTAATCACAGATTCTTAAAGAAATATCAGAGAACATTCAATGCAACACATACTGAGTACAGTAAGAATGGTTTCTGCTATATAATTAAAAGCATTTTCTCATAGGATATCCCTTCTCAATTCATAATATTTGTCGTTATTGAAAAAATAAGACAAAAAATGGTTTCTCCCTTCAGCAGAAAATTGCTTTAACATAACAACCTTCTCTTCATGGTCATACTAAGGCACCCAGAGTGTGTACAGTAGGATTTGTTTTTACTCACAGAGAACCCTTTAATTATATTAAAATGTTAATAATTGTGGTTTTCTTTTTTTTTTTTTTTTTACATTTTTTTAAAGTTACATGTGTTTCATTTAAGCAGATCTAATGCAAAGAGCTTTAGATCTCTCATCTCCAGACCATTATCTCTGGCAATATACCATTTTCAAAGTATCCTCATAAATAAATACATAGTCAAGATATGATTCCAAAAATAGAACTTCAATTGTTGTGATTACTAGACTTCCATTATCCAGATTAGAGTGCATTGACTTTATGGTTGCCATCATATTTGTACACTGATGAAGACTGCAAAAAGTAAAAACTTGCTAGCCAGTAGTGTATAACACATTTGTTTTAGACTAAAAAATGGGACCTAATCTTGATCTATAATACATGTTTCATTTCTTGGCATTATTATTATTATTATCATCATCATCATCATTATTATTTTGAGTCAGAGTCTCACTCCTGTCGCCCAGGCTGGAGTGCAATGGTGCGATCTCGGCTCACTGCAACCTCTGCTTCCCAGGTTCAAACGATTCTCCTGCCTCAACCTCCCAAGTAGCTGGGATTACAGGTGCCAGACACCACGCCTGGCTGACACCAGGGAAAGATGAAAACGAACAAAGCAAAAAACCAAAAGTTTTCTTCATTCTCCCTTCAATTATTTCCTTGAAGCTTTTCTCATAAGAGATGTTCAAGAAAGGCTTTTTGATTTTTTATTTTGATGTTCAGTACATTATTCACTTAGGTTTTATTCTACTTGTTATTTTAAAATGGGCAGTAATAGGAATTATTCTTGGGCAGGTTAGATTTGGTGAACCTCCAATAACACCCAGTGAATAATTGAATACTATGCATGTAATTAAGGCTGAAACTAATACCCCGGTAAGTAATTAAAATTTTCCCAACATCATACAGAAATTCAATATTAAGGAAGAGGGTAGAAAAATTACGCTATTAGAGGATTTTTAAAGGGTTACTGTTTGCACTATTTCAAAGAAATTCTGATACTTTGGGTTATTAAATTTTTTTACGTATAACAATTAGATGTAAAGCATAGAGATACTATGTCTGTTTTGCAATTTACATTATTGAGAAAAAGGGAGTAAATATTTGCAGAAATTTATTAAGGATGAATTTAATTTTGAACTAACAAAAACAAGAACAATACGGTCACTCAATATTACCAAATAAGATTTTTTTGGGGGAAGGTCTATTTTTCAGAATAAGGAAAACCTCTGTGTGTTGCAAGCAAATTAAACAAAAACTTTCAGGACTGGTTCTTTTATCAATTTTTTTCTTCAAACATGCCCTCTTTAAAAAGGCCATTCTTACAAATGAGATCCTCATTGTCTATTTGTCATGTGAACAGGTGAGTCAAGATGGGCTGACATTAATTGAAAATAAATGTCCATATCTTCTTTCCTGAAATATATTTATATGTTGTCATTTTCCCAAAAGAGTAACCTTAATCATTGCCAACAGAAAACACTCAACTGCTAATTTCATAAAATATATTCAACCTAAGCAGTAACTTACAGTGTTCTTTTTTAAACACTGTCATTTCTAGACTTACTCATCATTCTTATTTATTGTCAAAGTCAAGGTGCACTAGAGCAATTTAATGTATACCATGAGAAGATAAGAAAATTAGGATATGATCTAAACATGTCAGACTGTGTGAACATGACACCACAAATAATCAGGGATAGTTCCAGCAAAATGTCATCGCATTCAACATGACCGCATTCAATTTGACCACATTCAAAATCATATATTTAAATTCAGGATTTGGTAAATGATTTATTAATTGTGCTCATGAGATAACATGAGCTTAATAAATATAAAATGTAGGTACTTGTTTATGTACAAGTATATATTGTTAAGCTTATACATTTAATATACATTTTTTCTTCTCCCATCCTGTATAAAGATGGAAAAATATTTATTATATGCTACCTAGACTACACAACTGTATGTCAGATCTTCCATTTGTCTATATTGCTAATTTTATGCTTTGATCTCTGAGACCAAAGTTACTAATTCTTAGTAGATCTGAAAAAGATTATTCTTTCCCAGCACACACACACATATACACACTCATGCACACTCCTGACAAAAACTTCTTTTCTAGTGCAGTATAAGTCTGTTTAATGATATGCCAGTACAGAAACTTTAGAGACTTCCTGAAATTGTGATCAGAAGTATAATTCAGGGAATTCAAAAGTCACAGAGGCTTTTTGTCTAGAGCAGTGGTTGGCAATTTTTTTTTTTTGAGATGGAGTCTTGCTCTGTTGCCCAGATTGGAGCGGTGCAGTGGCGCAATCTTGGCTCACTGCAACCTTCGCCTCCCGAGTTCACGCCATTCTCCTGCCTCAGCATCCCAAGTAGCTGGGACTACAGGCACCCGACACCACGCCCGGCTAATGTTGGTATTTTTAGTAGAGACAGGTTTCACCATGTTGGCCAGGATGTTCTTGATCTCTTGACCTCGTGATCCACCCGCCTTGGCCTCCCAAAGTGTTGGGATTACAGGCTTGAGCCACTGTGCCCGGCCTGGCAAACTTTTTAGGTTAAAGGGTCCAACAGTAAATATTTTAGGCTTCTCTGTACATATAGTGTCTGTCACAACTACTCAATCCTGCCATTGCAGTATGAAAGAAGCTATAGGCAATACATAATAAAAGTGTGTGACTGTGTTCCAATGAAACATTATTTACAGAAACGGGTGGAGAGTTGGGGTTGAACCGAAAGCCTTAGTATGCAGACTGCTGATCTAGATGAGAGAATCAAAACTGTTGAAGAATGTAAGCCACAAATTTGCTTTTGGTGGGACCATGGCCCAAGAAAAGTCTGGGCAAAGCCTCACATTCATATTTAACAATTTTTATATCAATAAGACTTACGATAAAATACAATAGTGGCTGGGCACTGTAGCTCAAGCCTGTAATCCCAGCACTTTGGGAGGCCGAGACGAGCGGATCACGAGGTCAGGAGATCGAGACCATCCTGGCTAACACGGTGAAACCCCGTCTCTACTAAAAAATACAAAAAATTAGCTGGGTGTGGTGGCGGCGCCTGTAGTCCCAGCTACTCTGGAGGCTGAGGCAGGCGAATGGCGGGAACCCGGGGGGCGGAGCTTGCAGAGAGCCGAGATCGCTCCATCTGAAAAAAAAAAAAAAAAAAATACAATAGTATATATATTTACACCCTGAAGGCTATCTAGCTAGAAAGTTATTGTCGCTAATAATTCTGGTCTATCAACTATGGTATGAATATTTCCTCCAAATTCATGTGTTGTAACCTTAACTCCCAAGGTGACAGTAATAGAGAGTGGAGCCTTTAAGAGGTGATCAGGCCATGAGAACGGAGCCCTCACAAATGGGGTTAGTGCCCACATGAGAGAGATCCCACACGATGGAGCTCATTTGTCCCTCACACCATGTAAGGACAAGCAAAAAGACACCATCTACCCACTGGAAAGCGGGCTTTCATCAGACATTGAATCTGATGATGCCTTGCTCTGGGATGTCTTAACCTCCAGAAGTGTAAAAAAAAAACAAATTTGTGTCATGTAAAAGCTACCCAGTTTATGGTTTTGGTTGTAATAGCCCAAAAGAACTAAGGCAGTAAATTTCTGACTAGAAATTTCTGGGCTATTTAAACTGAGATATGGCCTTTTCTGTTTACCTACAAAAATTAAAAATAAAAATGAAGTAAAAATAAATAAACTGAGATATGAGTGTGACACAAATGATCAGTGATTATGTATTTGTTGCTTGTTTCATGAATCATACTCAATGTTGTATATAACACTATGATTAAATTATTGATTTGGATATTTTTTCCTCCATTTTAAGTATTTTTTTCACAATTTATAAAATTCTAAACTTCAAAATATTGAGTACTTATCATATACATTTTATTTTCAATGCATTTATTATAGGATCACTTTTATATTACATAAATTATTATTAAAAAATGAAAATCCTTTATCCAGTAAAGCATAGTAGTACAAAGCTTGTAAATACACTTCCCAGGTTTGTAAATGAGCACCAAAATTTAGTAGTTACGTAATCCTGTGAAATTGACTAAATTCTCAGGACTCAGATTCTACCCCACTAAAATTGGAAAACGGCATAACTATCTCACAGGGTTATGTAAAATTTAAATATGTGAATACAGACTAAGTGCTTAGAGTAATGCCTGACATATAGTGTACATAACTTAGAATACCTGTCACAAACATCGTTTGTTTTATCCTATAGTAGTGGTATTATAGCACAATTTATAAATCTTGAACTAATGTTACAGAATTTCATATTTGAAAGAAATTTAAATTAAATATGAAACATTATACGTTAATATTGATTATTTTAGTGTACTGAATTTTCCTCTACATAGTTTTATAATAAATTATTTCTGAATATATGTCTTTGATGTCACATAACACATGTTTGTATTACAGTCTAATAACAGGAGATAGGCCAAGATTTTACAGATAAAGATTTCTATCAGAACTTTACCCAAAATTACTGATAAACATAAAGTTTATCTCATTGAAATTTACCATTCAAAATACACAAAGAACATCAGTGGTGAACATTATGGTCAATGCAAAACAAAACCTTAATTATACCAGTTTACTTGTGTAAAGTAGGAAATTTTGAACATTTTCACAGCTGACAGTCCTCTTAGTATATTAGCAATACAGAATATATTTCATCGCTTCAGTGTAATATTTCAAATCCTAATAACTCACAAAGAAGTTAACTTGTCTATCATATTTAGTCTTGCATATGCATAAAAATCTATAGAGTTATGATCCCTTTGGTAGTTTAAAAATTAATTTCCATTTGGGCCTTCCTTTCTCTGATCCAGGTGAGCCACAAGGCACGCAAACAATATTTGCTGCCCCCTTCTTCTGTCCCATGTCGATTGGAAGCTCTGCTTCTCCTAAACAACATGAGGGGACTCTTAAAGGTAACAGGTTTCCAAGTCTTGACCTTGTAATTCTGATACAGTAGATGTCAAATGGAACCTGAGAACCCTACGTTTAAAAAATAAATTAATAACTGAAGTGATTATGAACTAGCATTCCATAAATCATAGTTTGAGAAAAACAAGAGAGAAAATTTAAAGAAAGACAAATAAAGATTATTTAGGTTTGTGATCTGAACAATTTTTAAAAGCTACAACATTCCTACATACTAACCAAATATCATAATCAAGAATGCTAATTTTTTTCTTTTTGGCCTAATTTTCATTCATAAATTGATTTACTAAATCAGCCAGCCATATCCAATCAAATAATTTGGAACATGTTCATGTTTTAATCTCCAAATTAGAAAACAATATGCAAAATTTTGGACAGAACAAATCCCTTCTCTTGCCTTTTCCCTGTAAAGAAGGCAAAATTTTACATTTATCTTTCTAGAGTTTTCCCTGGGCCTAAAAATTAAATTGGCATAAGCCAGACTAAGAGGAGAAAAGCGTACAGATGTGTATCCTTTATATGAAGCAAGAGCCTTCTGAAAGAAGTGATGGCACAAAAATGTGGCCAAATCTAAGTGCTTGTGCATTAGGTTGAGTAGAGAAACAATTATGGAAAGTGTTCAAGTTATGTGAGGAAGCTAAAAGAAATATAATAATTATTTTAACAAGGTGTGTTTGTACAGAATAATCCCGAATATAATTCCCCATTGAAGAATGAGTCTTTTTCCTAGTATGAAAAGGATGTCTTTCACAGATGAGTTTTTACCTCCCATTTTCAAAAAGAAAAGGGTAGATTGGAATGCCCTTCTTTGATCTGCTGTTTCTCAAGTGCCTTTAGCTCAAAATAATCTGTATACCTAAGTGGCGTATTTTGAGATGTCTTGTTTGGCCACCCTTCATTTTCATTAGTGTTATCTTAGAAGACAAGATATATTTGTAAATCAACAATTACCCAATATGTACTCTCCCAGAAAGTGCAATGTGCATATATTTCATGTTTTTGTTCTTTAAGAAACCCTTCTACCTATAATCCATCTTTTTTTCTTCACTTTGTTCTTTTAGTTACTTCCTTTCTGGTCATCTCCCTTTCAACATCTGTCTTCATCTAATGGCTGAGGTATATTCTGTAAAAGTCAGTTTAAGTTTTCATTTAATGAATTCAGTTTTATAAATAGATATCTTTATATATTAAGCTTTAAATGTTAGGTTTTTTATTTAGCATATATTATATGAGAAGATATAGGATTTCATCCTGGTTCCATTATTATACAGATCTCTTATGGTTTATAAAGCTTAGCTTCCTCATCTCTAAATTTTAAAAACAAAGACCTATGAATTCTAGGCTTCATCTATCAAAGCCTATAAAATTGTCTATCAACATTCTGCCTCAAGGTCTCTGCATGTAAGAGCTACTAATTTTTGAATCTGAAAAATGATTTTGAGTCCTGCCTCCAACAGTTTACTCACTGTGGGGTTTTAAATAAAATTTAACAAATAGCTATCTCTCATCTGTAAAAGTGGAGTAATATGACTCATCAATTTGAATAGTAATGAATATAGTAGTAGTGTTACCTAACCAGTGACTTGATGAAGAGGTAGTATCTATGCTGGAGAATATCTGATTTATATTGACATTTTCTATAATACCACTTTTTCCTTGCATGAACCAGAGGTTCCTCAGGGTATGCAGAATTTGACTCACAACATCTAAATTTTACAAATGAAAAATGTAGATAGAAAAGTATTCATTAATTTTCAATATTAATTCGCCGGAAACCAGAATATCTAAGGTTCAAATGATTAATTTATTTTCTTGCTAAATTCTGATAACTTAGTAAGTCAACTGATGATTAATTTAAGATTTAAAATAATTTAGATTATCTCATGTGTTGATTTCAGATTATTTGGGTTTTATTTATTCCACATTTCTTCATCAAGAATTTCTCCAGCCACAAAAGTTGGGTGAGCTATCTATAATACATTTTAGATTTGTAAAGGAAATTGGAATAGCATCATTCATTAGGTCAAATTCCATTTCCTCACAATAGTGCTACAATGTTCATAAAGTTCTACTTCATTTGTCTCCCCAATAATTGTCTTCTCTTGAAAAACATTTTCTCTCTCTTTTTGATGTATCTGTTTAAAACATATATATATGTGTGTGTGCGTATATATATGTATATAGTACATGTATACTATGTACATATTTTTTTTGAAATAGAGTCTCACTCTGTTGCCCAGGTTGGAGTGCAGTGGCAAGATCTCAGCTCACTGCAACCTCTGCCTCCTGGGTTCAAGTAATTCTCCTGCCTCAGCCTCCTGAGTAGTTGGGATTACAGGTGCCTGCCGCCACACCTGGTTAACTTTTGTATTTTTAATAGAGACAGGATTTCACTATGTTGGTCAGGCTGGTCTCGAATTCCTGACCTCAAGTGATTTGACCGCCTCAGCCTCCCAAAGGGCTGAGATTACAGGCATGAGCCACTGTGCCCAGCCCAAAATGTTTTTATATCACAACACTGCATCTTAATATAGACCAACAAAGCAAAATTAACAAAATGTTTTCAGATTTCACACACTTGCCGTTTATTATGTACACTGGCACATTTAGGATTGAACATTTTCTTCTACCATAAGTTGATTTGACAGTTTAACTCTCTGATGGGAACATTTTAAAATCTTTGGAAGGAAAACTTACTGTCTTCTTGAATGGACATGAAACACTACATACAACTGTAATGAAAATAAAATGAGATAATGCAACTGACTGTGTTTTATAGGCTGAAAAGGTCATTAGAAATAAAGTGTATTACTGTTATTTATTCAAAAACTGAAATTTTGAATTTACACAGTGATATTGTTTGGATATTTGTCCCTGCCCAAATCTCATGTTGAATTGTAATTCTTAATGCTGGAGGTTGAGCCTGGTGGGATGTGTTTGGATCGTGGGGATTCATCATGAGTTGGTGCTGTTTTTGTGACAGTGAGTCCTCACAGGATATGGTCATTTAAAAGAGTGTGGTACCTCTTCCACCCCACTCTCTCTTGCTTTCTCCTGTTCTAACCATATAACATGCCTGCTCCCCTTTCCTTCTGTCATGACTCTAAGTTTCCTGAGGCCTCCCTTGAACCTAAGCAGATGGCAGCACCAGCTTCCTGTAAAGTCTGCAGAACCATGAGCCAATCAAACCTCTTTTCATTATAAATTACCCAGTCTCAGATATTTCTTTATAGAAATGAAGAAGAGCCTAATACATATAGTGCCTGTCAAGCAAATTGGAACCAATTACTATTTCTTGCTGTTGAATTAGTGTGATTGCCACTGCAATCGCATAATAATGAAAATCATAAAGTTTTAATTCATAACATACAGCTTATTAGTATTTTAACACAGTGGAGGTGAAGTGGACATAAAAAGTGTAATAAAATACATATTATCTGACACTGCAAAATCAAAAGTTTCTAGAAGTTAGACTTTCAAATACCAATTAACAATATTTGTCTTGTAATGATACTGATATAGACTGAACGTGTGTGTCACTCAACCCCCAAATTCATATGCTGAAACTTGATCTCCAATGTGATGGTGCCTTAGTTTATTTGTGCTGCTGCCACAAAATACCTGAGACTAGGTAATTTAAAAAGGATAGAAATTTATTTTTTACAATTCTGAAAGGTGGGCATTCAAGATCAAAGTGCCAGCACTTGTATCTGGTGATGGTTGCTGTCTGCTTCCACAATGTTATCTTTTTGCTGTGTCCTCACAAAGGGGATCCTGAAGGGACAAGAGAATGCTCCTTTCCACCCTGAGCTCCTTATACGGGTGACAATCCCATTCATGGGGCAGAATCCTCATGACTTAATCACCTCTGAAAGGCCACAACTATTAATGCTGTTGCATTGGGGATCATGTTTCAACATAAACTTTGAAGGGAATGACATCACTCAAACCAAAACAGGTGTTATTAGGAAGTTGGGCCTTTGGGAGGTGATTAGATCATTAGAACGGAGCACTCTCCTTAATGGGATTATTGTCTTTATAAAGGAGATGCCGGAAAGCTCCTTGGCACTTTCGATAACCTGAAGACACAGTGAGAAAACAACCTTCTACAATCCAAGATGCAGCATTCATTAGATACCAACTATGTTGATGACTTAATCTTAAGTCCCCAGTCTCCAGGCCTGTGAGAAGTAAATTTCTCACAGTTATTAAGCCACCTAGTTTATGATATTCTGTTATAGCATCCCGAAGAGACTAAGACAGGTGTATTTTGATATAATGCAGTGAAAGTTTTGTATTTTAGCATCACATTCACATAATTTGCTTAACTAAATCTTACTATATTGACTGTTACTTTTAATTAAAAAATAATATCCATTGCCTTACTCATTTGGACAATTTAAAAATGCAAGTTAGGGAAAATATGAGGAAAGAAACAATAAGAGCAATCATATTCAATGGAGCAAGTTGTCCCCCTTCTTAATAATTTTTCAGTCTGTTGTAGTCAGTTGTCTAAAAAATGTAAAAATTGTCTAGAAAGTGTCATGAAAATGTCTAGAAAATGGAAAAAAGAAAAAGAAGTAAACAAATTCAAAACCAATCCCAAAAGGCCTATTTTTGCTGTTATGATAATTATCAAAGTAAATAGTGTTTTGTATAAAATAAGCAAAAAATACAAACACATACAAAAATACATGTAAATATATTTAATCCTGATAAAGATGATTCTACTGTTACACTCTTTTAAAGATAAGAAAGCTAAAGTACAGAAAGATAAAGTTACTTGTTTTAAGTCATACAATTAGCAATGAACATAGACCAAAATCTGAATCTCTGAATCTAGGGAATTTGTCTTAACTGTTCATAATTATGAATACTATTATTATGCCGGTTCTTAGAACTTACATAACAAGAATCTTCATAACCACCAGTTACCTTTTCTTTCTCCAACTTTCCATCACAACAGCATCTCTTTGATCTGCACTGGCTCTTTACTATTAAAAATAAAATTTTTGAAAACAAAGATAATATTAACTTTCTATTCTTCATGTTCAAAGTGCCTAATATTGCTTACTGGCAGATAATTTGTTCCAAATAAAGATTTGTTAGCAGACTAAATTCTCAATCCAAGTTGTGATGTCCTCACTGTATTCCCGACCACATCTTAATATGTCTTTCTATTACTCATGAAGGACTTGGTTTAAATTTCATTTCCTTGTCAGATGCATTCTAACTCAAAACCTCTTAAGTCTTGCACATATGTATCGTATCTTCATAAACATTCTCCAGGATTTTATATATATATGTGATATGTGTGTGTGTGTGTATATATATATATATTTCTATAATAGTGCTTTTGTGTTGCAATGTCTTTTATTTTTAAACATCCATATTCCCAACAGGCTGCTTCAGGGTATATATCATGCCTTATTTATTGTTATGTCTTCAGTGCCTAATGAAGTGCTTAGTGTGCAATAATTTCAACAATATAAAAAGTCCTGCAACTTAAAATACATTAATTCCTCTAGTTATGTTAACAGTGATAATTTAATGTTGGCCTGGTACAGACTCTATATATTAAATAATTAAATCCATTTTAAGATATATCATTTTTCAATACATATGTAACAAATAAAAGTGAATCTCAAAATTCAGAAAAAAAAGGATGAAATCTGTAAGATATAAGCCATGAAAATTTGGCAAGATGTCTCAGATAGTGTGAAAAACAAATTTTAAAATCATAATTGTGGGGCTACACCACTCTGTCACTCACGAATTATGCTTTTCACCAAGCCACCATATCTCTTCAACTTAGTTGTGTGTTTGGTAGATAAAATACATATTGATAAGGTTGCTTGCTTTAAGGGTGAACTGAAAATAAAAATATGTAAAAGAGCTGTGTAAAATATCAGTATGCTTTGTCCAAAATTACGTAAAGTATAAGACCCTAAGTGATCCATTCTTTTTTTTTTTTTAAGACGGTGTCTCACTCTGTTGCCCAGGCTGCTGGAGTGCAGTGGTGTGATCTCAGCTCACTGCAACCTCCGCCACCCCCCCGGTTCAAGCGATTCTCCTGCCTCAGCTTCCTGAGTAGCTGGGATTACAGGCACCTGCCACCACGCATGGCTAATTTTTGTATTTTTCATAGAGACGGGATTTCATCATGTTGGCCAGGCTGGTCTTGAAATCCTGACCTCAGGTGAGCCGCCCGCCTCTATCTCCCAAAGTGCTGGGATTACAGGCGTGAGCCTCTGTGCCCAGCCGTCAGTAATTTATTTCTAAGGGGAGATCACTGGAGTAGATAATATGAATCAGTGTGTGTTCTTAAGTGAGCAAAGGTTAGATTGGAAGTGAAGTTTCAATATGATGACTGGTCTCTATGGCACAGGGATTGAGAGTTTTCAAGTGTTTTCTGCTTTCTCTTCCCCTCTCTCCCCTCCTCCCTCTGCCTCTCCACCTCCTCCTCTCTTTCTTTCTTTCCCCCCTCCCCCTCCCTTCTACCCTTCTTACCTTTCTCTGTCTCTCCCTCCCTTGCATATGAAGATCCAGTTTCTCAGTAAACATGAACATATTTCTGACGCTTGAAAACAGAGGAGGCTAACAAGAATACAATTGTAAAAACTGGCAGAAGCAGGAAAATTTTTGATTGAAAAGAGTAAATATAAATCCATGAACCTACAATGAGTCTTAGTGAAGCAGAAAATGTTTTATTGAAATTGGATTTACTAATTAGAATTGAAGACTACTTCTAAAAATACAAATATAGTTATGTGTTGGAAATAATAAATTACTGGTAGTGCTGTGGAATCTATACTTCACGTGTATGTTTTCTGGAAGAACACACAAAAAAGCAAATATAAAAACACAGGCACTTACAACTCAACTTTGAAGAAATATGTGTGGAGGAAAAGGGGAAAGGCCAGGGCAATGATGATAGCATTTGAGAGTGCTGAGTTACACTAATTTTGGTAACTGAGAATAAATGAAGCTTGCTGTGGTAGTCTTGGCTGAAATAAGATTCAGATAAAACCACAATACACTTGAGCTTTTAAAATGACC
Source organism: Macaca mulatta (assembly GCF_049350105.2). NCBI lineage: Eukaryota > Metazoa > Chordata > Mammalia > Primates > Cercopithecidae > Macaca > Macaca mulatta. The sequence continues at coordinate 24,868,706 of NC_133408.1, read as the reverse complement.
TGCTACTGGCTCGTGAATCTGTCCTGGCCCTTCTGTCCTTTCGACCTTGACTCATTATCCCTTCTTCTTCTTCACCCATTACTGTGCTCTGGAGGCTGACCTCTCTAACGTTACTAACAGCATCTCTTTTCTTCTGGCTATGTGTTTGCGTTGGCCAACAGAGAGCTCTGGCAAGATATCAGAAGAGAAAAGTGTGTTTGTTTCATGTTTTCTTAGTTTTCTTGCCTATGTTATCACCAGGGATGAATGTGTCCCCTCATCACTGCTGTCAGATCTCTCCATACATATGCACCTCACATTCATTAACCACTTGCTGTCTTTGATTGTCCAGACCAAGAGTTAGTAAGAGAGTCTGGCAGTCGCTAGCCCTAGGATACTGTACTGTAGGCTTCAGTTTCCTCACAGTCACATGGCTGTGAACAGTATTTTCATTAATCTTTTCTCAAAGTTCACAGTTTATGCCATCTGCTTTTTACTAGACCCTGATTGGCACAGGGTCTTGTGTCACTTAGTTATAACTTCACAGAACATTTGGAGTTTTTGCTAAAAGGCATGATAAGAAAAAATTCGAAGGGCACATTGTTTAAGAAGATTGGACTCTGTGGGAAACTAGAAAACTTGTCACGTCTGTAATGCATTTCTGTTCTTTTTAAAATTTGTATTATAAATACCATTTCAAATGTAAAGAAATCTCTGAAGTGCATATTTTATTTAAAACGAGAACCTTATCTTCTGTTTGTAAGTATCTTAGTTTGGTTGATAAAAAGCCTATTCATAAATATTTTTCTATCTATCTTACCTTTCTTTTCTCGCTTTCCACATTCCAAACCCTGCCTTACATTCTATTCTCTACAGGCACTTTTAGAACCAACCAAAAGGTCTACACATGGTTACCCTCTATTATGTTTATCTAGATTTACATGGAAAATAAAACAAATATTGTGATTTCATTCAGGAAAGAGATGAGTTCATTATATAAACTGCATAACCTATTTTAAAGTCAAGTATGTAACGCAACAAACACATTGATAAGTAAATAGTCATAAAATAAAAAAATAGAAAAGAATATGTATCAGAGAAATACAAATCAAACGAAAGCACACAACAGTAAGTGTGAAATCAATCCTGCAGCCTGCTGTGCACTGGACTTAAAAGGGATCGGTATGGCTGGGAAATTAGCCTTCATAGAATGATAAGAACCATAACCAACTGACCCGTGATTGGTGAGTAGAACAAAAATTACTATAAAGCTGTGTGGTTTGTCATTGCTCATTAAAACTGTATTTTGATGCCTGAACTAAAGAATCAACTGATAGTTGATAAAAGCATAATTATTTAACTATGTATGTATACACGTTTGTGCCAAATTAAATGTTAAGAAAATATTGATACATAGATTTAAATAATTGATTCAAAATTCTCCATTGCATTAATTTTCCAGCATTCTTTGCATAATGAGTTTAAGATGTAGCTGCTAACATCATAGAGTTATAAAATTCTGGAGCCAAAATGGGCATTAGGAATTATACTAATTCCTTACTTTTATAGATCTGTTAGACACATTAAAAAATTAAATATATTTTCCAAGGACTCGCAGGCAATAAATGAAGGAGGCATGATTGCTAGCATGTTGGTAGAGCATTCTTACCTTTTCCATAGATCTTTCTGTGCTTCTGTAATTAACTTTGTAAGTATAAATACTTAACATGAGACACTTCTCACTTTCCCTACAAAGATTTCCTTAGTCACCAACAATTCAATTGTGACAGAAAATTTTCCAGGTCTCAATTCTAAATTGATGGTAGATTAAGGGATTAGTACAATAAATATTTCAGAAGTTTAATCAATCAAGTTTTTCTGTTATTTTTGGAGAATGCATCAACTGAAATGTGGGTCAGCAAAAAATAACATATGAAAAATAAGTAGCGTATATTTGTCACTTAATTAAAATGTATGAAGTATTTATTACGTGCTTGATAGAGATTTAGAAGTTGTTGATACAACATGGAAGGATATTTTAAAAATAAGATAATTTCAGATAATGATAAGTGAACTCAAGAAAATAAATTGCTAATTAGAGTAAAATCAACGTCAAGGAACGCTAGTTTCACTAGGTAAAGGATATCTTGTTACATGACACCTGAGTAGAAATGTAATTTCTGAGATAGTAATTAGAAGGTTAAAATAAAGACGAATAAAGACTCCAATGAATAAAAAGAAAATAACAAAAGCTACAAGAATAAAAACTTGCTGTGACCTGAAAATAGCAGTAGAGATAGTGTGGGTGCAGCAGAATGGAAAGGAGATAATTTTATGTAGTAAATTTTAGACAATATTAGGGTATATGGCTGTTATTCTATGCAAAAATGATAAATTTTTGGAGTTTTGTATTATGTTTTTTTAAACAGGTTTAAAGAATACTTGATTTACAACTTAGAAAGATTACTTTCTTGTTCTAATCTGAAAAAATAAACCTCAGACTCTAGAAAAAGAAGAAACAATTCCCAAATAACTTAAAACTTGTGATATATCCAGATTGCCAAGAAACTTACTAAAGGATGGACAGTTGTATTAGCCATCAAGGAGAGGCAAATTTTGGTACATATGGAATAACTAGTTTCATAGACATGGCTTTTGGGAATGTAAATTGGTACAATCAGTCAGCAAAGATACTAGTATACGTTAAAAATATTCATTTCCATAACCTATTATTTGCTATATACTATTCCTATTTATACACTCAACAGAAACAAGGACAGATATACATCAGGGGACATATTCAAGAATGTTCAAATTAGCCCTACTCATAAGAACCCCAACCCAGAAATTCCCTCAATGCCTGTCAAAGGTAAAAATACTTAAACAATGCTATAGTAATGTGATGAGAATGAAGAAACTGTACGTATGCCTAGCACATTTGAATGAATCTCATAAACACGAAGTTAGGTGGAAAAAAGATGCAAAATTGTACTTCCTATTGTTTCTTATTTATTATTATTATTATTTTTTGAGACTGATTCTCGCTCTATCGCCTGGTCTGGAGTGCAGTGGGGTGATCTTGGCTCACTGCAACCTCCGCCTTCCTCATGGGCTCAAGCAATTCTAGTGCTCCAGCCTCATGAGTAGCTGGGATTACAGGCACGTGCCACCCCGCCAGGCTAATTTTTGTATCTTTTGTAGAGACGGGGTTCCCCATGTTGTCCAGCCTGGTCCCAAACTACTGACCTCAAGTGATCCACCCTCCTGGGGATCCAGAAATGCTGGGATTACCGGCATAAGCCACCATGCCTGGCTTCTGTTGTTTCCATTTGAAACAACAAGTTTGAAAACAGGTAAATTTAACTTATACTGAGAGACACGGCATAATCTTCTGGTCATGGGATATTAATTGTTCCTGAGGTCCTGCTAGTATTCTATGCCTTGATGATATGGTTTGGCTCTGTGTCCCCACCCAAATCTCATCTAGAATTGTAATCCTCACATGTGAAGGAAGGGACCTGGTGGGCAGTAATAGGGTCCATTATGGGGGCAGTTTCCCTCAAGCTGTTCTCCTGATAGTGAGGGAGTTCTCTGGAGATCTGATGGTTTAAAAGTGGCTGTTTCCTCTGCACTCTCTTGCTGCCATGTAAGACATGCTTTGCTTCCCCTTCACCTGGTCTCAAGTAGTTCTTTACAGCAGTATGAAAACGAACTAATACACTTGATATGGGAGGTGGCTATATAGTTTTACACAATTTGAGAAAATTCATCCATTTGTTGCATCTATGATTTTTATAGAGTGTTGGGGGCTTTTTTCAGTTTAATACTATGTTGAAAAAGAAAAAGGTTATTATTATTTCTATGTGGAAAAAATATTTTACGTAGACAGAGTTAAAAGAAGACACTATACAATTAACATTAATTGTAATTAATGTTAATGGGGCAGGTGGCTGTAAGCTAAGTTACATTAAAACATAGAAATCTTTACTTTCTATAGCTCCAGCCTCCCCTTTCCCCCCACCCCAAAACACACACACTACATGTTAAAATTGTTATACAGATTATGTAAACACACACAGAGACACAAACATCCACATCTACACATCAGTCATTTCTGTTTCTCTTAATTTCTTCGTGTATTTTAAAATTACCAGTTGGCACCCTTTTGTCTCTCAAGTTTAGCTTTGTTTTGATCCACCTAATTTGTTTTTTTTCCCCCTAATATGTTACATTTTTACATATTATCAGCCCAAAATATAATTATGTATTTATTGTTTTATGCTGTTGCTTTTTAAATCAGTTTAGAGGAAAAAAAGAGAATATGTAATTATACTGTATTTTTAAATTACCTATATTATCTTTATTGAATCAATTTTTTCATTATTTATTTAAATAAATATGTGGTATCATTTGTTTTCATCCTAAACAACTTTTGTGTTTGTTTTTAGAACGTCTTTTAAGCAGGTGGCATAGAATTCTTGCTTGACAGGTTTGTTTGTTGTTCCAGCACTGTGAATATGTCATCTTTCTGCCACTAGGCTCATTTTATTTTCTGATGAGAAGTGAGCTGTTAGTATTGTTGAGGTTCTCTTGTATGTGATGTCATATTTTCTCTTATTACTTTCAAGATTTTGTCTTTATATATTAGATTTTAACATTCTGATGATGATATCTCTGTATCTGTTTTGTTTATATATTACTTTTAGTTCATTAAGCTACAATAATTTTTAAATTTAATTTAGGATATTTTAAGTCATTTTGGCTTTCAATATTTTCTCTCCCTTTTCCTTGCTATTGTTTTTCTAGTGCTCCCTTTTAACTTATGTTAATGTGCTTAATGGTGTCTACATTTGTCTTCATTCTTTATTCCATTTGTTCTTCATGTTGCATAATATATACTAATCTATTTTCAAGATTGTTGATTATTATGCTGCCAGCTTAAATCTGTTGAGCCTCTTTGGCCAAGTTTTCATTTTAGTTATTATACTTTTCAACTTTATAACTTCTAGTTGCTTCTTATTTATAATTTCTATTTATTATTATCCATTTAATGAGACATTGTCAATATATACTTTTTGTATTCTCTAGACATTTTAGGTTTTTGCATTCCTTGAACATATATTAATGATAGCTGTTTTGAAATCTTGGCAAATTCCAACATCTGTGTTCCCTCAAAATAATTTCTGTCCTCTGTGCGTGTGTGTGTGTTGCTCACACTTTCCAGGTTCCTTACATATTTCTTAACATTTGTTAAAAATTAGACATTTTATGAGAAGACATGGACACAGGGAGGGAAACATCACATAACGGGGCCTGTCGGGGCATGGGGGGCTGGGGGAGGAATAGTATTAGGAGAAATATCTAATGTAGATGATGGGTCAATGGGTGCAGCAAACCACCATGGCAGGTGTATACCTATGTAACAAACCTGCACGTTCTGCACATGTACCCCAGAACTTAAAATACAATCTGGACATTTTAGATAATATATTCTTGTTACTCTGAACATTGATTTCTTCTCTTCCCCATCCTACTCATTCCAGCCTTTGATGCCATTGTTATTGTCTACTCATCCATTTATTTGTTTAGTGGTTTGGCTTCATTGCATTTAGTGACACACCCTGCACAGTGCAGTATGTGATATCCATGCTCAATTTTTTTTCTTGTTTCTGTCACTAAACTAGAGGACTTAGAGTTTCTGCCCGAGTCAGCATAAGCTGATTATTGGTCAAAGGTTATGCTTACACACCCTTTGCCAGTTAGAATTTACTCTTTGTAACTGGATGTGTCTGTGGCTTGGCGATTAATATTGTAGTTTGAGGAGATTTTGTTTTTATTTTCTATGTTCAACTATGGACTAGTAGCTTCGATGTTTCCTCCCTGATCACCTGGGGGTGCATACAATCTTGGGCATACACACAGTCTAGCATACCGCAAGTAATGCATGTAATTTGATTTTATTCTGGCTTCCTAGGAGTTGACCTTGGATCAGAGCTTATGGTTCATCCAATGTTTTGTGAGAAATTGTGCATATATTTCTTGTACTAGTGAAGATTTTTATTCATTTTTGATGTATCTGTGTGTAGTCTGGAAAATGTTCTGAGGTCTGCCCAATGTCCTGGTGTCACTGCAACTAAGTGCATGCAGGCTAGCAAATGAACATAAACTTCTTTGTCCCCAGGTTTGACTATAATCTCAGAAGGGCTCTTGGCTGTCTCTTTTTCAGTTCTCTTTGCTAAGCTTCGGTTCCCTGTTGTTTAAATGTTTGCTATCAGTATCATGGAGGTGCTAGCATGTTCTTAATTGCTCTCCTCATCCTATTTTTCTAAAACTCCACAATAACCTCTAGCTTTTGAATAGACATAAGGCTATTCATATTAATCAACTGCCTTCCAGGTTACCTTGCAAATAGATATGGCTATGTGATTATGTTTAAACCAGAGAAATGAGTAAAGTAATGTGTAAAATTTAAGAATTTGTACTTTTTAAATCTTCCTCCATCCAACTGCTGGGAACATGTATATCATGGCTAGAATATAAGTGGCTATCCGGACATATCACAGTTTTTGGCAATCTGGACATACCACAATTTTTAAGTTATCTGGGAATTGTTTCTTCTTTTTCTAGGGTCTGAGGTTTATTTTTTCAGATTAGAACAAGAAAGTAATCTTTCTAAGTTGTAAATCAAGTATTTTTTAAACCTGTTTAAAAAACACATAGAATGAGTACAGTAATGTGTAAAATTTAAGAATTTGTACTTTTTAAATCTCCTTCCTCCATCCAACTGCTGGGAACATGTATATCATGGCTAGAATATAGGATATAAGATAGAGTTATATCTTATATTGTTATAATGTTATCTTATAATGTTAAAAAGAAGACTGCATTTCAGGAATGGTGAAGTAAAAATCTATAAACAATCTGGGTCCTAAATAACTTAAATATTCAGAGATGCTGTTATTTTATCTTTTTCTTTTTTTTGCAATAGATCCGTATACATCTTTACTGTTAATACACTTTAATTTAAAAATGTGGTTTAAATTTGGATAATACTAATCAGCTTTTGTCTTCTCAATTGACTGTTTTTCTTAAATTACATATGTAGAAAGCTTAATGTGCATGTATAAGGCTGTTTTGATTGCTATAAAAAGTATCTGAAGCTGAGTAATTTATGAAGAGAAGAGATTTAATTGGCTCACAGTTCTGTAAGCTGTACAACCATGGCACCTACATCTGCTTGGCTTCTGGTGAAGGGCCTCAGGAGGCTTACAGTCAATGTCAAAGAGGTACCATAACACTTTTAAACAATCAGATCTCATGTGAACTCACTCATTACCAAGGGGATGGTGCTAAGCCATTCGTGAGAGATCTGTCTCCATGACCCAAACACTTCGCACCGGGATCCACCTCTAACACTTGGGATTATATTTCATCATGGTATTTGGAGGGGACAAATATAGAAACCGTATCAGTTTATGTCTATTCAGTAGCATCCATATCCACGTGGTTTTAAACCTCACAATGTACTAAGTTAACTCAGATTTCTGAAGATTTCTCGTGCATGTCTAATGGCTTCACATTATTTTCACTGTAATTATTTATAAACATGTTTATCACCCATATGTTTCCCCTTTGCTCCAATTTACTAATAAAAGTCTTGGTATCTTACTCACTTTTGGGTGATCACTGAAACTAGCACTTAACTAGGACTCGAATAAATAGCAAAAAAGTTGACTGACTAACAAGTTATTTTTATTGAGCTGATGTTAAGGGAAGAGTAAAGTACTAATGATAAAAATTAAAGTATAAAAAAGTCATGTTCAAAAGAAAAGTGTAATTTGTAAAAAAGTAGATACATTAATAGTAAGGGGGTGAAAACATGCCCTACCAAAGTAAAGGAAAAGGTGGAGACAGAGGCCTGAGAAAATTTTTGAAGAAATTTTAGGGCTGGAGAAAAAAGCAGAGAATAACATTAAAAAGTAGGCTTTGGATTTTTAAAAATACTTATTTAATTGGAAATGATAGGATAATTTTGTCATCCTGCAAGAATTAGTAGTGTAGATTACTAATTAAATGTTATATATTAGAGTATATTACAATATATTTTAAAAAATCTGAATGATGAGTTTAGAGTATTAAACATGAATTCTTATTATAGTCTTTGAAATGTTTGACATGTCAGGTTTTATTTTGTATCAATATAAAAATTTCAAACCCAAAATTCCATCTCAAATTTGAAATATCTGAAATTCTGAAATCTCTTTATCTAAAAACTTCTCCTATTAGCTCTTTACTGCCTAGACTCTGGGTTTCAAATGAATCAGATTAGACTAAGAAAAGAATATTGCACCTAACTTCTTTCCTGACTGATAACAGCTTGCTGAATTTCATTCACCCCCTTGGAATCCAATGCGTGCTCTCTCATTGAAATATTTTGCTTCTATAGCAAGAAACAATATTTTTATTTTATTTCTGGCTACTTTAAAAATTGTATTCATTTTTAGAACACACGAACACTTGTAGAACACAGGACCTTTCCACTGAAAATTAGCCTGTGATCTCTTTCCTACTTTGCTATTGTTTCCTAAGAAGTTTAGCTACCTTGCCAAAAGGAAGCCTGTAACAAAGAAGTTAAGACTAGATTTCAAAGGCTTTGCACTTGGCCAGAAAATAAATGGATACTTTGGCTGGATTAACTAATCTTTTCTCACAAATGCCTCACTGTTATATACAAGTAAAATATGTAAATGATATGTTTAAAATATAACACACGCATATGCACATACACACAAACACATAAGCACACGTTCATGTGTAAGCACAGGAATAAAGTATGTGAGATCACAAGTGGTATATCTTATATAAAAAATTACTACCATATTTCTTCCATAACTTTCAGATTTGTTTTCTTTAATTATCTGAACTTTGGCTTTTTTTATAATTTAAAAGCATACCTGCAAAATGGTAGATGTCTTCTATACTGAAAATTGAGCGTGTGAAGGCAATTATCAGCAGATTTTGAGGTTTATGTTCATATTATGTGTGGGTTTCTTTGAGTTTGCCATTAGTATGCTTTTTAGTTATTTGGTACTGTGAACAAACAATAAGAGTAAACACATTTTTAAAATTACAGAGAAAGGAATATTTAAATATGTTCAATTTATAATTTAAGAAGATGCTAAAAATATTATTCTTAGATGCTAGTATACATTATTAAAGCTGGAATAGCTGCATTTCTACATTATCTTTTTCTTTTTACTGTAAGGAGATTGGTACAATCAGATTTACCTGTATTAAGTCACCATCATTGTTCATTACTATAACTTATGCACACTTTTTCAGTCAATAAAATATCTTCAAAAGCGTTTTTGTAAAGTACTTAAATAATATTCAAAAATGAGATTCACTGTATGCCTTATTTTTTATAATAGTTGTAAAAAGAACAGATGACTGTTTATTTGTACTGCATTATTCCAGAAACAATACTTAGAAGCATTTAATTAATAGTTTGATATCTTGTTTAAGAAAGGACATAAGAAATTGACATAAATTGCTTATTTTTCCCTCCTAACATATTTCATCATGATGATAAAAAATCTAGGATTTGAAATATGAGCATAATATATTACTAGAAAAGCAAGGTATGCTCAAATGATATCTAAGAGGTTTTAAATATAAATTCCATTTCTATGCTTCATTTTAGTTTGAAAAAAACAAAAGAATCATCATGATATTTGATTTTGTCAAGTCAACGTATATGAATATTAAATGAGTCTTAAAAGCAAATCACTTTATTTTAGGTTGCTAATTAAAATAACCAAATGAGAAGCTAAACATTGTTTAATAGGATTTTCTTTTATGTACATGAATCAAATCACAGCCTACAAACTATTGTTCATGTTATTTATATACAGATTTCACATACTTTTAGACGTTCATGAAGGTAAACTTAAACCTGGTGGCTGGTGACCTGACAAATAATAACTTATGTTCTTTGATAAACTGGGTTAAAGAGGACCCAAATAGGAAACTGTATAGCTTAAATATTGACGTGATTAAGATAATATCCAATAATGAGCAAAAGAGATTAGTGGTCATTCTACACACACACACCCCTTAGTTCCATGTATCATCTGAAGGTGAACATACCCCTAAAATTAGCTACAGCATGAGATCATTCTTACTATGACCAAGAGGTGAGAAATTCTATTTGAATTGCATTCAGAATATATACAACATTGAACTACTTTTCATCATCGCTCTTGCAATAATTCTTCTATGGGCCTCCAAATAATTTTATCTACATTACCATAAAACCCTCCTGAACTGTGTTTTCTATTTCCACAACTGCTCACTTTAAGTCTATTCATAACAGAGAAACCAGGGCAGCTTTTCGTTTGTTTTCATTTTTTATTAGCTGTTAGATCATATTTTTTTCTCAACATCCTATAAGAGATCTTCTTTCCATGATGTCATATAAGACCATACATCAGGCTGCATCCTCCACTCCAATTATTTCTATGATTTCTTCTCCTACAGCTCTTACTCTTGGACTCTACATCAATCACATTTGTCATTTTATGGGTCTGTGTCTACACATCTAGCACGTTCTTACCTTAAAGCACTTTCAGTGGTTCTTTCCTTTTCTTAGAATATTCTTTTCTATGATATGAACCAGGCTAATTGTCTTATATTTTCAAGTCTCTTTCTCAAATGTAATCTCCTTAATAAAGTATACTCCAAAATTATATTTTTAAAGATATTTTTCTTCTTGGGGCTCCAGGATTTCTTATATTGTTCTATTCTATTTATTTTTATGCATAACATGTGTTGCCTTATGTACTAGATACCTTACTTCTTCTATTTTAACTCTGGTAAAATATTACTGTACAAGAGTAAAACTCAAGTTTTACTGATTGGTATTCAATAGATATAATAACTTATTGATAGATATATGCTGAATAAATGGATAGATGGATGAATAAGAGATTGTGATTGGTATTTTAAGAGGGAGTCACACTTCTTGCTTGACTACATTGTTGAGTAAATAGTAAGAAATTGATGTCATGAAAGGAAAAAGAAAGACAGAAAGAAAGAAGGAAAGAAAGAAGAAAGAAAAGAAAAAAGAAAACAAAACAAAACAAATTACTTTTCTCAGGGTCCCATATAATGCATGGGTAAGTCCAGTGTAAAATGAAAATGTAATGAATCTAGTTCATAAAGCAGAAAAAAATGTGCTGTTAAAGGCATTAAAACATATCCATCTGTCTAGGTTTATCAGAGTGCTTTTTGCTTGCTATTTAATGTCATTCTTACTAAATAAAAGTTTAAACTTTAAATTATTAACATGAATTTTACCACTCATTTTTATATTATGCAGTGCCAGTTTTACAAGTTGTCTTAATTTGGACTGCCATAACAAAATATTACAGACTTGATTTCTAACACAACAGAAATTGCTTAACTCAAAGTTCGGAAGGCTGGAAGTTCGAGATCAGAGTGCCTACACGCTCAAATACTGCTGAGGGATTTTTCCTGGCTTGCAGATGAGTCTTGCGTTAAAGGTGATTCCGAGGAGATATAGAAATTGCTGCTAGTTCTATACTAGATGCTGATGGGGAATCAAAGACAATTAGATGACTGGGCGTCTTGATAACTTTTTTGTCCCAGAGGTGAAGACATTAAAATAAACTGTAGTTTCAATTGAAAAAGACAATCACTGTGTTAATAAAAAATGGGAAATATTTAAGTATTGTGTTTGTAGAGTGTCCAGGTGTCTTAAAATACCAAATGTATGAAACGGAATGTATAGGTCTATATCTTTCTCCACCAAAATCACGGAGCATCCTTGCTTGATAATTGTTTTTATAGTATCAGAATAATTTTAAAATTATTTTCATAATTCATAGCCCTCACCATTATAATACATATGCGTAGCCCTAATTTATAGCTCTCACCATTATAATAAATATACATATATGTATACAATTGTTCACTATTTACTATATATAACACATCAAATATTATATGTATTTAAAATACATAAGTATTCACTAAGCATTGTAGGGATGATAAAATTTATAGAATCAATGAAATTAGATTTTGGTATTAGCTGGATATCTACCCAGGTTGTGAGATGGAAAAAGTAATAAAACACCACTATAAGATTTACTATGTACTCATATATCTTCTGGCTTATATTTTAAAATTAGGAATGCATGGATAAATTATCCACACTACTTACTATTACTACAGATTACTCAAGCACTGCCTATTTAAAATCAATGTTTACATAGAAGAAAGGGGCACCATGATAAAATATTTTACATTTGGGCACTTCCATTAGCCACATAGAGTATTGGAGGCCTTTTACTGTCTGCCTAACTAAAAGCTAATATTTTAACACCACAATTTAACCATCAAATATATTCACAATAGGAAGTCTCAAAACTTATCACTATAACTGAAATTTATCTGCATAAAGTTAGCAATATTGACAATACTCAAGGGAAAGCTTACAGAGGTATGATATCCTACTTTATTAATGAATTATAGTTTCTAAAAATGCTAAGTGATAATTTATGAAAAGTAAATCACTTAGAATTTGTTAATGACAGACAAGCAATTCTAAATGCAAGAATTTAAAGTTTGTTGTTATTTTTGTAGATATATACAATGAGAAAATCTGAGTTCAGAACTGTAGGTGGGGCATTATATTTGCATAAATTTCTAATGGGAACCTGTTTAAAGGGTTTATAGCTTTTGTGATTAAATATCTCATATAGTAGAAACTTTACAGTGGTTACCTTCAGCATTTAAATAGTCTGTCTGATTTGTTGATAAGGTACTATGGGGAAAGGCTTATGATCAGCTGCTAAATAAAGCTTTCAGATTTTTCAATTTCTATATGGATTTCCCCTATAATAGATTATGTGAATTTATTTGGTTAGTATTATCTTCTTATGGCACTCCTGAGAGTATCAGTGGTCTATACAATAAACTAATAATAAATTTTAGTAAGATAAATTAACAGAAAATACTATATAACACATTAAACATTCAACAGCTAGATGAGACTCATCCAGTCAATAAGAACTCCTAGATTACTAATGCAATATAAAACATAATCAGTTACGTTTTACTCATTTTCTGCGTTAAATAAGAATCTTTTAAGAATCTTGGTTAGAGAAATAGGAGCAAATCTTTTGTCACCAGATTATCTTACCTAAACCAGTTACGCTCAGAGCATGTGATATATGGAACTTCTAAGATTTTATTATAGCATTTTAGTTCATAATGTTACACTGATGATGTAAGCAGAAAATGAAATGCTTTATCCCCTGTGTGCCGGCATAGCCAGTTTCATTAGATCATATGAAATGAGAGGGAGAGGAGTTTGTTCTCTAGATGAAAATTGGAGCTTATTTATCATCAAGGTGTACAGTGAAATTGTGGCAGCAAAAATAGCAAATCTAGTACCTTTTAGTTGGAGAAAGGAGATCAAACGATATTTTAGAATTGATAATTATATGGAATTAATAACTTGATGACTTGTTCAAATTTTAAAATGAAGGATGCAGCTGCTAACAAAACAAGCATTATTTGGCTTTTCTGCAATGTGTGAAAGGGAAAACATGTATGTAAGAATAAAATAAATTTTGCTTCAATGTTTTTGATGAGAAGTAGTATCAGTGAAAAATAATTTTGGAGTGGGGAGAAGTACTACTCAAAGCTGCTGTACACATATTTTTATACAATTTTCTAAAATTAAAGTGATGGCAAAATTAGTATTAACCAAAGTGATTAGTAATATATGTTGTAATGTGATGATTCATCTATTTCAAAACAAAAGATATTGGTGCTGTGTAGACACTACAAACATAAATTTTAGATAACAAATGTAACAACTAATAATTACTAACTATATATGACTGATAATAGGTACTGCATTTATTATGGTGAGAATGACCTGTTCACTGACTACATAAAATCTATAAATGACTGCATGACATTCAATCATTTTTCTACTTCTATTTGCCTAAAAACTGTTTAATGCAATGACAAACCAAACAACTTGACTTTCAGTCTCAAGAGCATCTTATATATTATCTCAATTTATAGACATATTTTGCATGTAAGAAAATTGATTATGGTAGATCTTGAGACTAGGTACTGGTCACTTTAAAAAGATAGCTTCATGAGGAAAGAAAACTCTGAGTGTTGGTTTGTAGAAAAGAGAACAATTTCAATAATTAAGAAATAAAAATTAAGTACTTGATGATTACTGTGGGTAGAAAATTACTTATAATTTTATGACTTGAATAATTGGCTGAATGAGAATTCCCTTCACCAAAAAAGACAACACAGTAAGAAAGTAGATCTGATTTGAGAAAAAATAGGAAAAATGATTTCAAAATACAAACATTAGAAATGATTTATACATTCATTTTATTTACTCAGAAAATATTAACTTTTTGATTACTAAGATTCACACACATTTCTGAGATCTGGTAATATGGCAGGGAGATGATACAGATAGCACTTTTGTCCACCCAAATCTCATCTTGAATTGTAATTTCTTGTTGTTTAGGGAAGACCTGGTGGGAAGTGACTGGATTGTGGGGGTAGTCCTTTCCATGCTGTTCTCATGATAATGAGTGAGTTCTCACAAGATCTGACAGTTTTTTGTTTTATAAATGGTAGATGTTTTCTGCGCTGACACATGTTCTCCTGACTGCTGCCATGTAAGGTGTGCCCTTTTTGCCTCTCCTTCACCTTTCATTATGATTGTAAGTTTCCTGAGTCCTCCTCAGCAATGCAGAACTGTGAGTCCATTAAACCTGTTTTCTTTATAAATTACCCAGTCTCGGGTATTTCTTCATAATCCTGTGAGAATGGACTAATGCAGGAGCAAAGCATATATGGTTCCTCATCATATGAAACTTACATTTTAGTGGGAAAGAAGGTTCCTCCCAAATAAAAGTCACATATAAAATACTGTCTGATGATGTTTACCCAGGTAAAGCAAGGGCAGAGATTTTGTAAAAAATAGGAGACTGGGTACATTCAATAGTGCAAATGCATCAGACAGATCAGATATTGTCCTTGCAAATATATACAAACATTCCATAATTAGGAGGTCACTAATAACCTCAGAGGAAAAAAACAGTTAAAGATTAATGAGAAGATCTAGTGATTCCAGTCTGGGTTGCTGTAGAATTTTTTCATTAGGTGGGAAAAAAGTAAGACAAGATTACCGCTCAATGGGTTCACTTTGTGACATGCATAGAAGCCAATACTATGGCACTAGCCTTTGAGAAAAGAAAAAGCATTATTATAAGTCAACTGGCAAGAAGACAGAAGGCAATACTAAGTTCTGTTTCACCCAGGTGGGGTCTGGGGATAGGTTTTATAGACAAAGTAATAATGGGAGAGATAGGAAAATGCAATCAGGCATGATCTCATTAGGTCATGCAAAGAGGAAGAGCCAGATATGCTACAAAACAGGGCACACATCTCTTCATATTTCAATACCAATTCCCCAGTCCAGGTGCTGAGATTCCACCTGCAGTTGGCTTTTTTGTTCCAGCCCCTGCAGGGTCACAAACTGGGCATGCTTTGTTCACCTGGGCATGCTCAAGTTATGTGACCTGAAACCTGGGAGTCTACTGCACTGAAAAATAGCTCATCATTTTGCGACATTTTGCTACTAAAAAAGTTGAACTGGTGGTTCTGGTTCCAAGATGGCCAAATAGGAACAGCTCCAGTCTACAGCTCCCAGCATGAGCAACACAGAAGATGGGTGACTTCTGCATTTCCAACTGAGGTACCAGGTTCATCTCACTGGGGCTTGAGCCAAAGCAGGGCAGAGCACCGTCTCACCCGGGAAGCACAAGGGGTTGGGAATTCCCTTTCCAAGCCAAGGGAAGCCTTGACAGATGGTACCTAGAAAATTGGGACACCTCCACCTTTATATGGCACTTTTCCAATGGTCTTAGCAAATGGCACAACAGGAGATTATATCCCACGACTGGGATCCACACCTATGGAGCCTCACTCACTGCTAGCACGGCAATCTGAAATCAAACTACAAGGCAGCAGCGCGCCTCGGGGAGGGGTGTCCACCATTGCTGAGGCTTGAGTAGGTAAACAAAGTGGCCAGGAAGCTTGAACTGGGTGGAGACCACCACAGCTCAAGGAGGCCTGCCTGCTTCTGTAGACTCCACCTCTGGGAGTAGGGCATAGCTGAACAAAAGACAGCAGAATCTTCTGCAGACTTAAACATCCCTGTCTGACAGCTTTGAAGAGAGTAGTGATTCTCCCAGCATGGAGTTTGAGATCTGAGAACGAACAGATTGCCTCCTTAAGAGGGTCCCTGACCCATGAATAGCCTAACTGGGAGACCTAGGGGCCAACTGACACCTCATACAGCCAGGTGCCCCTCTGAGATGAAGCTTCCAGAGGAAGGATCGGGCAACAACATTTGGCATTCTGCAATATTTGCTGTTCTGCAGCCTCTGCTGGTGATACCCAAGCAAACGGGGTCTGGAGTAGACCTTCAGCAAACTCCAACAGACCTGCAGCTGATGGTCCTCATTGTTAGAAGGGAAATTAACAAACCGAAAAGACGTCCACACCAAAACCCCATCTGTATATCACCATCATCAAAGACCACAAAGATGGGGAGAAACTAGAGCAGAAAAGCTGAAAATTCTAAAAAGCAGAGCACCTCTTCTCCTCCAAAGGAATGTAGCTCCTTGCCAGCAATGGAACAAAGCTGGAAAGAGAATGACTTTAATGAGTTGAAAGAAGGAGGCTTCAGACAATCGGTAATAACAAACTTCTCTGAGCTAAAGGAGGATGTCTGAACCCATCGCAAAGAAGCTAAAAACCTTGAAAAAAGATAAGACGAATAGCTAACTAGAATAAACAGTGTAGAGAAGACCTTAAATGACCTGCTGGAACAGAAAACCATGGCACAAGAACTACATGACACATGCACAAGCTTCAGTAACCAATTTGATCAACTGGAAGAAAGAGTATCACAGTGATTGAAGATCAAATGAATGAAACGAAGCGAGAAGAGAAGTTTAGAGAAAAAAGAGTAAAAAGAAATGAACAAAGCCTCCAAGAAATATGGGACTATGTGAAAAGACCAGATCTACATCTGATTGGTGTACCTGAAAGTGATGGGGAGAATGGAACCAAGTTGGAAAACACTCTTCAGGATATTATCCAGGAGAAGTTCCCCCACATAGCAAGGCAGGCCAACATTCAAATTCAGGAAATACAGAGAATATCACAAAGATACTCCTGGAGAAGAGCAACTCCAAGACACAAAATTGTCAGATTCACCAAAGTTGAAATGAAGGAAAAAGCATTAAGGGCAGCCAGAGAGAAAGGTCAGGTTACTCACAAAGGGAAACCCATCAGACTAACAGTGGATCTCTCAGCAGAAACTCTACAAGCCAGAAGAGAGTGGGGGCCAATATTCAACATTATTAAAGAATTTTCAACCCAGAATATCATATCCAGCCAAATTATGCTTCATTAATGAAGGAGAAATAAAATCCTTCACAACAAGCAAATGCTGAGATATTCTGTCACCACCAGGCCTGCCTTACAAGAGCTCCTGAAGGAAGCACTAAACATGGAAAAGAACAATTGTTACCAACCACTGCAAAAACATGCCAAACTCTAAAGACCATGGATGCTAGGAAGAAACTGCATCAACTAACAGGCAAAATAACCAGCTAACATCATAAAGACAGGATCAAATTCACATGTAAAAATACTAAACTTAAATGTAAACGGGCTAAATGCTGCAATTAAAATACACAGACAGGCAAACTGGATAGAGTCAAGACCCATCAGTGTGCTATATTCAGGAGACCCATCTCACATGCAGAGACACACACAGGCTCAAAAGAAGGATGGAGGAAGATCTACCAAGCAATTGGAAAACAACAAAAAAGCAGGGGTTTCAATCCTAATCTCTGATAAAACAGAATTTAAACCAACAAAGATCAAGAGACAAAGAAGGCCATTACATAATGGTAAAGGGATCAATTCAACAACAAGAGCTAACTATCCTAAATATATATGTACCCAATACAGGAGCACCCAGATTCATAAAGCAAGTCCTTAGAGACCTACAAAAAGACTTAGACTCCCACACAATAATAATGGGAGACTTTAACACCCCACTGTCAACATTAGACAAATCAATGAGACACAGTTAATAAGATATCAGGAATTGAACTCAGCTCTGTACCAAGCAGACCTAATAGACATCTACAGAACTCTCCACCCAAAACCAACAGAATATATATTCTTCTCAGCATCACACACACTTATTCCAAAATCGACCACAAAGTTGGAAGTAAAGCACTCCTCAACAAATGTAAAAGAACAGAAATTATAACAAACTGTCTCTCAGACCACAGTGCAATCAAACTAGAACTCAGGATTAAGAAACTCACTCAAAACCACTCAACCACATGGAAACTGAACAACCTGCTCCTAAATGATTACTGGGTATATAACGAAATGAAGGCAGAAATAAAGATGTTCTTTGAAACCAATGAGAACAAAGACACAACATACCAGAATCTCTGGGGCACATTTAAAGCAGTGTGTAGAGGGAAATTTATAGCACTAAATGCCCACAAGAGAAAGCAGGAAAGATCTAAAACTGATATGCTAACATCACAATTAAAAGAACTAGAGAACCAAGAGCAAACACATTCAAAAGTTAGCAGAAGGCAAGAAACAACTAAGATCAGAGCAGAATTGAAGGAGATAGACACACAAAAAATCCTTCAAAAAATCAATGAATCCAAGAGCTGGTTTTTTTGAAAAGATCAAAAAAATTGAGAGACCACTAGCAAGACTAACAAAGAAAAAAATAGAGAAGAATCAAATATACGCAACAAAAATGGTAAAGGGGATATCACCACTGATCCCATAGAAATACAAACTACCATCAGAGAATACTATAAACACCTCTACGCAAATAAGCTAGAAAATTTAGAAGAAATGGATAATTTCCTGGACACATACACCTGCCCAAGACTAAACCGGGAAGGAGTTGAATCCCCGAATAGACCAGTAGGCTCTGAAATTGAGGCAATAATTAATAGCCTACCAATCAAAAAAAAGTCCAGGACCAGACGTACTCACAGCCAAATTCTACCAGAGGTACAAAGATGAGCTGGTACCATTACTTTTTAAACTATTCAAACAAATAGAAAAAGAGGGCATCCTCCCTAACTCATTTTATGAGGCCAGCATCTTCCTGATACCAAAGTCTGGCAGAGACACAACAAAAAAAGAGAATTTTAGACCAATATCCCTGATGAACATCGATGCAAAAATCCTCAATAAAATACTGGCAAACTGAATCCAGCAGTACATCAAAAAGTTTATCCATCACAATCAAGTTGGCTTCATCCCTAGGATGCAAGGCTGGTTCAACATATGCAAATCAATAAACTTAATCCATCATACAAACAGAACCAAAGACAAAAACCACATGATTATCTCAATAGATGCAGAAAAGACCTCCAACAAAATTCAACAGCCCTTCATGCTAAAAACTCTCAATAAACTAAGTACTGATGGGACATATTTCAAAATAATAAGAGCTATTTATGACAAACCCACAGCCAATATCATACTGAATGGGCAAAAACTGGAAGCATTCCCTTTGAAAACTGGCACAAGACAGGGATGCTCTCTCTCACCACTCCTATTCAACATAGTGTTGGAAGTTCTGGCCAGGGCAATCAGGCAGGAGAAAGAAATAAAAGGTATTCAACTAGGAAAAGAGGAAGTCAAATTGTCCCTGTTTGCAGATGACATGACTGTATATTTAGAAATATACAATGTCTCAGGCCAAAATTTCCTTAAGTGGATAAGCAAATTCAGCAAAGTCTCAGGATACAAAATCAATGTGCAAAAATCACAAGCATACCCATACACCAATAACAGACAGAGCACCAAATCATGAGTGAACTCCCATTCACAATTGCGACAAAGACACCATGGAATACTATGCAGCCATAAAAAAAGGATGAGTTCATGTCCTTTGTAGGGACATGGATGAAGCTGGAAACCAGCATCCTGAGCAAACTATGGCAAGGACAGAAAATCAAACACTGCATGATTTCACTCATACGTGGCAACTGAACAATGAGAACACTTGGACACAGGGTGGGGAACATTACACACCAAGGCCTGTTGTGGGGCGGGGGGAGGGCAGAGGGATAGCATTAGGAGATATGCGTAATGTAAATGACGAGTTAATGGGTGCAGCACACCAACATGGCACATATATTCACATGTAACATGTAACAAACCTGCATGTTGTGCACAGGTACCCTAGAACTTAAAAGTATAATAAAAAAAGAAAAAAAAAAGTTGAACCATATTGGTTCTGTGGTTACAAATCTCCCCATATATTTTATTCTTCAAATTTGAGGGAAAGGGGGTAACAACTGCTCTAGTGACTTCCTGATAATTAGGGGCATGAATCCAGGTTAGAGGAATGAAACTGTTTATCATTTCACTGTAAAAGTTTTCTAGTAAGATTAGCTCTGATTGGTTAACACAGTTTAGTTCTGATTCGCCTATAGGTGAGCCATGATATGCCAAGGCAGAAGAGCTATGATTGGTTGATTCAACACAATCATGGTGGGGGTCCCTCGTAGATCTTTGTTAGAAACGACTAGAACAATTTTAAAGAGGAGCCAAATGCTTAGCCTTAATATAAGGAACATCATGAAGTCATGTAATGCAGAATGCAGAAGCGATCCAATACCAGTTGGGAGCCTGCTAAACATTTCTGAAAACTGGACATTTAACCCAGGAAGCCTATTCAGAAGTCTTTCTAAAGTTGTTTCTACTTATGTAAATAGAATAAGAACACTCATAAGTAGTTTTTGAATTTTGGAGGAATCAAGTAGAAATAAAAAGCAAATGCTCCCACCTTTGTTCATAAAATGATACTTTACCTAAGAATTGCAAACTATAGATAACTTATGAAAGAAAGTTGCCTTGAACCTAGAAAACAACTTTTAAGGAAGAACTAACATTTTAAATAAAGTCTTAACATACTTCCCCTATCAATTACTTAATTTCATGTAATTAATTTTGTTTGGCTCTAATCAAAACTGCTTCTGTTTTGCTCTAATCAAAACTGCTATTTTGATTAGCAGTTCTGTGAA